>NC_140004.1:0-1200000 GCF_964263955.1 Coregonus lavaretus
GAAAATTACAGGCCTCTCTCATCTTTTTAAGTGGGAGAACTTGCACAATTGGTGGCTGACTTTTTTTTCCCCCACTGTATACACACAGTGGGGGAAAAAAGTATTTAGTCAGCCACCAACTGTGCAAGTTCTCCCACTTAAAAAGATGAGAGGCCTGTAATTTTCATCATAGGTCAACTATGACAGAGAAAATGAGAAGAAAAAAAATCCAGAAAATCACATTGTAGGATTTTTAATGAATTTATTTGCAAATTATGGTGGAAAATAAGTATTTGGTCAATAACAAAAGTTACTCAATACTTTGTTATATACCCTTTGTTGGCAATGACACAGGTCAAACGTTTTCTGTAAGTCTTTACAAGGTTTTCACACACTGTTGCTGGTATTTTGGCCCATTCCTCCATGCAGATCTCCTGTAGAGCAGTGATGTTTTGGGGCTGTCGCTGGGCAACACGGACTTTCAACTCCCTCCAAAGATTTTCTATGGGGTTGAGATCTGGAGACTGGCTAGGCCACTCCAGGACCTTGAAATGCTTCTTACGAAGCCACTCCTTTGTTGCCCGGGCGGTGTGTTTGGGATCATTGTCATGCTGAAAGACCCAGCCACGTTTCATCTTCAATGCCCTTGCTGATGGAAGGAGGTTTTCACTCAAAATCTCACGATACATGGCCCCATTCATTCTTTCCTTTACACGGATCAGTCGTCCTGGTCCCTTTGCAGAAAAACAGCCCCAAAGCATGATGTTTCCACCCCCATGCTTCACAGTAGGTATGGTGTTCTTTGGATGCAACTCAGCATTCTTTGTCCTCCAAACACGACAAGTTGAGTTTTTACCAAAAAGTTATATTTTGGTTTCATCTGACCATATGACATTCTCCCAATCCTCTTCTGGATCATCCAAATGCACTCTAGCAAACTTCAGACGGGCCTGGACATGTACTGGCTTAAGCAGGGGGACACGTCTGGCACTGCAGGATTTGAGTCCCCGGCGGCGTAGTGTGTTACTGATGGTAGGCTTTGTTACTTTGGTCCCAGCTCTCTGCAGGTCATTCACTAGGTCCCCCCGTGTGGTTCTGGGATTTTTGCTCACCGTTCTTGTGATCAGTTTGACCCCACGGGGTGAGATCTTGCGTGGAGCCCCAGATCGAGGGAGATTATCAGTGGTCTTGTATGTCTTCCATTTCATAATAATTGCTCCCACAGTTGATTTCTTCAAACCAAGCTGCTTACCTATTGCAGATTCAGTCTTCCCAGCCTGGTGCAGGTCTACAATTTTGTTTCTGGTTCCTTTGACAGCTCTTTGGTCTTGGCCATAGTGGAGTTTGGAGTGTGACTGTTTGAGGTTGTGGACAGGTGTCTTTTATACTGATAACAAGTTCAAACAGGTGCCATTAATACAGGTAACGAGTGGAGGACAGGGGAGCCTCTTAAAGAAGAAGTTACAGGTCTGTGAGAGCCAGAAATCTTGCTTGTTTGTAGGTGACCAAATAATTATTTTCCATCATAATTTGCAAATAAATTCATAAAAAATCCTACAATGTGATTTTCTGGAAACAAATTTCTCAATTTGTCTGTCATAGTTGACGTGTATGATGAAAATTACAGATTTTTTTTTATCCACAGAGGGTTCTCCCCAACAAACTGGCAAAGTACACAGACTTACTAGAGAACCACAGAAAGCGTAAGTCCTCCTCTTCCAGTGATACTCTTGTGAAAAATGCAAAAATCACAGCCTTCGCTGCCCCAGGACGGGTAACACAAGCAACGCTTGACAAGCTGGTGCTAAATTTTGTATGTGAGGCCAACCAACCATTTTCTGTGGTTGAGACGCCATCCTTCAAGACTTTGATAGAAACCTTGCAACCTCAAACAGTAATGACAAGGAAAACGTTATGCACAAGAATACAAGAAGCTGCAAAACACAAGAAGAGCATAATCATCAAAAAGCTGAGTGCTGTGAACTATGTTGCTACCACAACAGACTGCTGGTCTGCCAGACAACGTAGCTACTTAGGTGTCACCTGTCACTGGATAGACAACACCTCACTGGAGAGGCACTCCGCTGCATTGGCTTGTAGACCTGTCAAAGGCTCGCACACGTTTGATGTCCGTGCTGCTGCATTAGAGGAAATACATTCTGAGTACCACATCAGGGAAAAAGTGACCATGGCGACAACAGACAGTGGCTCAAACTTCCTGAAGGCCTTTCGATTATATGGTGAGGAGAAAAAGGAGGAAGCCATCAATGTACAAGAGGAGAGTGACTCCACCCTTGATGATGCAACAGAAGATCAGAGTGAGTCAGAGGTGGAGTGTCAAGATGTGTCTGCTATTCTGGATGACAACACAGGCCTTGAGTACCAACTTCCAAGGCACCAAAAGTGTGCATGCCATCTCCTCAATCTTATATCCACAGTTGATGCCACTGCTGCAGGAGGAGCTGCAAACGAAACCTAAACCTACAAGAGGCTGTCTCGGTCTGCTTTTGCAAAGTGTCATGCTCTTTGGAATAAAACCAGCAGGTCAACCATGGCTCATGAAATAGTGGAACGTGAATGCAAGCTGCTGTTTCTCCGACCCAATCAGACACGCTGGAGCTCCCTGTTCCTCGCTGTAGAAAGGATTGTGCGCATTCACCGAGAGCAAGTAGAACAAGCAATTCGCAATGTCTGCACAGCATTAAAGATAAAGATGTAAGTTGACTAAATGTATATTTTGTTTTAAAAGAATAATAAAAATAAATAAGCCTTGCTGATTAATGGGTGATTCCACTTGTCTCAAGTAACTAAGTTTTCTTTGCATGGTGGTGTGACAATTGTGGATGACTTGAATGAAATCATTTAACTAATTTATTTTATTTTTATTTATTTGTGCATTTAACATGTACAATGCATAATAAACACATTGTACCAGAAATAGCTATAAGTAATTTTTTTATCGTTACATCTTTTATAGGTTCAATCCAGCTGAAATTGGGTTTTTGGTCGAGTATGCTGCTGTGATGAAGCCTGTTGCCATGGTCCTTAATATCCTCCAAGGGGAATCATCTGTGCATATGGGCCTATAGCTGCCAACACCTTACCAGTTGCGGGACAAGCTGAAGAGGTTGGAGTCAACTTGCAAAATGTGTACACCTCTTGTTCACGCCCTGCAGCAAGGGATCCAGAAACGTTTTGGAGACGTCATGAAAGAGCCTGAGCTGAATGCAGCAGCAATACTCCTACCAAGATTCAGAACATCCTGGACCACAGAGGAGAACATCTTAAATGCTGGTAAATATAATTGTTTATCAATTCAAATGTGAACCAGTAGACATTGACCTATATAACTCTGTATAATATTACTGTAATTTAGGATTATAGTGTGTCAGTGACAAACCACAGGGTGGCAATATAGTTAGAAGCTCAGGTAGCTTTTAATGTCAAACATCAGCAGCTTGACAGCCTATACAGTAGAAGGGTAAGAATAATGTGCAGACTTAATTTGTTTGAAAAACAATTTATCTTGCCCTAAAACCCACAGGCCTTGACTACATCAGAAATCACCTCAACACCGACTTGGATGATGTCACCAGCGCAAACAGCGGCCTCTCTGATGAAGACGACTTCTTTGCATCCATGGAGTTGGGAAAATCACAAGTAGGAGAGCTGGAGAGGTACCTTTCATGTCTGTCCCCTGCAGGTATGGATCTACTCCACACCTTTCCTCGCATCAAGAAGCTTTCACTCAAAGTCAACACAGGTCTTCCTGCATCTGCAGCCTGTGAGAGACTTTTCAGTCATGCAGGACTCCTGTTCACTGCTAAACGATCACAGCTTCACAGCAAGAACCTTGAGAGCCAGCTACTGTTGAAGCTTAATAGTGACATCACTGAGCGATTCTTTGGTGAAATAGTTTGTTTCTGCATGTTTTGACACACACACACACAAACTCCCAGTGGGGCCTTCAATATAAAAGGGTTTTCATGTTACTGTGCCAAAGAGTTCCTGGAGTGTTGACTGAAGTCAACCAGTCAAAGGGCCAGTGTCAGCCTAAAGGTTAGAATATTGCCAAATCTGTTGTCTGTCTGTGGGAGTCTAGATGGGGGAAGCTGCTCCTCTCTCAGCTGCTTTTGAGCAAAGCGTGTAATCCCCTTAACTGTGTAATGGTTGTGCTAGAGAGCACAGAGCTATTAATGTATAACTCCATTGTAAAGACACATCATACATGCTTTATGCTGCTTATCTTGGGGGGGTGGGGACAAGTGTGACTTTTTTTTTGCTGACTTTTCTTGTTAGATATTGGAGCTGGAAGTAAACATAATGCCCCATCTACAACTACATCACTCTCCTCTGATGCCTTTTAGAGAACATGCATTCAGCTTAATTTGTGTTCTGGGATCAGTGGCGGCTCCTGAAAAAATTCTCAGGGGGGGCAATTTTTCTGATGATTTAGGTGACCTACACACATTTTAAAAAAGATATGTCCAGCAACAACATGAAGACAGGGGCAGCATATAAGTCAATGCCAGAAGCATTTATTGACTGATCTCAAAAGTGTTGGCTTACAAAAGCAAAATAAGTTATCACAGTAAAAATAATCAAGGGTGTTCTTTCACATTCCTCAACACTGCATAAACAATATGCATTTCCATAAACAAATGAAATATCAGTTGAAAATACAGCATCTTGGTATTTGTTCAGATTGCAGGATCAACAAGAGCTTTTACCACATTTTTTGCCTCATGGTTGAATTGGAAATATGTGCACCTGAGCATAATTCACAACAAGCAAGCAGGAGCTTTTGATAGAGGCTACTGAAAACATTGATGCAAGTTATTGGTAATAAGAATTTTTTATAGACTTCCATATTCTGCCCTCTTGTATAGATTTGTGAAAATGAACAGTGATAGACATTTTGCCTGAAAACAGAATTTGAAAATAATTTCTAGAAAAGGTAAACACAGCTATCTGTATGGCTTTGTAAAAATGAACAACCATATTCTGGCCAATTGTATAGATTTGTAAATATGAACAACCATATTCTGGCCAATTGTATAGATTTGTAAAAATGAACATGAACAGATTATTATTTATTTTTTACTTTTTTTTAAATGAAAAATAACTATTTTAAACAACATCAACTGTGAACTGATTTGTGTGTGTGTGTGTTAAAGAGACAGACAGGGAGGGACAAAGAGAGAGAGGCTACATTACTTGTACTGAAACTGTTCTCTTCTCTCTTTCAATGCAGCAAAGCGGTCAATGACTTTCTCATTGAAATCAGGCATACTGAGGACTAGTTCACTCTCCATGGAAAGCATGGCCAGTGCATTCAGACGTTCCTGGCCCATTGAATTTCGCAGGAATGTCTTAACTCGTGTCAAAGTTGAGAAACATCTCTCAGCTTCAGCTGTTGTCATGGGAGTAGTTATGAGGATGTTCAACAGAGTCACAGTCTCAGAGAACGTCTCCTGGAGGTTGTAGCTCATGACAACCTGGTACAGTGCCAGTGCACTACAGTTTGACTTTCACGTCATCGGCAAAAAGACCGTTCAGTCTCTCCAAAAGCACACTGGCGATTGAGACTGAGGTTTATTCCGAGATGGGAAGGAACTCAAAAAAGCGCTCCTGCACTTTGTGGTTGCTATCTATGTACCTCAGCACAAGCACCAGCTGTGTCTGTGTAGAAACGTCCGTGGTCTCGTCAGCTTGGATAGCTACGAAGTTCGCCGACTTCACCTCCTCCACAATATGTTCCCTCATGACCGCTAGCATACACTCCAGTAGCTCGTTTTGAATGGTCTTTGATGTGAACTTCTTTCAAAGAGACAATCGAGTTGCACTGAACGCTAGCCATGTTGATAGTAGTACGTGAATTGATTGACGCTGCTACCCGCTCTTTTCTTAGTTACGTTCATGGTTATGTTACGTATGACGAAAGCGCGTAAGTGCAAGCCCTCAGAAACCCATAGAGATTGTATTGAAAGCTCTGATATTTGAAAAAAAATAGATTTTACATGATAGTCTATGAGAGACCCCTGGGCGATTTTCAACCTGACTGAAATCGCCCCAAAAGGGGCGGGGCCATTTGAAGCACGACTTTAGCCTGATTGGACATTTAGTGGCAGATCAGACGTCTAGATTAGAACACTGATAACTACTGTTGCCGTGATATAATTGATTAGAAAAAAAATCCCTTCCTTTTCCCGTTTGGCAGTGCGTCGCCCATATCGCCCTAATGAACACACCGCCCCTTTCTGGGATACTAGGCCTGCAATATTGTTTTATTTGGCCATCTATCATGGACTGGTGCTTTTTCAGTTGATGTGTATTGCTGCTCTTTTCCTCTGCTCAGTGAGATGTGCAGTGTGGCCTAATCACAGATCAGAGTATTAATTTCTAGGCACACAGAAAAGGGCTGTTGCTTGCCATGCAATACAAAGGTACTGAGTAGGCCTAATCAACACCTATTGATTATTTTATGTTGACCGCTTCCTTCTGGTGTGCAGTTTTCTGTTCAGCATACCTGGTATGAAATGTTTGTGTTTCCTTCTGTTGTTCTGTCACTGTGGAGACACACACATACACAGTTTATGAGAGTTTATGGGCTGCCTCATTCTAGTTCTGCCTGGTAAAAAATAGTATAAAGGTTTTGAAATGTGTGTTACTTGTGCTTATTTTTTTATTATTATTATTTTATTTGATAAGTACTTGAATTTACCGGAATTATTTTAATTTAAGCTATTTTGTAATTCATTTTAATTTATTTTATTGTTGGATGAACTATAATTTGCCTAAAGATGATTATTTTGTATTTTTGTCTGTCTGATTGTTGCCTTGTGTTAAAAAATAAACTCAAGTAACTCAACAGTTACTCAGTACTTGAGTAGTTTTTTCACCAAGTACTTTTTTACTCTTACTCAAGTAATTCTTTGGATGACTACTTTTTACTTTTACTTGAGTCATATTTGTTATATCTAGCCTAGCTGTAGAAGAACGGACATCTGCACAATTTCACATTGTACATCACTCTGTCGTTTAATTACATGTGCCACACATTCTGACAACCCATTCATCCGTATTTTTTTATTTTTTTTTATTTTTCACCTTTATTTAACCAGGTAAGCCAGTTGAGAACAGGTTCTCATTTACAACTGCGACCTGGCCAAGATAAAGCAAAGTAGTGCAATAAAAACAACAGAGTTACATATGGGTAAAAAAAACAACATAAAGTCAGAAATACAACAGAAAATATATATACAGTGTGTGCAAATGTAGCAAGTTATGGAGGTAAGGCAATAAATAGGCTATAGTGCAGAATAATTACAATAGTATTAACACTGGGATGCTAGATGTGCAAGAGATTATGTGCAAATAGAGATACTGGGGTGCAAAAGAGCAAAATAAATAACAATATAGGGATGAGGTAGTTGGGTGGGCTAATTTCGGATGGGCTGTGTACAGGTGCAGTGATCGGTAAGGTGCTCTGACAACTGATGCTTAAAGTTATTGAGGGAGATAAGAGTCTCCAGCTTCAGAGATTTTTGCAATTCGTTCCAGTCATTGGCAGCAGAGAACTGGAAGGAATGGCGGCCAAAGGAGGTGTTGGCTTTGGGAATGACCAGTGAGATATACCTGCTGGAGCGCAGACTACGGGTGGGTGCTGCTATGGTGACCAATGAGCTAAGATAAGGCGGGGATTTGCCTAGCAGTGATTTATAGATGGCCTGGAGCCAGTGGGTTTGACGACGAACATGTAGTGAGGACCAGCCAACAAGAGCGTACAGGTCACAGTGGTGGGTAGTGTATGGGGCTTTGGAGACAAAACGGATGGCACTGTGATAGACTACATCCAATTTGCTGAGTAGAGTGTTGGAGGCTATTTTGTAAATGACATCGCCGAAGTCAAGGATCGGTAGGATAGTCAGTTTTACGAGGGCATGTTTGGCAGCATGAGTGAAGGAGGCTTTATTGCGAAATAGGAAGCCGATTCTAGATTTAACTTTGGATTGGAGATTCTTTATGTGAGTCTGGAAGTTGAGTTTACAGTCTAACCAGACACCTAGGTATTTGTAGTTGTCCACATACTCTAGGTCAGACCCGTCGAGAGTGGTGATTCTAGTCGGGTGGGCGGGTGCCAGCAGCGTTCGATTGAAAAGCATGCATTTAGTTTTACTAGTGTTTAAGAGCAGTTGGAGGCTACTGAAGGATTGTTGTATGGCATTGAAGCTCGTTTGGAGGTTTGTTAACACAGTGTCCAATGAAGGGCCAGATGTATACAAAATGGTGTCGTCTGCGTAGAGGTGAATCTGAGAGTCACCAGCAGCAAGAGCGACATCATTGATATACACAGAGAAAAGTGTCGGCCCAATAATTGAACCCTGTGGCACCCCCATAGAGACTGCCATAGGTCCAGACAACAGGCCCTCCGATTTGACACACTGAACTCTATCTGAGAAGTAGTTGGTGAACCAGGCGAGGCAGTCATTTGAGAAACCAAGGCTATTTAGTCTGCCAATAAGAATGCGGTGGTTGACAGAGTCGAAAGCCTTGGCCAGGTCAATGAAGACGGCTGCACAGTACTGTCTATTATCAATCGCGGTTATAATATCGTTTAGGACCTTGAGCGTGGCTGAAGTGCACCCGTGACCAGCTCGGAAACCGGATTGCATAGCGGAGAAGGTACGGTGGTATTCGAAATGGTCGATGATCTGTTTGTTAACTTGGCTTTCGAATACTTTCGAAAGGCAGGGCAGGATGGATATAGGTCTGTAGCAGTTTGGATCTAGAGTGTCACCCCCTTTGAAGAGGGGGATGACCGCGGCAGCTTTCCAATCTCTGGGGATCTCAGACGTTATGAAAGAGAGGTTAAACGGACTAGTAATAGGGGTAGCGACAATTTCAGCGGCTAGTTTTAGAAAGAAAGGGTCCAGATTGTCTAGCCCAGCTGATTTGTAGGGGTCCAGATTTTGCAGCGCTTTCAAAACATCAGCTGTCTGAATTTGTGTGAAGGAGAAGCGGGGGGGGGGGGCCATGGGCAAGTTGCAGCAGAGGGTGCAGAGTTGGTGGCCGGGTTAGTGGTAGCCAGATGGAAAGCATGGCCAGCTGTAGCAAAATGCTTGTTGAAATTCTCGATTATTGTAGATTTATCGGTGGTGATAGTGTTTCCTAGCCTCAGTGCAGTGGGCAGCTGGGAGGAAGTGCTCTTATTCTCCTTGGACTTTACAGTGTCCCAAAACGTTTTGGAGTTAGTGCTACAGGATGCAAATTTCTGTTTGAAAAAGTTAGCCTTTGCTTTCCTGACTGCTTGTGTATATTGGTTCCTAACTTCCCTGAAAAGTTGCATATCGCGGGGGCTATTTGATGCTAATGCTGTACGCCACAGGATGTTTTTGTGCTGGTCAAGGGCAGTCAAGTCTGAGGAGAACCAGGGGCTATATCGGTTCTTAGTTCTGTATTTTTTGAATGGGGCATGTTTATTTAATTTGAGAGGAAATTACTTTTAAGGAACAACCAGGCATCCTCTACTGACGGAATGAGATCTATATCCATCCAGGATACCTGGGCCAGGTCAATTAGGAAGGCCTCCTCGCTAAAGTGTTTTAGGGAGCGTTTGACAGTGATGAGGGGTGGTCGTTTGACCGCGGACCCGTTACGGACGCAGGCAATAAGGCAGTGATCGCTGAGATCCTGGTTGAAGACAGCTGAGGTGTATTTAGAGGGTATGTTAGTCAGGATGATATCTATGAGGGTACCCATGTTTACGGATTTAGGGTTGTACCTGGTAGGTTCGTTGATAATTTGCGTGAGGTTGAGGGCATCTAGCTTGGATTGTAGGATGGCTGGGGTATTAAGCATATCCCAATTTAGGTCACCAAGCAGTACAAACTCTGAGGATAAATGGGGGGCAATCAATTCACATATGGTGTCCAGGGCACAGCTGGGGGCTGAGGGGGGTCTGTAGCAAGCGGCAACAGTGAGAGACTTATTTCTGGAAAGGTGGATTTTTAGAAGTAGAAGCTCAAACTGTTTGGGCACAGACCTGGATAGTATGATAGAGCTCTGCAGGCTATCTCTACAGTAGATTGCAACTCCACCCCCTTTGGCAGTTCTATCTAGACGGAAAATGTTATCGTTGGGGATGGAAATTTCAGAATTTTTGGTGGCCTTCCTGAGCCAGGATTCAGACACTGCTAGAACATCAGGGTTGGCAGAGTGTGCTAACGCAGTGAATAACTCAAACATAGGAAGTAGACTTCTGATATTTATGTGCAAGAAACCAAGACTTTTGCGATTACAGAAGTCATCAAATGATAGCGCCTGGGGAGTAGGAGTGATACTGAGGGCTGCAGGGCCTGGGTTAGCCTCTACATCACCAGAGGAACAGAGGAGGACTAGAATAAGGATACGGCTAAAGGCTTTAAGAACTGGTCTTCTAGTGCGTTGGGTACATAGAATAAAGGGGGCAGATTTCCGGGTGTTATAGAAAAGATTCAGGGCATTATGTACAGACAAGGATATGGAAGGATATGAGTAAAGTGGAGGTAACCCTAAGCGTTGGGTAACTATGAAAGAGATAGCATCGCTAGAGTCATCAATTGAGTCGGTCTCCGCGTGTATAGGGGGAGGTGCGAAGGAGCTAACTAAGGCAGGTTTAGCTAGGCTGGGGGGTCTACAGTGATATAGTACAATTAGAAATAACCGAAACAACAATAAACTAACCATGTTTGGGCTGAGGCTAAACATAAACAGGATGTAGTACCGTAAAAAGGAACAGTCCAGCAGATATCAGCTGTATAGCTGAGTTATCATAAGGTCCGGTGGTGAAGCAATAGTAAGAGGCTACGGCTAGCGTGTGCTAGCGGGCCAGGGCTAGCAGATGGATGGAATCTTCGTGGTTAACGTCGTAACCACATCAGACGATTTCGTCGGCAGACCAGTCGTGTAGGATCGGCGGGGCTCCGTGTCAATACTAGGTGGTCCCGTCCGGTTGACAGAGAGGTAGATAGCCGGGAGATGGGCCTAGCTCAGGATAATTAGCCAGACCACAGCGTCCGTTTTGTTGTAGCTAGCTGGTAGTGACGAATCCGGAGTTAAAGGTCCAGTGATTCAGTGATTCCAGCGGAAAAACTGATATGTTCTGGGTCGATAACGCGCTGTGCAGACTGGCCGTATATCCGGTGATCAATGTCCAGTGATTAAAATTAATCCCGCAGAAAAAAATCCAATGTTCTGGGTGAAACACCGCTAGCTAAGGCTAATAGCAAGTAGCTAGTTAGCTGGCTAGCTGGCTAGCTAGTTTCACTGGAGATTCTAGATAAAAGGTAAGTCAATAATAGAATCCGTTCCACATTGAGTGAGGCGGGTTGCAGGAAAGTATATTTTGTAGAAGGATGAAAAGTCTGATAGGGAAAAAAAACAAGGTATTTACAGGCTATTTACAGACACACGACAATAACAGGACTGCACTACTTCGCCATCTTGGATGATCCGTAAAGCAGCACACTGTCGTAAACCATAACAACGTACAGTATGACGTACAGCACGTCGTACCATACATAACATTTCCCCCCTTTTCCAAATCCAGGGACTGGTACCATATATAAAATGTCCATAGGGCAAGAACCTAGAGTGATACCTGTAAGAAATAAACATTAACCCTTAAACGGATGGACTCTCCAAACTAGCCAGTTCAGTCCATTAACCTGGAGGTTGACTAAGACACCTAACGGAGCCTAAGAATGAAAAGAGGTTAAGTAGTCCCCCAGATAAGCAGGGCGAGTTCGTGCCCGCATAGGCCTTTCTTCATCCGCCACCGCTTGTGGATCTGGCCCTTGGGGAGCCCACAGAGGCTGGGGCTCGGGTGGTAGTGGTGGAGGAGGTCCATCCGGTGGCGTCTCTGGCCTGCATGTCTGTTTTGTGTGCCTTTGTGTTCCTCGAGGGGCAGGGACTTTTCTGAGGCGGCTGGCGTGCCAGCGTGATCCATTGCTCATCATGAAATATGGTGGGCCCCAGTTGTCGACTGACCTGCAAGGGGTCCGACCTGAATGAGGGCATTTTGTTGCACTGCTGAGGCCGTCGGGCTCGGACCCAGTTTGACACTTGGATGATCGACAACTTCGAGCTAGTAGCAGGGGCCGAACGACACACTCACTTTCGCAAAGTGATTGTATTTTGAACAGTTCTTGCATATTTTCCCACGGGCTGGGCAGTTTGAAGCCCTTGAATTGTGAGAGCTAGCCCCACAGTTGCCACAGCTACTTCTGTTGGTTTGTCTGTGTGCCTGCTGCACGGGCATGCCGGTGTCTGTGTCCATGCAGCTATCGACGTGGGAGGGCGTGCGCAGCGCGTGATCGTTGTAGTGCGCCTGCTCGGGCTGAAGCTGCTGTGTGAGAATGGCTGGGGGCCGAGTGTATGCTGCAGAGCTGTCTGTTAGCATTGAAGAGCATTCCAACGCCGCTTCAACCTGGAGTGCTATTTTAATAGCTCCATCTAGTTGTAAATTATCCGATTCCAAAAGCAGTTTCTCCCATGTCTTTTCACATAACGTCCCCTCTATCAACTGATCCCTGATGATCTCGTCCTGAAGTGTCCCGTAGTTACAAGAGCTAGCCAAATCCCTCAGATTAGCCACGTAGCTTTGAATGGACTCACCCGGCCGTTGGTGTCTCTTCCGTAGCCGGTAGCGTCGCTCTTTCCCGGCGAAGTGGTTGGAAATGTAGACGTGCGCGTATATAATAATAATATGCCATTTAGCAGACGCTTTTATCCAAAGCGATTTACAGTCATGTGCGCATACATGTTTACGTATGGGTGGTCCCAGGGATGGAACCCACTACCCTGGCGTTACAAGCGCCATGCTCTACCAATTGAGCTACAGAGGACCACGTATAAATAGATCAATTATGCCTTTTTGATGGAAATATTGAGGTGGGATTTTGGAGATAAGTTCATAATTTACGCGCGCTCTCTGCAAATAAGGCGGGCCAGCTCGATGTCCTAGGGCACGATATGCACCCTCTTTGCGTGGATGGCACACAGTTTGGTGTCCTCAAACAGACCGACCAGGTAAGCCTCGCTGGCCTCCTGCAGGGCCATCACGGCGGAGCTCTGGAAGCGCAGGTCGGTCTTGAAGAACAGGGCGATGTTTCTCCCCAGGCGCTGGAAGGGCACATTGCGGATGAGCAGCTCAGTGGAGCTTTGGTAACGACGGATCTCTCTGAGACACGGTGCCGGGCCTGTAACGGGGAGGCTCTCCTGCGCGCAGCCTTGGCGGCGAGCTGCATCCTGTAGGCTTTGCCACGGGTGGATTTGCGAGCGGTTTGCTTGGTTCTGGCCATGGCGCTAGCTTCCTTCTTAGACAGTCGGAGTATAGCCTCGAAATGCCCATGTGAAATGTATAAAGCCGGCAGTGGCATCTGCTGATTGGACACCATCTCCCCACCACCCCGATTGGCCCGTTACGGAGGCCTCCTCTGTCGGCTATCGGAAGGGATGCTTTGCTTCTCTTTTTTTTTGACCGCGCACCCAAAACAGTACACTGCGCACCCAAAACAATACACTGCGCGCCCATAAAACACACTGTACGCCAAAAAACAATACACTTTGCGTGCGCCCGCAATAATACACTGCGCGCCCAAAACAATAGATCACTGCCGGCCTTTACACGCAATAATTGTCGCCAAAGTCAAGAGTGAAATATTGTGTTATAATTTAATGCTAGCCTGCTATGGCAAACGAGGCCAATAGTACACTGCGCGGATGCAACTGCACACTGCGCGCAGGCAAAAGCACAATGCGTGCGCAAAAGTACACTGCCGGCCCTTTATGCGCAATAATAGTCGCTGAAGTCAAGAGTGAAATCTTGTGTTATAATTTAATGCTAGCCTGCTATGGCAAACGAGGCCAATAGTACACTGCGCGGATGCAACTGCACACTGCGCGCAGGCAAAAGCACAATGTGCGCGCAAAAGTACACTGCCGGCCCTTTATGCGCAATAATAGTCGCTGAAGTCAAGAGTGAAATCTTATGTTCTAATCTAATGCCAGCCTGCTATGGCAAACGATGCCAATAGTCCACTGCGCGCAGGCATTAGGACACTGCCGCGCGATAATATTAGCCAAAGTCAAGAGTGAAATCTTTTGTTCTAATCACCACATGTTCAGTAATGGCATTTCCCCCCTTTATTCAAATTACAACCTCTCACTTTCAGTTATTTGAAATGAAATAATCTCTCAAATATCACTATATCTAAAACAAGCCATAGAAAGTTGGTTGCAATTTCAATTAAATCATCCAGAAACGACAGAACAAACTCAAATACACTAAAAGGAGAAAATATATATTTATTGATATTGTATGTTGTATAGCCTTACTTGTTGGTATCTCAGACGACCAGAACCTTAATAATAATCTCCATACTTACTTCACATAGCACGGACATATAGTAGACTACTGACACTCACTCCTATGGAATGGGTATGGGGACTGGACACGCCGGGACCCAGACACTACTGTTGTCGATCACACATATTAATGTCGTGTTCAGGGTGCTATCAGAGTTATCGGAAATACCTAGTTCCGACTGGGAAGATTCACTTGAATGACCCTCCAAGTAGGAATTACAAGTGAGAAATAGTGAAAATGTTGTTGCCAATCTTATTGGTTTAAGAATTGTTCCGACTTCAAAACCAATTGAACACAATCATGTGGGAGTTACAACTTCCCATTTTCCACGAGAATGTGAAGTTGGCATAATACAGCATTCAAGTGCTAGTCGGTACTAGGAAATGGACATTTCTGACTTGCTAACTGGTTGAACGCGTTACAATAGCCTAAGTATATAATATGATTGACATAACCACAATAGAAAGGCCTTGGAAGTGCCATAAGTGAAAGCCGACATATTTCATTATTTTTACATTAACCTCTTTAACATGTATTAAATGAATAATGAAGAACATTTTGTAATTTAGACTCTACGAAATATGAAATGCATAATGAAGAAAATCGTGTACTGTTGCCTACACGGAAAAGGGGTCTTTCTGACCAAAAGTGCACCAGTATCCCAAAGTATTAATCGAAATCAAGCATAGAAAACAGCGTTAGCATTAATAAAACAATTTTCCCACGAATTAAGTTGCACGTAAATGTGTGTATTTTCTCACAAATGATGTTCAGTAAATCTCAAACAGTACATAGGCATACAACTACAATGTTTGAAACATTATTAAATAAAGACAACATTTCTGTATATTCATAACGTTTAATTAGCCATAATAAAGAAAATAAAGAAAAATAGGCTATCCGTTTATGGTTGTTGTGTGTTAAATTGCTGTCTTTTCGCACGAATTAAGTAGCACATAAATTCGTGTCTTTTCACACAAAAACGCACGAAATCTGATGAAATACATTATGCTACCTGTGGTTTTCTCGAGCAGGGTTATATGTCAGACATTTAAACGGCGACGGATAGCGGAAAGCAATCCCCGTATTGAGTCAATACTGTCATCGATTGGTAAACATAATCCTTAACGTAAATATCCCAGGTTCGTACACAACGATTTTCCTTACATGTTGACTTTGCGCGCAGCCTTGGCGGCGAGCTGCATCCTGTAGGCTTTGCCACGGGTGGATTTGCGAGCGGTTTGCTTGGTTCTGGCCATGGCGCTAGCTTCCTTCTTAGACAGTCGGAGTATAGCCTCGAAATGCCCATGTGAAATGTATAAAGCCGGCAGTGGCATCTGCTGATTGGACACCATCTCCCCACCACCCCGATTGGCCCGTTACGGAGGCCTCCTCTGTCGGCTATCGGAAGGGATGCTTTGCTTCTCTTTTTTTTGACCGCGCACCCAAAACAGTACACTGCGCACCCAAAACAATACACTGCGCGCCCATAAAACACACTGTACGCCAAAAAACAATACACTTTGCGTGCGCCCGCAATAATACACTGCGCGCCCAAAACAATAGATCACTGCTGGCCTTTACACGCAATAATAGTCGCCATAGTCAAGAGTGAAATCTTGTGTTATAATTTAATGCTAGCCTGCTATGTCAAAGGAGGCCAATAGTACACTGCGCAGATGCAACTGCACACTGCGCGCAGGCAAAAGCACAATGTGCGCGCAAAAGTACACTGCCGGCCCTTTATGCGCAATAATAGTCGCTGAAGTCAAGAGTGAAATCTTGTGTTATAATTTAATGCTAGCCTGCCATGGCAAACGAGGCCAATAGTACACTGCGCGGATGCAACTGCACACTGCGCGCAGGCAAAAGCACAATGTGCGCGCAAAAGTACACTGCCGGCCCTTTATGCGCAATAATAGTCGCTGAAGTCAAGAGTGAAATCTTGTGTTATAATTTAATGCTAGCCTGCCATGGCAAACGAGGCCAATAGTACACTGCGCGGATGCAACTGCACACTGCGCGCAGGCAAAAGCACAATGTGCGCGCAAAAGTACACTGCCGGCCCTTTATGCGCAATAATAGTCGCTGAAGTCAAGAGTGAAATCTTATGTTCTAATCTAATGTCAGCCTGCTATGGCGAACGATGCCAATAGTCCACTGCGCGCAGGCATTAGGACACTGCCGCGCGATAATATTCATCAAAGTCAAGAGTAAAATATTTTGTTCTAATCACCACATGTTCAGTAATGGTATTTCCCCCCTTTATTCAAATTACAACCTCTCACTTTCAGTTATTTGAAATGAAATAATCTCTCAAATATCACTATATCTAAAACAAGCCATAGAAAGTTGGTTGCAATTTCTATTAAATCATCCAGAAACGACAGAACAAACTCAAATACACTAATAGGAGAAAATATATATTTATTGATATTGTATGTTGTATAGCCTTACTTGTTGGTATCTCAGACGACCAGAACCTTAATAATAATCACCATACTTACTTCACATAGCACGGACATATAGTAGACTACTGACACTCACTCCTATGGAATGGGTATGGGGACTGGACACGCCGGGACCCAGACCCTACTGTTGTCGATCACACATATTAATGTCGTGTTCAGGGTGCTATCAGAGTTATCGGAAATACCTAGTTCCGACTGGGAAGTTTCACTTGAATGACCCTCCAAGTAGGAATTACAAGTGAGAAATAGTGAAAATGTTGTTGCCAATCTTATTGGTTTAAGAATTGTTCCGACTTCAAAACCACTTGAACACAATCATGTGGGAGTTACAACTTCCCATTTTCCACGAGAATGTGAAGTTGGCATAATACAGCATTCAAGTGCTAGTCGGTACCAAGAAACGGACATTTCTGACTTGCTAACTGGTTGAACGCGTTACAATAGCCTAAGTATATAATATGATTGACATAACCACAATAGAAAGGCCTTGGAAGTGCCATAAGTGAAAGCCGACATATTTCATTATTTTTACATTAACCTCTTTAACATGTATTAAATGAATAATGAAGAACATTTTGTAATTTAGACTCTACGAAATATGAAATGCATAATGAAGAAAATCGTGTACTGTTGCCTACACGGAAAAGGGGGCTTTCTGACCAAAAGTGCACCAGTATCCCAAAGTATTAATCGAAATCAAGCATAGAAAACAGCGTTAGCATTAATAAAACAATTTTCCCACGAATTAAGTTGCACGTAAATGTGTGTATTTTCTCACAAATGATGTTCAGTAAATCTCAAACAGTACATAGGCATACAACTACAATGTTTGAAACATTATTAAATAAAGACAACATTTCTGCATATTCATAACGTTTAATTAGCCATAATAAAGAAAATAAAGAAAAATAGGCTATCCGTTTATGGTTGTTGTGTGTTAAATTGCTGTCTTTTCGCACGAATTAAGTAGCACATAAATTCGTGTCTTTTCACACAGAAACGCACGAAATCTGATGAAATACATTATGCTACCTGTGGTTTTCTCGAGCAGGGTTATATGTCAGACATTTAAACGGCGACGGATAGCGGAAAGCAATCCCCGTATTGAGTCAATACTGTCATCGATTGGTAAACATAATCCTTAACGTAAATATCCCAGGTTCGTACACAACGATTTTCCTTACATGTTGACTTTGCGCGCAGCCTTGGCGGCGAGCTGCATCCTGTAGGCTTTGCCACGGGTGGATTTGCGAGCGGTTTGCTTGGTTCTGGCCATGGCGCTAGCTTCCTTCTTAGACAGTCGGAGTATAGCCTCGAAATGCCCATGTGAAATGTATAAAGCCGGCAGTGGCATCTGCTGATTGGACACCATCTCCCCACCACCCCGATTGGCCCGTTACGGAGGCCTCCTCTGTCGGCTATCGGAAGGGATGCTTTGCTTCTCTTTTTTTTGACCGCGCACCCAAAACAGTACACTGCGCACCCAAAACAATACACTGCGCGCCCATAAAACACACTGTACGCCAAAAAACAATACACTTTGCGTGCGCCCGCAATAATACACTGCGCGCCCAAAACAATAGATCACTGCTGGCCTTTACACGCAATAATAGTCGCCATAGTCAAGAGTGAAATCTTGTGTTATAATTTAATGCTAGCCTGCTATGTCAAAGGAGGCCAATAGTACACTGCGCAGATGCAACTGCACACTGCGCGCAGGCAAAAGCACAATGTGCGCGCAAAAGTACACTGCCGGCCCTTTATGCGCAATAATAGTCGCTGAAGTCAAGAGTGAAATCTTGTGTTATAATTTAATGCTAGCCTGCCATGGCAAACGAGGCCAATAGTACACTGTGCGGATGCAACTGCACACTGCGCGCAGGCAAAAGCACAATGTGCGCGCAAAAGTACACTGCCGGCCCTTTATGCGCAATAATAGTCGCTGAAGTCAAGAGTGAAATCTTGTGTTATAATTTAATGCTAGCCTGCCATGGCAAACGAGGCCAATAGTACACTGCGCGGATGCAACTGCACACTGCGCGCAGGCAAAAGCACAATGTGCGCGCAAAAGTACACTGCCGGCCCTTTATGCGCAATAATAGTCGCTGAAGTCAAGAGTGAAATCTTATGTTCTAATCTAATGCCAGCCTGCTATGGCGAACGATGCCAATAGTCCACTGCGCGCAGGCATTAGGACACTGCCGCGCGATAATATTCGCCAAAGTCAAGTGTAAAATCTTTTTTTCTAATCACCACATGTTCAGTAATGGCATTTCCCCCCTTTATTCAAATTACAACCTCTCACTTTCAGTTATTTGAAATGAAATAATCTCTCAAATATCACTATATCTAAAACAAGCCATAGAAAGTTGGTTGCAATTTCAATTAAATCATCCAGAAACGACAGAACAAACTCAAATACACTAATAGGAGAAAATATATATTTATTGATATTGTATGTTGTATAGCCTTACTTGTTGGTATCTCAGACGACCAGAACCTTAATAATAATCACCATACTTACTTCACATAGCACGGACATATAGTAGACTACTGACACTCACTCCTATGGAATGGGTATGGGGACTGGACACGCCGGGACCCAGACCCTACTGTTGTCGATCACACATATTAATGTCGTGTTCAGGGTGCTATCAGAGTTATCGGAAATACCTAGTTCCGACTGGGAAGTTTCACTTGAATGACCCTCCAAGTAGGAATTACAAGTGAGAAATAGTGAAAATGTTGTTGCCAATCTTATTGGTTTAAGAATTGTTCCGACTTCAAAACCACTTGAACACAATCATGTGGGAGTTACAACTTCCCATTTTCCACGAGAATGTGAAGTTGGCATAATACAGCATTCAAGTGCTAGTCGGTACCAAGAAACGGACATTTCTGACTTGCTAACTGGTTGAACGCGTTACAATAGCCTAAGTATATAATATGATTGACATAACCACAATAGAAAGGCCTTGGAAGTGCCATAAGTGAAAGCCGACATATTTCATTATTTTTACATTAACCTCTTTAACATGTATTAATTGAATAATGAAGAAAATTGTGTAATTTAGACTCTACGAAATATGAAATGCATTATGAAGAAAATCGTGTACTGTTGCCTACACGGAAAAGGGGGCTTTCTGACCAAAAGTGCACCAGTATCCCAAAATATTAATCGAAATCAAGCATAGAAAACAGCGTTAGCATTAATAATACAATTTTTCCCACGAATTCAGTTGCACGTAAATGTGTGTATTTTCTCACAAATGATGTTCAGAAAATCTCAAACAGTACATAGGCATACAACTACAATGTTTGAAACATTATTAAATAAAGACAACATTTCTGTATATTCATAACGTTTAATTAGCCATAATAAAGAAAATAAAGAAAAATAGGCTATCCGTTTATGGTTGTTGTGTGTTAAATTGCTGTCTTTTCGCACGAATTGAGTAGCACATAAATTCGTGTATTTTCACACAGAAACGCACGAAATCTGATGACATACATTATGCTACCTGTGGTTTTCTCGAGCACGGTTATATGTCAGACATTTAAACGGCGACGGATAGCGGAAAGCAAACCCCGTATTGAGTCAATTCTGTCATCGATTGGTAAACATAATCCTTAACGTAAATATCCCAGGTTCGTACACAACGATTTTCCTTACATGTTGACTTTGCGCGCAGCCTTGGCGGTGAGCTGCATCCTGTAGGCTTTGCCACGGGTGGATTTGCGAGCGGTTTGCTTGGTTCTGGCCATGGCGCTAGCTTCCTTCTTAGACAGTCGGAGTATAGCCTCGAAATGCCCATGTGAAATGTATAAAGCCGGCAGTGGCATCTGCTGATTGGACACCATCTCCCCACCACCCCGATTGGCCCGTTACGGAGGCCTCCTCTGTCGGCTATCGGAAGGGATGCTTTGCTTCTCTTTTTTTTTGACCGCGCACCCAAAACAGTACACTGCGCACCCAAAACAATACACTGCGCGCCCATAAAACACACTGTACGCCAAAAAACAATACACTTTGCGTGTGCCCGCAATAATACACTGCGCGCCCAAAACAATAGATCACTGCCGGCCTTTACACGCAATAATAGTCGCCATAGTCAAGAGTGAAATCTTGTGTTATAATTTAATGCTAGCCTGCTATGGCAAAGGAGGCCAATAGTACACTGCGCGGATGCAACTGCACACTGCGCGCAGGCAAAAGCACAATGTGCGCGCAAAAGTACACTGCCGGCCCTTTATGCGCAATAATAGTCGCTGAAGTCAAGAGTGAAATCTTATGTTCTAATCTAATGCCAGCCTGCTATGGCGAACGATGCCAATAGTCCACTGCGCGCAGGCATTAGGACACTGCCGCGCGATAATATTCGCCAAAGTCAAGAGTAAAATCTTTTTTTCTAATCACCACATGTTCAGTAATGGCATTTCCCCCCTTTATTCAAATTACAACCTCTCACTTTCAGTTATTTGAAATGAAATAATCTCTCAAATATCACTATATCTAAAACAAGCCATAGAAAGTTGGTTGCAATTTCAATTAAATAATCCAGAAACGACAGAACAAACTCAAATACACTAATAGGAGAAAATATATATTTATTGATATTGTATGTTGTATAGCCTTACTTGTTGGTATCTCAGACGACCAGAACCTTAATAATAATCACCATACTTACTTCACATAGCACGGACATATAGTAGACTACTGACACTCACTCCTATGGAATGGGTATGGGGACTGGACACGCCGGGACCCAGACCCTACTGTTGTCGATCACACATATTAATGTCGTGTTCAGGGTGCTATCAGAGTTATCGGAAATACCTAGTTCCGACTGGGAAGTTTCACTTGAATGACCCTCCAAGTAGGAATTACAAGTGAGAAATAGTGAAAATGTTGTTGCCAATCTTATTGGTTTAAGAATTGTTCCGACTTCAAAACCACTTGAACACAATCATGTGGGAGTTACAACTTCCCATTTTCCACGAGAATGTGAAGTTGGCATAATACAGCATTCAAGTGCTAGTCGGTACCAAGAAACGGACATTTCTGACTTGCTAACTGGTTGAACGCGTTACAATAGCCTAAGTATATAATATGATTGACATAACCACAATAGAAAGGCCTTGGAAGTGCCATAAGTGAAAGCCGACATATTTCATTATTTTTACACTAACCTCTTTAACATGTATTAAATGAATAATGAAGAAAATTGTGTAATTTAGACTCTACGAAATATGAAATGCATTATGAAGAAAATCGTGTACTGTTGCCTACACGGAAAAGGGGGCTTTCTGACCAAAAGTGCACCAGTGTCCCAAAGTATTAATCGAAATCAAGCATAGAAAACAGCGTTAGCATTAATAAAACAATTTTTCCCACGAATTAAGTTGCACGTAAATGTGTGTATTTTCTCACAAATGATGTTCAGAAAATCTCAAACAGTACATAGGCATACAACTACAATGTTTGAAACATTATTAAATAAAGACAACATTTCTGTATATTCATAACGTTTAATTAGCCATAATAAAGAAAATAAAGAAAAATAGGCTATCCGTTTATGGTTGTTGTGTGTTAAATTGCTGTCTTTTCGCACGAATTAAGTAGCACATAAATTTGTGTCTTTTCACACAGAAACGCACGAAATCTGATGAAATACATTATGCTACCTGTGGTTTTCTCGAGCACGGTTATATGTCAGACATTTAAACGGCGACGGATAGCGGAAAGCAAACCCCGTATTGAGTCAATACTGTCATCGATTGGTAAACATAATCCTTAACGTAAATATCCCAGGTTCGTACACAACGATTTTCCTTACATGTTGATGTCGTATATGATGAATGGTGGCAATTATCGCTGTCAACAAAGAGTTCGCCATACTGCATCGTGTTAGAGGCTTTTATTAAACTCACGAATTTACAGCATAGATACAGACTCGCGATGTCCGGAGAACGGCTCCCAGATTGATATGGCCGTTCTGCCGTCTCATCGTTTAACCCCTATTTATAAACAATGCAAAGGGAGGGGCTACTCCCTTCTTCTGGCCAATCACCAGTCTCCCCTCGGGCGTCACCCTCCAAGTGGCACATTTCAAATAACATCATAAAACCTCCCCCCTCTGGCCTGAACAACCAACATTCCATTTCGTCATGAAAAACATTTAACAAAGACATAATCTTCAGATACGATATTCCCCCCTTTCGAGACGAAATAAACGTCTCGAAAACAAACAGAATAAGATTATGACTATTAACCATTTATCTCATTTGAGTATCTTTAACATTAAACCAAACACATTCTCCTCTAGAGTGTAAATACCTTCCTATGAAATACCTGTTTATGAAGTGTGAATACATTACTATGACATATGAAGAAATCTCTATGGAGTGTGAGAGCGAAAAACTGTCCAGCAGCCATCCATCCATATCAATCAAGACAGTAAAATTCTCTCACGGTCCCTCTGCCCCAGGCAACCACCGTCGGTACTCCAGATAACCTCATAACTCATGTAAATGCATTTGAAAGTATGATGTAATTAAATACACATGTAAACAAAATCCTATCCATAAATATCCATTGTACGGCTGGTCCACCCATCGAATCGTACAATGAATCTCTCCCTTCCTAGACCTTCTGTCCCTAACCCCATCGAAATAAACAAAAGCATCTAAGATCCTCATCTGCATTCAATAACATCAAACATCATTCTACTAAAATCAATACCTAAGAATATGACACAATTATGTATTACACATCAAATATGTCTATATTTCATTGCAGACACTGGAATGTAGTCCACTACACTTCCTCTCCCTGTAGTGTCCTCTTCCAATGGACTTGTTGATGATGGAATCAGCCACACCCTCCTTGTTTCATCTCCTCCAGTCATATTGTCCCTTCATATTGTCTTTGTTTGAGTATTCCAATCTCCACATGTTCTCCCAAATACTTCTGGAATGACAAGAAAATAAACAACCAAACAGTATCTTTTGCAAACCAAAATTTTCAAATTAAACCTCAATTTCACCTAAGAATTTAAAAAATGATACATAAATGATGTATGAATCACATTAACCTATCCCCCCCTTGATTCATAAATCATACTAAAATCATACTAAAAAAAAATGTTTTCCTTGAAACAATAAAAATAAAATGATCAAATAATCAAAAAGGATATTTATCCATTCAGTAGTCCATCTAGACCCCCTCGTCCGTCTTCGTCCAGATCCGGAACAGTCAACACCAGCATCTGAGTGTTGTCTCCAGGCACCACTTCTCCAACCTATCTCAATCTCATAACTTTCTCAAAAGTCAGTACAAACATCACACAGTGTTATCAAAGCTTAAACTAGAATCTGACCCATCACTGCCCCTACTGGCCTAATTGATCTTGCAACCAAATCCTTTCAAATGCATCCCTTATAATGCATCTATAACCCCAGTGATATTATCTGAACTATCTGGACTCAAAGTATAACTAATATTTATCAATATTATCTTCCCAAATGTTACACCATACCATGAATGAAGTCCCCCCTTCTCCCTTAAACTTATTCTTCAATGATAGGCTTGAAGACTATGACATGTCGCCATGTGTCTGCTAAATGACTAAAATGTAATGTCACCCTTTTAACCCTAGAGTTAGCTGTGTCCAATGCTATCCCTCTTATAATGGTAAAACCTCATATGGAAGCTTAAACGTTGACCTGTAACAACATCCTATCCCCCATAGGGTAAGAATATACTCTATCATCACAAACCCACCAAATATCTCTAAAATTCCCATAGTCACATTGTCAGTCAAAAGCTAATCTTTTAACCATCAAAGTCCTGCTCTTCTTACTACCTGATATATAAAAAGTAACCTATTATTTGTCATTACTACCCTTAAGGTCATACTTATCCAAAGTTATCATCTAACATTCCCATAGGGTAATCCATTCACCCAAGAACCCTTAAACCCTACTGTTCTGACAACTACATTATTTTATCTGTCAATGACTGTTGCTGATACCACAGTCATGACAAAGCATAACCCTGACCCACACCTGATAGAGGCCGCGCGACCGTCTAACACGTCTTGGGCTGGCATCCCCAACAGACATCAACCCTCAAGATTCCTCACTGATTCTTACAGAATGAGTTAATCTATCTCTAATTTTCACAACAGAGGAACGAGCAGCACTGATCAGATGCCCCCCCCCCCTCTGTCATCAAAATCAAAAGACCCCATCCTGCAGCTTCCATGATGAATCTCTATTCTCCATTTCAGATTAATCTATATTGTTTCTATTAATATCTGCTCTCCTATTTTAATCCTATTCGTACTATCATTGACAGCCCTCTCCATCCGTAACATAAACTCCTGAGACATTAATTTCAGAAAAGTTGTTGTCGATGTCATACTCCCTACATCGTATCATTAATCCCTTCCAAAGTTACCCTTAAAGTAGTTGATTTAGCTGCTGTATCAACCCTAATTACTTCTAGTGCAAAAGTTCCCATTCCCATTATCCTCTGTGTCTTATCTACTGTTGGAGTGACTGTAATCTACTCTTCCTGTACTCCTTCGGTGACTGCGGAAGCTTGAGCAGATTTCAAATCTTCCATTATAAGCGTTACTTTATGAATTACATAGCCCTTTAACCAATAATTCCTAACCGGAACAAATTCTAATGCTTGCCCTAAATAAGTACACATATATTCTCCCTGACCTTTCTCTGTAACATTACGCAACATCAGTGAACAGTCACTCCTAACCCTCTTCTAAACTATACCTCCTTTTACTCCTGGTCCTGATAACAACACTTATTCTCCATAATTATCTCTCCATATGGGAGAAACGTCCCCATCCTAAACCCTAATAAGTATTTTTCCCCCTAAAATTGGTGCTGTATTGGTTCCCTTATAATCAAATGCAATATATTTATGACTTTAATACCTATCAATGTTGAAAGAGTTAAATTGCTTCTCCCTGTTGTTCTAATAGACTGAAGTGTTAATGTCCTTATTTACTCCTAGTTTTCCCCCAAGACTTTGAACTCTTTCCTTGTACTTCCATCCATCCCCCCTAGTGTCACTTTTTCCCCCTTTCAGTTCTACCTCTAAACTTTAAACCTTCTGATTATAACAAAAGGTACCCACAATTACCTTGATCTTCCTATTCTAAAGTGTCATTCATTACGGTTCTCTCTCACTACTAACTTTGAAACTTAGCTTACTGTCTCAGAGTCCCTTCACCCCTAGTTCTCCTAACTTATTTTAATCTAATCTTTTCTCTCATAACATTTAAAACCTTTTCCCCTGACTTATTGACAAAATCTCTTACCACCAAATTTTAGAATATGTGATTGGGAAAGTTCCCCACCTGCTTCTGACTCATTACACACAGACTTGGCAAAACCGACTAAACACCTTTTAGCCTAGCCTGAAATCTCTTAGTGTAAGAATGTAACCCAGAATAAACAGTCACCCCTTTTAACTTTTCAGACAGATTGTCTGACAGTCGTCTAGTGGACATCTTATTGTACAATTCAATTCTCTTCCCAACACTACAATAACAGTATCTTCTAATATTAGTACTTTAAGAGTAATTAACCGTTTTACTACCTCAAATCCCTATCCTAATTCGTTATCAATTAGTGAGATGTTTAACCTCTTTAGGCTGAACACAGATAAGTTTTCCCCTATTCACTATCACTTCTAATGGCCGGTGGTTTCAACTGTTAGCTATTTCCTCTTCTTCTCTAATCGAGGCTCTCAGCAATGCACCCCTTCCGGATATTCTCGGCACTCTAGAATATTTAGTGTTCACCTGAAGCACAGGTGATCTTCACTTGCTCGTTGATCTTCCTCTGTTTCTTCTTCTCCAATTCTGTGTCTGTCCAGAAACTGACAGTCGATATGGAACATCTGGTCCCCCCTTGGCTGGTACAATTGCCTTTGATATTGTTCAGTTAAAGCTGTAACAGTGATTGTTGATTTGATTCACTCGGATTCTTCATAACTAACACTTATTTTCTTCTTCTCCACCACCAGTTAGAAGTTGTATTTGATTGAGTTTTCTTCGTCCTGTTCTTCTCGTCGTTGACATATCAGTATTCCTCAAAAGGTTCTCTTCTAAATTCTGTCCTTGAAATATCATCTTCCATCATCTTCTTACTAGTGTCCTCAATGTGTTCTTCTTCTTTAATTCTTGGGATCCTTTCCTCAGCAGTTTCTCCTCTTCTGTATCTTCAGCGGTGTTACTTCTTCTAAACTATTCGCTTTATCCAGGCATGATAAGCATCGGTCTATACCTCCATTTCTTCTTTGCTAGTCATTGTAGGATAAAATCCTCTTGAACATACAACACCCTTAATCTCCAAATCTTCATCACTTTCTTCATCAGAACTCGAATCTCTTGTCTCCTTCTTCGTTCAACTTTCATCAGAGATCAAGTCTCCAGTATCCTTCTTTCCTCTCTTGCCACTTCCTTCTGATCACAGAGTCACCTCCACCCATGACCTCTCATCATCATCATCCTCTTCTCCTTAAGTTCCCAGACATCCCGGTTTTCTTCCGTCTTCTGGATTCATCTTCATCGTTGTTTCTGCTCATATTCGTCTTCATCTCTGATGCCATAATCACCCTGCTGGATGATGTCTTTCTGCTGAATCCATATGTGATAAAGGTGTACTAACTTCTGCCATTAGTCTCTCCTAACACTACTCTAACCCTACTTTGATCAAAAAATGACTATTTTAATCAATTTTCCCCTATATCAAGCCCTTTATATTCCTTTATTGTGAACTATCCTATTTTAGACTATATATAACCTAAACAAATCCATTAACCATCCTGAATAATTAACCCCAATTCCTATTCCTATGTCACCAATTTATCAATTAGTGTTGAGTATATCTTACCACAACCCATCAACTGCCAGTAAATGCAAGTTAGTCATCTTCAGACTAAAATACCCCTAAACAAAGCCTTTTAACCCCTTGCTCTATAACCCCTAATTATCATAAATTTAAAGAATAATGTCAGTACCTGATTTCCAATCGAACTGTAATCCAGCTCAGTGATGCACATAGCCTCCAAAATGTAACTTTTATTGAAATAGAATTTGCCAAGCCCATGCAAAATTGTCATAACATCACATATCCTGTTAGGGAAAGATTTTGTAACCATAATCAGTACCAAAACCTTTTTGACTTGATCCTCTGCCACGTGACGTGATCACTTCCTGTATCTCCTCGCTCCCCCTCTCTCTCCTGTCTCTCATGACAAGGGATAAAGACACAAGAACAGCTTTTAGTAGTTCATGCCATCACTGAGTATTTCCAACCATTCAATATTCATTCGTTCTACATTATTCACTCTAAGACTAAACTCAGAATTAAATAGATCGCTCAAAAACCTTTTTTTATTTTAATCCGTTATTTAATTATTTAATTCAATCTATTATAATCCGTTATCCTATATTTAATGTATAAATTCAATAGGCTACAAAACAAGTTTCATCTTAAACTCTCCCTGTGCCTATTTGTTCCGTCGTCTGTGTTCCTCTGTCTCCCCCTGCAGTTTAACCAATGTGTTGTTTTGCAGAATCCCACGCATGCGCCAATATCATTTATTACATAGATCGCTCCAAAACATTTCATTTAATTTTAATCGTCTTTTAATTTAATTAATTATACTCCGTCAACATATATTTGATTTATAACTTTACCACATCTCGCCAAATAGTTTCCCGTTCGAACAACAGCCGTTTAACACCTAAGAGATTTTTTCCCAAAATCTCTCTTATTCTGTGACTATTATCCCTTGCCGCGTCACATGGGACCTATGACCCTTACCCATAATGCCGTGCTTTGTAGGCTTAGCACATAACCACATGTTGTAGTTTTTAGCCCCGTAAAATCACGCATGCACAAATATCATTTTAACCTCATACTTGAGTCTCAGCATCCCCTCATGGTGTCATTTAGTGCCGTAAAACAAAACGTTCCCTAATCTCGTGCCATAAACTCCCCTTTCTGTAGTGTAGTGTCGCAAAATTAAACGCATGCGCACAACCATTCAAAAACCCCTTTTCACCGTGGAAGAAAGATTCTCTACTCTCTCTCCCCAAACATAATAACAGTCCAGCTGTAATTCCCCATTTCCCCCTTATAATCAAACAACATTTACCAGCGCTCACAAAACATATAACCTGACTTACAAACACATAAACAAGTTTAAGAGACTTTCACCCGTCGCAACGGAATCTCTAAGGATACGTTAGCATGTAGCACGCAACACAATTAGCATGTAGCATTAGCATTTAGCTTAGCCTAAGGTACACTATAGCATGATTCACACTTTAGCCTTACAAAGATTAGCCTGAGCAACGATGTACCACGTGGCCCAAAACAATCCAGCCTTAGCTTCAGCCTCTAGCCAACTGCAGCCTACTACACAAATCAATATCCTGCACCGCGGCCCAATCATTGTCCATGATTATCAATAATATCTCCATCTAACTTTTTGTTGCCTTGAAAGATGAATCTCATATCAAGAGGTTACCCCCAAACCAATTTCCCGTCGGCCAGAGGAGGAGTATAACATAAATACACCAATTCACTTCATAATTCCCGCTTAAGAAATCAACCTGACCCAATACTAACTAAGTCTGGATTTGTAGCCCATTCATAAAGAATCGCCTCCTCGAGGTCTTTTCCAGATTCACGGTGCTCTAACTATGCAGATATCTTCCCAACATTATTCTCTACCAATCCATTTGTACAATCCATTGTTGTAAACAGCGTTTACACATCAACCAAATTTAAAATATTTTCGTTCAGACTCCCAGTTAACAGCCATAACGCCACCTGAGGCCAGGTTATAATGGAACATCTCCTCAGTGTACACAAGTCATATCCAATCTAACAAACTCCGAAGCGGTAAGAACACTCACCCTTTTTCCATGCCTCAGAGAGAGTTAGCCCGGCGGTTGACTGAAACACAGAGGAGACGCAAAACCCAGCCCCACGTTGGGCGCCATTATGTCGTATATGATGAATGGTGGCAATTATCGCTGTCAACAAAGAGTTCGCCATACTGCATCGTGTTAGAGGCTTTTATTAAACTCACGAATTTACAGCATAGATACAGACTCGCGATGTCCGGAGAACGGCTCCCAGATTGATATGGCCGTTCTGCCGTCTCATCGTTTAACCCCTATTTATAAACAATGCAAAGGGAGGGGCTACTCCCTTCTTCTGGCCAATCACCAGTCTCCCCTCGGGCGTCACCCTCCAAGCGGCACATTTCAAATAACATCATAAAACCTCCCCCCTCTGGCCTGAACAACCAACATTCCATTTCGTCATGAAAAACATTTAACAAAGACATAATCTTCAGATACGATATTGACTTTGCGCGCAGCCTTGGCGGCGAGCTGCATCCTGTAGGCTTTGCCACGGGTGGATTTGCTAGCGGTTTGCTTGGTTCTGGCCATGGCGCTAGCTTCCTTCTTAGATAGTCGGAGAATAGCCTCGAAATGCCCATGTGAAATGTATAAAGCCGGCAGTGGCATCTGCTGATTGGACACCATCTCCCCACCACCCCGATTGGCCCGTTACGGAGGCCTCCTCTGTCGGCTATCGGAAGGGATGCTTTGCTTCTCTTTTTTTTTGACCGCGCACCCAAAACAGTACACTGCGCACCCAAAACAATACACTGCGCGCCCATAAAACACACTGTACGCCAAAAAACAATACACTTTGCGTGCGCCCGCAATAATACACTGCGCGCCCAAAACAATAGATCACTGCTGGACTTTACACGCAATAATAGTCGCCATAGTCAAGAGTGAAATCTTGTGTTATAATTTAATGCTAGCCTGCTATGGCAAACGAGGCCAATAGTACACTGCGCGGATGCAACTGCACACTGCGCGCAGGCAAAAGCACAATGTGCGCGCAAAAGTACACTGCCGGCCCTTTATGCGCAATAATAGTCGCTGAAGTCAAGAGTGAAATCTTGTGTTATAATTTAATGCTAGCCTGCTATGGCAAACGAGGCCAATAGTCCACTGCGCGCAGGCATTAGGACACTGCCACGCGATAATATTCGCCAAAGTCAAGAGTGAAATATTTTGTTCTAATCACCACATGTTCAGTAATGGCATTTCCCCCCTTTATTCAAATTACAACCTCTCACTTTCAGTTATTTGAAATGAAATAATCTCTCAAATATCACTATATCTAAAACAAGCCATATAAAGTTGGTTGCAATTTCAATTAAATCATCCAGAAACGACAGAACAAACTCAAATACACTAATAGGAGAAAATATATATTTATTGATATTGTATGTTGTATAGCCTTACTTGTTGGTATCTCAGACGACCAGAACCTTAATAATAATCACCATACTTACTTCACATAGCACGGACATATAGTAGACTACTGACACTCACTCCTATGGAATGGGTATGGGGACTGGACACGCCGGGACCCAGACCCTACTGTTGTCGATCACACATATTAATGTCGTGTTCAGGGTGCTATCAGAGTTATCGGAAATACCTAGTTCCGACTGGGAAGTTTCACTTGAATGACCCTCCAAGTAGGAATTACAAGTGAGAAATAGTGAAAATGTTGTTGCCAATCTTATTGGTTTAAGAATTGTTCCGACTTCAAAACCACTTGAACACAATCATGTGGGAGTTACAACTTCCCATTTTCCACGAGAATGTGAAGTTGGCATAATACAGCATTCAAGTGCTAGTCGGTACCAAGAAACGGACATTTCTGACTTGCTAACTGGTTGAACGCGTTACAATAGCCTAAGTATATAATATGATTGACATAACCACAATAAAAAAGGCATTGGAAGTGCCATAAGTGAAAGCCGACATATTTCATTATTTTTACATTAACCTCTTTAACATGTATTAAATGAATAATGAAGAAAATTGTGTAATTTAGACTCTACGAAATATGAAATGCATTATGAAGAAAATCGTGTACTGTTGCCTACACGGAAAAGGGGGCTTTCTGACCAAAAGTGCACCAGTGTCCCAAAGTATTAATCGAAATCAAGCATAGAAAACAGCGTTAGCATTAATAAAACAATTTTTCCCACGAATTAAGTTGCACGTAGATGTGTGTATTTTCTCACAAATGATGTTCAGAAAATTTCAAACAGTACATAGGCATACAACTACAATGTTTGAAACATTATTAAATAAAGACAACATTTCTGTATATTCATAACGTTTAATTAGCCATAATAAAGAAAATAAAGAAAAATAGGCTATCCGTTTATGGTTGTTGTGTGTTAAATTGCTGTCTTTTCGCACGAATTAATTAGCACATAAATTTGTGTCTTTTCACACAGAAACTCACGAAATCTGATGAAATACATTATGCTACCTGTGGTTTTCTCGAGCACGGTTATATGTCAGACATTTAAACGGCGACGGATAGCGGAAAGCAAACCCCGTATTGAGTCAATACTGTCATCGATTGGTAAACATAATCCTTAACTTAAATATCCCAGGTTCGTACACAACGATTTTCCTTACATGTTGACTTTGCGCGCAGCCTTGGCGGCGAACTGCATCCTGTAGGCTTTGCCACGGGTGGATTTGCGAGCGGTTTGCTTGGTTCTGGCCATGGCGCTCGCTTCCTTCTTAGACAGTCGGAGTATAGCCTCGAAATGCCCATGTGAAATGTATAAAGCCGGCAGTGGCATCTGCTGATTGGACACCATCTCCCCACCACCCCGATTGGTGTTTTTGGTGCGCGGTCAAAAAAAAAGAGAAGCAAAGCATCCCTTCCGATTGGCCCGTTACGGAGGCCTCCTCTGTCGGCTATCGGAAGGGATGCTTTGCTTCTCTTTTTTTTTGACCGCGCACCAAAAACAGTACACTGCGCACCCAAAACAATACACTGCGCGCCCATAAAACACACTGTACGCCAAAAAACAATACACTTTGCGTGCGCCCGCAATAATACACTGCGCGCCCAAATCAATAGATCACTGCTGGCCTTTACACGCAATAATAGTCGCCATTGTCAAGAGTGAAATCTTGTGTTATAATTTAATGCTAGCCTGCTATGGCAAACAAGGCCAATAGTACACTGCGCGGATGCAACTGCACACTGCGCGCAGGCAAAAGCACAATGTGCGCGCAAAAGTACACTGCCGGCCCTTTATGCGCAATAATAGTCGCTGAAGTCAAGAGTGAAATCTTGTGTTATAATTTAATGCTAGCCTGCTATGGCAAACGAGGCCAATAGTACACTGCGCGGATGCAACTGCACACTGCGCGCAGGCAAAAGCACAATGTGCGCGCAAAAGTACACTGCCGGCCCTTTATGCGCAATAATAGTCGCTGAAGTCAAGAGTGAAATCTTATGTTCTAATCTAATGCCAGCCTGCTATGGCGAACGATGCCAATAGTCCACTGTGCGCAGGCATTAGGACACTGCCGCGCGATAATATTCGCCAAAGTCAAGAGTAAAATCTTTTGTTCTAATCACCACATGTTCAGTAATGGCATTTCCCCCCTTTATTCAAATTACAACCTCTCACTTTCAGTTATTTGAAATGAAATAATCTCTCAAATATCACTATATCTAAAACAAGCCATAGAAAGTTGGTTGCAATTTCAATTAAATCATCCAGAAACGACAGAACAAACTCAAATACACTAATAGGAGAAAATATATATTTATTGATATTGTATGTTGTATAGCCTTACTTGTTGGTATCTCAGACGACCAGAACCTTAATAATAATCACCATACTTACTTCACATATCACGGACATATAGTAGACTACTGACACTCACTCCTATGGAATGGGTATGGGGTCTGGACACGCCGGGACCTAGACCCTACTGTTGTCGATCACACATATTAATTTTGTGTTCAGGGTGCTATCAGAGTTATCGGAAATAACTAGTTCCGACTGGGAAGTTTCACTTGAATGACCCTCCAAGTAGGAATTACAAGTGAGAAATAGTGAAAATGTTGTTGCCAATCTTATTGGTTTAAGAATTGTTCCGACTTCAAAACCACTTGAACACAATCATGTGGGAGTTACAACTTCCCATTTTCCACGAGAATGTGAAGTTGGCATAATACAGCATTCAAGTGCTAGTCGGTACTAGGAAACGGACATTTCTGACTTGCTAACTGGTTGAACGCGTTACAATAGCCTAAGTATATAATATGATTGACATAACCACAATAGAAAGGCCTTGGAAGTGCCATAAGTGAAAGCCGACATATTTCATTATTTTTACATTAACCTCTTTAACATGTATTAAATGAATAATGAAGAAAATTGTGTAATTTAGACTCTACGAAATATGAAATTGTCACGGTTTCGGCCGAGGCTGCTCCTCTTCCTTGTTCGGGCGGACTTCGGCGGTCGTCGTCTCCGGAGTACTAGCTGCCACCGTTCGATGTTTCTTGTTCTTTTGGTTTTGTCTGTTCATAACACCTGTCCCTTATTTGTGTCTTGATTGTTCCCCTTATTTAGTCTGTTTGTTTGGGTCAGGTGTTATGCGTGATTGTTTTTGTCAGCCTGCCTCTTCGAGTTTGTTCTCTCGTTGTGTTGTAATTACGAGAGCTCGCACTGTGTGCGCTTTTCCTTGTTTTCTCGCACTGTGTATTTCGTGCGTAATTGTTCGCGCCACCCGGTTGGGTTGGCGACTTATACTTGTGTTTGGACTTAGTAAAGTTCTGTTGACGTCCTCCTGGTTTCCTGCGCCTGATTCCTATCATCCACCTACACCAGTCTGACAGAATCACGCATCACAATGGAATCAGCAGGAGCGACCGCGCCGACCGCCGATATGGACGAACGTCTTCGTGGTCAGGAGGACCGAATGAACCAGGTCTGTCACGCCCTGGAGAGGGTGATGAACACTCTACACCGATGGGAGACCAGCGGGGTGCCCACACCTCCAACCACCGACCCAGCTCCAGCGGTCAGCCCTCCGGTTTCATCTCCGGAACCCAGTGGGATTCGGCTCTCGCTCCCGAGGGCGTACGACGGCTCCACCGCCGGGTGTCAAGGGTTCCTGCTGCAGGTGGAGCTCTACCTCGCCACCGTACACCCGGCGCCCTCGGGACACGAGAGCGTCTCAGCCCTCATCTCCTGTCTCACCGGCAAGGCGTTGGAGTGGGCCAACGCCGAGTGGAGGAGAATGGACGCCGCAACCACGAACTATGCGGAGTTCTCCCGCCGCTTCCGTGCTGTATTCGACCATCCACCAGAAGGGAAGGCGGCGGGGGAACGTCTGTTCTACCTCCGACAGGGGATGAGGAGCGCACAGGACTTTGCCTTAGAGTTCCGGACCCTAGCGGCTGATGCAGGGTGGAATGAGCGGGCCCATATTGACCATTTCCGCTGCAGCCTCCGAGAGGACGTCCAGCGAGAGTTGGCGTGCAGGGACACGTCGTTAACTTTCGACCAACTGGTCGACATGGCCATCCGGCTGGATACCCTGCTCGCCACCCGTGGGCGTCCCGGAGGGGGGGGTTCGCCCATTCCACTCTCCAGCGCCTCCGAGCCGAGTCCTATGGAGCTCGGGGGTGCTGGCGCTAGGGAAAGGAGGAGGAGGAGCCCACGGGGACCCGGCCCTTGCACCAACTGTGGTCGTGGAGGGCACACTGCGGCTAGGTGCTGGGGCGGGTCCTCCAGGGGAGGAGATGGCAGGTCTAGCATTGGGGGGTCCCCCCAGGTGAGTAGGCGCCCTGCTTACCCAGAGCTTTCTGTCGTGCACCTAACCTTGCCTGTTTGTTTCCCACAGGTTGCACCTCGTTCCCAGCATAAGGCGCTGGTAGATTCAGGCGCAGCTGGGAATTTTATAGATCGCCAGTTCTGTTTAGAGTTAGGGATTCCCCTTCTTCCAGTGGATAAGCCTTTCCCCGTCCATGCCCTAGATAGCCGTCCGTTAGGGTCTGGGTTGATTAGGGAGGTCACAGCGCCACTTCAGATGATGGCGCAGGAGGGTCATGAGGAGAGAATTCAGCTTTATCTGATTGACTCTCCTGCGTATCCGGTGGTGCTGGGTCTTCCCTGGTTGATGACTCATGACCCTATTATTGGGTGGCGAGAGAAAGCTCTTAAAGGGTGGTCTGCTCAATGTGAGGGGCGGTGTCTGGGTGTTTCCATAGGGGCGACCTCGGTGGAGAGTCCGAATCTAATGCCAGCACTGCAGATTCCCCCCGAGTATGAGGATTTGGCATTGGCGTTCAGTAAGACTAGGGCTGCGCAGCTGCCGCCTCATAGACGGGGGGATTGTGCGATAGATCTCCAGTCAGGCGCAGCTCTCCCGCGGAGCCATGTGTATCCCTTGTCTCAAGAGGAGAAGAAATCTATGGAGACATACATCTCTGAGTCTCTTAGACAGGGATACATACGGCCCTCCGTTTCACCCGTTTCCTCAAGTTTCTTTTTTGTGAAGAAGAAGGATGGAGGTCTGCGGCCGTGTATTGATTACCGCGGTCTCAATCAGATCACAGTGAAGTACAGCTATCCACTTCCTCTGATTGCGACTATGACGGAGTCACTGCACGGTGCGCAGTTCTTTACAAAATTGGATCTTAGGAGCGCATATAACTTGGTGCGCATCCGAAAGGGCGATGAATGGAAGACAGCGTTTAGCACGACTTCCGGGCACTACGAGTATCTAGTCATGCCATATGGGTTGATGAATGCTCCCTCAGTCTTCCAATCCTTCGTTGATGAGATTTTCCGGGACATGCAGGGACAGGGAGTGGTTGTGTACATCGACGACATTCTGGTGTATAGTCCTACCCGTGCTGAGCATGTAGCCCTGGTGCGCCGAGTATTGCGGAGGCTGTTGGAGCATGACCTATATGTCAAGGCAGAGAAATGTCTGTTTTTTCAGAAGTCGGTCTCCTTTCTGGGTTACCAGTTATCTGCGTCAGGGGTGAAGATGGAGGTAGACCGGGTGTCAGCTGTGCGTAATTGGCAGACCCCAACCACTGTGAAGGAGGTGCAACGGTTCTTGGGTTTTGCGAATTACTACCGGAGGTTTATCCGGGGTTTTGGACAGGTGGCAGCTCCCATAACGTCTCTGTTAAAGGGGGGTCCGGTGCGCTTGCGGTGGTCAGCTGAGGCGGACAGGGCATTTGGGAGACTGAAGGACCTGTTTACCTCGGCGCCGGTGTTGGCGCATCCGGATCCCTCTTTACCGTTCCAAGTAGAGGTGGACGCGTCAGAGGCCGGGATAGGGGCCGTTCTTTCCCAGCGTTCTGGTACTCCACCTAAACTCCGTCCCTGTGCGTTCTACTCTAAGAAGCTCAGTCCGGCGGAGCGGAATTATGACGTAGGAGACAGGGAGCTGTTAGCCGTGGTACAGGCCCTAAAGGTGTGGCGGCATTGGCTCGAGGGGGCTCAACACCCTTTCCTCATTCAAACTGACCATCGTAACCTGGAGTACATCCGGGCAGCTAGGAGACTGAATCCTCGCCAGGCTCGTTGGACTATGTTCCTGGCCCGGTTTGTGTTTAAGATCACATACATCCCGGGGTCCCAGAACGGGAAGGCAGATGCTCTGTCCCGGCGGTATGACGCAGAGGAGAGGTCAGTTGAGTCCACGCCCATACTACCGGAGTCTTGTCTGGTTGCTCCGGTGGTGTGGGAGGTTGATGGTGAGATCGAGCGGGCGTTACGCACCGACCCGAGTCCTCCTCAGTGTCCTGTGGGTCGGACGTACGTTCCGCTCGAGATACGCGATCGCCTCATTTGTTGGGCTCATACGTCCCCCTCCTCTGGCCATCCGGGTATCGGCCGGACAGTGCACTGCCTTAGCACGAAGTACTGGTGGCCAACGTTAGCTAGGGATGTGAGGATTTATGTCTCCTCCTGTTCGGTGTGTGCCCAGTGTAAGGCGCCCAGACATTTGCCCAGGGGTAAGTTACAACCCCTGCCTATTCCACAACGACCCTGGTCCCACCTCTCGGTGGATTTTGTTACCGACCTTCCCCCCTCACAGGGGAATACTACCATCCTGGTCGTTGTGGATAGGTTCTCGAAGGCCTGTCGTCTCCTTCCCATGCCGGGTCTACCCACTGCCCTACAGACCGCTGAGGCTCTGTTCACCCATGTCTTCCGGCATTACGGGGTACCCGAGGATATAGTGTCTGACCGAGGCCCCCAGTTCACCTCTAGAGTGTGGAGGGCATTTATGGAACGGTTGGGGGTGTCGGTAAGCCTTACCTCGGGTTACCACCCGGAGAGTAACGGGCAGGTTGAACGTGTCAACCAGGATGTGGGTAGGTTTCTGAGGTCATACTGTCAGGGCCGGCCGGAGGAGTGGGCGAGATATGTGCCCTGGGCCGAGATGGCACAGAACTCTCTTCGCCACTCCTCCACCCAACTAACCCCGTTTCAGTGTGTGTTGGGGTACCAGCCGGTGCTGGCACCATGGCATGAGAGCCAGATCGAGGCCCCCGCTGTGGATGAGTGGGTAAGGCGCTCGGAGGAGACGTGGGACGCTGCACACGTCCATCTGCAGCGTGCCATACGTCGACAGAAGACGAGCGCCGACCTACACCGCAGTGAGGGGCCAGTGTACGCACCTGGAGATCGAGTCTGGCTCTCAACCAGAAACCTGCCCCTCCGCCTGCCCTGCCGGAAGCTGGGTCGGCGGTTTGTGGGGCCGTTTAAAGTCCTGAGGAGATTGAACGAGGTGAGTTATAGGTTAGAACTACCTGTTGACTACAAAAATATTAACCCCTCGTTCCATGTGTCTCTCCTCAGGCCGGTGGTAGCTGGTCCACTCCAGGACTTTGAGATTGAGGAGACTCCTCCGCCCCCGTTGGACATCGAGGGGGCTCCGGCGTACACCGTGAGGTCCATCCTGGATTCTAGACGCCGGATGGGGGGTCTTCAATATCTCGTGGAGTGGGAGGGGTACGGTCCGGAGGAGCGGTGCTGGGTGCCAAGGAGGGACGTGTTAGACCAGTCCCTACTGACCGATTTCCATCGGGGTCATCCTGCGCGCCCTGCTCCGCGTCGTCCGGGTCGTCCTCGAGCTCCGGGTCGGCGCACGGCTGGAGCCGCGCGTCAAGGGGGGGGTACTGTCACGGTTTCGGCCGAGGCTGCTCCTCTTCCTTGTTCGGGCGGACTTCGGCGGTCGTCGTCTCCGGAGTACTAGCTGCCACCGTTCGATGTTTCTTGTTCTTTTGGTTTTGTCTGTTCATAACACCTGTCCCTTATTTGTGTCTTGATTGTTCCCCTTATTTAGTCTGTTTGTTTGGGTCAGGTGTTATGCGTGATTGTTTTTGTCAGCCTGCCTCTTCGAGTTTGTTCTCTCGTTGTGTTGTAATTACGAGAGCTCGCACTGTGTGCGCTTTTCCTTGTTTTCTCGCACTGTGTATTTCGTGCGTAATTGTTCGCGCCACCCGGTTGGGTTGGCGACTTATACTTGTGTTTGGACTTAGTAAAGTTCTGTTGACGTCCTCCTGGTTTCCTGCGCCTGATTCCTATCATCCACCTACACCAGTCTGACAGAAATGCATTATGAAGAAAATCGTGTACTGTTGCCTACACGGAAAAGGGGGCTTTCTGACCAAAAGTGCACCAGTGTCCCAAAGTATTAATCGAAATCAAGCATAGAAAACAGCGTTAGCATTAATAAAACAATTTTTCCCACGAATTAAGTTGCACGTAAATGTGTGTATTTTCTCACAAATGATGTTCAGAAAATCTCAAACAGTACATAGGCATACAACTACAATGTTTGAAACATTATTAAATAAAGACAACATTTCTGTATATTCATAACGTTTAATTAGCCATAATAAAGAAAATAAAGAAAAATAGGCTATCCGTTTATGGTTGTTGTGTGTTAAATTGCTGTCTTTTCGCACTAATTAAGTAGCACATAAATTTGTGTCTTTTCACACAGAAACGCACAAAATCTGATGAAATACATTATGCTACCTGTGGTTTTCTCGAGCACGGTTATATGTCAGACATTTAAACGGCGACGGATAGCGGAAAGCAAACCCCGTATTGAGTCAATACTGTCATCGATTGGTAAACATAATCCTTAACGTAAATATCCCAGGTTCGTACACAACGATTTTCCTTACATGTTGACTTTGCGCGCAGCCTTGGCGGCGAGCTGCATCCTTGTCACGTTCGTCATGATAAGGAGTAGACCAAGGCGCAGCGTTGCAAGCAAACATCTTCTTTAATAAATGAAACACGATCAAAACAAACAAAGACGATAACGTGACAGTACACGGTGAAACAAAACTACCTCGAAACAAGAACCCACAAAACACAAAGGAAAACCGACAGTTTAAATATGGCTCCCAATCAGAGATAACGAGCCGACAGCTGACACTCGTTACCTCCGATTGGGAGTCACTCAGGTACACATAGAAAAAGAACAACTAGACTACCCAACATAGAAAACGAAAACACACCGAACCAAACACACCCTGGCACAACAACACGAGTCCATAGCCAGAGTGTGACAGTACCCCCCCCCTAAAGGCGCGGACTGCGACCGCGCCTAACTACGAGAAAACAAGGGAGGGTTGGGTGGGCATTCCTCCTCGGCGGCGGCTCCGGCTCCGGGCTTGATCCCCACTTCCTCTCCATCCCCCCAAAGTACTCCTGGTCCTGTCTAGCCCCGCTGGCCGGAGCCGGACTGACGACACGCGCCCCTGGCTTGGTGCGTAGAGCATGTATGGACCGGACTGGTCTGGCGACACGCACCACCGACTTGGTGCGGAGAGCAGGAACGAGCCGGACAGGGCTGACGAGACGCACCACAGACTTGGTGCGGGAAGCTTGGACGGACCGGACCTGGCTGACGATACGCACCCTCGGCTTGATGCGTGGAGCCGGAACGGACCTCACCAGGCTGACGACTCGCATCCCTGGCTTGGTGCGAGTAGCAGGAGTGGGCTGGATCAGGCTGACGTCTCGCACCCTTGGCTTGGTGCGAGTAGCAGGGACGAGCTGAACCAGGCTGACGACTCGCACCCTTGGCTTGGTGCGAGTAGCAGGAACGGGCTGGACCAGGCCGACGACTCGTACCCCTGGCTTGGTGCGAGTAGCAGGAACGGGCTGGACCAGGCTGACGACTCGTACCCCTGGCTTGGTGCGAGTAGCAGGAACGGGCTGGACCAGGCTGGCGACTCGCACCCCTGGTTTGGTGCGAGTGGCAGGAACAGGCCGGGCTGGGCTGGCGACGCACACCGTAGGCTTCGTGCGTTGAGCAGGAACAGGCCGGGCTGGACTGGCGACGCACACCGTAGGTCCTGTGCCCTAGGACCTGAGCCCTAGGACCATACGTCAGGACTACCGGGCATGATGACACCTTGCTGTCCCCAGTCCGCCTGGCCTTGCTGCTATTCCAGTTTCAACTGTTCTGCCTGCGGCTACGAAACCCCTACCTGTCCCAGACCTGCTGTTTTCAACTCTAAATGATCGGCTATGAAAAGCCAACTGAGAGACCTGAGCCCTAGGACCATACGTCGGGACTACCGGCCGTGGTGACTCCTTGCTGTCCCCAGTCCGCCTGGCCTTGCTGCTATTCCAGTTTAAACTGTTCTGCCTGCGGTTATGGAACCCCTACCTGTCCCAGACCTGCTGTTTTAAACTCTAATGATCGGCTATGAAAAGCCAACTGAGATTTATTCCTGATTATTATTTGACCATGCTTGTCACTTATGAACATTTTTGAACATCTTGGCATGGTTCTGTTATAATCTCCACCCGGCACAGCCAGAAGAGGACTGGCCACCCCTCATAGCCTGGTTCCTCTCTAGGTTTCTTCCTAGGTTTTGCCTTTCTAGGGAGTTTTTCCTAGCCACCGTGCTTCTACACCTGCATTACTAGCTGTTTGGGGTTTTAGGCTGGGTTTCTGTACAGCACTTCGAGATATTAGCTGATGTAAGAAGGGCTATATAAAATAAAATTGATTGATTGATTGATTGACTGTGCGTAGAGCAGGAACAGGCCGGGCTGGACTGGCGACGCGCACCGTAGACTTGGTGCGGGTGGCAGGAACAGGCCGGGCTGGGCTGACGACGCACACCACTGACTTGGTGGGAATGGCAGGAACAGGCCGGGCTGGGCTGACGACGCGCACCACTGACTTGGTGGGAATGGCAGGAACAGGCCGGGCTGGGCTGACGACGCGCACCACTGACTTGGTGGGAATGGCAGGAACAGGCCGGGTCGGGCTGGCGACGCGCACCACTGACTTGGTGGGAATGGCAGGAACAGGCCGGACCGTACTGGGGACACACACCACTGGCTCCACGCAGGGATCAGGAACGGGCCGGACCAGACTGGTAACACACCCCAGTACCTCTCGCCGTGCCTCCACACTTTCCCTCTCCTCTGTGCCCAGTGGCCCCCATAACCTGGCGGCCTTCTCTGCCAACGCTTTGTACCTCTCTACCCCGTACACCTGCTGCCCCGACGTCGTGAGCCCCCCCCTAAACATTTCCTGGGGAACTCTCCCCGCGGCCAAGGCCTCTCTCCCTCTTGCCATACTATCAATCATCTCCTGCCACGTCCATCCTCTCTCCTCGTCCCGCTGCTTGATCCAGTCGAGGTTTCCACGGAGATCTGCCAGCGATGGCTCCTGAACACGCTGCTTGGTCTGGTTAAGGTGGGTTCTTCTGTCACGTTCGTCATGATAAGGAGTAGACCAAGGCGCAGCGTTGCAAGCAAACATCTTCTTTAATAAATGAAACACGATCAAAACAAACAAAGACGATAACGTGACAGTACACGGTGAAACAAAACTACCTCGAAACAAGAACCCACAAAACACAAAGGAAAACCGACAGTTTAAATATGGCTCCCAATCAGAGATAACGAGCCGACAGCTGACACTCGTTACCTCCGATTGGGAGTCACTCAGGTACACATAGAAAAAGAACAACTAGACTACCCAACATAGAAAACGAAAACACACCGAACCAAACACACCCTGGCACAACAACACGAGTCCATAGCCAGAGTGTGACAATCCTGTAGGCTTTGCCACGGGTGGATTTGCGAGCGGTTTGCTTGGTTCTGGCCATGGCGCTAGCTTCCTTCTTAGACAGTTGGAGTATAGCCTCAAAATGCCCATGTGAAATGTATAAAGCCGGCAGTGGCATCTGCTGATTGGACACCATCTCCCCACCACCCCGATTGGCCCGTTACGGAGGCATCCTCTGTCGTCTATCGGAAGGGATGCTTTGCTTCTCTTTTTTTTTGACCGCGCACCCAAAACAGTACACTGCGCACCCAAAACAATACACTGCGCGCCCATAAAACACACTGTACGCCAAAAAACAATACACTTTGCGTGCGCCCGCAATAATACACTGCGCGCCCAAAACAATAGATCACTGCTGGACTTTACACGCAATAATAGTCGCCATAGTCAAGAGTGAAATCTTGTGTTATAATTTAATGCTAGCCTGCTATGGCAAACGAGGCCAATAGTACACTGCGCGGATGCAACTGCACACTGCGCGCAGGCAAAAGCACAATGTGCGCGCAAAATACACTGCCGGCCCTTTATGCGCAATAATAGTCGCTGAAGTCAAGAGTGAAATCTTGTGTTATAATTTAATGCTAGCCTGCTATGGCAAACGAGGCCAATAGTCCACTGCGCGCAGGCATTAGGACACTGCCACGCGATAATATTCGCCAAAGTCAAGAGTGAAATATTTTGTTCTAATCACCACATGTTCAGTAATGGCATTTCCCCCCTTTATTCAAATTACAACCTCTCACTTTCAGTTATTTGAAATGAAATAATCTCTCAAATATCACTATATCTAAAACAAGCCATAGAAAGTTGGTTGCAATTTCAATTAAATCATCCAGAAACGACAGAACAAACTCAAATACACTAATAGGAGAAAATATATATTTATTGATATTGTATGTTGTATAGCCTTACTTGTTGGTATCTCAGACGACCAGAACCTTAATAATAATCACCATACTTACTTCACATAGCACGGACATATAGTAGACTACTGACACTCACTCCTATGGAATGGGTATGGGGACTGGACACGCCGGGACCCAGACCCTACTGTTGTCGATCACACATATTAATGTCGTGTTCAGGGTGCTATCAGAGTTATCGGAAATACCTAGTTCCGACTGGGAAGTTTCACTTGAATGACCCTCCAAGTAGGAATTACAAGTGAGAAATAGTGAAAATGTTGTTGCCAATCTTATTGGTTTAAGAATTGTTCCGACTTCAAAACCACTTGAACACAATCATGTGGGAGTTACAACTTCCCATTTTCCACGAGAATGTGAAGTTGGCATAATACAGCATTCAAGTGCTAGTCGGTACCAAGAAACGGACATTTCTGACTTGCTAACTGGTTGAACGCGTTACAATAGCCTAAGTATATAATATGATTGACATAACCACAATAGAAAGGCCTTGGAAGTGCCATAAGTGAAAGCCGACATATTTCATTATTTTTACATTAACCTCTTTAACATGTATTAAATGAATAATGAAGAAAATTGTGTAATTTAGACTCTACGAAATATGAAATGCATTATGAAGAAAATCGTGTACTGTTGCCTACATGGAAAAGGGGGCTTTCTGACCAAAAGTGCACCAGTGTCCCAAAGTATTAATCGAAATCAAGCATAGAAAACAGCGTTAGCATTAATAAAACAATTTTTCCCACGAATTAAGTTGCACGTAAATGTGTGTATTTTCTCACAAATGATGTTCAGAAAATCTCAAACAGTACATAGGCATACAACTACAATGTTTGAAACATTATTAAATAAAGACAACATTTCTGTATATTCATAACGTTTAATTAGCCATAATAAAGAAAATAAAGAAAAATAGGCTATCCGTTTATGGTTGTTGTGTGTTAAATTGCTGTCTTTTCGCACGAATTAAGTAGCACATAAATTCGTGTCTTTTCACACAGAAACGCACGAAATCTGATGAAATACATTATGCTACCTGTGGTTTTCTCGAGCACGGTTATATGTCAGACATTTGAACGGCTACGGATAGCGGAAAGCAAACCCCGTATTGAGTCAATACTGTCATCGATTGGTAAACATAATCCTTAACGTAAATATCCCAGGTTCGTACACAACGATTTTCCTTACATGTTGACTTTGCGCGCAGCCTTGGCGGCGAGCTGCATCCTGTAGGCTTTGCCACAGGTGGATTTGCGAGCGGTTTGCTTGGTTCTGGCCATGGCGCTAGCTTCATTCTTAGACAGTCGGAGTATAGCCTCGAAATGCCCATGTGAAATGTATAAAGCCGGCAGTGGCATCTGCTGATTGGACACCATCTCCCCACCACCCCGATTGGCCCGTTACGGAGGCCTCCTCTGTCGGCTATCGGAAGGGATGCTTTGCTTCTCTTTTTTTTGACCGCGCACCCAAAACAGTACACTGCGCACCCAAAACAATACACTGCGCGCCCATAAAACACACTGTACGCCAAAAAACAATACACTTTGCGTGCGCCCGCAATAATACACTGCGCTCCCAAAACAATAGATCACTGCTGGCCTTTACACGCAATAATAGTCGCCATAGTCAAGAGTGAAATATTGTGTTATAATTTAATGCTAGCCTGCTATGGCAAACGAGGCCAATAGTACACTGCGCGGATGCAACTGCACACTGCGCGCAGGCAAAAGCACAATGTGCGCGCAAAAGTACACTGCCGGCCCTTTATGCGCAATAATAGTCGCTGAAGTCAAGAGTGAAATCTTATGTTATAATTTAATGCTAGCCTTCTATGGCAAACGAGACCAATAGTACACTGCGCGGATGCAACTGCACACTGCGCGCAGGCAAAAGCACAATGTGCGCGCAAAAGTACACTGCCGGCCCTTTATGCGCAATAATAGTCGCTGATGTCAAGAGTGAAATCTTATTTTCTAATCTAATGTCAGCCTGCTATGGCGAACGATGCCAATAGTCCACTGCGCGCAGGCATTAGGACACTGCCGCGCGATAATATTCATCAAAGTCAAGAGTAAAATCTTTTGTTCTAATCACCACATGTTCAGTAATGGCATTTTCCCCATTTTTTCAAATTACAACTTCTCACTTTCAGTTATTTGAAATGAAATAATCTCTCAAATATCACTATATCTAAAACAAGCCATAGAAAGTTGGTTGCAATTTCAATTAAATCACCCAGAAACGACAGAACAAACTCAAATACACTAATAGGAGAAAATATATATTTATTGACATTATATGTTGTATAGCCTTACTTGTTGGTATCTCAGACGACCAGAACCTTAATAATAATCACCATACTTACTTCACATAGCACGGACATATAGTAGACTACTGACACTCACTCCTATGGAATGGGTATGGGGACTGGACACGCCGGGACCCAGACCCTACTGTTGTCGATCACACATATTAATGTCGTGTTCAGGGTGCTATCAGAGTTATCGGAAATACCTAGTTCCGACTGGGAAGTTTCACTTGAATGACCCTCCAAGTAGGAATTACAAGTGAGAAATAGTGAAAATGTTGTTGGCAATCTTATTGGTTTAAAAATTGTTCCGACTTCAAAACCACTTGAACACAATCATGTGGGAGTTACAACTTCCCATTTTCCACGAGAATGTGAAGTTGGCATAACACAGCATTCAAGTGCTAGTCGGTACCAAGAAACTGACATTTCTGACTTGCTAACTGGTTGAACGCGTTACAATAGCCTAAGTATATAATATGATTGACATAACCACAATAGAAAGGCCTTGGAAGTGCCATAAGTGAAAGCCGACATATTTCATTATTTTTACATTAACCTCTTTAACATGTATTAAATGAATAATGAAGAAAATTGTGTAATTTAGACTCTACGAAATATGAAATGCATTATGAAGAAAATCGTGTACTGTTACCTACACGGAAAAGGGGCCTTTCTGACCAAAAGTGCTCCAGTATCCCAAAGTATTAATCGAAATCAAGCATAGAAAACAGCGTTAGCATTAATAAAACAATTTTTCCCACGAATTAAGTTGCACGTAAATGTGTGTATTTTCTCACAAATGATGTTCAGAAAATCTCAAACAGCACATAGGCATACAACTACAATGTTTGAAACATTATTAAATAAAGACAACATTTCTGTATATTCATAACGTTTAATTAGCTATAATAAAGAAAATAAAGAAAAATAGGCTATCCGTTTATGGTTGTTGTGTGTTAAATTGCTGTCTTTTCGCACGAATTAAGTAGCACATAAATTCGTGTCTTTTCACACAGAAACGCACGAAATCTGATGAAATACATTATGCTACCTGTGGTTTTCTTGAGCACGGTTATATGTCAGACATTTGAACGGCTACGGATAGCGGAAAGCAAACCCCGTATTGAGTCAATACTGTCATCGATTGGTAAACATAATCCTTAACGTAAATATCCCAGGTTCGTACACAACGATTTCCCTTACATGTTGACTTTGCGTGCAGCCTTGGCGGCGAGCTGCATCCTGTAGGCTTTGCCACGGGTGGATTTGCGAGCGGTTTGCTTGGTTCTGGCCATGGCGCGAGCTTCATTCTTAGACAGTCGGAGTATAGCCTCGAAATGCCCATGTGAAATGTTTAAAGCCGGCAGTGGCATCTGCTGATTGCACACCATCTCCCCACCACCCCGATTGGCCCGTTACGGAGGCCTCCTCTGTCGGCTATCGGAAGGGATGCTTTGCTTCTCTTTTTTTTTGACCGCGCACCCAAAACAGTACACTGCGCACCCAAAACAATACACTGCGCGCCCATAAAACACACTGTACGCCAAAAAACAATACACTTTGCGTGCGCCCGCAATAATACACTGCACGCCCAAAACAATAGATCACTGCTGGCCTTTACACGCAATAATAGTCGCCATTGTCAAGAGTGAAATCTTGTGTTATAATTTAATGCTAGCCTGCTATGGCAAACGAGGCCAATAGTACACTGCGCGGATGCAACTGCACACTGCGCGCAGGCAAAAGCACAATGTGCGCGCAAAAGTACACTGACGGCCCTTTATGCGCAATAATAGTCGCTGAAGTCAAGAGTGAAATCTTGTGTTATAATTTAATGCTAGCCTGCTATGGCAAACGAGGCGAATCGTACACTGCGCGCAGGCAAAGGCACAATGTGCGCGCAAAAGTACACTGCCGGCCCTTTATGCGCAATAATAGTCGCTGAAGTCAAGAGTGAAATCTTATGTTCTAATCTAATGCCAGCCTGCTATGGCGAACGATGCCAATAGTCCACTGCGCGCAGGCATTAGGACACTGCCGCGCGATAATATTCGCCAAAGTCAAGAGTAAAATCTTTTGTTCTAATCACCACATGTTCAGTAATGGCATTTCCCCCCTTTATTCAAATTACAACCTCTCACTTTCAGTTATTTGAAATGAAATAATCTCTCAAATATCACTATATCTAAAACAAGCCATAGAAAGTTGGTTGCAATTTCAATTAAATCATCCAGAAACGACAGAACAAACTCAAATACACTAATAGGAGAAAATATATATTTATTATAATAATAATAATAAGCCATTTAGCAGACGCTTTTATCCAAAGCGACTTACAGTCATGCGTGCATACATTTTTTTTTGTGCATGGGTGGTCCCGGGGATTGAACCCACTACCTTGGCGTTACAAGCGCCGTGCTCTACCAGCTGAGCTACAGAGGACCACATTGTATGTTGTATAGCCTTACTTGTTGGTATCTCAGACGACCAGAACCTTAATAATAATCACCATACTTACTTCACATTGCACGGACATATAGTAGACTACTGACACTCACTCCTATGGAATGGGTATGGGGACTGGACACGCCGGGACCCAGACCCTACTGTTGTCGATCACACATATTAATGTCGTGTTCAGGGTGCTATCAGAGTTATCGGAAATAACTAGTTCCGACTGGGAAGTTTCACTTGAATGACCTTCCAAGAAGGAATTACAAGTGAGAAATAGTGAAAATGTTGTTGCCAATCTTATTGGTTTAAGAATTGTTCCGACTTCAAAACCACTTGAACACAATCATGTGGGAGTTACAACTTCCCATTTTCCACGAGAATGTGAAGTTGGCATAATACAGCATTCAAGTGCTAGTCGGTACCAAGAAACGGACATTTCTGACTTGCTAACTGGTTGAACGCGTTACAATAGCCTAAGTATATAATATGATTGACATAACCACAATAGAAAGGCCTTGGAAGTGCCATAAGTGAAAGCCGGCATATTTCATTATTTTTACATTAACCTCTTTAACATGTATTAAATGAATAATGAAGAAAATTGTGTAATTTAGACTCTACGAAATATGAAATGCATTATGAAGAAAATCGTGTACTGTTGCCTACACGGAAAAGGGGGCTTTCTGACCAAAAGTGCACCAGTATCCCAAAGTATTAATCGAAATCAAGCATAGAAAACAGCGTTAGCATTAATAAAACAATTTTTCCCACGAATTAAGTTGCACATAAATGTGTGTATTTTCTCACAAATGATGTTCAGAAAATCTCAAACAGTACATAGGCATACAACTACAATGTTTGAAACATTATTAAATAAAGACAACATTTCTGTATATTCATAACGTTTAATTAGCCATAATAAAGAAAATAAAGAAAAATAGGCTATCCGTTTATGGTTGTTGTGTGTTAAATTGCTGTCTTTTCGCACGAATTAAGTAGCACATAAATTCGTGTCTTTTCACACAGAAACGCACGAAATCTGATGAAATACATTATGCTACCTGTGGTTTTCTCGAGCACGGTTATATGTCAGACATTTAAACGGCGACGGATAGCGGAAAGCAAACCCCGTATTGAGTCAATACTGTCATCGATTGGTAAACATAATCCTTAACGTAAATATCCCAGGTTCGTACACAACGATTTTCCTTACATGTTGACTTTGCGCACAGCCTTGGCGGCGAGCTGCATCCTGTATGCTTTGCCACGGGTGGATTTGCGAGCGGTTTGCTTGGTTCTGGCCATGGCGCTAGCTTCCTTCTTAGACAGTCGGAGTATAGCCTCGAAATGCCCATGTGAAATGTATAAAGCCGGCAGTGGCATCTGCTGATTGGACACCATTTCCCCACCACCCCGATTGGCCCGTTACGGAGGCCTCCTCTGTCGGCTATCGGAAGGGATGCTTTGCTTCTCTTTTTTTTTGACCGCGCACCAAAAACAGTACACTGCGCACCCAAAACAATACACTGAGCGCCCATAAAACAAACTGTACGCCAAAAAACAATACACTTTGCGTGCGCCCGCAATAATACACTGCGCGCCCAAAACAATAGATCACTGCTGGCCTTTACACGCAATAATAGTCGCCATTGTCAAGAGTGAAATCTTGTGTTATAATTTAATGCTAGCCTGCTATGGCAAACGAGGCCAATAGTACACTGCGCGGATGCAACTGCACACTGCGCGCAGGCAAAAGCACAATGTGCGCGCAAAAGTACACTGACGGCCCTTTATGCGCAATAATAGTCGCTGAAGTCAAGAGTGAAATCTTGTGTTATAATTTAATGCTAGCCTGCTATGGCAAACGAGGCCAATAGTACACTGCGCGGATGCAACTGCACACTGCGCGCAGGCAAAAGCACAATGTGCGCGCAAAAGTACACTGCCGGCCCTTTATGCGCAATAATAGTCGCTGAAGTCAAGAGTGAAATCTTGTGTTATAATTTAATGCTAGCCTGCTATGGCAAACGAGGCCAATAGTCCACTGCGCGCAGGCATTAGGACACTGCCACGCGATAATATTCGCCAAAGTCAAGAGTGAAATATTTTGTTCTAATCACCACATGTTCAGTAATGGCATTTCCCCCCTTTATTCAAATTACAACCTCTCACTTTCAGTTATTTGAAATGAAATAATCTCTCAAATATCACTATATCTAAAACAAGCCATATAAAGTTGGTTGCAATTTCAATTAAATCATCCAGAAACGACAGAACAAACTCAAATACACTAATAGGAGAAAATATATATTTATTGATATTGTATGTTGTATAGCCTTACTTGTTGGTATCTCAGACGACCAGAACCTTAATAATAATCACCATACTTACTTCACATAGCACGGACATATAGTAGACTACTGACACTCACTCCTATGGAATGGGTATGGGGACTGGACACGCCGGGACCCAGACCCTACTGTTGTCGATCACACATATTAATGTCGTGTTCAGGGTGCTATCAGAGTTATCGGAAATACCTAGTTCCGACTGGGAAGTTTCACTTGAATGACCCTCCAAGTAGGAATTACAAGTGAGAAATAGTGAAAATGTTGTTGCCAATCTTATTGGTTTAAGAATTGTTCCGACTTCAAAACCACTTGAACACAATCATGTGGGAGTTACAACTTCCCATTTTCCACGAGAATGTGAAGTTGGCATAATACAGCATTCAAGTGCTAGTCGGTACCAAGAAACGGACATTTCTGACTTGCTAACTGGTTGAACGCGTTACAATAGCCTAAGTATATAATATGATTGACATAACCACAATAAAAAAGGCATTGGAAGTGCCATAAGTGAAAGCCGACATATTTCATTATTTTTACATTAACCTCTTTAACATGTATTAAATGAATAATGAAGAAAATTGTGTAATTTAGACTCTACGAAATATGATATGCATTATGAAGAAAATCGTGTACTGTTGCCTACACGGAAAAGGGGGCTTTCTGACCAAAAGTGCACCAGTGTCCCAAAGTATTAATCGAAATCAAGCATAGAAAACAGCGTTAGCATTAATAAAACAATTTTTCCCACGAATTAAGTTGCACGTAAATGTGTGTATTTTCTCACAAATGATGTTCAGAAAATCTCAAACAGTACATAGGCATACAACTACAATGTTTGAAACATTATTAAATAAAGACAACATTTCTGTATATTCATAACGTTTAATTAGCCATAATAAAGAAAATAAAGAAAAATAGGCTATCCGTTTATGGTTGTTGTGTGTTAAATTGCTGTCTTTTCGCACGAATTAAGTAGCACATAAATTCGTGTCTTTTCACACAGAAACGCACGAAATCTGATGAAATACATTATGCTACCTGTGGTTTTCTCGAGCACGGTTATATGTCAGACATTTGAACGGCTACGGATAGCGGAAAGCAAACCCCGTATTGAGTCAATACTGTCATCGATTGGTAAACATAATCCTTAACGTAAATATCCCAGGTTCGTACACAACGATTTTCCTTACATGTTGACTTTGCGCGCAGCCTTGGCGGCGAGCTGCATCCTGTAGGCTTTGCCACAGGTGGATTTGCGAGCGGTTTGCTTGGTTCTGGCCATGGCGCTAGCTTCATTCTTAGACAGTCGGAGTATAGCCTCGAAATGCCCATGTGAAATGTATAAAGCCGGCAGTGGCATCTGCTGATTGGACACCATCTCCCCACCACCCCGATTGGCCCGTTACGGAGGCCTCCTCTGTCGGCTATCGGAAGGGATGCTTTGCTTCTCTTTTTTTTTGACCGCGCACCCAAAACAGTACACTGCGCACCCAAAACAATACACTGCGCGCCCATAAAACACACTGTACGCCAAAAAACAATACACTTTGCGTGCGCCCGCAATAATACACTGCGCTCCCAAAACAATAGATCACTGCTGGCCTTTACACGCAATAATAGTCGCCATAGTCAAGAGTGAAATATTGTGTTATAATTTAATGCTAGCCTGCTATGGCAAACGAGGCCAATAGTACACTGCGCGGATGCAACTGCACACTGCGCGCAGGCAAAAGCACAATGTGCGCGCAAAAGTACACTGCCGGCCCTTTATGCGCAATAATAGTCGCTGAAGTCAAGAGTGAAATCTTATGTTATAATTTAATGCTAGCCTTCTATGGCAAACGAGACCAATAGTACACTGCGCGGATGCAACTGCACACTGCGCGCAGGCAAAAGCACAATGTGCGCGCAAAAGTACACTGCCGGCCCTTTATGCGCAATAATAGTCGCTGATGTCAAGAGTGAAATCTTATTTTCTAATCTAATGTCAGCCTGCTATGGCGAACGATGCCAATAGTCCACTGCGCGCAGGCATTAGGACACTGCCGCGCGATAATATTCATCAAAGTCAAGAGTAAAATCTTTTGTTCTAATCACCACATGTTCAGTAATGGCATTTTCCCCATTTTTTCAAATTACAACTTCTCACTTTCAGTTATTTGAAATGAAATAATCTCTCAAATATCACTATATCTAAAACAAGCCATAGAAAGTTGGTTGCAATTTCAATTAAATCACCCAGAAACGACAGAACAAACTCAAATACACTAATAGGAGAAAATATATATTTATTGACATTATATGTTGTATAGCCTTACTTGTTGGTATCTCAGACGACCAGAACCTTAATAATAATCACCATACTTACTTCACATAGCACGGACATATAGTAGACTACTGACACTCACTCCTATGGAATGGGTATGGGGACTGGACACGCCGGGACCCAGACCCTACTGTTGTCGATCACACATATTAATGTCGTGTTCAGGGTGCTATCAGAGTTATCGGAAATACCTAGTTCCGACTGGGAAGTTTCACTTGAATGACCCTCCAAGTAGGAATTACAAGTGAGAAATAGTGAAAATGTTGTTGGCAATCTTATTGGTTTAAAAATTGTTCCGACTTCAAAACCACTTGAACACAATCATGTGGGAGTTACAACTTCCCATTTTCCACGAGAATGTGAAGTTGGCATAACACAGCATTCAAGTGCTAGTCGGTACCAAGAAACGGACATTTCTGACTTGCTAACTGGTTGAACGCGTTACAATAGCCTAAGTATATAATATGATTGACATAACCACAATAGAAAGGCCTTGGAAGTGCCATAAGTGAAAGCCGACATATTTCATTATTTTTACATTAACCTCTTTAACATGTATTAAATGAATAATGAAGAAAATTGTGTAATTTAGACTCTACGAAATATGAAATGCATTATGAAGAAAATCGTGTACTGTTACCTACACGGAAAAGGGGCCTTTCTGACCAAAAGTGCTCCAGTATCCCAAAGTATTAATCGAAATCAAGCATAGAAAACAGCGTTAGCATTAATAAAACAATTTTTCCCACGAATTAAGTTGCACGTAAATGTGTGTATTTTCTCACAAATGATGTTCAGAAAATCTCAAACAGCACATAGGCATACAACTACAATGTTTGAAACATTATTAAATAAAGACAACATTTCTGTATATTCATAACGTTTAATTAGCTATAATAAAGGAAATAAAGAAAAATAGGCTATCCGTTTATGGTTGTTGTGTGTTAAATTGCTGTCTTTTCGCACGAATTAAGTAGCACATAAATTCGTGTCTTTTCACACAGAAACGCACGAAATCTGATGAAATACATTATGCTACCTGTGGTTTTCTTGAGCACGGTTATATGTCAGACATTTGAACGGCTACGGATAGCGGAAAGCAAACCCCGTATTGAGTCAATACTGTCATCGATTGGTAAACATAATCCTTAACGTAAATATCCCAGGTTCGTACACAACGATTTCCCTTACATGTTGACTTTGCGTGCAGCCTTGGCGGCGAGCTGCATCCTGTAGGCTTTGCCACGGGTGGATTTGCGAGCGGTTTGCTTGGTTCTGGCCATGGCGCGAGCTTCATTCTTAGACAGTCGGAGTATAGCCTCGAAATGCCCATGTGAAATGTTTAAAGCCGGCAGTGGCATCTGCTGATTGCACACCATCTCCCCACCACCCCGATTGGCCCGTTACGGAGGCCTCCTCTGTCGGCTATCGGAAGGGATGCTTTGCTTCTCTTTTTTTTTGACCGCGCACCCAAAACAGTACACTGCGCACCCAAAACAATACACTGCGCGCCCATAAAACACACTGTACGCCAAAAAACAATACACTTTGCGTGCGCCCGCAATAATACACTGCACGCCCAAAACAATAGATCACTGCTGGCCTTTACACGCAATAATAGTCGCCATTGTCAAGAGTGAAATCTTGTGTTATAATTTAATGCTAGCCTGCTATGGCAAACGAGGCCAATAGTACACTGCGCGGATGCAACTGCACACTGCGCGCAGGCAAAAGCACAATGTGCGCGCAAAAGTACACTGACGGCCCTTTATGCGCAATAATAGTCGCTGAAGTCAAGAGTGAAATCTTGTGTTATAATTTAATGCTAGCCTGCTATGGCAAACGAGGCGAATCGTACACTGCGCGCAGGCAAAGGCACAATGTGCGCGCAAAAGTACACTGCCGGCCCTTTATGCGCAATAATAGTCGCTGAAGTCAAGAGTGAAATCTTATGTTCTAATCTAATGCCAGCCTGCTATGGCGAACGATGCCAATAGTCCACTGCGCGCAGGCATTAGGACACTGCCGCGCGATAATATTCGCCAAAGTCAAGAGTAAAATCTTTTGTTCTAATCACCACATGTTCAGTAATGGCATTTCCCCCCTTTATTCAAATTACAACCTCTCACTTTCAGTTATTTGAAATGAAATAATCTCTCAAATATCACTATATCTAAAACAAGCCATAGAAAGTTGGTTGCAATTTCAATTAAATCATCCAGAAACGACAGAACAAACTCAAATACACTAATAGGAGAAAATATATATTTATTATAATAATAATAATAAGCCATTTAGCAGACGCTTTTATCCAAAGCGACTTACAGTCATGCGTGCATACATTTTTTTTTGTGCATGGGTGGTCCCGGGGATTGAACCCACTACCTTGGCGTTACAAGCGCCGTGCTCTACCAGCTGAGCTACAGAGGACCACATTGTATGTTGTATAGCCTTACTTGTTGGTATCTCAGACGACCAGAACCTTAATAATAATCACCATACTTACTTCACATTGCACGGACATATAGTAGACTACTGACACTCACTCCTATGGAATGGGTATGGGGACTGGACACGCCGGGACCCAGACCCTACTGTTGTCGATCACACATATTAATGTCGTGTTCAGGGTGCTATCAGAGTTATCGGAAATAACTAGTTCCGACTGGGAAGTTTCACTTGAATGACCTTCCAAGAAGGAATTACAAGTGAGAAATAGTGAAAATGTTGTTGCCAATCTTATTGGTTTAAGAATTGTTCCGACTTCAAAACCACTTGAACACAATCATGTGGGAGTTACAACTTCCCATTTTCCACGAGAATGTGAAGTTGGCATAATACAGCATTCAAGTGCTAGTCGGTACCAAGAAACGGACATTTCTGACTTGCTAACTGGTTGAACGCGTTACAATAGCCTAAGTATATAATATGATTGACATAACCACAATAGAAAGGCCTTGGAAGTGCCATAAGTGAAAGCCGGCATATTTCATTATTTTTACATTAACCTCTTTAACATGTATTAAATGAATAATGAAGAAAATTGTGTAATTTAGACTCTACGAAATATGAAATGCATTATGAAGAAAATCGTGTACTGTTGCCTACACGGAAAAGGGGGCTTTCTGACCAAAAGTGCACCAGTATCCCAAAGTATTAATCGAAATCAAGCATAGAAAACAGCGTTAGCATTAATAAAACAATTTTTCCCACGAATTAAGTTGCACATAAATGTGTGTATTTTCTCACAAATGATGTTCAGAAAATCTCAAACAGTACATAGGCATACAACTACAATGTTTGAAACATTATTAAATAAAGACAACATTTCTGTATATTCATAACGTTTAATTAGCCATAATAAAGAAAATAAAGAAAAATAGGCTATCCGTTTATGGTTGTTGTGTGTTAAATTGCTGTCTTTTCGCACGAATTAAGTAGCACATAAATTCGTGTCTTTTCACACAGAAACGCACGAAATCTGATGAAATACATTATGCTACCTGTGGTTTTCTCGAGCACGGTTATATGTCAGACATTTAAACGGCGACGGATAGCGGAAAGCAAACCCCGTATTGAGTCAATACTGTCATCGATTGGTAAACATAATCCTTAACGTAAATATCCCAGGTTCGTACACAACGATTTTCCTTACATGTTGACTTTGCGCACAGCCTTGGCGGCGAGCTGCATCCTGTATGCTTTGCCACGGGTGGATTTGCGAGCGGTTTGCTTGGTTCTGGCCATGGCGCTAGCTTCCTTCTTAGACAGTCGGAGTATAGCCTCGAAATGCCCATGTGAAATGTATAAAGCCGGCAGTGGCATCTGCTGATTGGACACCATTTCCCCACCACCCCGATTGGCCCGTTACGGAGGCCTCCTCTGTCGGCTATCGGAAGGGATGCTTTGCTTCTCTTTTTTTTTGACCGCGCACCAAAAACAGTACACTGCGCACCCAAAACAATACACTGAGCGCCCATAAAACAAACTGTACGCCAAAAAACAATACACTTTGCGTGCGCCCGCAATAATACACTGCGCGCCCAAAACAATAGATCACTGCTGGCCTTTACACGCAATAATAGTCGCCATTGTCAAGAGTGAAATCTTGTGTTATAATTTAATGCTAGCCTGCTATGGCAAACGAGGCCAATAGTACACTGCGCGGATGCAACTGCACACTGCGCGCAGGCAAAAGCACAATGTGCGCGCAAAAGTACACTGACGGCCCTTTATGCGCAATAATAGTCGCTGAAGTCAAGAGTGAAATCTTGTGTTATAATTTAATGCTAGCCTGCTATGGCAAACGAGGCCAATAGTACACTGCGCGGATGCAACTGCACACTGCGCGCAGGCAAAAGCACAATGTGCGCGCAAAAGTACACTGCCGGCCCTTTATGCGCAATAATAGTCGCTGAAGTCAAGAGTGAAATCTTGTGTTATAATTTAATGCTAGCCTGCTATGGCAAACGAGGCCAATAGTCCACTGCGCGCAGGCATTAGGACACTGCCACGCGATAATATTCGCCAAAGTCAAGAGTGAAATATTTTGTTCTAATCACCACATGTTCAGTAATGGCATTTCCCCCCTTTATTCAAATTACAACCTCTCACTTTCAGTTATTTGAAATGAAATAATCTCTCAAATATCACTATATCTAAAACAAGCCATATAAAGTTGGTTGCAATTTCAATTAAATCATCCAGAAACGACAGAACAAACTCAAATACACTAATAGGAGAAAATATATATTTATTGATATTGTATGTTGTATAGCCTTACTTGTTGGTATCTCAGACGACCAGAACCTTAATAATAATCACCATACTTACTTCACATAGCACGGACATATAGTAGACTACTGACACTCACTCCTATGGAATGGGTATGGGGACTGGACACGCCGGGACCCAGACCCTACTGTTGTCGATCACACATATTAATGTCGTGTTCAGGGTGCTATCAGAGTTATCGGAAATACCTAGTTCCGACTGGGAAGTTTCACTTGAATGACCCTCCAAGTAGGAATTACAAGTGAGAAATAGTGAAAATGTTGTTGCCAATCTTATTGGTTTAAGAATTGTTCCGACTTCAAAACCACTTGAACACAATCATGTGGGAGTTACAACTTCCCATTTTCCACGAGAATGTGAAGTTGGCATAATACAGCATTCAAGTGCTAGTCGGTACCAAGAAACGGACATTTCTGACTTGCTAACTGGTTGAACGCGTTACAATAGCCTAAGTATATAATATGATTGACATAACCACAATAAAAAAGGCATTGGAAGTGCCATAAGTGAAAGCCGACATATTTCATTATTTTTACATTAACCTCTTTAACATGTATTAAATGAATAATGAAGAAAATTGTGTAATTTAGACTCTACGAAATATGATATGCATTATGAAGAAAATCGTGTACTGTTGCCTACACGGAAAAGGGGGCTTTCTGACCAAAAGTGCACCAGTGTCCCAAAGTATTAATCGAAATCAAGCATAGAAAACAGCGTTAGCATTAATAAAACAATTTTTCCCACGAATTAAGTTGCACGTAGATGTGTGTATTTTCTCACAAATGATGTTCAGAAAATTTCAAACAGTACATAGGCATACAACTACAATGTTTGAAACATTATTAAATAAAGACAACATTTCTGTATATTCATAACGTTTAATTAGCCATAATAAAGAAAATAAAGAAAAATAGGCTATCCGTTTATGGTTGTTGTGTGTTAAATTGCTGTCTTTTCGCACGAATTAAGTAGCACATAAATTCGTGTCTTTTCACACAGAAACGCACGAAATCTGATGAAATACATTATGCTACCTGTGGTTTTCTCGAGCACGGTTATATGTCAGACATTTAAACGGCGACGGATAGCGGAAAGCAAACCCCGTATTGAGTCAATACTGTCATCGATTGGTAAACATAATCCTTAACGTAAATATCCCAGGTTCGTACACAACGATTTTCCTTACATGTTGACTTTGCGCGCAGCCTTGGCGGCGAACTGCATCCTGTAGGCTTTGCCACGGGTGGATTTGCGAGCGGTTTGCTTGGTTCTGGCCATGGCGCTAGCTTCCTTCTTAGACAGTCGGAGTATAGCCTCGAAATGCCCATGTGAAATGTATAAAGCCGGCAGTGGCATCTGCTGATTGGACACCATCTCCCCACCACCCCGATTGGCCCGTTACGGAGGCCTCCTCTGTCGGCTATCGGAAGGGATGCTTTGCTTCTCTTTTTTTTTGACCGCGCACCAAAAACAGTACACTGCGCACCCAAAACAATACACTGCGCGCCCATAAAACACACTGTACGCCAAAAAACAATACACTTTGCGTGCGCCCGCAATAATACACTGCGCGCCCAAAACAATAGATCACTGCTGGCCTTTACACGCAATAATAGTCGCCATTGTCAAGAGTGAAATCTTGTGTTATAATTTAATGCTAGCCTGCTATGGCAAACGAGGCCAATAGTACACTGCGCGGATGCAACTGCACACTGCGCGCAGGCAAAAGCACAATGTGCGCGCAAAAGTACACTGCCGGCCCTTTATGCGCAATAATAGTCGCTGAAGTCAAGAGTGAAATCTTGTGTTATAATTTAATGCTAGCCTGCTATGGCAAACGAGGCCAATAGTACACTGCGCGGATGCAACTGCACACTGCGCGCAGGCAAAAGCACAATGGGCGCGCAAAAGTACACTGCCGGCCCTTTATGCGCAATAATAGTCGCTGAAGTCAAGAGTGAAATCTTATGTTCTAATCTAATGCCAGCCTGCTATGGCGAACGATGCCAATAGTCCACTGTGCGCAGGCATTAGGACACTGCCGCGCGATAATATTCGCCAAAGTCAAGAGTAAAATCTTTTGTTCTAATCACCACATGTTCAGTAATGGCATTTCCCCCCTTTATTCAAATTACAACCTCTCACTTTCAGTTATATGAAATGAAATAATCTCTCAAATATCACTATATCTAAAACAAGCCATAGAAAGTTGGTTGCAATTTCAATTAAATCATCCAGAAACGACAGAACAAACTCAAATACACTAATAGGAGAAAATATATATTTATTGATATTGTATGTTGTATAGCCTTACTTGTTGGTATCTCAGACGACCAGAACCTTAATAATAATCACCATACTTACTTCACATATCACGGACATATAGTAGACTACTGACACTCACTCCTATGGAATGGGTATGGGGACTGGACACGCCGGGACCCAGACCCTACTGTTGTCGATCACACATATTAATTTCGTGTTCAGGGTGCTATCAGAGTTATCGGAAATAACTAGTTCCGACTGGGAAGTTTCACTTGAATGACCCTCCAAGTAGGAATTACAAGTGAGAAATAGTGAAAATGTTGTTGCCAATCTTATTGGTTTAAGAATTGTTCCGACTTCAAAACCACTTGAACACAATCATGTGGGAGTTACAACTTCCCATTTTCCACGAGAATGTGAAGTTGGCATAATACAGCATTCAAGTGCTAGTCGGTACTAGGAAACGGACATTTCTGACTTGCTAACTGGTTGAACGCGTTACAATAGCCTAAGTATATAATATGATTGACATAACCACAATAGAAAGGCCTTGGAAGTGCCATAAGTGAAAGCCGACATATTTCATTATTTTTACATTAACCTCTTTAACATGTATTAAATGAATAATGAAGAAAATTGTGTAATTTAGACTCTACGAAATATGAAATGCATTATGAAGAAAATCGTGTACTGTTGCCTACACGGAAAAGGGGGCTTTCTGACCAAAAGTGCACCAGTGTCCCAAAGTATTAATCGAAATCAAGCATAGAAAACAGCATTAGCATTAATAAAACAATTTTTCCCACGAATTAAGTTGCACGTAAATGTGTGTATTTTCTCACAAATGATGTTCAGAAAATCTCAAACAGTACATAGGCATACAACTACAATGTTTGAAACATTATTAAATAAAGACAACATTTCTGTATATTCATAACGTTTAATTAGCCATAATAAAGAAAATAAAGAAAAATAGGCTATCCGTTTATGGTTGTTGTGTGTTAAATTGCTGTCTTTTCGCACTAATTAAGTAGCACATAAATTTGTGTCTTTTCACACAGAAACGCACGAAATCTGATGAAATACATTATGCTACCTGTGGTTTTCTCGAGCACGGTTATATGTCAGACATTTAAACGGCGACGGATAGCGGAAAGCAAACCCCGTATTGAGTCAATACTGTCATCGATTGGTAAACATAATCCTTAACGTAAATATCCCAGGTTCATACACAACGATTTTCCTTACATGTTGACTTTGCGCGCAGCCTTGGCGGCGAGCTGCATCCTTGTCACGTTCGTCATGATAAGGAGTAGACCAAGGCACAGCGTTGCAAGCAAACATCTTCTTTAATAAATGAAACACGATCAAAACAAACAAAGACGATAACGTGACAGTACACGGTGAAACAAAACTACCTCGAAACAAGAACCCACAAAACACAAAGGAAAACCGACAGTTTAAATATGGCTCCCAATCAGAGATAACGAGCCGACAGCTGACACTCGTTACCTCCGATTGGGAGTCACTCAGGTACACATAGAAAAAGAACAACTAGACTACCCAACATAGAAAACGAAAACACACCGAACCAAACACACCCTGGCACAACAACACGAGTCCATAGCCAGAGTGTGACAGTACCCCCCCCTAAAGGCGCGGACTGCGACCGCGCCTAACTACGAGAAAACAAGGGAGGGTTGGGTGGGCATTCCTCCTCGGCGGCGGCTCCGGCTCCGGGCTTGATCCCCACTTCCTCTCCATCCCCCCAAAGTACTCCTGGTCCTGTCTAGCCCCGCTGGCCGGAGCCGGACTGACGACACGCGCCCCTGGCTTGGTGCGTAGAGCATGTATGGACCGGACTGGTCTGGCGACGCGCACCACCGACTTGGTGCGGAGAGCAGGAACGAGCCGGACAGGGCTGACGAGACGCACCACAGACTTGGTGCGGGAAGCTTGGACGGACCGGACCTGGCTGACGATACGCACCCTCGGCTTGATGCGTGGAGCCGGAACGGACCTCACCAGGCTGACGACTCGCATCCCTGGCTTGGTGCGAGTAGCAGGAGTGGGCTGGATCAGGCTGACGTCTCGCACCCTTGGCTTGGTGCGAGTAGCAGGGACGAGCTGAACCAGGCTGACGACTCGCACCCTTGGCTTGGTGCGAGTAGCAGGAACGGGCTGGACCAGGCCGACGACTCGTACCCCTGGCTTGGTGCGAGTAGCAGGAACGGGCTGGACCAGGCTGACGACTCGTACCCCTGGCTTGGTGCGAGTAGCAGGAACGGGCTGGACCAGGCTGGCGACTCGCACCCCTGGTTTGGTGCGAGTGGCAGGAACAGGCCGGGCTGGGCTGGCGACGCACACAGTAGGCTTCGTGCGTTGAGCAGGAACAGGCCGGGCTGGACTGGCGACGCACACCGTAGGTCCTGTGCGTAGAGCAGGAACAGGCCGGGCTGGACTGGCGACGCGCACCGTAGACTTGGTGCGGGTGGCAGGAACAGGCCGGGCTGGGCTGACGACGCACACCACTGACTTGGTGGGAATGGCAGGAACAGGCCGGGCTGGGCTGACGACGCGCACCACTGACTTGGTGGGAATGGCAGGAACAGGCCGGGCTGGGCTGACGACGCGCACCACTGACTTGGTGGGAATGGCAGGAACAGGCCGGGTCGGGCTGGCGACGCGCACCACTGACTTGGTGGGAATGGCAGGAACAGGCCGGACCGTACTGGGGACACACACCACTGGCTCCACGCAGGGATCAGGAACGGGCCGGACCGGACTGGTAACACACCCCAGTACCTCTCGCCGTGCCTCCACACTTTCCCTCTCCTCTGTGCCCAGTGGCCCCCATAACCTGGCGGCCTTCTCTGCCAACGCTTTGTACCTCTCTACCCCGTACACCTGCTGCCCCGACGTCGTGAGCCCCCCCCTAAAAATTTCCTGGGGAACTCTCCCCGCGGCCAAGGCCTCTCTCCCTCTTGCCATACTATCAATCATCTCCTGCCACGTCCATCCTCTCTCCTCGTCCCGCTGCTTGATCCAGTCGAGGTTTCCACGGAGATCTGCCAGCGATGGCTCCTGAACACGCTGCTTGGTCTGGTTAAGGTGGGTTCTTCTGTCACGTTCGTCATGATAAGGAGTAGACCAAGGCGCAGCGTTGCAAGCAAAAATCTTCTTTAATAAATGAACCACGATCAAAACAAACAAAGACGATAACGTGACAGTACACGGTGAAACAAAACTACCTCGAAACAAGAACCCACAAAACACAAAGGAAAACCGACAGTTTAAATATGGCTCCCAATCAGAGATAACGAGCCGACAGCTGACACTCGTTACCTCCGATTGGGAGTCACTCAGGTACACATAGAAAAAGAACAACTAGACTACCCAACATAGAAAACGAAAACACACCGAACCAAACACACCCTGGCACAACAACACGAGTCCATAGCCAGAGTGTGACAATCCTGTAGGCTTTGCCACGGGTGGATTTGCGAGCGGTTTGCTTGGTTCTGGCCATGGCGCTAGCTTCCTTCTTAGACAGTCGGAGTATAGCCTCAAAATGCCCATGTGAAATGTATAAAGCCGGCAGTGGCATCTGCTGATTGGACACTATCTCCCCACCACCCCGATTGGCCCGTTACGGAGGCCTCCTCTGTCGTCTATCGGAAGGGATGCTTTGCTTCTCTTTTTTTTTGACCGCGCACCCAAAACAGTACAATGCGCACCCAAAACAATACACTGCGCGCCCATAAAACACACTGTACGCCAAAAAACAATACACTTTGCGTGCGCCCGCAATAATACACTGCGCGCCCAAAACAATAGATCACTGCCGGCCCTTTATGCGCAATAATAGTCGCTGAAGTCAAGAGTGAAATCTTGTGTTATAATTTAATGCTAGCCTGCTATGGCAAACGAGGCCAATAGTACACTGCGCGGATGCAACTGCACACTGCGCGCAGGCAAAAGCACAATGTGCGCGCAAAAGTACACTGCCGGCTCTTTATGCGCAATAATAGTCGCTGAAGTCAAGAGTGAAATCTTATGTTCTAATCTAATGCCAGCCTGCTATGGCGAACGATGCCAATAGTCCACTGCGCGCAGGCATTAGGACACTGCCGCGCGATAATATTCGCCAAAGTCAAGAGTAAAATCTTTTGTTCTAATCACCACATGTTCAGTAATGGCATTTCCCCCCCTTTATTCAAATTACATCCTCTCACTTTCAGTTATTTGAAATGAAATAATCTCTCAAATATCACTATATCTAAAACAAGCCATAGAAAGTTGGTTGCAATTTCAATTAAATCATCCAGAAACGACAGAACAAACTCAAATACACTAATAGGAGAAAATATATATTTATTGATATTGTATGTTGTATAGCCTTACTTGTTGGTATCTCAGACGACCAGAACCTTAATAATAATCACCATACTTACTTCACATAGCACGGACATATAGTAGACTACTGACACTCACTCCTATGGAATGGGTATGGGGACTGGACACGCCGGGACCCAGACCCTACTGTTGTCGATCACACATATTAATGTCGTGTTCAGGGTGCTATCAGAGTTATCGGAAATACCTAGTTCCGACTGGGAAGTTTCACTTGAATGAACCTCCAAGTAGGAATTACAAGTGAGAAATAGTGAAAATGTTGTTGCCAATCTTATTGGTTTAAGAATTGTTTCCGACTTCAAAACCACTTGAACACAATCATGTGGGAGTTACAACTTCCCATTTTCCAAGAGAATGTGAAGTTGGCATAATACAGCATTCAAGTGCTAGTCCGTACCAAGAAACGGACATTTCTGACTTGCTAACTGGTTGAACGCGTTACAATAGCCTAAGTATATAATATGATTGACATAACCACAATAGAAAGGCCTTGGAAGTGCCATAAGTGAAAGCCGACATATTTCATTATTTTTACATTAACCTCTTTAACATGTATTAAATGAATAATGAAGAAAATTGTGTAATTTAGACTCTACGAAATATGAAATGCATTATGAAGAAAATCGTGTACTGTTGCCTACACGGAAAAGGGGGCTTTCTGACCAAAAGTGCACCAGTGTCCCAAAGTATTAATCGAAATCAAGCATAGAAAACAGCGTTAACATTAATAAGGGTGGCAGGTAGGTTAGTGGGTAAGAGCGTTGTGCCAGTAACCGAAAGGTCGCTGGTTCTAGTCCCCGGGCCGACTAGGTGAAAAATCTGTCGATGTGCCCTTAAGCAAGGCACTTAACCCTAAATGCTCCTGTAAGTCGCTCTGGATAAGAGCATCTGCTAAATGACTAAAATGTAATAAAACAATTTTTCCCACGTAAATGTGTGTATTTTCTCACAAATTATGTTCAGAAAATCTCAAACAGTACATAGGCATACAACTACAATGTTTGAAACATTATTAAATAAAGACAACATTTCTGTATATTCACAACTATAATAAAGAAAAATAGGCTATCCGTTTATGGTTGTTGTGTGTAGCTTTCTGGTTAAATTGGTGTCTTTTCGCACGAATTAAGTAGCACATAAATTTGTGTCTTTTCACACAGAAACGCACGAAATCTGCTGAAATACATTACGCTACCTGTGGCTTTCTCGAGCACGGTTATATGTCAGACATTTGAACGGCTACGGATAGCGGAAAGCAAACCCCGTATTGAGTCAATACTGTCATCTATTGGTAAACATAATCCTTAACGTAAATATCCCAGGTTAGTACACAACGATTTTCCTTGCATGTTTTGCTAGGTCCTGCAGGACATCACCCCCTTCATCTTCCTGGAATAAAAAAATCACACACAAACACAGACATTCTTTCAATGTTGGGAACACATTTTACATGAACATTTAAATCAAGATGGATTACGAGATGCCCAGGAATATGCGCAAAGGCAACTATGCCGAGCGTGTGGGCGCTGTCGCACCAGTCTACCTGGCTGCCGTGCTCGAGTGCCTGACTGCTGAGATCCTGGAGTTGGCCGGAGACATTGCCCGTGCAAACAAGAAGCCTCACATTACACTGATTAACTCTATAGTATTATCCCAGTTTACGGTCTTGCCTACACCTAGCGAACAGTTTTTTAATTGATATGAAAAATAAATATTCCATTTGATTTGGAACAGCAAGCCAGACAAAATTAAACGGGCCTATTTATAAAATGAATATCAATAGAGAGGACAGAATTGATTAAATATTTTAAGCTTGGACCTACCACTAAAAGCTTCAGTCATACAAAAGTTATACTTAAATCCGAACTGGTTCTCTAGAAATGTGTAAGACTGTCTCACCACGTTCAATAAATGGCATTTCCCCCCTTTATTCAGATTACAACCTCTCACTTTCAGTTATTTGAAATGAAATCAATTCTCAAATATCACTATATCTAAAACAAGCCATATAAAGTTGGATGCAATTTCAATTTAATCATCCAGAAACGACAGAACAAACTCAAATACACTAATAGAAAAATACATATGTCTTGATATTGTATAGCCTACTTGTTGGTATCTCAGACGACCAGAACCTTAATAATAATTACCATACTTACTTCACAAACAATAATTATACTAGCTGCCTGCACATAGCACAGACATATCACTGTAAACCCGAATAAGTAAGCAGAACTTTAAGAAAGTGAGGCAATCCGTTGCCACTGTTTTTTTGAGTTCATAAACTCAAACATTTGAGTATATCATTGCTTATATATTTGGAGTTCATGTTAAATGTAATTTTTAATTATAATTAAATGTACTGATTAAGCCAACTCAAACATTTTCAGTTTATGCTACTCAGAATATTTATTCATCTTTCTCATTGCAATATCTCAAGAGAACTTAATAATTTCAAGCATGAAAATGAAACATAAATATCCTGAGTTAACTTAACATTTATTCGTTTTTTCAATCAATCTTCTGATTACCCATAACTCAAAAGCATAGACTTGTTACAACTCAAAATCATTTACCACCAAACTTAAAATATTTGTGGCAACTGATTGCCTTAAAAATAATAAGTACTCTTGACTTAAAGGTCAAACAAAAAAACATCATCTATTCAGATGTTTAGTATAAACTTTTCTTGCCCAGTCTTTTAGCAAAACAATATGAAATAAAAAAACATTAATAAAAAATAACAATTAACAAGTCTACTTATGGGCATTTTGTTTATACTTTAAGATGAACTATGTAATAGTAGAACATATTCAAACTCAGAAAAGCTAAAATTACATTAAGAAAATATCATTATATCACAAATAGCTTATAAACTGTTAATACAACATTACCAGGAGGGCATCAGCAAGTCTTGGGTGGTGAACAAACATTTGTTTAGAAAGATTATTTGCCCACACCTGTGCCTTTTAGCACAAAATGAAACAATCTATTTAATAATAATAGTAATATAACAATAATAGTAATACAAATAATTAAGAATTAAAAAGAGAATTACATTTACATTTACATTTTACATTTTAGTCATTTAGCAGACGCTCTTATCCAGAGCGACTTACAGGAGCAATTAGGGTTAAGAGCCTTGCTCAAGGGCACATTTACATCATTTAGCAGACGCTCTAGTCCAGAGCGACTCACAAATTGATGCATTCACCCTATAGCCAGTGGGATAACCACTTTACAACATTTTTTTTACTTTATTTACATTTACATTTTAGTCATTTAACAGACGCTCTTATCCAGAGCGACTTACAGTTAGCGCATACATTATTTTATCGAACCCACAACCCTGGCGTTGCAAACGCCATGCTCTACCAACTGAGCTACATCCCCTGCCGGCCATTCCCTCCCCTACCCTGGACGACGCTGGGCCAATTGTGCGCCGCCCCATGGGTCTCCCGGTCGCAGCCGGTTACGACAGAGCCTGGATTCGAACCAGGATCTCTAGTGGCACAGCTAGCACTGCGATGCAGTGCCTTAGACCACTGCGCCACTCGGGAGACTTTATCCATTAAATAAACAATTACAAAGCCACGCTTTTGGCCATCTGGTTGTAAACTTGCAGTGCAGCAATGTATAAACAAATTGTTTGTAAATTCTTCACAACTAAAACTGCTAAAATTTCAAAACGGTACATTAACATGTACAAAGGCAGTGTTTAGCCTTCCTTTGGCAATCTGGTTCAAATCTAGCAACTTCAGGGTGCACTGTATAGTTTTAGAAAATTAATTCAAACTCGAAAAGCAAAATTAACAATATTAATAAGACAATAAAAAGTATTTAACCATTTCCATAACTGAATAAACATCCCATCCTCAGAAGAAAATAAAGTCCCTATAACACTGTTTCCAACTAGAAAGGTGGCTACTTTAAAGTAAAGTAGCCTGAAACTTTGAGGACAGTTTATTTATTTATGAAAATGTATCAATGAAGAGCTTTCCTTTCTGATAAAAATGTACTTCCCAAAGCTATATAGTACACCTTTTAAAAACAAAATGCCATAGTGTATAAATATGGAGGATATATTTATTCATAATTCAAATTGAAAGTCCAAAGAGAAAAAGAAGCAAGATCAAATTAATAGTATTATTTTACTACGCTACTAGGAAAAATCATGCCATAATTAAATGTATGATGTAAAAGCTTAAAATGGAAATACTTCAATTAAAATCTAAAATATAATTGTTTTATTTTAGCCTTTCCCCTTTATAATTTTCAATTCGACATTTTATCTTTTGAATTTTACGTTTTACATTTGACATTGACATTTTCAGATTCACCTTTTACATTTTGATTTAAGCTTTTCATTTAGAAGTGACAGGTGTCAATTTAAATGAGGAGGCATGGCCCAACTGCTGGTGGGAGGGTCTGAAACGACTTCCAGCTGACAGTTGAAGCTTTGCATTTTAAATTTGACTTTTTAAATTTAATTATGGCATGATTTTTCCTAGTAGTGTAGTAAAATAATAATATTTTTAATTTGATCTCGCTTCGTTTTCCCTTTGGCCTTTCAATTTGAATTATGAATAAAAATATCCTCCATATATAAACACTTAATTCAACCCTGAATTTCAGTTTAACAACAATTAAATGTACATTAAAACGTACAAAGACACTGTGTACTTTGTGCCATTTGGCTGAAAACCCATTGAGTAGAGCAGCAACTTTAACATAAACAGTTGAACAGTATTCAACATGGACCTGACATGACATATTCTCATTATGGACTATGCTCTAACAGAGTGAGCCATCAGAATCCACCACTCCTTTTTGGATCTTCAGTTACACATACAACATCAGCTCATTTTTAAGATTCTGCAGCTTGGGTGACAGTTTAGAGTCATCAAGACCAAGTAAGATTTTCTGTGTGAACTCAAAAGTGTTTGTCAGTCCCTTGGGATAGCTGAGATGTAGTGCATAAATCAGGCCGAACATTACCAGGAAGGCATCAGCAAGCCTGGGGAGATTGACAACCACATCACCCTCTAGGACGACAGAGACTCTCACTGGGTGGTAGTGAACTGGGCTTGTGGCATCATCACTGACTGTTGTAAGGAGGACCACTGATGCATCCCACAGGTCTGGCTCATCCATATCATCCTTTAAAAAATGAAAGGGAGAACATATACTAATCACATTTACTGAAACTATGGCTGTGGCAATTTTGATTACAGTTGGATGTAGGGGTGGAACAGTACATGTATTTGTATTGAACCGAAATGGTACGGGCGTCTCGGTACGGTACATGAATTTACACGGAGAATACACAGTATAAAAATAAATAAAACTTGAGTGCAAATTAATTAATGTAATGCGGAACTACTGTTAGACAAGCGGTTCTTTAGGGACACCTAATCTGTAGCCCTGCCCTTAGCTCTGAAGCTCCCGAGCCCCGCCTACATGTCGAGTCAGTCAGTCCAGTCCAAATGAAGAGTCCACATGAAGCGAACTAGTCCCTTCCAAATACAACCAAACACGGACGTAGCTGTATCCCTTCTCGCCTCGACCACAAATGGCCTCCAGGCCCGTTTGATTCGCTGTTTGCTCCGGTATTAGCTGTTAGCTCCGCCGTTAGCTTCGCCGTTAGCGTGTGAAGCTAACACCAAAACTCACATCATCCCTTGTCACCTGCAGCTGGCCTTCCGTAACGACGAGGACCCAACATCCGGGCGGTGCTACTCCCCAAGAAGACCGAGAATGCCGTCAAAGCCAAGTAAATTCGCTACTGCGGCTTCAACTTGACTACTCAACCCCCAAAGGCTATTTTAAGTGCCAACCAATTGAGTGGGTGTATACACAAAGAACCAGACACCTGGATAGTTCCCGTTGAGGTTCCCCCCGGAAGAGAAATGGTTTCTGACTGCAACAGTGAGTCCTACAACATCTTAATTATATCAACCCCCTCTCCACTAAGCACCCCAGTTATTTTAGGGACACATATCACTTCTTAGAAAATATCAAACACATAGCTGTTCCCTCCCAAACATATACACATATATACAGTATCTCACAAAAGTGAGTACACCCCTCACATTTTTGTAAATATTTGAGTTTATTTTTATTTTTTTAATTTTTAATTTTTAATTTCACCTTTATTTAACCAGGTAAGCCAGTTGAGAACAGGTTCTCATTTACAACTGCGACCTGGCCAAGATAAAGCAAAGTAGTGCAACAAAAACAACACAGAGTTACATATGGGGTAAAAAAAAACATAAAGTCAGAAATACAACAGAAAATATATATACAGTGTGTGCAAATGTAGCAAGTTATGGAGGTAAGGCAATAAATAGGCTATAGTGCAGAATAATTACAATAGTATTAACACTGGAATGCTAGATGTGCAAGAGATTATGTGCAAATAGAGATACTGGGGTGCAAAAGAGCAAAATAAATAACAATATAGGGATGAGGTAGTTGGGTGGGCTAATTTCAGATGGGCTGTGTACAGGTGCAGTGATCGGTAAGGTGCTCTGACAACTGATGCTTAAAGTTATTGAGGGAGATAAGAGTCTCCAGCTTCAGAGATTTTTGCAATTCGTTCCAGTCATTGGCAGCAGAGAACTGGAAGGAATGGCGGCCAAAGGAGGTGTTGGCTTTGGGAATGACCAGTGAGATATACCTGCTGGAGCGCAGACTACGGGTGGGTGCTGCTATGGTGACCAATGAGCTAAGATAAGGCGGGGATTTGCCTAGCAGTGATTTATAGATGGCCTGGAGCCATTGGGTTTGACGACGAACATGTAGTGAGGACCAGCCAACAAGAGCGTACAGGTCACAGTGGTGGGTAGTGTATGGGGCTTTGGAGACAAAACGGATGGCACTGTGATAGACTACATCCAATTTGCTGAGTAGAGTGTTGGAGGCTATTTTGTAAATGACATCGCCGAAGTCAAGGATCGGTAGGATAGTTAGTTTTACGAGGGCATGTTTGGCAGCATGAGTGAAGGAGGCTTTGTTACGAAATAGGAAGCCGATTCTAGATTGAACTTTGGATTGGAGATTCTTTATGTGAGTCTGGAAGTTGAGTTTACAGTCTAACCAGACACCTAGATATTTGTAGTTGTCCACATACTCTAGGTCAGACCCGTCGAGAGTGGTGATTCTAGTCGGGTGGGCGGGTGCTAGCAGCGTTCGATTGAAAAGCATGCATTTAGTTTTACTAGTGTTTAAGAGCAGTTGAAGGCTACTGAAGGATTGTTGTATGGCATTGAAGCTCGTTTGGAGGTTTGTTAACACAGTGTCCAATGAAGGGCCAGATGTATACAAAATGGTGTCGTCTGCGTAGAGGTGGATCTGAGAGTCACCAGCAGCAAGAGCGACATCATTGATATACACGGAGAAAAGTGTCGGCCCAAGAATTGAAGCCTGTGGCACCCCCATAGAGACTGCCATAGGTCCAGACAACAAGCCCTCCAATTTGACACACTGAACTCTATCTGAGAAGTAGTTGGTGAACCAGGCGAGGCAGTCATTTGAGAAACCAAGGCTATTTAGTCTGCCAATAAGAATGCGGTGGTTGACAGAGTCGAAAGCCTTGGCCAGGTCGATGAAGACGGCTGCACAGTACTGTCTATTATCAATCGCGGTTATAATATCGTTTAGGACCTTGAGCGTGGCTGAAGTGCACCCGTGACCAGCTCGGAAACCGGATTGCATAGCGGAGAAGGTACGGTGGTATTCGGAATGGTCGATGATCTGTTTGTTAACTTGGCTTTCGAATACTTTCGAAAGGCAGGGCAGGATGGATATAGGTCTGTAGCAGTTTGGAGTATATCTTTTCATGTGACAACACTGAAGAAATGACACTTTGCTACATTGTAGAGTAGTGAATGTACAGCTTGAATAACAGTGTACATTTGCTGTCCCCTCAAAATAACTCAACACACAGCCATTAATGTCTAAACCGCTGGCAACAAAAGTGAGTACACCCCTAAGTGAAAATGTTCACTCGTTAGTGTTACAAGGTCTCAGGTGTGAATGGGGAGCAGGTGTGTTAAAATTTGGTGTCATCGCTCTCACACTCCCTCATACTGGTCACTGGAAGTTCAACATGGCACCTCATGGCAAAGAACTCTGAGGATCTGAAAAAAAGAATTGTTGCTCTACATAAAGATGGCCTGGGCTATAAGAAGATTGCCAAGACCCTGAAACTGAGCTGCAGCACGGTGGCCAAGACCATACAGCGGTTTAACAGGACAGGTTCCACTCAGAACAGGCCTCACCATGGTCGACCAAAGAAGTTGAGTGAACGTGCTCAGCGTCATATCCAGAGGTTGTCTTTGGGAAATAGACGTATGAGTGCTGCCAGCATTGCTGCAGCGGTTGAAGGGGTCGGGGGTCAGCCTGTCAGTGCTCAGACCATACACTGCACCAAATTGGTCTGCATGGCTGTCGTCCCAGAAGGAAGCCTCTTCTAAAGATGATGCACAAGAAAGACCGCAAACAGTTTGCTGAAGACAAGCAGACTAAGGACATGGATTACTGGAACCATGTCCTGTGGTCTGATGAGACCAAGATAAACTTATTTGGTTCAGATAGTGTCAAGCGTGTGTGGCGGCAACCAGGTGAGGAGTACAAAGAAAAGTGTCTTGCCTACAGTCAAACATGGTGGTGGGAGTGTCATGGTCTGGGGCTGCATGAGTGCTGCCGGCACTGGGGAGCTACAGTTCATTGAGGGAACCAAGGTCTCTAACATCCACCAGCTCCGTGATGTCGTCATGGCGGAGTGGAAGAGGACTCCAGTGGCAACCTGTGAAGCTCTGGTGAACTCCATGCCCAAGAGGGTTAAGGCAGTGCTGGAAAATGATGGTGGCCACACAAAATATTGACACTTTGGGCCCAATTTGGACATTTTCACTTAGGGGTGTACTCACTTTTGTTGCCAGCGATTTAGACATTAATGGCTGTGTGTTGTGTTATTTTGAGGGGACAGCAAATTTACACTGTTATACAAGCTGTACACTCAATACTTTACATTGTAGCAAAGTGTCATTTCTTCAGTGATGTCGCATAAAAAGATATACTCAAATATTTACAAAAATGTGAGGGGTGTACTCACTTTTGTGAGATACTGTGTGTGTGTGTGTGTGTGTATATGTGTATATATATATATATATATATATATACACACACACACACACACACACAGTGGGGGGAAAAAAGTATTTAGTCAGCCACCAACTGTGCAAGTTCTCCCACTTAAAAAGATGAGGCCTGTAATTTTCATCATAGGTCAACTATGACAGAGAAAATGAGAAGAAAAAAAATCCAGAAAATCACATTGTAGGATTTTTAATGAATTTATTTGCAAATTATGGTGGAAAATAAGTATTTGGTCAATAACAAAAGTTACTCAATACTTTGTTGTATACCCTCTGTTGGCAATGACACAGGTCAAATGTTTTCTGTAAGTCTTCACAAGGTTTTCACACACTGTTGCTGGTATTTTGGCCCATTCCTCCATGCAGATCTCCTCTAGAGCAGTGATGTTTTGGGGCTGTCGCTGGGCAACACGGACTTTCAACTCCCTCCAAAGATTTTCTATGGGGTTGAGATCTGGAGACTGGCTAGGCCACTCCAGGACCTTGAAATGCTTCTTACGAAGCCACTCCTTTGTTGCCCGGGCGGTGTGTTTGGGATCATTGTCATGCTGAAAGACCCAGCCACGTTACATCTTCACTGCCCTTGCTGATGGAAGGAGGTTTTCATTCAAAATCTCACGATACATGGCCCCATTCATTCTTTCCTTTACACGGATCAGTCGTCCTGGTCCCTTTGCAGAAAAACAGCCCCAAAGCATGATGTTTCCACCCCCATGCTTCACAGTAGGTATGGTGTTCTTTGGATGCAACTCAGCATTCTTTGTCCTCCAAACACGACAAGTTGAATTTTTACCAAAAAGTTATATTTTGGTTTCATCTGACCATATGACATTCTCCCAATCCTCTTCTGGATCATCCAAATGCACTCTAGCAAACTTCAGACGGGCCTGGACATGTACTGGCTTAAGCAGGGGGACACGTCTGGCACTGCAGGATTTGAGTCCCCGGCGGCGTAGTGTGTTACTGATGGTAGGCTTTGTTACTTTGGTCCCAGCTCTCTGCAGGTCATTCACTAGGTCCCCCCGTGTGGTTCTGGGATTTTTGCTCACCGTTCATGTGATCATTTTGACCCCACGGGGTGAGATCTTGCGTGGAGCCCCAGATCGAGGGAGATTGTTTGTCTTCCATTTCCTAATATTTGCTCCCACAGTTGATTTCTTCAAACCAAGCTGCTTACCTATTGCAGATTCAGTCTTCCCAGCCTGGTGCAGGTCTACAATTTTGTTTCTGGTGTCCTTTGACAGCTCTTTGGTCTTGGCCATAGTGGAGTTTGGAGTGTGACTGTTTGAGGTTGTGGACAGGTGTCTTTTATACTGATAACAAGTTCAAACAGGTGCCATTAATACAGGTAACGAGTGGAGGACAGAGGAGCCTCTTAAAGAAGAAGTTACAGGTCTGTGAGAGCCAGAAATCTTGCTTGTTTGTAGGTGACCAAACACTTATTTTCCACCATAATTTGCAAATAAATTCATAAAAAATCCTACAATGTGATTTTCTTGATATTTTTTTCTCAATTTGTCTGTCATAGTTGATCATACTGACCTATGATGAAAATTACAGGCCTCTCTCATCTTTTTAAGTGGGAGAACTTGCACAATTGGTGGCTGACTGAATACTTTTTCCCCCCACTGTATATAAAACATTAAGGACACCTTCCTAATATTGAGTTGCACCCCCCCTTTTTGCCCTCAGAACAGCCTTGGGGCATGGACTCTTCAAGGTGTTAAAGAGTTCCACAGGGATGCTGGCCCATGTTGACTCCAATGCTTCCCACAGTTGTGTCAAATTGGCCGGATGTCTGTTGGGCCATTTAAATGTTTTGTTTTTCACATTCACCCTCTGATTGGCACACATACACAATCCATGTCTCAGTTGTCTCAAGGCTTGAAAATCCTTCTTTAAACTGCCCCCCCACCCCCTTCACCTACACTGATTGAAGTGGATTTAACAAATGACATCAATAACTTTCACCTGGATTCACCTGGTCAGTCTATGTCATGGAAAGAGGTGTTCTTAATATTTTGTACACTCAGTGTATGTCTCTGTGTGTGTGTGTGTGTGTGAGTGATGACAGCCAGGGCTTACTTCAGACAGGCCTAGGATCAGATGCCACATGCACCTACACTGAGCCCTCTGAATATGGGCTCTTTTTGCGTCCCTGTCTTTTATGGGCAATCGGGTTTAACAGGTGGGCTTTGTGCAGAGGCGGGGCGGGCAGAGGATAGCATACCATGATGGCACCATTGTTCCCAGCACACGTCTGTGCTCTAACACACCGTTATACCACTGTGATACTGGGAACCTCAGACTCACAGAGCACTGCCTCTCTGATCCACTGGCGCTGGACATAAGCCTAGGACTGGCCTGATCCCTGATCCTTCACCTCTGACCTCTTATCCCCGCTGGTCCGTTCTCTATACCTTCTCTCTCATTCTTTCTGTTTTGTCTCATCTCTATCCCTTTTCTTTGTCCTCTCTTCTCTTTCCACATTTCTCTTCTCTCATCTCTGTCCTCTTCTCTCCCCTCTTCCCTGCAACTCTTCATCGTGTCATTGCAGTAAATGAGAATGTGTTCTCTGTCAAGTTACCTCTCAAAACAAAGGTTAACGACACAATCAATAACAAATCCTTCTCTCCTCTCTCAGGAATGAAGCGTCCGTTCAGCCCATCCTCTGTATTGGAGATGGAGGAGGACAGGAACGGTTTAGGAGTGGGGGTGGGGTTGACCCTGGACAGCGAGGCGTGCTGTGACCCCCAGGAGGAGGGGGTAGTCCTGGGGGAGCAGCCAGGACCAGGTGGGGGCGCCCTGCCCTCCTCTGACCACAGCAGGCCCAAGAGGGAGAGGAAGCAGCGTAGCTACACACTGTGTGACGTGTGTAACATCCAGCTCAACTCCCCAGCCCAGGCCCAGATACACTACAACGGCAAGTCTCACCAGAAGAGACTCAAACAGATAAGCAACGGGAAGATCCAGCATGGCAACACAGGTAGGACAACCCACCCACTTTCTTCCCTATTCTGCAGCTGTACCCTACTCTACCCCTAGACTGTTAGAAAAAAGGGTTCCAAAAGGGTTCCGCAGCTGTCCCCATAGGAGAAGCCTTTTCGGTTCCAGGTAGAACCCTTTTTGGTTCCAGGTAGAACTCTTTTGGTTTCCATGTATAACCGTCTGTGGAAAGGGTTCTACATGGAACCCAAAAGGGGTTCTTGAAAGGGTTATTCTATGGGCATAGCCGAATAACCATTTTTGGTTAAAGATATAACACTTTTTTCTAAGAGTGTACAGTACCCTATTCCACTATAAAACTCTAAGGCTGCTCACGTCTGTACCTCCTTACCAGGTGAGGAGAGAAATGATAGTGTGCACACTTTTGACAAAATGTGAATATGAGTTCTACCCTCCAATGACACATAAAGCTACATTATATAACCTAATAAGGTGCATCGGTACTGTGTTCTACCTGTTTCATCATACTTTCAGTACATTTCTAAGAGGATGCTGTGATAATGAGTATGACAAGTGAACATGGAGTGCTGCTACAGATGTAGGATCTTAATTTGATCACCCTGTCCCAGGAGAACTTTCCACATTGAAATTTCAGACATGATTTTCCTTCAAGAAAAATGTATCAACCCCTACAAAAATGTCCATTAATTATAATCCACATAATAATTCACATTTCTTGTTGCTGCAGGATTATTTTCCTGCTGTAGCAAACTGTCTCAATCTGTATAGATGTGTTGTGCCCTGGCTCTCAGTACAGGAGTACTAGTGTAATGTAGAAGTGTGTATGGAAGTGTGTATAGAGTAGAAGTGTGTATGGTGCTATATAGTCTTCCCTAGCCTGAGGCTGGACACAGAGGGAGGAGAACAAAGCTGAGTTAAGTCATTCATTGACTGACTAATTAATTGCTGGTTATTTTAGATCGTTCTTGTTCCTGCTCGCTCCAGGGGAGCTACTGCAGTGGCTGCAGTGTAGTTGCAGGTTTTCCCCATAGCTTTGAATATATAGTGAAACTGGCTACATGGTATGATGTTAGTCCTTTCTGTCTCCCACTCTCTCTTTGCTTGTAACCCTCCTACGCAGCTCGAAAACACTCTCACAAACCTGGAGAACCTGCTCTCAAACACTCATCACTCACTCTTGAATACTCTCTCTATCTCTATATCTCTCTCTCACACACACACACGTGCACACACACACACGCGCGCGCGCGCGCGCGCGCGCACACACACACATCTCCGCATGAAAATTACTCTGACCCACTGCAGAAATCTCGTACAAACAGCACTTAATTACATAGCAACAGAGACCACGGCAACGCTTGCCATGGCCACAGATTCTTTGGCCCTGATTGGCTGCTGGCAGGCTGCTGGAAGGCTGCTGGCAGGCTGCTGTAGGCATGGTGGTGCAGTGTGTTTCTACTCCAACCCTGTAGGGGGCAGCAGTGGGGACAGACCTCCCTTGAGACTGCCTGGAAACCATGGAACATCTGACTCAGCACTAGAGGAAGGTACACAAACAGTCAATAGTCACCCGCTTAGGTCGTTCAGATAACTGGCTTTGGCAGTTAGTATACACCTGGGATGGCTGTTCTTAAACACAATGTAGCAGCAGTAATCTGGAAAGCAGAGAGATCACGATACACCCATACAAACATACCACCTCTCCTCTCCTCCTCTCTTCTCCTGTCTCCTCTCCTTCTAGCCTCTCTCTCTCTCTCTTCTATTTTGTCTCTCTCTTACTCTCACTCTCTCCCTTCCCCTCTCTCCCTTCCCCTCTCTCTCTCCTCCCTCTCACCCTTCCCCTCTTTCACCCCCCCCCCCCCCCCTCTCTCTCTCTCTCCCTCTCTCTCTATGTAGTGACACAATGAATAGTTGGCTAAATAATTCAGCCATGCTGCCTGCAGGTGTGTTGCTCATGTGGACGCCCTTCTTTGCAGTCCTCCCAACCATCCTCCTTTCCCTTTCCTGATTGCTTCATTGCTTCAGTGAGCCAGCACGCAGAGCCCAGTCCAATGCCTTGTGGCCAGTCAGTCTTTAAGAAGGATGGGCAGAATGAGGCCTGACGTGGCCACTGACCGTCACTGTCTAAGGCATGGGTCAGCTAGGGCAAGGTCTGACTCAGACCAACTCACACACATACACACACCCATGCTTTTTCCCTAGCACCCTGGCACAGCTCCGGCATTAGAGAGAGATGGGGTGAGAGAGAGAGAAGGGGAGGGAGTGTGTGAGTTTGTGTGGTGTGCGGTGCAGATTCCCTCTGACACACAGTCACAATCATGCAGCCTTATCTCTGCTCACCTTCTGCTGACTCCCACTGGCCCACAGCCTCAGCTCACACACACACACACACACACATGTTGTTTGCAAGCTTTGTGGATGTTGAAGGGTGCGTGATGTGTGTTTCGAGTAAATGTGTATTCCTGTGTGTTTATGTGTGTGTGTGTGTGTTTGTTTGTGTGTGTGTGTGTGTTTTTGTTTGTTTGTTTGTTTGTGTGTGTGTGTGTGTGTGTGTGTTTTTGTGTTTGTTTGTTTGTTTGTTTGTTTGTTTGTTTGTGTGTGTGTGTGTGTGTGTGTGTGTGTGTGTGTGTGTCTTCCAACGAATCCTCTCCATGTCGGCTTGTGTTACCCTTCCTCTTTGCTTCACTGAACTGACAGAGGGTCCAGGCTTTTCTGCTCTCTCTCTCTCTCAATTCAATTTCAATTTTTCAATTTAAGGGCTTTATTGGCAGGGGAAATGTATGTTAACATTGCCAAAGCAAGTGAAGTGAAGTAGATAGTAAACAAAAGTGAAAGAAACAATAAATATTAACAGTAAACATTACACTCAGAAGTTCCAAAAGAATAAAGACATTTCAAATGTCATATTATGTATATATACAGTGTTGTAACAATGTGCAAATAGTTAAAGTACAAATGGGAAAATAAGTCAACATAAATATGGGTTGTATTTACATGGTGTTTGTTCTTCACTGGTTGCCCTTTTCTTGTGGCAACAGGTCACACATCTTGCTGCTGTGATGGCACACTGTGGTATTTCACCCAATAGATATGGGAGTTTATCAAAAATGGGTTTGTTTTTGAATTCTTTGTGAATCTCTGTAATCTGAGGGAAATATGTGTCTCTAATATTGTCATACATTTGTCTGGAGGGTAGGAAGTGCAGCTCAGTTTCCACCTCATTTTGTGGGCAGTGTGCACATAGCCTGTCTTCTCTTGAGAGCCAGGTCTGCCTACGGCGGCCTTTCTCAATAACAAGGCTATGCTCACTGAGTCTGTACATAGTCAAAGCTTTCCTTAAGTTTGGGTCAGTCACAGGGGTCAGGTATTCTGCCACTGTGTACTCTCTGTTTAGGGCCAAATAGCATTCTAGTTTGCTCTGTTTTTTTGTTAGTTCTTTCCAATGTGTCAAGTAATTCACTTTTTGTTTTCTCATGAATTGGTTGGGTCTAATTGTGTTGTTGTTGTTGTCCTGGGGCTCTGTGGGGTCTGTTTGTGTTTGTGAACAGAGCCCCAGGAACAGCTTACTTAGGGGACTCTTCTCCAAGTTTCTTTTTTTTTTTTTTTTTTTTTTTCAGGGGGTAGATCAGCTTAATATTGCAGATAGATTGTAACTTCTATTAATGTAATTGTCTGCATCACTTCCAATCCCCCATGTTTTTTATATATATATACTCCCCTTTATTACTTTTCAACCCCGCCATCCTTTCCCTACTTGGGGTAAATTAGTGAACAACAATGCCCAGGCCTCTACTTCCAGCCTATACTTACTATCTACACCTTATGGACACAGTCAATTTTACAATAATTCTATTTTATTTGTTTTTTTAGTTTTTTGCTCCTGAACTTCTTCTACTCTCAACCTCTCCGATCATTTTCATGATGTCTATCCGGCTTGCTTCTATATGCCATATCTTTCTAACTGTGCTCTTTCCCAAAAGCTCCCAACATACAACCTATATACTTATTATGGACACAGTATGCTTACATTATTAGTTATCTTGTTATTATTTGTTGTTATTTGTTATTAGTCCCATCCTTCAACTCCATTCAATACCTCCCATCTATCTCTTAACACCATCCATATACTCTTATCCAAGTTAATCTCTCTGTAGGTGATGGCTTTGTTATGGAAGGTTTGGGAATCGCTTCCTTTTAAGTGGTTATAGAATTTAACGGCTCATTTCTGGATTTTGATAATTAGCGGGTATCGGCCTAATTCTGCTCTGCATGCATTATTTTGTGTTTTTTTTTGTACACAGAGGATATTTTAGCAGAATTCTGCAATTTGGTGTTTGTCCCATTTTGTGAATTCTTGGTTGGTGAGCGGACCCCAGACCTCACAACCATAAAGGGCAATAGGTTCTATAACTGATTCAAGTATTTTTTGCCAGATCCTAATTGGTATGTCAAATGTTATGTTCCTTTTGATGGCATAGAAGGCCCTTCATGCCTTGTCTCTCAGATAGTTCACAGCTTTGTGGAAGTTACCTGTGGCACTGAGGTTTAGGCCGAGGTAGGAGTGGGCGATATACCGGTTTGATAGTAAAAACCGGTATTGTGCCGCGCCATGATATGGATTTAGCAATATCATGGATACCGCGATTTATTCAGAATTCATAAATTCGAATTTTGCATCAATATTTTTTTGTTCCAAATTTCAACTGAGTGATAGTACTAAGTAGCTACATCTTTTTTTTATTTTTTTTATCCAACCTTTCTTGGTTCTTACGAATAAAAGAATGTATGTTAATATGTTGACCTATTTTTATGAGCGCACGTCGCATGCACTTGTTGCACGCATGTAGTGCTAGCAACAAAGAAGTGTGCAGGCAGCTGCAGTTAGGAGGCAGGTTAACTATTGGGGGAAAACTTTACAATCCAGGATGAGCGAAAACACAGAAATTGATGTTGCTCAAGAGCAGGAGGATAAATTGGTTAAGAAGAAAGGGGGCACCTCTGTTGTTTGGAACTGGTTTGGCTTTAAAATCTCCGACCCCGACCAAAACACTACCCTATGCAAGTTGTGTCGTCGTGTTGTCTTAGCAAAAGGTGGAAACACGACCAACCTGTTCAATCACTTAAAAAACATACATGTCCGTGAGTATGAACAATGCACCAGAATGCGTGAGACAGTAAGCCCAGGAGCTCGCCCGAAGACAAGCCAGACTCGCACTCAACAATCAATTATATCATCATTTGCTGCCGGTACTTGCTATGAGAAGACGAGCAAAAAATGGATAGACATCACAGCTGCGATTACAAATCACATAGCGAAGGACATGGTACCGATTCAAACTGTGGAGAAAGAGGGGTTCAGAAAGTTGATTCAAACTCTGGACCCAAGATATGAGATCCCGAGCCGCAAATATTTTAGCCAAAAATGCCTGCCACAGCTTTACACAGAATGCTGGGACAGAGTTTACAGTGAGATAAATAACATTCCATTCTTCTCCACTACTGCCGATCTATGGTCAAGTCGTACCACAGAACCTTATATAAGCCTCACAATCCATTACATAGACGGTGACTGGAAACTGAAAAGTAAGTGCCTACAGACGTCTTATTTCCCAGACGACCACACCGGGGAAATAATTGCAGGTGGGCTGAGGGACATACTGTCGTCCTGGGGATTAAAAGAGTCGCGTCAAGTTTGTATGACGACCGACAGCGGATCGAACATGATCAAGGCATTGCAGCTGAACAAGTGGGCAAACCTTGGATGTTTCGGACACAGGCTGCACAATGCTATTGGTAAGTTTCAGGACTGTAGCCTAGGCCTACCCTGTATGATGCTTATTATTAAGAAAAAATACAGCTCACATCAGCCATGTACCGTAGGCTAAATCTAAGCACATCAGATTTGTAAAATGTGTAACAGTTGAATGTAAATGCCGTAAATCCTCAAACAAAGATTAAAAGTTATATTGTATTGTGATTTCTATATAAAAATGCATTATTATTAATTATTATTGTATTGTGATTCGATTATTTTTCACCCTATTATTTTGATTTCTTATTCCCAATTTCCAGAGAGGAGTGTCCAAAACGCTCCCGGGCCACAGGGGTGTGCGATTTCCCGGGCCACAGGGGTTTGCAAAAAGGTGGTTAGCACGTTCTCATACAGCTGGAAAAAGCAGAAGGCCCTGATGACAGCACAGAATGAACTAAGCCTGCCCCTGCACAAGCTCATCACAGAATCTCCGACAAGGTGGGGATCTCGTCTGAAAATGATGGAAAGAGTCCTGGAGCAGGAAAAGGCCATTACACAGGTCCTGGCAGGGGACAAAAAGACACGGCACCTTGTACCTACCTGGCAAGACATCCAGGTCTTGGAATCAGTCACAGCAGCACTGAAGCCACTCCAGGACTTTACAGATGCCCTGTCAGGAGAAGCGTATGTGAGCGTGTCCTATTTGAAGCCTGTCATCAATCTGTTAAATGCAGAGGTTCTAAATCTGAGCAAGGACGATACAGAACTGACCAAAGAGATCAAGATCAAGGTTCTTGATTACTTGAATAACAAGTACACTGACCCTGCAACAGATGAGCTGCTCTCCATGGCTACCTTTCTAGATCCAAGGTTCAAGACCAGGTACATGTCCGCTGAGAAACTGGAGGACATTAAGGTATTTATTCATTTGTTCTTGTTTTATTGCTTCAAATGTAAAGCACTTTGGGCTGCATTTTATGTATGAAAGGTGCTATACAAATAAAGTTTAATTATTTTCATTTTTTAAGGTGAGAGCTGCCTCAGAGACCGAAGCCCTCCTGGTGGAGAACACAGCCCTGGGAAAATCGTCTCTTGCAGAGGATCACACTGACAGGGAGAAAGAAGCTTCCACTGCTCATCAATCAGGCAAGAAGCCCAAGAAGAGCCTTGGGAGCTTCTTTAAGCAGACCAGCAGTGCACCTGCCTCATGTTCAGAGAGGCAGATCATTGAGCAAGAGCTGAATAGCTACATTCTGGCAACGGCAGCAGACAGCGAGTCTGATCCTTTGGAGTGGTGGCGATTTCACGGATCTAATTTTCCACGTGTGAGTTGTCTGGCAAAGAAATACTTATGCATCCCTGCCACAAGTGCCCCCTCTGAGAGGGCATTCAGCACTGGGGGCAATGTGGTGACATGTCACAGGGCAGCACTAAAGCCAGAAACAGTCAACATGCTGGTATTCCTGGCACGGAACTTGTGAAGAAAGTTCTAGTGAAGATTTGTTGATATTGTTGATAATTGATGGTTGAGGCTTGAAAGGTTTAGTTTCAAACGGTTAGTTTTTTACATATCTACGGACCGTAGCCAAAACAAACACACGTATTTGAATTTGTAATTACCTTATTTTCTTTATCTCCTGTTATTTTTTATTTAATTTTACTTAATATCTAATTTATATATATATATATATATATAGGCCTACCTACCTCATGTTTACGGAATGCATGTTTGCACAATACAAATAAAAACTTTTCAGGTCCATACGGTCCAATGCCTCACTCTTTCTGGTTATATAAGGTTCAAATACATATTTTTCCTTAACTAATATAATTTAACCAAGAAGGGATATTAAAATGTGATTCATATTTTTTTACGTCATATATCGTGATATCATATCGATATCGTCTGGACAGTGGAAAATATCGTGATATGAATTTTAGCTCATATCGCCCACCCCTAGGCCGAGGTATGTATAGTTTTTTGTGTGCTCTAGGGCAACGGTGTCTAGATGGAATTTGTATTTGTGGTCCTGGCAACTGTCAGGGCCCAGGTCTGACAGAATCTGTGCAGAAGATATAGGTGCTGCTGTAGGCCCTCCTTGGTTGGTGACAGAAGCACCAGATCATCAGCAAACATAAAGACATTTGACTTCAGATTCTAGTAGGGTGAGGCCGGGTGCTGCAGACTGTTCTCTCTCTCTCTCTCTCTGTCTCTCTCTCTCTCTCTCTCTCAAAACCCCAGCACAGGGTGATGGGCAACAACAGTGAATCTAAAAAGGCTTTCATTTCAGCTTCAGCTGTATATGACGGTAAAACTTTACTTAAAGCATTCAGGTATAATGCATTGGTAGTTGTTATAAGCATGTATAAGCCCCTGTTGTGTTTTATAAATCAACTGAAATATCTTATTTCTTTCTGTGGTATTTTGTTTTACATATTCTAAATGGCTACTGTACTTTTTACATTATGTGGTCATTTTGTGGTCATTTCGTGATTATTTTCAAACCTCTTCAAACTACTCCTATAACAAAATAAGAACTGAGAAACAGATGATGCTAAAACAAGTATCATTTATTAGAAAATATGATATTGTATTATTTGGAATGCAAATGAACAATGTCCTGTATGGGCACGTTATTCAGTGTTTCCCCTTGTTGGACTGACGGCGGAGGCGGCGGGCTCTCTTCTTAGTTGAACCACGGGTGGTCACCAACACTGGAGCGGTTTGAGCATCTTTACAGCGGTCTTTCTCCCTCTCAGCTCCTCTCTCCTTTTGCTCATCTCCATGGAGCTCTAATGCGACCATTATCTATGGAAATAAAATAAACTTAGTCTTATTAGGAAAACAAAACCATATTTTAATTCATGTTCCAAGGTCAAATGAATTGATAACAATGTGGTGATTTCTTAAGTCTTTACAGTGACATGTAAGTAATACTGTATGTCAGCTTAGGCAATATATATATATAACTACAAAGGGTAAATGTCACTATATGGACCTATTCTATTGTTGTTCTTAAAGCCTTTCTCAGACCCCCTCATACCCCTAATCTCTCTTTCACATCACATTACCTGCAGTAGTTCTCTCACACTGATGGTGAGCAGCAGGCCCATTCCGTACAACCAGCAGCAGAGAGCCAGAAACATGCAGCATGCAGCCTCTATCCTCCTCTCTTCTGCCCCATTAATCACTTCCACCATCTTCTTCCACACAAGCTCACTTGCTCCCGCTCTCTCCCTACTCCTGAGCTCAGCTACTCGGGGGCGACGCGTTCTGCGGCTGGCCGTAGAATCACTTGTTGTCTGGTGCAAAGCACTAACATCTCTGTATTTCTGGTCAATACTGTTTCTGGTCTGGGTGGTGGTGGGCTTGTCCAAGCCACAATGGCCCATAGGGCAGGAGCCTATCTCCTGTTTTTGTAGCATGAGGCAGCTTGATGTACACCCCCTGGATAGGACACAAGTCTGTCGCAGGGCCTTACCCCCAATCCATCTCCTAAATGTGTGCCAAGCTGAGAGGCACCAGGTCCCGTTTTTAGAGTCTTTGGTATGATTGGACCGCGGATAAACCACCCGACCTTCCAATCTCAGGGCGGACACGCTAACGACAAGGCCACTGAGTTGGTTAGTGTTGTTTGTAGCTACCCGGGTAGCAGTGGGTTCCAAGCTGACCATAACACAAGCCTCTCCGGTGCACTTGTGCAAACTGTGTCCAGTGGTCTCGTTGGTGTTCTGTGTAGTCCAGGGTCGTTGATGGAAGTTGATGGTGTTGGTCTTCTTCCACACAAGCTCACTTGCTCCCGCTCTCTCCCTACTCCTGAGCTCAGCTACTCGGGGGCGACGCGTTCTGCGGCTGGCCGTAGAATCACTGGTTGTCTGGTGCAAAGCACTAACATCTCTGTATTTCTGGTCAATACTGTCTCTGGTCTGGGTGGTGGTGGGCTTGTCGAAGCCACAATGGCCCATAGGGCAGGAGCCTATCTCCTGTTTTTGTAGCATGAGGCAGCTTGATGTACACCCCCTGGATAGGACACAAGTCTGTCGCAGGGCCTTACCCCCAATCCATCTCCATAATGTGTGCCAAGCTGAGAGGCACCGGGTCCCGTTTTTAGAGTCTTTGGTATGATTGTACCGCGGATAAACCACCCGACCTTCCAATCTCAGGGCGGACACGCTAACGACAAGGCCACTGAGTTGGTTAGTGTTGTTTGTAGCTACCCAGGTAGCAGTGGGTTCCAAGCTGACCATAACACAAGCCTCTCCGGTGCACTTGTGCAAACTGTGTCCAGTGGTCTCGTTGGTGTTCTGTGTGGTCCAGGGTCGTTGATGGAAGTTGATGGTGTTGGTCTTCTTCCACACAAGCTCACTTGCTCCCGCTCTCTCCCTACTCCTGAGCTCAGCTACTCGGGGGCGACGCGTTCTGCGGCTGGCCGTAGAATCACTGGTTGTCTGGTGCAAAGCACTAACATCTCTGTATTTCTGGTCAATACTGTTTCTGGTCTGGGTGGTGGTGGGCTTGTCGAAGCCACAATGGCCCATAGGGCAGGAGCCTATCTCCTGTTTTTGTAGCATGAGGCAGCTTGATGTACACCCCCTGGATAGGACACAAGTCTGTCGCAGGGCCTTACCCCCAATCCATCTCCATAATGTCTCGTTGGTGTTCTGTGTGGTCCAGGGTCGTTGATGGAAGTTGATGGTGTTGGTGTTCAGTTCAATGTGAGGCATGCTGGCCCACTGCCAAATGCCCATGGGGGGCATCAGGTTATCCCGAAAATCCTTGCCGTCCAGAATGTGTAATGCCAAGATTACATATACCAACAATTTAATACTGGAAGAGTACAAAGCCATCTCTCAATCAGTAAAATTAAAAAAGCAACTACTCTGTACAGAGATAGGTGAGTTGTGGTGTTAAGAATGTTTGATAGGAATGTTGTGCCATACAGTGGTCTATGATGTCATAGAGGGCATCCAACATGTCACCTAGGTGAAGAGAACTAGCATGTCACCCCACCCTCCTTTATGACATCATTGCGATATAGATGCGGTAAAGAGGTTAATCGAACTCAACCAAAACAAAGGAATTGCCATGGCTGTGAGGGAAAGGGCTGTGAGGGAAAGGGCTGTGTGGGAAAGGGCTGTGGGGGAAGATCCTGAGTCTCCTCATTGCCCTCCTCATTGATCCCATGTGGCTTAGTTGGTAGAGTGTGGCGCTTGCAACGCCAGGATTGTGGATTCGATTCGCATGGGGGACCAGGAAGAAAAGTGTATGCGCTTACAAGTCGCTCTGGATAATTTAGCCTATTGTTTATATGTGTATTTCACACTATGTTGAGGTAGAAATTGGAGTATAATGTTTGTATGGATGTCAACCCCAATACATATTCATGTCATCGTTACCAATCAAATGCATTACAGTTAGAAACGACTTTGACTACCATCAACGATTTCTGTATGCTAGGTATGCTAACAAGCTTACACGAACGGGAGTTAGCATTTAGCAGTCACTTCTTCTAAACCTGAAAAGGGACAACTTCTACATGGTATGCAGTGATAACAGACACATTTATCCAAATCGGACTTAAGTAAGCACATTGTGGGCCTGTTACACTTCATAAATCATGACGGATTTGATGAATATCCACTTTGTTGGATCAGATTTGTTGAATGTGGTCAATGCAACGTCTGCATTCCATTGACTCCTTTACTGCATCTATGGTCAAGTTGAAAACCATAGAATTAGGAATTTGAATACTCTAATTTAATATGTAATTTAATAGGATCTCTATGTTGAAAACTCTGGTATTTCTCATCCTAAAGCTTGTTCTCCATATTATTTTTCAATGTTTTAAATGATGTGCCAACATGTTTTGAGCACTTTTATCTTCAAAACTAGATTTTTACTGGCTCTCTCTTGTCCCTTTGCAGCAGATATATAGTGAGCAATATGTTTGGAACATCAAATTGCAATAAAATCACAGTATCAAATTGCAATACATATAGAATCGCAATACATATCGTATCAGCACCTAAGTATCATGTTAATATTGTATCGTGAGGTCCTTGGCAATTCCCAGCCCTACTGTTCACCACTGCCCCATAAACTACCAGCCACCATTGTCTCTATCCTTCTATTGAGGGAGCCAGACCATAATCCCCCCTAATTAGGATCAGCTTGGCCATCGCCCCGCTCTAGGACGGCAGCACCAGCCAGCCAGTGTTACGCCCCTGAAAAAGGGGAGAAATAATCACGAGAGTGATGCAGTTATGTTTCCTCAATGAAAACTTTAGTATAATCCTTTTACAAAAATATCACATTTTACAGAACAACAGATCTACAGGAACTAGATAGTTTTGTAGGGTACAAAGCTTATTCAAGTCACAACAGCATAAACTGTAATTCACTAAAACATATACAAATGTTTCAATATAACTGTCAAACACAAAGTAGCTTTAGCTCAGTAACCCATAACTACATTTATCAACCATGTCAACAAAGTATTCTAAACACATTATACAAATAACCCCAAAATATATTATTAACAGCGCACATGTTCATTCACAATTAGCATAAAATGGCAGCTACTCTCAGTACGAAGCTATTCTTCGCTGCAACCGAGCAGGTTTCACTCACACACGCACCTATTACTCTCTTCAACTTAACTCCAACTTACTCAAGATGTTACTAAAACATACCTTAAACTCTCTTGACATGTTAGCAACTCATTTTATATCAATAACGTACCTGAAAAAGGGGAGAAATAATCACGAGAGTGATGCAGTTATGTTTCCTCACTGAAAACTTTAGTATAATGAGGAAAAAGACCGCGATTTCCCTGGGAAGTTGGGTGGAGACCAGAGCAATCGATCTCAGGCTCATAGATTAAGAGCATTTAGTAGATCACAGATTAACACTTTTACCCTTAAATTAGGCACCACAAAATAAAGTAGTCAATATAACGTTTACACATTCCTCTTACAATTTTTACCCTTTGTACACTTGACGGATTTTAACCTTTTAACACAATTATGTATGTTATCAATCTCTATGAACTAGTACTGAATGCATGATCTTTTTAACCTTAGATATTTTAAGATCCTTACATACCATGAACTTACTAATACTTTTTAGTGTATAACAGGCTATGAATATGTCCTTTAACCTGTCACACCAGCGCCTCCCAAAATATTTTGAGAGCCAATTAAAAGAGGCGTAGAGTCTGCCGGGGCGGCACAGGTCCACTAACATGTGGATGAGATGCATGTTGGGATAGCTCTTCCTCCTCTTAATTTAGTGGGAGGGAGGGAGGGAGGGGGGACAGTGGCTTGGTCTGATTTGACCTGATGTCACTAGAGGGGGTGGATGCTCAGACCACAGTAAAGGCTGTGTCTGTGTCTGAGTTACTATTGTTTATTTTCTGCTTGGCATCTCTTTTCATATCTTCGAGAATTGATAAAGCATGCTATTGTGGTGTGGGTGTCTCTATGTTTGTGTGTGTGTGTGTGTGTGTGTGTGTGTGTGTTTGGGTGTGTCTCTGTATGTTTTTATGTGAGACTGAGAGAGATACTCTGACTCTACCTCTTTCTTGGTTCTGATCTTTCCACGGCCTATGATAAAGCTTGTTGTTGTGATGTGTGTGTCTGCATGTGTGAGTCAGTGTGTGTCTCTTCATGGTCCCTGTCTGTCTCTATCTCTCTCTCTCACTCTGTTTTAATAAAGCGTGAGGGATTGGATTAAAGGCTGGGATTTTCTGCATGAATGCATTTGCGCATCTGCGTTTTATTTTTGTGCCGCCTCGCCATTTTCCCATTTTATTTATTCCCTGTGGAGGGAAATGACTTTCCTCACTCACTGTGCCTTTGGACATGTATGTGTCATAGTGTGCGTATGCGTGTGTGCACGTGTCATGTTGTTTGCAGCAGCGTCGAGACACACCTTAAGCCCTGGGTATCACCACATGTGGCTAGTCAGTCCCTGATCGGTCCATCTGATGTGTCTGTCAGCCACATACATTTTTAAAAACATTTTTGTCATTTAGCAGACGCTCTTATCCAGAGCGACTTACAGTTAGTGAGTGCATACATTATTTTATTTTTCATACTGGCCCCCCGTGGGAATTGAACCCACAACCCTGGCGTTGCAAACGCCATGCTCTACCATCTGAGTTACATCCCTGCCGGCCATTCCCTCCCCTACCCTGGACGACGCTGGGCCAATTGTGCGCCGCCCCATGGGTCTCCCGGTCGCGGCTGGCTACGACAGAGCCTGGATTCGAACCAGGATCTCTAGTGGCACAGCTAGCACTGCGATGCAGTGCCTTAGACCACTACGCCACTCGGGAGACAGTACATATCCCTATGCCGTCAATAGAAGACTCCAGTGAAAGAATATCTCTAATATAATCGATAATCTCTAATACAGAAACCTTCCCTGTCTCCTCATAGCATATGCCAACATTTCTATTTCCATAAATGACGTTTGGCTATGTAGCCATGTACTCTGTCTCTGCCCCCCTCGCCCTGGGGTTTGGTCCTTCGTGTCCCGCCGGTTTAGACTCTGGGAAAAGGTTGTGTTTCGGATCGGCACGCAGGGCCCAGTGGAGCGGGAAAAGTCTGGAGCAGGGAGACGGTACGGAGAGGAGAAGGAATAGACCACCACACGTCTGTCTGTCTTTACTGTTTACCCATGTCTGCCTGTCTGTATGTCTTGTCTGACTGTTTGCCTGTCTGTCTGTCGGTCTGTCCTGTGGAGACTAGGCCATACTCACTATCTGTTATTATCTAGTATAAATATCCAAAGCATATCCAAAGCTTTTGTTGTCACACAGCGCTCTGTCAAATTAATAGAACGGTGTGCCACTTTCTTAAATGTCACAGAATATCAATCCCTACTTTTCCTCAGTTCCCTTTTTAACACATTTTCTCTCTTATCAAACCGACCTCATGCAGTGTTCAACCATAGAATTATATATGTTTGTGTTCAACATCCTGTTCCATTCTCTGTTTGTAATGGATGTCTAGTCATCATAACAGCCTTGTCTGTTTGGTTGCCCCCCGCTACTGGAGATGTCCACCACTCCACCCCCTCCACCCCAGGCCCTTGGTGAGAAAGCCCAAAGAAAGGCTGTGTTTCTGGGCAGTACAAGGCCTCACTTCCCCCTCTCTTCCTGCAGCATATTATCCATCCTCCAGGCCCCATAAAACATTTTCTCACGTTTATTTAACCAAATAAGTCAATTGAGAACCAATTCTCATTTACAATAACGACCTGGCCAATAGTCATAACATTGCAACAGTGAACAGGACAACACGCAATACCACAAAAAAAGAAAAATACACACTACACAGAGGAAAGGTACAAATTCATCAAAAATACAACAATAAGAAATTCACAGTGGGTTCGAGCAGAAAAGTCCAAGGCAACACAGCAGACTTAATGATCAGCAGGTACATTGATCAGACAGCAGCTCAGTTAATATGTTTTTGAAGGAGTGTGGTGGGATGAATGTGTCAAATATGAGGGTGTTATGGCCCCTAAGAAGACCCAGATTACACCAGAGTGGCTTAGTACCTCTGATAGAGGGATAGAGGGATAATGGGGGAGAGAGGTGCTGTGCGGTGGGAGATAGAGGCTGATAAAGGGGACACTGAGTAAAGGAAAGACAGGGAGGCAAATGGATGAAGGGGAGGGAGGGAGGGAGGGAGGGGGGACACAGATAAACACTGTCATTTACCCAGTGAAGCGGGGCTGCCCAGTAATGGACACATGATAGATGGCCATTGGAAGTTTGTACTAGCTCAAAGTTCACACACACTTACCATCCGTCACGTCTGATCTGGAAGGAGGAAGGATACCGTCTAAACTCCAGTGGTAAACGCTTTCCTTGACTAGGCCTCACAGACAGACATAGAGAGGGACTGCCATGTATTGCACAAAACAAACCCTGAAATAGATATCTCATCTCATTGGCAATTAGGCAAGATGACAGTGTTTCTCTGTCAGTGGACCCTGTGAATGAACACACAAACACACACACACACAGTTCTGTTTGTGACTCTCTTTAATTGAATCACATGGTCACGCTCGTCATCTTTGATTGGCAGACAGATCTGGTTAGCCTGGGTACCATTCTTTTTAGCTAACATTCCACTCCTTGTAGCCTACTCTGTGTCATATGCCAAATATGCTAGTGCTCAACCTCCCACCACTTTGCTTCACTGTTCCTCCACTTAAAAGACAACTTTCTTCTCCTCCAGACTAGCACACGGCGCAGCCTCTTAGAGCGCTAGAGGCAACTCGCCGGTGACTTTCATTGTTATTCATGTGTTAATTTATTCGCTCATGGCAGACGTGAAACAGGGCTGTAATATGCAGATGCCGGTTTGTTTCTCGATGGGAATTTTCCGCTCCACTGCCCCTGTAGCTGCCACTAATAATAAAGTGAGGCAAGATGGAGAGAAAAGGAGGGGGAGGGAGGGGATACTTGTCAGGATGCCTCCTGAACCACCACACGTATGCACACACACAGAGAGAGCTCATCTCTCGGATAGACAGTGACCAGGTGCGATCGTCCTGGCAGAGGTGACCTTGACCTTGTCACAAAGACTAGGAGTCTAGCTCTCCTCTCCTCTCCTCTCCTCTCCTCTCCTCTCTTCTCTTCTCTTCTCTTCTCTTCTCTTCTCTTCTCTTTCTCTTCTCTTCTCTTCTCTTCTCTTCTCTTCTCTTCTCTTCTCTTCTCTTCTCTTCTTCTCTCTCTTCTCTTCTCTTCTCTTCTCTTTCTCTTCTTTCTCTCTCTTCTCTTCTCTTCTCTCTCTCTTCTCTTCTCTTCTCTTCTCTTCTCTTCTCTTCTCTTCTCTTCTCTTCTCTTCTCTTCTCTTCTCTTCTCTTCTCTTCTCTTCTCTTCTCTTCTCTTCTCTTCTCTTCTCTTCTCTTCTTCTCTTCTCTTCTCTTCTCTTCTCTTCTCTTCTCTTCTCTTCTCTTCTCTTCTCTTCTCTTCTCTTCTCTTCTCTTCTCTTCTCTTCTCTTCTCTTCTCTTCTCTTCTCTTCTCTTCTCTTCTCTTCTCTTCTCTTCTCTTCTCTTCTCTTCTCTTCTCTTCTCTTCTCTTCTCTCTCTTCTCTCTCTTCTCTTCTCTTCTCTTCTCTTCTCTTCTCTTCTCTTCTCTTCTCTTCTCTTCTCTTCTCTTCTCTTCTCTTCTCTTCTCTTCTCTTCTCTTCTCTTCTCTGTTATTGATAGGACACAGGGGGCTGGAGGGCAGAACTACCTAGTCCAGGAGATAGGAAAAAGGCCTATTAGCAAAACCAATGGCAGTGAGTTGTGACTGAAAAGGATGGGATAGTGTAAATGGTTGGAGTCTATGAACGTGAACCAGTGTTGATGTTAGTGTTGACACTATGGTCATGTCCCTGTCCGTCAGGAGGTCACACAGTAATGGAGTCACCATTAATAGCAGTGACGTCCTGTGAGATGTGAAGGACACAGCAGTAGAGAAACACATTCACTCATCATAGAACCCTGCTGTGTCTCCCAGGAGGCTGGTAAGAAGTGGGGGGGGGGGGGGGGGGGGCTCATATTAATGAATGGAATTCAATAAATGGAACGGTATATGTTTGATATTGTTCCATTAATTACTAGTCATTATGAGCCCGTCCTCCGATTCAAAGTGACACCAGCCACCACTTCCTGCCTCCATCTTCCTCTACCTCCCCAGTGCATTTATATGAGATATAAACCCCCTACTGACTGACACACACACACACACACACACACACAAACACACACACACACACACACACACACTGTACTGGCTGTCAGGATAGAGAAACATACCAGTCCCATAGGACTTTTTAGGGAATTTAATATTGTCAAACCTATACAATTGCATCATATACTCCACAGAATAGTCTGATGTGGAAAAGAAAGGGGGCGTTATGGACATTGAAGAGAGATATAATGACAAGGATATAAGTCCTACTGTAACAAGCTGTCCCCTTCCTCTAGTACAGTAACTAAAGCTTAGAGTGGATTCTATTCTGTTCTATTTTAATTTAAACACACACAATCCCAACGCAAATCTTAACACTGTATCTACAACAGCAAACACAAGTTATATACACACACACAAACACATTCACATACACACACAAACACTCACACACCAACATTCACATACCACACGCACCCTATCGTCCTCACACAGTACAGTGCACGTCAAGGCATTGTGTCCTCAACCACAGAAACACATGGATTGCATCCCAAATGACACCGTATTTCCTATTTAGTGCACTACTTTTGACCAGGGCCCATAGGGCTCTGGTCAAAAATAGTGCACTATATATGGAATAGGGTGCCATTTGCGGCTCAGCCATGGTTCACTGGGACCCAAGGCATCCCATGCACCCAGGCCTGAGTCCAAACTCTGAGCGTGTCCAATCAGCCAAGGCTTTACTAGAGGCCAAATCTGAAGCATATAATTGGGTTTTAATCAGCTTTCTCATTCAGGCGAGCGCTAAAGATTAGGGCAGCACGGGCTCCGCTCAAAATAAGCATTCATAAAGGCGTGTGAAAGCCTCTGACCCACCGCAGCGAATCATACAGACCAACAGACACGAGACCGCATGCTCTTCCTCAACCTCTTCCTCTCTTCATCTCTCCATTTTCTCTCACACTCCATCCTTCATGTTTCTCTCTCTCCTCTTTCCCCACTCCATCTCTCACTTTTCTTTGCTCTCTCTCTTCCTCTCTCTCTTTCTCTTTCGCTCATGGGGATCCACACAAGTCAGGCAGGGGAGGAAAAGTGCCCTTCTTATCAAAAAGGGCACATGCCACCCCTACACAAAGATACACATACAGTGGGGAGAACAAGTATTTGATACACTGCCGATTTTGCAGGTTTTCCTACTTACAAAGCATGTAGAGGTCTGTAATTTTTATCATAGGTACACTTCAACTGTGAGAGACGGAGTCTAAAACAAAAATCCAGAAAATCACATTGTATGATTTTTAAGTAATTATTTATTGCATGACATAAGTATTTGATACATCAGAAAATCAGAACTTAATATTTGGTACAGAAACCTTTGTTTGCAATTACAGAGATCATACGTTTTCTGTAGGTCTTGACCAGGTTTGCACACACTGCAGCAGGGATTTTGGCCCACTCCTCCATACAGACCTTCTCCAGATCCTTCAGGTTTCGGGGCTGTCGCTGGCAATACAGACTTTCAGCTCCCTCCAAAGATGTTCTATTGGGTTCAGGTCTGGATACTGGCTAGGCCACTCCAGGACCTTGAGATGCTTCTTACGGAGCCACTCCTTAGTTGCCCTGGCTGTGTGTTTCGGGTCGGTGTCATGCTGGAAGACCCAGCCACGACCCATCTTCAATGCTCTTACTGAGGGAAGGAGGTTGTTGGCCAAGATCTCGCGATACATGGCCCCATCCATCCTCCCCTCAATACGGTGCAGTCGTCCTGTCCCCTTTGCAGAAAAGCATCCCCAAAGAATGATGTTTCCACCTCCATGCTTCACGGTTGGGATGGTGTTCTTGGGGGTTGTACTCATCCTTCTTCTTCCTCCAAACACGGCGAGTGGAGTTTAGACCAAAAAGCTCAATTTTGGTCTCATCTGACCACAACACTTTCACCCAGTTCTCCTCTGAATCATTCAGATGTTCATTGGCAAACTTCAGACGGGCATGTATATGTGCTTTCTTGAGCAGGGGGACCTTGCGGGCGCTGCAGGATTTCAGTCCTTCACAGCGTAGTGTCTTACCAATTGTTTTCTTGGTGACTATGGTCCCAGCTGCCTTGAGATCATTGACAAGATCCTCCCGTGTAGTTCTGGGCTGATTACTCACCGTTCTCATGATCATTGCAACTCCACGAGGTGAGATCTTGCATGGAGCCCCAGGCCGAGGGAGATTGACAGTTATTTTGTGTTTCTTCCATTTACGAATAATCGCACCAGCTGTTGTCACCTTCTCACCAAGCTGCTTGGCGATGGTCTTGTAGCCTATTCCAGGCTTGTGTAGGTCTACAATCTTGTCCCTGACATCCTTGGAGAGCTCTTTGGTCTTGGCCATGGTGGAGAGTTTGGAATCTGATTGATTGATTGCTTCTGTGGACAGGTGTCTTTTATACAGGTAACAAACTGAGATTAGGAGCACTCCCTTTAAGAGTGTGCTCCTAATCTCAGCTCGTTACCTGTATAAAAGACACCTGGGAGCCAGAAATCTTTCTGATTGAGAGGGGGTCAAATACTTATTTCCCTCATTAAAATGCAAATCAATTTGTAAATTTTTTTACATGTGTTTTTCTGGATTTTTTTGTTGTTATTCTGTCTCTCACTGTTCAAATAAACCTAGCATTAAAATTATAGACTGATAATTTCTTTATCTGTGGGCAAACGTACAAAATCAGTAGGGGATCAAATACTTTTTCCCTCACTGTATATAAACTTCCGACTTCAACTGTACACAAGCAGCCAACTCTGCTGCCCCATGTACATAGAGACATTAAACACTGGACACTTCCCGTTTCTTTTATACTGTTTTTCACACTGTGTATTCATATACTGTATTATTCACATAGCTCATTCTAATATTTCTACTACTGTACATTGCATTTTTGTTATAGCGCTTATACACACGCTTATCTCAGCTCGTTACCTGTATAAAAGACACCTGGGAGCCAGAAATCTTTCTGATTGAGAGGGGGTCAAATACTTATTTCCCTCATTAAAATGCGTTTTTCTTGATTTTTTCGTTGTTATTCTGTCTCTCACTGTTCAAATAAACCTACCATTAAAATATAGACTGATCATGTCTTTGTCAGTGGGCAAACATACAAAGTCAGCAGGGGATCAAATACTCCCCCCCCCCCCCCCCCCCCCCCCATTTTGTTATGGCAAACCTAAATAAGTTCAGAAGTAAACATTTGTTTAACAAGTCACATAATAAGTTGTATGGACTCACTCTGTGTGCAATAATAGTGTTTAACCTGATTTTTGAATGACTACCTAATCTCTGAACCCCACACATACAATTATCTGTAAGGTCCCTTTCCAATGCCTCGCACAGAAGGGAACCTGTTGGTAGACATTGAATAACCCATTGAGCATGGTGAAGTTATGAATTACACTTTGGATGGTGTATCAATACACCCAGCCACTACAAAGATACAGGCGACCTTCCTAACTCAGTTGCCAGAGAGGAAGGATACCGCTTAGGGATTTCACCATGAAGCCAATGGTGACTTTAAAACAGAGTTTAATGGCGGAGACAACTGAGGATGGATCAACAACATTGTAGTTACTCCACAATACTAACGTAACTGACAGAGTGAATAGAAGGAAGCCTGTACAGAATACAAATATTCCAAAATGTGCATCCTGTTTGCAACAAGACACTAAAGTAATACTGCAAAAAATGTGGCAAAGCATTTAACTTTTTATCCTGAATACAAAGTGTTATGTCTGGGGCAAATCCAATACAAGACATTACTGAGTACCACTCTCCATATTTTTAAGCTACATCATGTTATGGGTATGCTTGTAATCGTTAAGGACTGGAGAGTTTTTCAGGATAAAAAAATTAACAAAATGGAGCTAAGCACAGGCAAAATCCTAGAGGAAAACCTGGTTGTCTGCTTTCCACCAGACACTGGGAGATGAATTTACCTTTCAGCAGGACAAGAACTTAAAACACAAGGCCAAATCTACACTGGAGTTGCTTACCAAGAAAACAGTGAATGTTCCTGCGTGGCCAAGTTAGTTTTGACTTAAATCTACTTGAAAATGTATGGGAAGACTTGAATGGCTGTCTTGCAATGATCATCAACCAATTTGACAGAGCTTGAAGAATTTTGAAAAGAATAATGGGCAAATGTTGCACAATCCAGGTGTGGAAAGCTCTTCGAGACTTACCTAGAAAGACTCACAGTTGTAATCGCTGCCAAAGGTGCTTCTACAAAGTATTGACTCAGGGTTGTAAATACATATGTAAATTAGATATTTCTTTATTTAATTTTCAATAAATGAGTAACATTTTCTAAACATGTTTTCACTTTGTCATTATGGGGTATTGTGTGTGTAGGTGGTTGAGAACAAAAAAAATGATTTAATCAATTTTGAATTCAGGCTGTAACACAATAAAATGTGGAATAATTCAAGGGTTATGAATACTTTCTGAAGGCACTCTACTTTACTTAAGTTTTCCTGTATCATACTGGCCGCCAACTTGTGATGTTATTAGTCACAGTCTGTTCTTTCTTCCAGCCCCCACAGGTGAAGTCCCCTCTTCCTCCAGCCCGCCTTGACTCTCCTGACCCAGCTTAGCCCACCCTCGCCTGGCCTGTCTCAGCTCCAGCACCTGCTCAGCTTCAGAGCCCCAGTCCTCCGCCCCAGACACACCCACCTAGAGCAGCCTCATCCTCCACCAAGAGCCTCTTACACTGGTGAATCTCTCTGCTCAGCAGCATGGCAGGTCGAGGAGGACCAGCACGGACCAACGGCGCGGCGGCCAGCAACAAGATCTGCCAGTTCAAGCTGGTGCTGCTGGGAGAGTCAGCGGTGGGCAAGTCCAGCTTGGTGCTGCGCTTCGTCAAGGGCCAGTTCCACGAGTACCAGGAGAGCACCATCGGAGGTGAGTAGGGACACTGTTTGCATTGGGATTGTTATTCTTCTGACTGTGTCTTAGTCATGCTTAGTGTTTGTGTTGATTTATTGCTGTCCTTGTGTTGAGTCAGTATCATGTTATAAAGATCAAATAGAATGGAAGTGTGAATGTGTAGTAGACTGAAGGAAGACCATTTACAATGCCTTCTTAACTGGGGCTGTGTTCAAGGCCAGATCAGGAGCAGACCTGAGCTGCAGAACCAGTTATTTCTTGGCAGCTGATCACCTGACTCTCGCATGAGCAGCCAAACCTCTCAGACTGACACTTTAAATATGCCACAAGGAGTGGGATGTCCTGACTCTTGGCCACAGAAAGCCTTATAGAGAATGTTCAAACTAAAAACAGAAAATAGATATGTGCTAGAAAGAGGTACTTGTCATCTGTCTAATAACGTATGTATTGACTTAATGCTAGCCGGAGTGGAGCAGAGAGAAAGGGGTCTCTCTCTGTGGACTCTTTAAAACAGGAAGGAAGTCGGTCAACAATGGGATTTTGTCCTGGAACTTCTCTAATAGCATCTGGAAACCAATACTTGATGGCTCGATGGATACCTGTCCTCAAAGAGCGCTCACGTTTCTATAACATTCAAAGAATTCCACTGCAAAAGTTGGGTAATGAGTAACTGTCTTTTCAGCTTCACCTAGTGTTTTAAACCTACACACAGATGTTGGGAACTTTCATTATGATTTAGCGGTTTTTTTTTTTACACCGAGTCACATCATGCAGCAGGAGCCACAGTAGGGTGAGGCTGGGGAGACAGGATGCTCGGTGCTTACACTAGCCAAAGCCTTAGGACGAGTCAGCATTTTGTTTCTTTTTTTTAAAACCTGTCGTCAGCTGCCTGGTCTAAGGTCACCAAGCTTTAGTATGGAGCGGGCTTCCTCTATGAGCGCTGCTGCACATTTCCCTCAGCCATGTGACACAATTCAAATTCAAACCCTCAACAAGTATCCTTTGCTCTCGTAACTGACACTTCTCTAGATATATATAATAGAGCTCTTGTGTGAAAAACAAACATCCATTGTGAAATCTATCTTTGTCATGTACACTGCTCAAAAAAATAAAGGGAACACTTAAACAACACAATGTAACTCCAAGTCAATCACACTTCTGTGAAATCAAACTGTCCACTTAGGAAGCAACACTGATTGACAATACATTTCACATGCTGTTGTGCAAATGGAATATACAACAGGTGGAAATTATAGGCAATTAGCAAGACACCCCCAATAAAGGAGTGGTTCTGCAGGTGGTGACCACAGACCACTTCTCAGTTCCTATGCTTCCCGGCTGATGTTTTGGTCACTTTTGAATGCTGGCGGTGCTTTCACTCTAGTGGTAGCATGAGACTGAGTCTACAACCCACACAAGTGGCTCAGGTAGTGCAGCTCATCCAGGATGGCACATCAATGCGAGCTGTGGCAAGAAGGTTTGCTGTGTCTGTCAGCGTAGTGTCCAGAGCATGGAGGCGCTACCAGGAGACAGGCCAGTACATCAGGAGACGTGGAGGAGGCCGTAGGAGGGCAACAACCCAGCAGCAGGACTGCTACCTCCGCCTTTGTGCAAGGAGGAGCAGGAGGAGCACTTCCAGAGCCCTGCAAAATGACCTCCAGCAGGCCACAAATGTGCATGTGTCTGCTCAAACGGTCAGAAACAGACTCCATGAGGGTGGTATGAGGGCCCGGCGTCCACAGGTGGGGGTTGTGCTTACAGCCCAACACCGTGCAGGACGTTTGGCATTTGCCAGAGAACACCAAGATTGGCAAATTCGCCACTGGCGCCCTGTGCTCTTCACAGATGAAAGCAGGTTCACACTGAGCACATGTGACAGAGTCTGGAGACGCCGTGGAGAACGTTCTGCTGCCTGCAACATCCTCCAGCATGACCGGTTTGGCGGTGGGTTGATGGGTTGATACATTTGATTTCCATTGATAATTTTTGTGTGATTTTGTTGTCAGCACATTCAACTATGTAAAGAAAAAAGTATTTAATAAGATTATTTCATTCATTCAGATCTAGGATGTGTTATTTTAATGTTCCCTTAATTTTTTTGAGCAGTGTATTTCATCAAATCACAAGTGTTTTTTTCCTGTGCAGGATACATTCACACGCGCAAAGAACTGGGTGAAGGAGCTCCAACGACAAGCCAGCCCCAACATCGTCATTGCACTGGCAGGGAACAAAGCTGACCTTTCCAACAAAAGAGCTGTGGACTTCCAGGTACTGAGGAACTCCTAACAGTTAGATGCTGCTCCCACTGGACTATTAGTGGGAAATGTTAAGGTTGTTTAAACAGTAGAATGTCTACAAATGACATTTTTATCATTTCTGTTGATATTCATGAATGCTCACAAACTCTCAAAACGTTGGGTTATTACTGAGTGTATCTATATGTTTGTGATAGACCTCTAAAGATCTCTGTCCTTCCTTTGTTTTTTTGTAGGAAGCACAAGCGTACGCAGATGACAACAGTTTGCTCTTCATGGAGACTTCAGCCAAGACGGCCATGAACGTCAATGAGATCTTTATGGCCATAGGTACGTGTACCACATTATTATGTGTGCATGTATACACTGAGTGTCACACCCTGGCTCTGGGGACTCTAGTATGTTGAGCCAGGGTGTGAGTTTTCATTTGTTTATGTTCTAGTTGTTGTATATCTATGTTGGCCAGGGTGGCTCCCAATCAGAGACGGCTGTAGCTCGTTTTCTCTAATTGGGAGTCATACTTAGGTAGCCGTTAGGCATTCATTATTTGTGGTTTCTTGTTCCGTGTGGGTTTGTTTATGTAACCAGGGACGTCACGTTTTAGTTTTGTTGTTTTGATCATGTGATCATTCTAATAAATAAAATGTTCGCATTCAACGCTGCGCCTTGGTCCTCCTCTATGAATGACGATCGTGACACTGAGTATATCAAACATTAGGAACACCTTCCTAATATTGAGTTGCACCCCCGCTTTTGCCCTCGGAACAGCCTAAATTCTTTGGGGCATTGACTCTATAAGGTGTCAAGCGTTCCATAGGGATGCTGGCCCATGTTGACTCCAATGCTTTCGACAGTTATGTCAAGTAGGCTCGATGATCTTTGGGTGGTGGACCATTCTTGATATACACAGCAAACTGTTAAGCGTGAAAAACCCAGCACATACACAATCCAAACCCAGCACATACACAAATCAAATGTTATTTGTCACATGCGCCGAATACAACAGGTGTAGACCTTACAGTGAAATGTTTACTTACAAGCCCTTAACCAACAATGCAATTTTAAGAAAGAATACCAATGCAAATAGTCTGGGTAGCTATTTGATTAGATGTTCAGGAGTCTTATGACTTGGGGGTAGAAGCTGTTTAGAAGCCTCTTGGACCTAGACTTGGCGCTCCGGTACTGCTTGCCGTGCGGTAGCAGAGAGAACAGTCTATGACCAGGGTGGCTGTAGTCTTTGACAATTTTTAGTTGTAGTTGAACCTTTTTAGCAGTTGTAGAACCTGACTGATGTAACCAGTCAGGATGCTCTCGATGGTGCAGCTGTAGAACCTTTTGAGAATCTGAGGACCCATGCCAAATCTTTTCAGTCTCCTTAGTGGGAATAGGTTTTGTCGTGCCCTCTTCACAACTGTCTTGGTGTGCTTGGACCATCTTAGTTTGTTGGTGATGTGGACACCAAGGAACTTAAAGCTTTCAACTTGCTCCACTACAGCCCCGTCGATGAGAATGGGGGTGTGCTCGGTCCTCTTCTTTTTCCTGTAGTCCACAATCATCTCCTTTGTCACACATACACAATCCATGTCTCAACTGTCTCGAGGCTTAAAAATCTGTCTTTAACATGTCTCCTCTCCTTCATCTACGCTTGATTTTGAAGTGGATTTAACAATTGACATCAATAAGGGATCATAGCTTTCACCTGGTCAGTCTGTCATGGAAAGAGCAGGTGTTCATAATGTTTTGTATACTCGGTGTACATTTCTTCCCAGAACAAATTAAATGTGTAGAAACCATGAAGGCTTCCTACTCACTGTTTCTTTTTTTTCCTTCTCCTGTAGCCAAGAAGCTTCCTAAGAACGAGCCAGCAGGTGGAGCCAGTGGCCGGGCTGGAGTGGACCTGCAGGAAGCCGCCCCACAGGCTGGTGGTAGCAAGTGCTGTGGAGGTGGGAACTAACCAACTGGACCGACACACCAACCAACCTGCAGTATCAACCAACTGACCAGACCAGCTGACAAACACATCCCACGGTCAAACCAACCGACGGTCTGACCAACCCCATGCACCAATACTGCACTGATCAACTGATAAGCAAACCAGCTCACAGGCCAATCAACTGTCAACACACAACTCCAAGGTTCCAATGATCCGACCAACAGACATGACACAATTATGACCAACATGATGACCTAAAACTGTTTTAACTTATCCGAGGACATAACAACCCAGTATCTGCAACGAAACTATGGACATCTGACAACACCCAGGCAAAAAACAACAACCCCACTTAGGGAGGAAAAAAATATCAATCCTTACCAATCGCACATAACAGAGCACTGCTCTTCTTTGTTTCACTGTATTTCTGTAAGAAAAATAAAAAATCAAACGCAACTGGGAGGAATAATGAACAGGCTCTTTGGCCCTCTCCTTTCTGTCTCTCCCTCTCTCTTGTCATTTCTTTACCATAATACTACAGTATTTCAACGTATGTCTTCTGTCACTGTTCTAACCCTGTTTAGTTTGGTGGTGGGTGAATGTAGCAATTCTCATGATTTAATTTTGTCTTGTTCCCGATCGTCACCCTTGGGCAAAAGAAGGGAGAGTGTTCAACTCCTCAACCCCAAATAAGGAGTTAGGAGAACAGTTGTTTCCTTCCAGATATAGCAGTTGTGTAGATGAACTGAACTATTACATTGTTATTATTATTGTTATTACTTTCACTTATTTTTGGCACAAGTTAAACAGTATGATTTCAAAGACTAGACCACCTAAGGTTTTCCAATCATTAATCTATGATATCCAACCATATACATAGTGCATTAACATCATTGTCACCAATAAGTCATTTTTAGTATTAATATAATGTCTCTGAATCATTCATATACAATGACGAAAGTGGAATAAAACACAAAGCAAGATTTGTTTTCCTGACCAAAATCACAATTGTGTATTGAAAACTATTGTTGTATAATTTGTATAATTATTTGTATAAATATTTGTATAATTATTTTCTTCAAATATGTAACCAATCAGTAGTTACTGTCAATACAATACCTTCCCAATCTCAACATGATACTTTGTCATCCTCAATTATTTTTGTCATGTAAAGATGTCTTTTTTATTTGTATACAATTATTTTGTTTCTGAAGATTCTCTGGTATGGGGTGCACTGGTTCTGTCATCTGTTGTGATTTCAGATTTTATCAGTTTCTTTTGCTTTTCTTTTTCTCTGTTCTTTTTTTACTTTTTCATATCGGGGAGGGATCGTCTGTTATGACATCAATGATTAGCACAACAGTACCTTCAGCTGTCACTGCTGTGAGATGGGGGACATGGGGAGGGCAGGGGTAAACAAAGCAAAACAACATTGTAATTTTACCAATAAATAAGGGGGGAGGTATCTCATTGTCTGCCTGTCTTCTCATTTGTTGTATGACAATGGGTATTCGAGTAGAAGATTTTTCACTTAGTTTTCACCTAACAGCTATGAGTATCTTTACCGACATGTTGGGCGTACCGTAGTTGTTTCCAGTCATACAGAAGCCTTTGTTCTCTAATTCTCGATCTTCTCTAATTCTCAATCTCATCAATAGATCCTCATCAGTCTAAGAAGCCAGCTGAGCTCAGTGAGATTCTTTCTGCTGAAAAATCTCACACTATGGTCTGACTGAATTCCTCACATTCCTGCTCCACAGTCGTGGTCGTCGTCGTCCCGCCAGTGGATTTAGTTGGCCAAAACCCCTTTGCTCTCTCTCTGACATGACAGTAATGGCTGGGGCAGATTATACTTTACCAGACTAGTTGTAAACAGCTGTTGCCCCAAAGCTGAAACCTTTCATTTCAAACGCAAAGGGATAAGTACACATTTTAAGTTATTTCGATTATTTATCCTACATGTTACACAAGAACCTCTCACAACAGTCCTCATTGAAGTTAGAAAGTTAGTGTGCTCTACTGACCTCTACTGGATCGTTAAAGTATAATTTATACTCAATGGTGGTCAATAAATAGTGTAGCTAATTCAACACAGTGTAATTCTGTATTGTTCTATGTAAATGCATTTGTATGTTTTCATTGCAAACTTTGACAATTCCGGCTACTTTCAATACTTTAGGCAGACTGCAGGGGCCACTGAGACTACAGTACCCATACTGCCTTTCTTCAAATCCAGGGCGAGGGGAGAGGTGAGCGACCCAAAAAAGGGGTGGAGTGGAACCAATGATGTGTATACGTACCATTGAGTGGAACAGGCTGCAGTGAAGCGTGCGTTTTGATATGTCGGACCCGGCGGCACAGACATTTACATTTACATTTTAGTCATTTAGCAGACGCTCTTATCCAGAGCGACTTACAGGAGCAATTAGGGTTAAGTGCCTTGCTCAAGGGCACATTTACGTCATTTAGCAGATGCTCTTATCCAGAGCGACTTACAAATTGGTGCATTCACCCTATAGCCAGTGGGATAACCACTTTACCATTTTTTTTTTTGGGGGGGGGTAGAAGGATTACTTTATCGTATCCCAGGTATTCCTTAAAGAGGTGGGGTTTCAAATGTCTCCGGAAGGTGGTGAGTGACTCCGCTGTCCTGGCGTCGTGAGGGAGCTTGTTCCACCATTGGGGTGCCAGAGCAGCGAACAGTTTTGACTGGGCTGAGCGGGAACTATGCTTCCGCAGAGGAAGGGGAGCCAGCAGGCCAGAGGTGGATGAACGCAATGCCCTCGTTTGGGTGTAGGGACTGATCAGAGCCTGAAGGTACGGAGGTGCCGTTCCCCTCACTGCACCATAGGCAAGCACCATGGTCTTGTAACGGATGCGAGCTTCAACTGGAAGCCAGTGGAGTGTGCGGAGGAGGGGGGTGACGTGAGAGAACTTGGGAAGGTTGAACACCAGACGGGCTGCGGCATTCTGGATGAGTTGTAGGGGTTTAATGGCACAGGCAGGGAGCCCAGCCAACAGCGAGTTGCAGTAATCCAGACGGGAGATGACAAGTGCCTGGATTAGGACCTGTGCCGCTTCCTGTGTAAGGCAGGGTCGTACTCTCCAAATGTTGTAGAGCATGAACCTGCAGGATCGGGTCACCGCCTTGATGTTGGCAGAGAACGACAGGGTGTTGTCCAGGGTCACGCCAAGGCTCTTCGCACTCTGGGAGGAGGACACAACGGAGTTGTCAACCGTGATGGCGAGATCATGGAACGGGCAGTCCTTCCCCGGGAGGAAGAGCAGCTCCGTCTTGCCAGGGTTCAGCTTGAGGTGGTGATCCGTCATCCATACTGATATGTCTGCCAGACATGCAGAGATGCGATTCGCCACCTGGTTATCAGAAGGGGGAAAGGAGAAGATTAGTTGTGTATCGTCAGCGTAGCAATGATAGGAGAGGCCATGTGAGGATATGACAGAGCCAAGTGACTTGGTGTATAGGGAGAAAAGGAGAGGGCCTAGAACTGAGCCCTGGGGGACACTAGTGGTGAGAGCACGTGGTGCGGAGACAGCTTCTCGCCACGCCACTTGGTAGGAGCGACCGGTCAGGTAGGACGCAATCCAGGAGTGAGCCGCGCCGGAGATGCCCAGCTCGGAGAGGGTGGAGAGGAGGATCTGATGGTTCACAGTATCAAAGGCAGCAGACAGGTCTAGAAGGACAAGAGCAGAGGAGAGAGAGTTAGCTTTAGCAGTGCGGAGAGCCTCCGTGACACAGAGAAGAGCAGTCTCAGTTGAATGACCAGTCCTGAAACCTGACTGGTTTGGATCAAGAAGGTCATTCTGAGAGAGATAGCAAGAGAGTTGGCTAAAGACGGCACGCTCAATAGTTTTGGAAAGAAAAGAAAGAAGGGATACTGGTCTGTAGTTGTTGACATCAGTGGGATCGAGTGTTGGTTTTTTGAGAAGGGGTGCAACTCTCGCTCTCTTGAAGACGGAAGGGACATAGCCAGCGGTCAAGGATGAGTTGATCAGCGAGGTGAGGTAGGGGAGAAGGTCACCGGAGATGGTCTGGAGAAGAGAGGAGGGGATGGGGTCAAGCGGGCAGGTTGTTGGGCGGCCTGCAGTCACTAGTCGCAAGATTTTATCTGGAGAGAGAGGGGAGAAAGAAGTCAAAGCATAGGGTAGGGCAGTGTGAGCAGGACCAGCAGTGTCATTAGACTTAACAAACGAGGATCGGATGTCGTCAACCTTCTTTTCAAAGTGGTTGACGAAGTCATCCACAGAGAGGGAGGAGGGGGGGTGGGGGAGGATTCAGCAGTGAGGAGAATGTGGCAAAGAGCTTCCTAGGGTTAGAGGCAGATGCTTGGAATTTAGAGTGGTAGAAAGTGGCCTTAGCAGCAGAAGCAGATGAAGAAAATGTAGAGAGGAGGGAGTGAAAAGATGCCAGGTCGGCAGGGAGTTTAGTTTTCTTCCATTTCCGCTCAGCTGCCCGGAGCTCTGTTCTGTGAGCTCGCAATGAGTCATCAAGCCACGGAGCTGGAGGGGAGGACCGAGCCGGCCGGGAGGATAGGGGACACAGGGAGTCAAAGGATGCAGAAAGGGAGGAGAGGAGGGTTGAGGAGGCAGAATCAGGAGATTGAAGGGAGAAGGATTGAGCAGAGGGAAGAGATGATAGGATGGAAGAGGAGAGAGTAGTGGGAGAGAGAGAGCGAAGGTTGCGGCGGCGCGTTACCATCTGTGTAGGGGCAGAGTGAGTAGTGTTGGAGGAGAGCGAGAGAGAAAAGGATACAAAGTAGTGGTCGGAGACATGGAGGGGAGTTGCAGTGAGATTAGTAGAAGAGCAACATCTAGTGAAGATGAAGTCAAGCGTATTGCCTGCCTTGTGAGTAGGGGGGGGACGGGGAGAGGGTGAGGTCAAAAGAGGAGAGGAGTGGAAAGAAGGAGACAGAGAGAAATGAGTCAAATGTAGATGTAGGGAGGTTGAAATCCCCCAAAACTGTGAAGGGTGAGCCATCCTCAGGAAAGGAACTTATCAAGGCGTCAAGCTCATTGATGAACTCTCCAAGGGAACCTGGAGAGCGATAGATGACAAGGATATTAAGCTTAAATGGGCTAGTGACTGTGACAGCGTGGAATTCAAATGAGGAGATAGACAGATGGGTTAGGGGAAAAATGGAGAATGACCACTTGGGAGAGATGAGGATTCCTGTGCCACCACCCCTCTGACCAGATGCTCTCGGGGTATGCGAGAACACATGGTCAGACGAGGAGAGAGCAGTAGGAGTAGCAGTGTTTTCAGTGGTAATCCATGTTTCCGTCAGCGCCAGGAAGTCGAGGGACTGGAGGGTAGCATAGGCTTGGATGAAGTCAGCCTTGTTGGCAGCAGAACGGCAGTTCCAGAGGCTGCCTGAGACCTGGAACTCCAGGTGTGTGGTGCGTGCAGGGACCACAAGGTTAGAGAGGCAGCAGCCACGCGGTGTGAGGCGTTTGTGTAGCCTGTGCGGAGAGGAGAGAACAGGGATAGGCAGAGGCATAGTTGACAGGCTGTAGCAGATGGCTACAATAATGCAGAGGAGATCGGAATGAAATGAACTAAACATCTGGGAAAGGAGAGAGCAAGGCCTCCCTCACCAAAAAAAATATAACTCTCCCAACTTCCACCTCAGAAACTATAATTGTTTCACTGAACCACCCGAATAAAACTCTCCCAACTTCCACTTTAGAAATTAGAATTGTTGTAAACTACAGCGGTTCAATGTTTCAAGGACTAGACTCAACTTACTTTATTCAGCTAGCTAACTATGACGCCATAGCTAACTAGCATGCTAGCATCCAATAACACACAGTTTAGCACCAATACTTGGTTACAACAAACTACAAATAGTGTGTTAACACACTAAACAGATAATTCGTGTCCGTGTCTAGTTCTTTCATAACGCAGCAATGATTAAACGTTGGCTAGCTAGCACAAATATATTGTATTTAGCTACTACAGTACAGCTAGCTGGTAGTGTTGGCTAGCTAGCAATGGCTGCTGTGTTGACTTTGTTTGAAAAACGGCGTCGCTGCGAATGAATGTAGCTGGCTAAAAGGATATTGTATTTAGTTGCTACCGTTGCTAATAGCTACTAGCCAGCTAGTCCAGGAGGTGAGTTGGCTAGCTAGCTAGCTTCGTGTTACACCCGGCACCGCCGAATACAAAAGTAACCTACAATAACTACATACAACAACTACCCACAACAGCCCACGATGCCTACCTATAATACCTAACTACAATCTAAATACATAGTTTAAGCCTTACTCGACAAAGCCCAAGCTATGTATAAAGCCAAACTTACCCAACGCCAGCTATCTGGGTGGCAGACTGCAATCAGTAGCTGTAATTAAGTACAGCAGCTACCAACCACCTAACGTTAATGCCTCGGATAATGAAGTTAGAAAAACAGCTGAATGGTAGGTAGCTAGTTGGCTCAATTACAGGTACTCTTAAGCGTGAAATAACATTGGAAACAACTAACCACAGTTGCTAAAAGTTACCAGTAGCTACCCGCCATTCAGCTGTCTTGCAACCCCGGCTACATCAAGCTCAGTCTGGTGGGACTGCTGGGGCGGGATCTGGATCGGGGAACAGTGACCCAGTCAGACCAGGTCTTAGCCAACAACAGCTGGCGAGTCAGAAATAAGCCCAAGTCAGAGCTTTTCCACGGGCGAAAAAGCTCGAGAAACTCGGAGTCTTCTCCGCTTGCAAGGTAGCTAAATAGCTAACGTTAGCTATATGGCTAGGCTAGCTAGCATAGCCAAGTTCACCAAAACAATTACTAGCTAACTAGCCATTTCCCCTACTTGCACAACCATCTAAACAAACAGAAACAAAACACCATTATCATTTGCATTTGGTTTCTAACATGCAATAATATCCTTCATAAATGTATATGGCGTACATGCGTAGCTAACGTTACTGTCAAGAATATAGTTATCAACAGCAAGGCTAACCAACTTTGGTAGTAGCTAGCTAGGCAGCCAACTAGCATGAATCTGTTTTATTATGCTAGTGTGGGCTTCTGATTTATTTTCCTCTTATCTTTAGGCTAGTGACACATGCAAGTGCAATGGCTGGAAGAACCCACAACCGCCGACAGCCACCCGTAGTATGGACTTACAGCAACAAGCGGCCAGCCTGAGCGAGTCCTGCCGCAGCTGCGGGCATGCACTGGGTAGGCTGCCTTATGACTCAACACTAGTTTGAAGGATAGATATGCTTCATGATCACACTGAACCTAATGTCATCAATACACATCATAGATATAGAATGTGTATGCTATTCCATAATAGCAATTATGATCATATAAATTGCACAATGTAGGTTTCAGCCTCATCTCTTTATTGAGTGAGTAGTAAAGTAACAATCCTTAGCTATTCCCCCTTTAAAGGGGCAGTCAGCAGTTGCTACATCAATTTTTGTGCTTATAAATTAATGATATGTACCTATTGATTCTTGAAGACTATAACTTATAAATGCTTAATGAGCTTAGTTCAACTGTCCTACCCCATCAGAACCCAAAATAGAAGCTTGTTTTACTCCAATGTTTGTAAACAATGTAAATGTAAAGAAACACTGTATAGCCTAAAAACATGGTTAAAACAATCATTTTAATATCATGGATGGTCAGTCCTTGCATACGTAGCTCTGTCTATGAATTTGAGAGTAGTTACTTTTCTCCAGCCCCATTCATAAACTTTTTACCTAAACAGTTGTGTGGAGTTCCTTTGTTATTGTTTCAACTGCTGATTGACACTTTAAGATGCTGATCTGTTATTGAACCCCTCCTGTGCAGCGGCCCATGTGTCCCACCTAGAGAACGTGTCAGAGGAGGAGATCAACAGGCTGCTGGGGATGGTGGTGGATGTGGAGAACCTCTTTATGTCTGTGCACAAGGAGGAGGACACTGACACCAAGCAGGTCTACTTCTACCTCTTCAAGGTATGACATCACTTCCCTCCATTCCAACCAGACAGACAAGTGTAAATGGCCATAACCTCCACTTTCCTGCCACTGGAGTCAATATCTGGCTTTGCACATCTTGACCCTCTCTCTCTTTTCATCTCTATCCCCCAGCTGCTGAGAAAATGCATCTTGCAGATGAGTCAGCCGATAGTGGAGGGATCATTGGGGAGACCCCCCTTTCAGAAGCCCAACATAGAGCAGGTAGACAAGTCTCCTTCCTACCTGTTTGTCAAGCTGTTCTTTCCTTCTTGCCCAACAGTAAAATACTTTTTGTACAAGTTTGTTTTATTTTGTTTCTCAGGGAGTGTTGAACTTCGTTCAGTACAAATTCAGCCACCTGGCACCCAGAGAGAGGCAGACAATGTTTGAGCTCTCCAAGATGTTCCTCCTGTGCCTCAACTACTGGAAGCTGGAGACTCCCACACAGTTCCGCCAGCGGTCCCAGAAGGATGATGGCACAGCCTACAAAGTGGACTACACCAGGTGTGTGTGACATCTGTTGTGGAAAATGTTTGTTTTTTTGCAATGAATTGCATCTTGTTTTTTGTTGTTGTATTGCATCTTGTTTATTTTCTGTTAATGTAGAGGTCTCACTGCTGACTTCTCCTTTTGTTCCCATCAAAAGTGACTCACAACTACTGTAATCTAATCTGTGTCTTGTTTCCCAGGTGGCTGTGCTACTGCCATGTCCCCCAGAGTAACGACAGCCTGCCGCGCTATGAGACCACCCAGGTGTTTGGCCGCAGTCTGCTCAAGTCAATCTTCACCGTGACGTGCCGCCAGCTCCTGGAGAAGTTCAGAGTGGAGAAGGACAAGCTCCTACCAGAGAAACACACACTAATCCTCACACACTTTCCCAAGTACGTGGTGTCACGTTGATACTTATTGTGTTTCTCCCTCGAGTTACAATCAAACCAAGATTCTGGAGTGAGTGAGATGGACGCTGTGAATCTGTGGATTGTAACAAAGTGTTTGTGTCCCAGGTTTCTGTCTATGCTAGAGGAGGAGATCTATGGGGAAAACTCTCCCATCTGGGAGGCTGACTTCACCATGCCTGCCTCAGAGGGGGGCCAGCTGGGTCACCAGTTAGGTAGGGGGTACCTGTTACAACTAAATAAGTGGTTCTCATAAGATCCATAAAGGCACTTATAGGTTGTACAACATGTAATGTGTGATAATATTATACTTTTCCCTCTCTCCATTTTCAATAATCCTGTCTGGTCTCGGTCATTGTCCTGTGTTTCTGATCCTGGCAGTGATCAGCCCTGCTGCAGTGTCGGGTTCGCCCTCCATCTCTAAGGGCATGAACAGTGGCTCTTCGCTAGGCAGTCTGGGGCTGGACTCTGGCGTGGCCGAGCCCATAACAGGTCAGTAACTCTGGCAGCCCCGCCAAGCTAACTTTTGCTTTGTACTGGGTGTGAAGTAATAGCTGACGTTTGTTTTTATGTCTTACCTGTTGATGTGGGAGCTTGTATTTCCAATGCCTCCGTGTGATAGCCTCAGACACATAAACATCATATAAATTCATGGTGGTTATAGTAATGTTTTGTACTGTTTCCCCTCAGCAGAGAAGAGGAAGCTTCCAGAAGCTCTGACCCTGGAGGACGCCAAGAGGATCAGGGTGATGGGCGACATCCCCATGGAGTTGGTCAACGAGGTAATGATGACCATCACTGACCCGGCTACCATGTTGGGCCCAGAGGTAAGTGCTGCCCAAGACTGAGACGCGTCATTTAATGTCCATTCGCCAGTGCAACATGAATATTTATGTTGACTGATATGTTTTATCAAGTCTAACATCTAAGTATGGAAACGGGATGTTTGTTAGAATGAATATAATAATGAACTATGTTGATAATCACTGTCACTCTCTGCTAGACGAGTCTGCTGTCTGCCAATGCTGCTCGTGATGAGACAGCCAGGCTGGAGGAGAGGCGGGGCATCATAGAGTTCCATGTCATAGGGAACTCTCTTTCCCAGAAGTCCAACAAGAAGATCCTGATGTGGCTGGTGGGCTTGCAGAACGTCTTCTCCCACCAGCTGCCTCGCATGCCCAAAGAGTACATCACACGCCTAGTGTTTGACCCGTACGTAGACAGTTTAACAGTTTCTCTCTCCTGTTATGTCTTCAGTGAAGCTTCTTGAAATGAGCTTTTTTTGACCATTTCTCCCCACTCTCTTGGACTGTTCTCTGTCCAGGAAGCACAAGACGCTGGCCCTAATCAAGGATGGCCGTGTCATCGGGGGCATCTGTTTCAGGATGTTCCCAACCCAGGGCTTTACAGAGCAAGTCAAGGTATGGACACACCTCTCCTTTACATGCAACAGCACAAATACTGAAATAAATTAGCTGGGTAAGTTGGACTTAATGGCTTGTTATTGTACTCACGGTATCTGTCAGAGTTTGAATGTATGTGTTGGACCAAGAGGCCGACATTTTCCCCTGATTGTTTGCCATTGTGGTTTCAGGGCTACGGTACTCACCTGATGAACCACCTAAAGGAGTACCACATCAAGCACAGCATCCTGTACTTCCTCACCTACGCTGATGAGTACGCCATTGGCTACTTCAAGAAGCAGGTATGGTATAGGATGATAACATGTACCTCTCTCTCTACCTCACCTCTGACCTCTCCCCTCTGGCTTGTTTTGTCATCACAGGGATTTCCCAAAGACATCAAAGTGACGAAGAGTCGTTACCTTGGTTACATCAAGGACTACGAGGGGGCTACCCTCATGGAATGTGAGCTAGATCTAACACTTTATGTTTACCCTTTACAGTTAGCTAATTTCGTTATTTATCGCCTTCAGATTTGTGACAACCTGGACTCAGTGATTGTGTCGTCTAAAGTGTATGCCCCTGAGCTGAAGAAAAAGGTCCCCAGACCCAGGAAAAGGTTTGACATCGTTGACAGAAGACCTCAGGTGAGTTCAATTCTGTTCTATAAACATATAGCCTTTGAACTTGAGAGCGGTATTGGTTTGAATTCAACAAACTCCTGTTGTTTTGTCTCAGGACCCATTTGGGGATCACCTGAAGTTCATGATGCAGTTTATCCATGACTTCATGGCCTTAGGGCCTTTTCTATCAGGGAGTTTGGCACGCAGGAGTATGAGGCAGACGTGGTGATTCTGGAGAAGAAGGGTAAATCATCCTCTTAATATGAAATAATACCACATTATAGAAGCAAAGCATAGGAATCATTTTCATGCACCAAATCACACAAGGAACCTTCCTCAGTCAATGCCATACTTTTGAATTCCATATTAAAACCTATTTTGCATGTGTGTTTCCTGGTGTAGGTGTGACGGACAGGAACAGACTACTGGCCCAGTGTGCTCTCCACCTGCGTCAGTACAACGACGCCCTGCTCATCAACGACACAGTGCGCATGGTGGATGCCTTTAGGGTCCTAGTGGCCTACTATAGCACCAAGAGTTCCACTGCCATGGATGGAACCGACTTCTTCCTGCTTGGACTCTACCAGGGTGAGAACCTGCAATTCCCTTGGAACAATCTCTCCCACTTTCTCACATACTGTATGCGTGTGATTCTTGGGAATATTAAGAGTATAGGAAGTTCAACTTCTGAACATTGATAGTCAGTGTCCTGATCCTCAACAGAGAACGAGGTGGAGCTGAGGAAACTGGCAGGCGATGACCGGTTTGAAAACCCTAAGATGGGGAAGCTTCAGAGCACCCTGCTGGAGCAGTTTGACCAGGGTGAGCACTCCAGAGGCATCCTCTTCTCCAAGACCCGTAAAAGCACCCACTGCTTGTATGACTGGGTGTCCAAGAACCCAGCCCTGCAGCGTGCTGGTATCAGGGCAGCCATTCTGACAGGCGCTGGCAACGGCATCAATTACATGACCCAGGTAACCTGACATTAAACACAGTCAGAACTTTTGGAGGTATAGAAAGGTGGGTTGGAAAGTGCCAATGCCTGTGTCATACCAACAACTGACCTCTGTTTGTGTGTTTCTGTGGGTGCGCTTGTAGAATGAGCAGAAGGACACAATCAAAAACTTCCGCCAGGGCTCCCTCAACCTCCTGATCTCCACCAGCGTTGCTGAGGAGGGCCTGGACATCCCAGAATGCAACCTGGTGGTGCGCTATGGGCTGCTGACCAATGAGATCGCACAACAGCAGGCCAGTGGCCGGGCTCGGGCGAGTGACAGCGTTTACTCTGTGGTGGCCCAGGCAGGGGGGCGGGAGGTGCGTCGGGAACATCTCAATGAATGTCTGGAGGAATTGACTGGCAGGGCCATCAGCGAAGTGCAGAGGATGGAGCCCAGGGAGTTCCAAATGAAGGTGAGGCTATTCCTCATGGTGGTGAGGCTGGTATCTTTCTCTATGTACTACCGCTGCAAGTATCTCATCTCTTTGGAAAAACCTACACTCACTCACTTTCCTTTTTTCCAGTATATGTCTTTTGAACCCGGCAGCCAATTCCTCATTCTCTAATCTCCTTTTCTTTAGATCTTTTCTCTCTCTGTCTCCACTATTAGATCACTGAGCTCCAGACAGAAGCGTTGTTGACCAGACAGTTGAAAGAACAGTTGAAGATCAAGAAGAAGGGTCGTTTCAGTGCTGCTAGCATTCAGCTCTCGTGTCGAGGCTGTTTTGTGCTCGTGGCCTTCGGCAATGACATTAAAGTAATTGAAAACGCACACCATGTCAACATCAACCCTGACTTTGAGTAAGTTGTGTTTCTCTAATGTCTGTCCCGATACTGTCACTGTCACATATTGGAAGTGTTTTTGCATCAGTGTGTTTGTGTGTGAGGAGTTAACATGTGCATGTGTGTGTGTTTTCAGGAGGTACTATAAAACCAATGGGCAGACCCTTCTGAAGACTTTTGAGGACTGGGAGCCAGGCCGTGTGATCAGCTGTGCTGCCTGTGGCAGGGTGAGGTTGGCCGTTAATCTCTAGCTTTTTATTTTAGGCCGAGGCTGCGGATCCGTAGGCAGATATTTTGTCTAGTGGCGCGCTGTTGTGTTGTGGCTGCATGAGAGAAAAAGGTCACCATTATAAAACCTGAGGTGGTGTTTTTTGTCTTACAGTAACATTATTGTATTATGACTGTAAGTCGCTTTGGATAAAAGCGTCTGCTAAATGGCATATTATTATTATTATTATTATACTATGCTATTAAACTGAGTGTACAAAATATTATGAACACCAGCTCTTTCCATGACATAGACTGACCAGGTGAATCCACATGAAAGTTATGATCCCTTATTGATGTCACTTGTTAAATCCACTTCAATCAGTGTAGCGGAAAGGTAGGAGACAGGTTAAATAATTATTTTTAATCGTCGAGACAATTGAGACATGGATTGTGTATGTGTGCCATTCAGAGGTGAATGGGCAAGACAAAATATTTAAGTGATTTTGAACGGGGTATGGTAGTAGGTGCCAGGCACACTGGTAGAGACCATGCCCCGATGAATTGAGGCTGTTCTGAGGGCAAAGGGGGGTGTAACTCAATATTATGAAGGTGTTCCTTATGTTGTGTACGCTCAGTGTATATTCAGTTCTGTTATGTACAATACTATCATTATGTGATCTTGCAGAAATTGATTCAGCTTTGATCTCACTTTATTAAACGAGAACCATTCGCCAGAATAGCCTGTTCTCTAGGAGTAGAGCAGAGACTGTGCGTAAATACAGAATCTTGCACATGCACAGAAACTTCGGGACTTTTACACTCCGGGAAGAAAGGTCCAGTAGAATTTGTATCCGCAGCCTTTCCGTTTATCTTATGTTACTAGGACTATTCTATTGTCTTTTAACATGCTTATATATGGAAATCTACATCAGTATATTTGTTTATATATTTATATCTGAACAGCAATGGGGAATGGAAATGGTATATAAGGAGATTGCCCTGCTGCCCATTCTGGCCATCGAGAACTTTGCCATGGAGACTCCAGAGGGAAGAAAACTAGCCAAGAAGTGGAAGGACGTTGACTTTACAGTGGAGGAGTTTAACTTCACCACGTACTGTAATAACAAGTTCCCTGGCATGTTCGATTGATACACTATTACACTGGAAGAAGGACTACAACTGGTGTTTTCATGGTTTTCACCTTTCTCTTCCTTTCTCTCTCTGTCTCTTAGTCTGTGTTGCTTAGTCTAGACTACTTTTATGTTCCTTATGCATGATCCTGAAGTGTGTCGTAGTCCTATGACGGGGGAGAGATGCTGTGCCTTGGGTATGGTTGGCCCGGTAAATCAGGTCTGGCCGCCACACTGCTGTAGGCGGTGTGAGGCGGCAGTGTGCTAAAGCATGTTACACAATGGTCAGGGTTAGAATTAGCGCGACAGCTTTGTTTATGCCCAAGGTCCTCTCTCCCTCCCTCACCAGAGACGTGTGGGTTTCTTCTGCTGCATCGCAGCCAAGCACGCAAAAGCATATGAACTTAGCAGCCCTGTTCTAAGATTAACTCAAATTATCAGTTTTTCTATTTTTAGCAAAGTACTATCAGCATCGTCCATATTTTGTCATGAATTTGATTGTGTGAATCTGTACTGTCTTTGTTTTAGCTTGAACCTGAAACGTATGCCCCCTCCTGATACTGCCTGAAACTTGCTGCTATGCACATGTCTATATTGAATGTTATAAATGAAAAATAAAATAATAGATAACTAATAGAAATAAATAATAGAAGTATATAGATTTCACCTTCATTCCTGTCTTCATAAACTCTTGCACAAGATGGCGATCTTAGCCCTCCAATGTTTACTTCCATACCTGCAGTAGAGGGAACTTGTGTTTTTAGATTCCTTCTTTCCCTAACCTGTGCCCTTTAGTTTAGTATGGGGGAAGATTGTGTATGTGGCCATGGTCATCAACAGGTGTCTGTGCTGTTGGCTGCTATAGGTTTCAAGGTATAGGGAGCATTTACAAGCATTTCGCTACACCCACAATAACATCTACTTAATATGAGTATGTGACCAATAATAATGATTTGAGTGTATGAATGAATACTGGCTGTTGTTTTTGGAGCCTGGCCCTGCTGAGATTCCATAACCCCGGGCTGTGTAAGAGTGAGGAAGAGTTAGATATTGCTCTCCTATCCATGGGATATTTCAGTAAAGGTGCATACATTGCTGCACTGTATGTTTATATCAGAAATGAGCAGATATGATCACTAACTGTAATTCAGTCTGCTTACCTGGTTCTCTGGTGGCTAATGAGAAGGTTAGACCTAGAAGGTTGGTCAATGGAACGTTTAAAGGTCAATCACGAAAGGCAATATTTATTTCCAGTGCAAAGTTTTCTTTGCTCCTCAACTCCATCCTTGAAAAAACTTGTTTGGGTTTAGCAACTTCTAAAGGCTAGATATAGCCATCGACATAATGGCTCCGGAGGGGATGGCTGCCGTTTTACGGGCTCCTAACCAATTGTGATATTTAGTGTTTTTTTGCATTGTTTGTAACTTATTTTGTACATAATGTTGCTGCTACCATCTCTTATGACCGGAAAGAGCTTCTGGATATCAGAACAGCAATTACTCACCTCAAACTGGATGAAGATTTTTTCTTTAATGAGTCTGATGCAAAGAATTTACTGTTTCTCCCGGACCATGCCCAAATCCCTGTCATTCGCATGAAGAAAATACGGAGATATAGGGGGCGCAGATCCGGGTGCCTTGTGAGAATTTGTCGGCGAGTGGGTAACCCGCCTCTACCATCCGTTCTATTGGCCAACTTTCAATCACTGGAGAATAAACAGGATGAGCTCTGTTCGAGACTATCCTACCAACGGGACATTAAAAACTGTAATATCTTATGTTTCACAGAGTCGTGGTTGAACGACGACATGGATAATATACAGTTGGCTGGGTTTTCCGTTGTCACGAACCGGCTCAAAGTTTGTAACAAAAGGGAGACAACGTGGATACAAGGAATACCAAAATATATATTTATTAACTAAAGTAAACTAAGTACAATTAACAATGGTGTGTGTAATCAGTAGTGTAAGTGATTGTTATGCATGCATAAATGTAATAATGCAAGGTGTTGAAAGGTGCCAAAGCAAACAAACAAAAAGCCACAAAAATACCACAACAAAAATCAATAAAGGTGTCTGCATGGAGAGAGCCCAATGAATGACCTCAGCATCCTTTACACACAGGAAGCAACGTTTAAGAGGAAAGAAGAACACAAGACCAGGAGGGAACAGACAGGAAAGATAGAACATGACAAAACCAAACAAAGAGCTGTCAAAGGACACCAGAAACAAAATTGTAGACCTGCACCAGGCTGGGAAGACTGAATCTGCAATAGGTAAGCAGCTTGGTTTGAAGAAATCAACTGTGGGAGCAATTATTAGGAAATGGAAGACATACAAGACCACTGATAATCTCCCTTGATCTGGGGCTCCACGCAAGATCTCACCCCGTGGGGTCAAACTGATCACAAGAACGGTGAGCAAAAATCCCAGAACCACACGGGGGGACCTAGTGAATGACCTGCAGAGAGCTGGGACCAAAGTAACAAAGCCTACCATCAGTAACACACTGCGCCATCGGGGACTCAAATCCTGCAGTGCCAGACGTGTCCCCCTGCTTAAGCCAGTACATGTCCAGGCCCGTCTGAAGTTTGCTAGAGTGCATTTGGATGATCCAGAAGAGGATTGGGAGAATGTCATATGGTCAGATGAAACCAAAATATAACTTTTTGGTAAAAACTCAACTTGTCGTGTTTGGAGGACAAAGAATGCTGAGTTGCATCCAAAGAACACCATACCTACTGTGAAGCATGGGGGTGGAAACATCATGCTTTGGGGCTGTTTTTCTGCAAAGGGACCAGGACGACTGATCCGTGTAAAGGAAAGAATGAATGGGGCCATGTATCGTGAGATTTTGAGTGAAAACCTCCTTCCATCAGCAAGGGCATTGAAGATGAAACGTGGCTGGGTCTTTCAGCATGACAATGATCCCAAACACACCGCCCGGGTAACGAAGGAGTGGCTTCGTAAGAAGCATTTCAAGGTCCTGGAGTGGCCTAGCCAGTCTCCAGATCTCAACCCCAGTAGAAAATCTTTGGAGGGAGTTGAAAGTCCGTGTTGCCCAGCGACAGCCCCAAAACATCACTGCTCTAGAGGAGATCTGCATGGAGGAATGGGCCAAAATACCAGCAACAGTGTGTGAAAACCTTGTGGAGACTTACAGAAAACGTTTGACCTGTGTCATTGCCAACAAAGGGTATATAACAAAGTATTGAGAAACTTTTGTTATTGACCAAATACTTATTTTCCACCATAATTTGCAAATAAATTCATTAAAAATCCTACAATGTGATGTTCTGGATTTATTTTCCTCATTTTGTCTGTCATAGTTGACGTGTACCTGTGATGAAAATTACAGGCCTCTCTCATCTTTTTAAGTGGGAGAACTTGCACAATTGGTGGCTGACTAAATATTTTTTTCCCCACTGTATACAGTGTCTCTGAATTTTTCAATCTACCCTGCAGTATGCAATCGTCGGGACCAGGAACATCTTCCTCCTCATGCACAGACCTAGCATGACCAGAACCCAGGGAAATAACAGTATCAGCCAAAAGAACAGTTTTAACATCCTCTGTAGACTCCCACTGTTCAGTCTCAGAGGAACGTGCATAATAGGGTTTTAACAAATTGACATGGCACAGTTGGTGTGCTTTCCTCCGTTCTGGAGTGGCAACTAGATAATTTTTCTCAGTGTACTGGCGCACCACTGTATATGGACCTTGAAACTTGGCTTGAAAAGGAGAACCAACAATTGGCAGCAGAGCCAGAACCTGATCACCTGGACTAAAGTGACAAGGCTCAGCTCGGTGATCAAATATGCTCTTCATCCTGTCCTGTGAAGATGATAGCTTCTCTTTAGCCATTTCACCAGCGGCATACAAGCGGCACCGAAAATCACACACATATGATAACAGGGACTGAGGAGGCTCGGGAGACTTCCAGTCATCCTGGAGAACAGATAAAAGCCCACGCACCCTATGTCCAAACACAAGGTCATTTGGACTAAAACCCGTGCTCTCCTGTGAAACCTCCCTAGCGGCTAACAGTAACCAAGGCAACCCCACCTCCCAATCCTTATCCATCTCAGTACCATAAGCTCTCAACAAAGACTTAAGTGTTTGATGGAAACGTTCCAGTGCTCCTTGACCTTGCGTGTGATAGGCGCTAGACAAATTGTGTTTAATATGGAGCTGTTGGAGAACCTGACCAAAGAGATTAAAGGTGAAATTAGATCCTTGATCACTTTGAATGACCTTAGGGATTCCAAACAGTGAGAGAAACTGAGTCAAAGCTTTTAACACAGACTTAGTCGTGACAGACCGGAGAGGATAGGCAGCAGGAAACCTAGTGGTCTGACATATCACAGTCAACAAATAATTACTACCCTTTTTAGAACGAGGCAAAGGACCAACAGTCAATAATCAGATACTCAAAAGGTTTACTGAGTACAGGAATAGGAAACAGTGGTACCGGCTTAATAGCTTGATTAGGTTTACCAGTTAATTGACAGGTGTGACAAGTTTTGATGAAATCAGAAACATCCTTCTTTAATCTAGGCCAAAATAAATGTTTTAATATGCGATTGTAGGTTTTTCTCACACCCATATGTCCAGCAACGTCGTTGTGAGAAGTTGTAAACACCAACTCACAAAGCTTAACTGGTACCACAACCTGACTAATCGCCTCCCCAAGAAAACAACTACCATGAGACATCCACTTTCTCATCAGGACCTCTTGGAGAAAATAGCCCTGTGCGACATCTCCCAACTGTTCCACAGGCACAATTTGGTCCCGCAACTCTTCTAATGTGGGGTCAGTCCGGGATACAGATAACGGGATAACAGGGAAAACAGTGACAGACTTCTTTGTGGTATTCTCGTTAGCCAGTTCAGTGACCAGGTCATCATGGATCATAGAACGCGTCACTGCACACGCAGAGAACACCTCTGGGAAATTCTGCGCACTCTCATCAGGAATCCCTACAATTAACGGCTTAGTGGAAACACGATAGGCCACACACGCTCACCAGCCAAGTTATTCCCAAGGATCACGTCGATACCCTCAATAGGCAATGAAGGACGCACGTCCACAACAACCTCACCTTTCACCAGTCCACAATCCAACATCAGTTTATGCAATGGAACTGACAGAGTGTTCAAACCTATTCCCCTAATTAGAACACTATTGCCCGAATTAGTCTCCGCAGAGAAGGGTAACACAGATTCCAACACAAACGATTCAGAGGCACCTGTGTCTCTTAAGATCTTCACTGGCACTAGGTTCTTACTTCTTAATATAGACACAAAACCCTCCGTAATGAAAGGTAAATAGTCTGGATCAATATGGACTTTCACATGCCCCTGGGCATGAGACAATGTGTCAGGAGTGAACTGATGTGGAACAGGCGCAGCTAACGCTGTAGGCTTAGATTTAACATAAGCACCTGTACTGAACTTACCCCTAGACCTGAGAACCGGACATTCGTTTTTCCAATGTGGTGACACTCTTGACCAAAGTCAGTTTTCCCACGAGAATCGGGCTCAACCCTAGTTGAATGAAACTCTGCCCGTGAACCGAAGTATCTCGGTGAGCGAGGCACAAATCTCCGCAAACGCCCCCACTCACTCCGAATACGGGGTTCTGTAAAAACATTTTTGTGAGTCAAAACATATTCATCCGCCAAAACCGCAGCCTCAGCGACAGTCTATATTTTTCGTTCGTTAACGTACGTCGCTATACGATCAGGGATTGTGTCCTTAAATTGCTCTAACATAATCAGATCACACAGCCCTTGGAAAGTAATAACTGCAGAGGCGGAACACCAGCGATTAAACTGTGAAGATAATTCTTGCGCAAACTCAACATGAGTCTGCTGATCATCCCTTTTTAAAGTTCTAAATCGTTGGCGGTAAGCCTCAGGGACCAATTCGTAAATCTGTAACACAGCCGTTTTAACCTTATCATAACTGACACTGTCGGCTACACTAAGAGCTGAATATGCTTCCTGCGCTTTACCAGTCAGCACACACTGCAACATCAAAGTGCGGTCAGAATCAGGCCAACTCCTGGCGTCAGCAACACGCTCACACAACTAAAATAATGTCTCAGGGTCCTTTTCATTAAACTGAGGCAACAACAGGCCAAGCTCAGACTGTGATCTGAGCTCCAGTTACCCCTGTCAAGTCACTACCATTGGGACAGTGATGGATCAGACTGTGATCTGAGCTCCAGTTACCCTTGTCAAGTCACTACCATTGGGACAGTGATGGATCAGACTGTGATCTGAGCTCCAGTTACCCCTGTCAAGTCACTACCATTGGGACAGTGATGGATCAGACTGTGATCTGAGCTCCAGTTACCCCTGTCAAGTCACTACCATTGGGACAGTGATGGATCAGACTGTGATCTGAGCTCCAGTTACCCCTGTCAAGTCACTACCATTGGGACAGTGATGGATCAGACTGTGATCTGAGCTCCAGTTAACCCTGTCAAGTCACTACCATTGGGACAGTGATGGATCAGACTGTGATCTGAGCTCCAGTTACCCCTGTCAAGTCACTACCATTGGGACAGTGATGGATCAGACTGTGATCTGAGCTCCAGTTACCCCTGTCATGTCACTACCATTGGGACAGTGATGGATCAGACTGTGATCTGAGCTCCAGTTACCCCTGTCAAGTCACTACCATTGGGACAGTGATGGATCAGACTGTGATCTGAGCTCCAGTTACCCCTGTCAAGTCACTACCATTGGGACAGTGATGGATCAGACTGTGATCTGAGCTCCAGTTACCCCTGTCAAGTCACTACCATTGGGACAGTGATGGATCAGACTGTGATCTGAGCTCCAGTTACCCCTGTCAAGTCACTACCATTGGGACAGTGATGGATCAGACTGTGATCTGAGCTCCAGTTACCCCTGTCAAGTCACTACCATTGGGACAGTGATGGATCAGACTGTGATCTGAGCTCCAGTTATCCCTGTCAAGTCACTACCATTGGGACAGTGATGGATCAGACTGTGATCTGAGCTCCAGTTACCCCTGTCAAGTCACTACCATTGGGACAGTGATGGATCAGACTGTGATCTGAGCTCCAGTTACCCCTGTCAAGTCACTACCATTGGGACAGTGATGGATCAGACTGTGATCTGAGCTCCAGTTATCCCTGTCAAGTCACTACCATTGGGACAGTGATGGATCAGACTGTGATCTGAGCTCCAGTTACCCCTGTCAAGTCACTACCATTGGGACAGTGATGGATCAGACTGTGATCTGAGCTCCAGTTACCCCTGTCAAGTCACTACCATTGGGACAGTGATGGATCAGACTGTGATCTGAGCTCCAGTTACCCCTGTCAAGTCACTACCATTGGGACAGTGATGGATCAGACTGTGATCTGAGCTCCAGTTACCCCTGTCAAGTCACTACCATCGGGACAGTGATGGATCAGACTGTGATCTGAGCTTCAGTTATCCCTGTCAAGTCAATACCATCGGGACAGTGATGGATCAGACTGTGATCTGAGCTCCAGTTACCCCTGTCAAGTCACTACCATCGGGACAGTGATGGATCAGACTGTGATCTGAGCTCCAGTTACCCCTGTCAAGTCACTACCATTGGGACAGTGATGGAACAGACTGTGATCTGAGCTCCAGTTACCCCTGTCAAGTCACTACCATTGGGACAGTGATGGATCAGACTGTGATCTGAGCTCCAGTTACCCCTGTCAAGTCACTACCATTGGGACAATGATGGATCAGACTGTGATCTGAGCTTCAGTTATCCCTGTCAAGTCAATACCATCGGGACAGTGATGGATTAGACTGTGATCTGAGCTCCAGTTACCCCTGTCAAGTCACTACCATTGGGACAGTGATGGATCAGACTGTGATCTGAGCTCCAGTTACCCCTGTCAAGTCACTACCATCGGGACAGTGATGGATAAGACTGTGATCTGAGCTTCAGTTATCCCTGTCAAGTCAATACCATCGGGACAGTGATGGATCAGACTGTGATCTGAGCTCCAGTTACCCCTGTCAAGTCACTACCATTGGGACAGTGATGGATCAGACTGTGATCTGAGCTCCAGTTACCCCTGTCAAGTCACTACCATTGGGACAGTGATGGATCAGACTGTGATCTGAGCTCCAGTTACCCCTGTCAAGTCACTACCATTGGGACAGTGATGGATCAGACTGTGATCTGAGCTCCAGTTACCCCTGTCAAGTCACTACCATTGGGACAGTGATGGATCAGACTGTGATCTGAGCTCCAGTTACCCCTGTCAAGTCACTACCATTGGGACAGTGATGGATCAGACTGTGATCTGAGCTCCAGTTACCCCTGTCAAGTCACTACCATTGGGACAGTGATGGATCAGACTGTGATCTGAGCTCCAGTTACCCCTGTCAAGTCACTACCATTGGGACAGTGATGGATCAGACTGTGATCTGAGCTCCAGTTACCCCTGTCAAGTCACTACCATTGGGACAGTGATGGATCAGACTGTGATCTGAGCTCCAGTTACCCCTGTCAAGTCACTACCATTGGGACAGTGATGGATCAGACTGTGATCTGAGCTCCTGTTATCCCTGTCAAGTCACTACCATTGGGACAGTGATGGATCAGACTGTGATCTGAGCTCCAGTTACCCCTGTCAAGTCACTACCATTGGGACAGTGATGGATCAGACTGTGATCTGAGCTCCAGTTACCCCTGTCATGTCACTACCATCGGGACAGTGATGGATCAGACTGTGATCTGAGCTTCAGTTATCCCTGTCAAGTCAATACCATTGGGACAGTGATGGATCAGACTGTGATCTGAGCTCCAGTTACCCCTGTCAAGTCACTACCATTGGGACAGTGATGGATCAGACTGTGATCTGAGCTCCAGTTATCCCTGTCAAGTCACTACCATTGGGACAGTGATGGATCAGACTGTGACCTGAGCTCCAGTTACCCCTGTCAAGTCACTACCATTGGGACAGTGATGGATCAGACTGTGATCTGAGCTCCAGTTACCCCTGTCAAGTCACTACCATTGGGACAGTGATGGATCAGACTGTGATCTGAGCTCCAGTTACCCCTGTCAAGTCACTACCATTGGGACAGTGATGGATCAGACTGTGATCTGAGCTCCAGTTACCCCTGTCAAGTCACTACCATTGGGACAGTGATGGATCAGCCTGTGATCTGAGCTCCAGTTACCCCTGTCAAGTCACTACCTTTGGGACAGTGATGGATCAGACTGTGATCTGAGCTCCAGTTACCCCTGTCAAGTCACTACCATTGGGACAGTGATGGATCAGACTGTGATCTGAGCTCCAGTTACCCCTGTCAAGTCACTACCATTGGGACAGTGATGGATCAGACTGTGATCTGAGCTCCAGTTATCCCTGTCAAGTCACTACCATTGGGACAGTGATGGATCAGACTGTGATCTGAGCTCCAGTTATCCCTGTCAAGTCACTACCATTGGGACAGTGATGGATCAGACTGTGATCTGAGCTCCAGTTACCCCTGTCAAGTCACTACCATTGGGACAGTGATGGATCAGACTGTGATCTGAGCTCCAGTTACCCCTGTCAAGTCACTACCATTGGGACAGTGATGGATCAGACTGTGATCTGAGCTCCAGTTACCCCTGTCAAGTCACTACCATTGGGACAGTGATGGATCAGACTGTGATCTGAGCTCCAGTTACCCCTGTCAAGTCACTGCAATCTGATAACAAATAAGGGCATGTCGTAATCCAGGTGGAATAAAATGTGTTCCCCACATTGACAGAATGTCTGCATTTGTGTGTTATTTTACAGGAAGCTGAGGGGGGTCATTTCCTGCAAGACCTTGCGTAACATGTAAAGCAAATCTATGCGATCAACAAGGAGGGTGCCGTGGCGAGTGATGGTCCAGAGGAGGTAGGCGTCATCCTTAAGTGATCACCGGTCTGAGTTTTGCAAAGGCTTCTGCCATTCTTCTTGGCATGACATACAGTGAGGGGAAAACAGTATTTGATCCCCTGCTGATTCTGTACGTTTGCCCACTGACAAAGAAATGATCAGTCTATAATTTGAATGGTAGGTTTATTTGAACAGTGAAAGACAGAATAACAGCAAAAACTTCCAGAAAAAAACGCATGTCCAAAATGTTATGAATTGATTAGCATTTTAATGAGGGAAATAAGTATTTGACCCCCTCTCAATCAGAAAGATGTCTGGCTCCCAGGTGTCTTTTATACAGGTAACGAGCTGAGATTAGGAGCACACTCATAAAGGGAATGCTCCTAATCTCAGCGTGTTACCTGTATAAAAAAAAAAATGTGTAAAAGACAACTGTCCACAGAAGCAATCAATCAGAGTCCATACTCTCCGCCGTGGCCAAGACCAAAGACCTCTCCAAGGATGTCAGGGACAAGATACTTATTTCCCTCATTAAAATGCAAATGAATTTATAACATTTTTTACATGCGTTTTTCTGGATTGTTTTGTTGTTATTCTGTCTCTCACTGTTCAAATAAACCTACCATTACAATTATAGACTGATCATGTCTTTGTCAGTGGGCAAACGTACAAAATCAGCAGGGGATCAAATACTTTTTCCCCTCACTGTATGCTCTGAATCTCAGCCACCCCTAAAAGCCGGAGTACACGTTCAAGGCATTCCAGAAAGTGTTTGTGGAGCTGGACTGCTCAAAGCTCACAGTCAAGATGACAGGCCTCAAGAACAAATGACTGTCTTAAGCAGAATGCCAGGCCAGAGGACAATTGTCATAGACTGAATGTCACGGTTACTTTGTAACACCTTCGTAGTTAAACGCTGAGGTGCCTTTTGGAACTCTTCTCTCCCTTCATTTTTTCTGGTAGCAGATCAGGAACGGTGTCCTCTACCACAGGCCCGCTTGTTGTTGGTGAAGCCGCCTGGGGCACAGAATCTGTGCTGGGACCAACCTCTGCCTACTGGGGGATGGTCACCGAGAGGCGGGGCTCGAGCACATTGCGGTCTGGGACCCCGTCCCTGATGGGCCCGTGGCGGTCATCTAGGCTAAAGAGGTTAGAGGGTAAGGAAGACACGTTTATTCTGCAAGGTGTGTTTTAAAGGGTCACTGCCACAGTATTTTCCATTGTGTTTTTGTATACAAGAGATACCAAATAGGTGTTTTTAATGAAGGATGTCATTGTAAAATGTAATGTCCATTTTGTTCCCATACAGTTGCGGTTTGAAATGTCCATTTTTGAATCCGTTGTACGTACCATTTTGAGGTTTCATCATCAAGGTACACACCTTTTACCACTGGTATTTTGACAATTCTACCATCAATCAATCAATCAATGAAGTGGATCTATAAAGCCCTTTTTACATCAACAGATGTCACAAAGTGCTATGCAGAAACCCAGCCTAAAACCCCAAACGGCAAGCGATGCAGATGTAGAAAAGCGGTGGCTAGGAAAAACTCCCTAGAAAGGCACAAACCTGGAGAACAACCAGGCTCTGAGGGGTGCCCAGTGCCCTTCTGCCTGTGCCGGGTGGAGATTACAACAGTACGTGGCCATTAAGGGCACATTTCTCTCCAAGATGTTCAAACGTTCATAGAAGACCAGCAGGGTCAAATAATAAGCACAGTGGTTGTAGAGGTTGCAACAGGTCAGTCGGTACAGTCGGTACATCAGGAGTAAATGTCACTTGGCTTTTCATAGGCGGCCATTTAGAGGTTGAAATAGCAGCAGGTGCGGTACAGATTTCTATTGGGAACTGTTGAAAAAAGGCGCACCTACAACATTAATGGGTTAAAGGAAAAATGACCAAAGTAATATACAGTGGGGAAAAAAAGTATTTAGTCAGCCACCAATTGTGCAAGTTCTCCCACTTAAAAAGATGAGAGAGGCCTGTAATTTTCATCATAGGTACACGTCAACTATGACAGACAAAATGAGATTTTTTTTCTCCAGAAAATCACATTGTAGGATTTTTAATAAATGTATTTGCAAATTATGGTGGAAAATAAGTATTTGGTCAATAACAAAAGTTTCTCAATACTTTGTTATATACCCTTTGTTGGCAATGACACAGGTCAAACATTTTCTGTAAGTCTTCACAAGGTTTTCACACACTGTTGCTGGTATTTTGGCCCATTCCTCCATGCAGATCTCCTCCAGAGCAGTGATGTTTTGGGGCTGTCGCTGGGCAACACGGACTTTCAACTCCCTCCAAAGATTTTATATGGGGTTGAGATCTGGAGACTGGCTAGGCCACTCCAGGACCTTGAAATGCTTCTTACGAAGCCACTCCTTCGTTTCCCGGGCGGTGTGTTTGGGATCATTGTCATGCTGAAAGACCCAGCCACGTTTCATCTTCAATGCCCTTGCTGATGGAAGGAGGTTTTCACTCAAAATCTCAGGATACATGGCCCCATTCATTCTTTCCTTTACACGGATCAGTCGTCCTGGTCCCTTTGCAGAAAAACAGCCCCAAAGCATGATGTTTCCACCCCCATGCTTCACAGTAGGTATGGTGTTCTTTGGATGCAACTCAGCATTCTTTGTCCTACAAACACGACGAGTTGAGTTTTTACCAAAAAGTTATATTTTGGTTTCATCTGACCATATGACATTCTCCCAATCCTCTGCTGGATCATCCAAATGCACTCTAGCAAACTTCAGACGGGCCTGGACATGTACTGGCTTAAGCAGGGGGACACGTCTGGCACTGCAGGATTTGAGTCCCTGGCGGCGTAGTGTGTTACTGATGGTAGGCTTTGTTACTTTGGTCCCAGCTCTCTGCAGGTCATTCACTAAGTCCCCCCGTGTGGTTCTGGGATTTTTGCTCACCGTTCTTGTGATCATTTTGACCCCACGGGGTGAGATCTTGCGTGGAGCCCCAGATCGAGGGAGATTATCAGTGGTCTTGTATGTCTTCCATTTCCTAATAATTGCTCCCACAGTTGATTTCTTCAAACCAAGCTGCTTACCTATTGCAGATTCAGTCTTCCCAGCCTGGTGCAGGTCTACAATTTTGTTTCTGGTGTCCTTTGACAGCTCTTTGGTCTTGGCCATAGTGGAGTTTGGAGTGTGACTGTGTGAGGTTGTGGACAGGTGTCTTTTATACTGATAACAAGTTCAAACAGGTGCCATTAATACAGGTAACGAGTGGAGGACAGAGGAGCCTCTTAAAGAAGAAGTTACAGGTCTGTGAGAGCCAGAAATCTTGCTTGTTTGTAGGTGACCAAATACTTATTTTCCACCATAATTTGCAAATAAATTCATTAAAAATCCTACAATGTGATTGTCTGGATATTTTTTTCTCAATTTGTCTGTCATAGTTGACATGTACCTATAATGAAAATTACAGTCCTCTCTCATCTTTTTAAGTGGGAGATCTTGCACAATTGGTGGCTGACTAAATACTTTTTTTCCCCACTGTAGGTGGCATCCATCAGCAGTGCTCGTGAACAGAGAAATGTTATAGGAACAAACGAGTAAAAGTGTTTAGATTATTGGGGTTGTTCAATGTTTTGGCATTGTAGTTTGAAAAATATCCCACAGTGCAAACACGAGCTATTTGAGCCTCCATTTCCGTAGGTATCCATGGTTACTATGAGAATATTTTGTTCCCCGTGACGTCTATGGGGTTGAAGCTCCATTGTATCTCTCGTAAGTAATGGTTCTGCCCACAGAGATCCTATACTAGTTAGTGTTGTAGTTCCTATTTCTACGGTTTTGCCTACCTGCAGCAATCAGGATTTACCTGCAGTGTTGATTGCAAATCCGTAATTTCTCATCTCATAATAACAGATGTTTTGCAAACCGTTGATGTTTAAATAAATGGATTCCCGGTGTCCGGATACCTTTTCTCTTAAGGGATCTGATTGAGTGAATCCGTAAAAATGTGAAAATTTTTCTGACTTGGTCTAAATACATAATAGGATGAATCATTCAGGTAAAATAACACAATGTCTATTTGAGTTCAATCAACGTAATATAATCCTTTTTTACCTCTCATCTTTACTCTATGTATTGGACCACATCTAAACAACTTAGTCAAGCTTATCTACTCATAAAAACAAGCAAAAAGATCTACTCAATAATACGACGTGTGCTTTTGTTGACTGTAATAGCTTGAGTACATTCCACAAAGTCATTTTTTACAGTGTATCTAAAGACACGTTTGGTGTGGTGATTCACTTTTTCTTTGACGTTGAACTTGCATTGAACAGACAAATCCATTTCGTTACAACCCTTTTGTAGTATGACTTAGGAATATTTGTTGATGATCCTAATGTCTATGCTTGAATAGTGATTGGTTGTTGGTGAAATATTGCTGAGAACCAATCGTTTCCTGCCCTTTTTTCACTATTGAGCAATTTTGAAACATTTGTTTTGCTATTGGATTCATAATGGTGACCTGGGACAAGTAATTAGTGAAAACCAGAGTTCAGCAGTTGCCATTAAAGCGATCGAACCAAGTCATCCTAATAGGCTAGTATTAGCCTAAAGCAGGGTTTCCCAAACTCGGGGCACGTTTTGGGAGTTTTTGCCCTAGCACTACACAGCTGCTTCAAATAATCAACTCATCATCATCAAGCTGGAGTATTAGAATCAGCTGTGGAGTGCTAGGGCAAAACGCAAAACGCGCACCCCTTGGGGACCCCAGGACCGCGTTTGGGAAACGCTGGCCTAAAGATCAAATACTGAAAGGGAATCACCATGATGTGCAGTACCCACATTTAACCACAAGATGGCCTCCGTGCTCCACTGTAAAGTTTTGGCCTCTGCATGAGTCTCTCAGCAGCACTGCGACATGGACTTTCAAAGTAAGTTGGCATGCAATGTTTTTTCTGGACTGCATGCAAGGCTATTATTACACACAACTAATAGTGTCAATTATTCATCTGAACACAATTCTTGTTACTATTCGGCCTATATTATCACTCGTTTCTTTTCCCCCTCCTTTGTAAAGCATTTTACTGTGCTACTATAGTTCAAAGGAAGTGGATGATGCCAGATGGTTGTGTATATACACACACACACACACAAACATTGAAGCTAGACTTCAGGCAACTAAAAGGTGCAATACGTAGATTTTAGACGTGTTAGTGAACAACATACATGGTGGCTAATGTAGAGGTGCGTGTATACATGGAACAATTGTGCCTTTTTGATGGAAATATGGAGGTGGCTCTTAAAAGAGCCTTTGGGGGATTTTCGAGTTAAGGTCATCCTCATTTATGCGCGCTCTCCACGAATACGGCGGGCCAGCTGGATGTCCTTGGGCATGATGGTCACCCGCTTGGCGTGGATGGCGCACAGGTTGGTGTCCTCGAACAGGCCGACCAGGTAAGCCTCGCTAGCCTCCTGCAGGGCCATCACGGCGGAGCTCTGGAAGCGCAGGTCGGTCTTGAAGTCCTGGGCGATTTCTCTCACCAGGCGCTGGAAGGGCAGCTTGCGGATGAGTAGCTCAGTGGACTTCTGGTAACGACGGATCTCTCTCAGAGCCACGGTGCCGGGCCTGTAACGGTGAGGCTTCTTCACACCGCCGGTGGCCGGGGCACTCTTGCGAGCAGCCTTAGTGGCGAGCTGCTTCCTGGGGGCTTTGCCACCGGTGGATTTGCGAGCGGTTTGCTTGGTTCTGGCCATGGCGCGTCTCTGCATTTCGAGGCTATACTCCCGACTGTCAGTGTGCTTTTGCCAGCGCGCAGTGTGTAGTTGTGTGCAGGCAGTGTACTATTGGCCTCGTTTGCGATAACAGGCTAGCATTAAAATATAACACAAGATTTCACTCTTGACTTTGACGACTATTATTGCGCGCAAAGGGCCAGCAGTGTGCTATTGTACGCACGCGCTTAGTGGACTATTGTTTTGGGCGCCCAGTGTATTGTGTTGGGCGCGCTGTCCTAAAAAAAAGAAGAAAAGCATCCCTTCCAGTAACCGACAGAGGAGTCCTCCGCAACGGGCCAATCGGGGTGGTGGAGAGATGGTGTCCAATCAGCAGATGCCACTGCCGGCTTTATACATTTCACATGGGCATTTCGAGGCTATACTCCGACTGTCGCGCCATGGCGAAGCCTACAGGAAGCAGCTGGCCGCCAAGTCGGCAGGTAGCTTAGTGGGTAAGAGCGTTGTGCCTGTAACCGAAAGGTCGCTGGTTCTAATCCCCGAGCCGACTAGGTGAAAAAAAGCAAGCACTTAACCCTAATTGCTCCTGTAAGTCGCTCTGGATAAGAGCGTCTGCTAAATGACTAAAATGTAAATGTAAGTCTGCGCGCAGGAGCGCCTCCCCGTTACGAGCCCTGCCAGCGCCTGGGGAGAAAAATCGCCCAGTTCTTCAAGATCGACCTGCGCTTCTAGAGCTCCGCGGTGATAGCCCTGCAGGAGGCTAGCGAGGCTCACCTGGTCGGTCTGTTCAAGGACACCAAACTGTGTGCCATCCACGCAAAGAGGGTGTCCATCGTGCCCTAGGACATCCTGATGGCCCACTGTATTCGCGGAGAGCGCGCAAATGATGACCTGATCTCCAAAATCCCACCTCCATATTTCCATCAAAAAGGCACAATTGCTCCATTTATACGCGCACCTCTACATTTCTCACCATGTATATTAACCTGTCTTAAAGCTACGTATTGCACGTTTTACTTGCCTGAGGCGTTGAAATAAAACGCATAAATCCAAAGGGATTATCTACAATAGTCAAAGACGCGCGGCAGGCCGAAATACTCCAGCCAAATAATTGGACAAATCAGGAAGGACAAAGGAAGTCTCGGTGCATGCGTTGCTTTATTCAGCACAGTTGAATGGACAGCACTTCTGCTTCATCTCCACTCACGAGACGGGTAATAGAGGAGCTCCGTGGTGCTGAAATGTACAAAGTTGTCCACTATCGGTATATCTATTTATTATGGCCATCGAAATGTTAGCTATTCAAATCAGATCCAACAATTATATCAAGGGATTAGAAATCCAAGGTTTAAAAACAAACGTGTCATTGTACTCAGAGGATCTAGATACATTTTCTAACCTCTCTGGAATACAACCACATTATGATAAATGTACTATATAAGGTATTGACCTTCCTGTAGCTCAGTTGGTAGAGCATGGCGCTTGCACCGCAATGGTTGTGGGTTCGATTCCCACGGGGGCCAGAATGAAAAATGTATGCACTCTGGATAAGAGCGTCTGCTAAATGACTAAACTGTAAATTGGATCACTGACAATACAACTTGTAGTTTACCAATAAAATGGTCTGATGGTGATGTGGATACATATCCCAAAATAAATAAAATGATCTCACTCTATTAAATGTTAATAGAAAGTTAGCAAAAAATTACAAGATCTTGCTACCAAGGAAAGGTAAAAATACCTGTCTATTTGTGGAAAAAAACGAATAGAAAAAAACATATATTTATTGATATTGTATAGCCTTACTTGTTGATATCTCTGACGACCAGAACCTTAATAATAATCACCATACTTACTTCACATAGCACGGACATATAGTAGACTACTGACACTCACTCCTATGGAATGGGTATGGGGACTGGACACGCCAGGACCCAGACCCTACTGTTGTCGATCACACATATTAATGTCGTGTTCAGGGTGCTATCAGAGTTATCGGAAATACCTAGTTCCGACTGGGAAGTTTCACTTGAATGACCCTCCAAGTTCGAATTACAAGAGAGAAATTGTGAAAATGTTGTTGCCAATCTTATTGGTTTAAGAATTGTTCCGACTTCAAAACCACTTTAACACAATCATGTCGGAGTTACAACTTCCCATTTTCCACGAGAATGTGAAGTTGGCATAATACAGCATTCAAGTGCTAGTCGGTACTTGGAAACGGACATTTCTGACTTGCTAACTGGTTGAACGTGTTAAAACAAGTATATAATATGATTGACATAACCATAATAGAAAGGCCTTGGAAGTGCCATAAGTGAAAGCCGACATTTCATTATTTTACATTAACCTCTTTAACATGTATTAAATGAATTATGAAGAAAATTGTGTAATTTAGGCTCTGCGAAATATAAAATGCATTATGAAGAAAATCGTGTACTGTTGCCTACACGGAAAAGGGGCCTTTCTGACCAAAAGTGCACCAGTATCCCAAAGTATTAAAGTATTAATCGAAATCAAGCATAGAAAACAGCGTTAACATTAATAAGGGTGGCAGGTAGCTTAGTGGGTAAGAGTGTTGTGCCAGTAACCGAAAGGTCGCTGGTTCTAGTCCCCGGGCCGACTAGGTGAAAAATCTGTCGATGTGCCCTTAAGCAAGGCACTTAACCCTAAATGCTCCTGTAAGTCGCTCTGGATAAGAGCATCTGCTAAATGACGTAAATGTAATAAAACAATTTTTCCCACGTAAATGTGTGTATTTTCTCACAAATTATGTTCAGAAAATCTCAAACAGTACATAGGCATACAACTACAATGTTTGAAACATTATTAAATAAAGACAACATTTCTGTATATTCACAACTATAATAAAGAAAAATAGGCTATCCGTTTATGGTTGTTGTGTGTAGCTTACTGGTTAAATTGGTGTCTTTTCGCACGAATTAAGTAGCACATAAATTCGTGTCTTTTCACACAGAAACGCACGAAATCTGCTGAAATACATTACGCTACCTGTGGCTTTCTCGAGCACGGTTATATGTCAGACATTTGAACGGTTACGGATAGGGGAAAGCAAACCCCGTATTGAGTCAATACTGTCATCTATTGGTAAACATAATCCTTAACGTAAATATCCCAGGTTAGTACACAACGATTTTCCTTGCATGTTTTGCTAGGTCCTGCAGGACATCACCCCCTTCATCTTCCTGGAATAAAAAAACCACACACAAACACAGACATTCTTTCAATGTTGGGAACACATTTTACATGAACATTTAAATCAAGATGGATTACGAGATGCCCAGGCTGATGCGCAAAGGCAACTATGCCGAGCGTGTGGGTGCTGTCGCACCAGTCTACCTGGCTGCCGTGCTCGAGTGCCTGACTGCTGAGATCCTGGAGTTGGCCGGAGACATTGCCCGTGCAAACAAGAAGCCTCACATTACACTGATTAACTCTATAGTATTATCCCAGTTTACGGTCTTGCCTACACCTAGCGAACAGTTTTTTAATTGATATGAAAAATAAATATTCCATTTGATTTGGAACAGCAAGCCAGACAAAATTAAACGGACCTATTTATAAAATGAATATCAATAGAGAGGACAGAATTTATTAAATATTTTAAGCTTGGACCTACCACTAAAAGCTTCAGTCATACAAAAGTTATACTTAAATCCGAATTGGTTCTCTAGAAATGTGTAAGACTGTCTCACCACGTTCAATAAATGGCATTTCCCCCCTTTATTCAGATTACAACCTCTCACTTTCAGTTATTTGAAATGAAATCAATTCTCAAATATCACTATATCTAAAACAAGCAGTGGCGGCTCCTGAAAAAATTCTCAGGGGGGGGCAATTTTTCTGATGATTTAGGTGACCTACACACATTTTAAAAAAGATATGTCCAGCAACAACATGAAGACAGGGGCAGCATATAAGTCAATACCAGAAGCATTTATTGACTGATCTCAAAAGTGTTGGCTTACCAGGGTTGGTGGAGCCCTCAGTTTCATCTTTGCCTCGCAAAGCTTACTCAAACACTCCGCAAAACTTCACACACTGGATTAGCCGGCTGAGGATGTGGCGGTTCTTGCTAATGTCGTAGTAAATATATTTGTTATAGTGAATATGGAATATGATATGTTGAGTAAAATGTTGTGCTAAGATCTATTTAGGTCAGGAGCTGGTTATAAGTTCTGTTCCTATCCAATAACAATGGACAAAAGGGTCCTATCTTGTCAGCCTTGTCAGCAGGTGGCCAAGGACAACACCCACGCCATAGGCCTCTCAGTTCTTCCAACTCACGAGTTCTTGCTCTGAGGACACACACACACACACAAACACACACACACACACACACACACATCATCACTGTTAAACACACACACACACACACACACACATCATCACTGTTAAACACACACACACACACACAAAAATCCCCTCTCTTAGGCTGAACATTTGAAGACAGAGAACCCGACTCAGAGCCAATGCAACAGTGACAGTAGCCTGGAGGGGACCTCGCCCAACTCATCAGGACCAATCAGAAGATCAGAACTACTAGATTCAACCTACTTCATTTATTGCATAAAATGTCTGCACACAATGTTTCGGGGCTCTCTTCAGATAATAATAATAATAATAATAATAATAATAATAATAATAATAATATGCCATTTAGCAGACGCTTTTATCCAAAGCGACTTACAGTCATGTGTGCATACATTTTTGTGTATGGGTGGTCCCGGGGATCGAACCCACTACCTTGGTGTTACAAGCGCAGTGCTCTACCAGCTGAGCTACAGAAAGTGGATACTCATGGATGCGCATCGCAATTGTAAAATGTCAACACAATTGGAGACACCACGTCATTTTTGGAGACATGTTATTGACAGTAAACTATTGTAGATGCGACTGCTAACTAAAAAAACATTTTAGCTGGCTAGCTAATCATCTTAGCTAAATGTGGGGCAAACAATTCAGTTATTTACCGTTAATTTGAGGGATTGGGGTGAAAGAAATCGAGTTACATAGTGATACTTTACGATATACTGTATTGACAATATCGCAATATTTTAGCGCTAGTTGGCTGTACCTGCACCAAAACACCATTATTGTTCCTTCATAGCTTGTTCTCAATCTTTTCACATTGGGAGCCAATTTGTTTTCAGCACTTTTATTTCCATGACTGATCAAAACTCGTTCTCATGGCTTTCTGATCCCTCTGCAACAGACATATGGTGCGCAATAAAATCACAGTATCGAATCGCAATACGTATAGAATCATGAGACTCGCAATGCATATATCTTATCGTGAGGTCCCTGGCAATTCCCAGCCCAAGTTCATTTGCCACAACAAATCTCTTCGCTAGCAAACGCGATGTCTTCTCCAAAACGGCAATGTGTCTCCAGCAATGTTTACTTTTTTGACGTTCTATGGCATCTCCATATATGACCACATGTAATATTTTGGTAAGTGATGCAAATAGTGAACTATGTAGGGCCAGGATGTAAAATATATGTAGCTGCAGCAATTTCTCTTATCTGATATGGTAAGTAATGGGGCTTAATGTATAGCTCCCTAAGAGTTTGACGAACGGGTCCGTGCACGCGATTCCAGATATCTTTACCTCTGAATAAACTGCCTTTATTATACCATATCCACCCTGTCCAAAGTCTCTACTTGGTCTCAGTTCTCCAGTAAACTTGTGATTATCAACACTAACCTCATCGTTGTGGCGGCGGACAGCTAGCCTGTATCCCTCATCAAGTTGAGTGGCAATGTTATTTTTCCGTTCGTACCAATTTTTTGAAAATCCTCGGGTGTAGGACTTTCCGCCTTTAGTAGAAACCTGTTGAATTATTAAATTTGGTCTGGGAGGTCCTAATTGTTTCGTTGCCAATTTATCTTCATTTGTTCGCTGACAAAAAGGAACTTCTTTCAAAGACACAATCCGCTCTTTTCTTAGTTACGTTCATGGTTACGTAACGTATGACGAAAGCGCGTAAGTGCAAGCCCTCAGACACCCATAGAGATTGTATTGAAAGATCTGATATTTGAAAAACATAGATTTTACATGGGAGTCTATGACAGACTTCTGGGCGATTTTCAACCTGACTGAAATCGCCCCAAAAGGGGGGGGAGCCATTTGAAGCACGACTTTAGCCTGATTCGACATTTAGTGGCAGTGTGGCACTGTGGCAGATCAGACGTATAGATTACAACACTGATAACTACTGTTGCCGTGATATAATTGATTAGAAAAAAAATCTCTTCCTTTTCCCGTTTGGCAGTGCGTCGCCCATATCGCCCTATTGAACAGGCCGCCCCTGAAAACAAGCCATATAAAGTTGGATGCAATTTCAATTTAATCATCCAGAAACGACAGAATAAACTCAAATACACTAATAGAAAAATACATATGTCTTGATATTGTATAGCCTACTTGTTGGTATCTCAGACGACCAGAACCTTAATAATAATCACCATACTTACTGATTAAGCCAACTCAAACATTTTCAGTTTATGCTACTCAGAATATTTATTCATCTTTCTCATTGCAATATCTCAAGAGAACTTAATAATTTCAAGCATGAAAATGAAACATAAATATCCTGAGTTAACTTAACATTTATTCGTTTTTTCAATCAATCTTCTGATTACCCATAACTCAAAAACATATACTTGTTACAACTCAAAATCATTTACCACCAAATTTAAAATATTTGTAGCAACTGATTGCCTTAAAAATAATAAGTACTATTGACTTAAAGGTCAAACAAAAAAACATCATCTATTCAGATGTTTAGTATAAACTTTTCTTGCCCAGTCTTTTAGCAAAAAAATATGAAATAAAAAAACATTAATAAAAAATAACAATTAACAAGTCTACTTCTGGGCATTTTGTTTATACTTTAAGATGAACTATGTAATAGTAGAACATATTCAAACTCAGAAAAGCTAAAATTACATTAAGAAAATATCATTATATCACAAATAGCTTATAAACTGTTAATACAACATTACCAGGAGGGCATCAGCAAGTCTTGGGTGGTGACCAAACATTTGTTTAGAAAGATTATTTGCCCACACCTGTGCCTTTTAGCACAAAATGAAACAATCTATTTAATAATAATAGTAATATAACTATAATAGTAATACAAATAATTAAAAATTGAAAAGAGAATTAAATAAACAATTAAAGGCACACTTTTGGCCATCTGGTTGTAAACTTGCAGTGCAGCAATGTATAAACAAATTGCTTGTAAATTCTTCACAACTAAAACGGCTAAAATTTCAAAACGGTACATTAACATGTACAAAGGCAGTGTTTAGCCTTCCTTTGGCTATCTGGTTCAAATCTAGCAACTTCAGGGTGCACTGTATAGTTTTAGAAAATTAATTCAAACTCGAAAGCAAAATTAACAATATTAATAAGACAATAAAAATTATTTAACCATTTCCATAACTGAATAAACATCCCATCCTCAGAAGAAAATAAAGTCCCTATAACACTGTTTCCAACTAGAAAGGTGGCTACTTTACTAAAGTAAACTAGCCTGAAACTTTGAGGACAGTTTATTTATTTATGAAAATGTATCAATGAAGAGCTTTCCTTTCTGATAAAAATGTACTTCCCAAAGCTATATAGTACACCTTTTAAAAACAAAATGCCATAGTGTATAAATATGGAGGATATATTTATTCATAATTCAAATTGAAAGTCCAAAGAGAAAAAGAAGCAAGATCAAATTAATAGTATTATTTTACTACGCTACTAGGAAAAATCATGCCATAATTAAATGTATGATGTAAAAGTTAAAATGGAAATACATAAATTAAAATCTAAAATATAATTGTTTTATTTTAGCCTTTCCCCTTTATAATTTTCAATTTGACATTTTATCTTTTGAATTTTACGTTTTACATTTGACATTGACATTTTCAGATTCACCTTTTACATTCTGATTTAAGCTTTTCATTTAGAAGTGACAGGTGTCAATTTAAATGAGGAGGCATGGCCCAACGGCTGGTGGGAGGGTCTGAAACGACTTCCAGCTGACAGTTGAAGCTTTTTAAATGTGACTTTTTAAATTTAATTATGGCATGATTTTTCCTAGTAGTGTAGTAAAATAATAATATTTTTAATTTGATCTCGCTTCGTTTTCCCTTTGGCCTTTCAATTTGAATTATGAATAAAAATATCCTCCATATATAAACACTTAATTCAACCCTGAATTTCAGTTTAACAACAATTAAATGTACATTAAAACGTACAAAGACAGTGTGTACTTTGTGCCATTTGGCTGAAAACCCATTGAGTAGAGCAGCAACTTTAACATAAACAGTTTAACAGTATTCAACATGGACCTGACATGACATATTCTCATTATGGACTATGCTCTAACAGAGTGAGCCATCAGAATCCACCACTCCTTTTTGGATCTTCAGTTACACATACAACATCAGCTCATTTTTAAGATTCTGCAGCTTGGATGACAGTTTAGAGTCATCAAGACCAAGTAAGATTTTCTGTGTGAACTCAAAAGTGTTTGTCAGTCCCTTGGGATAGCTGAGATGTAGTGCATAAATCAGGCCGAACATTACCAGGAAGGCATCAGCAAGCCTGGGGAGATTGACAACCACATCACCCTCTAGGACGACAGAGACTCTCACTGGGTGGTAGTGAACTGGGCTTGTGGCATCATCACTGACTGTTGTAAGGAGGACCACTGATGCATCCCACAGGTCTGGCTCATCCATATCATCCTTTAAAAAATGAAAGGGAGAACATATACTAATCACATTTACTGAAACTATGGCTGTGGCAATTTTGATTACAGTTGGATGCAGGGGTGGAACGGTACATGTATTTGTATTGAACCGAAATGGTACGGGCGTCTCGGTACGGTACATGAATTTACACGGAGAATACACAGTATAAAAATAAATAAAACTTGAGTGCAAATTAATTAATGTAATGCGGAACTACTGTTAGACAAGCGGTTCTTTAGGGACACCTAATCTGTAGCCCTGCCCTTAGCTCTGAAGCTCCCGAGCCCCGCCTACATGTCGAGTCAGTCAGTCCAGTCCAAATGAAGAGTCCACATGAAGCGAACTAGTCCCTTCCAAATACAACAAAACACGGACGTAGCTGTATCCCTTCTCGCCTCGACCACAAATGGCCTCCAGGCCCGTTTGATTCGCTGTTTGCTCCGGTATTAGCTGTTAGCTCCGCCGTTAGCTTCGCCGTTAGCGTGTGAAGCTAACACCAAAACTCACATCATCCCCTGTCACCTGCAGCTGGCCTTCCGTAACGACGAGGACCCAACATCCGGGGGGTGCTACTCCCCAAGAAGACCGAGAATGCCGTCAAAGCCAAGTAAATTCGCTACTGCGGCTTCAACTTGACTACTCAACCCCCAAAGGCTATTTTAAGTGCCAACCAATTGAGTGGGTGTATACACAAAGAACCAGACACCTGGATAGTTCCCGTTGAGGTTCCCCCCGGAAGAGAAATGGTTTCTGACTGCAACAGTGAGTCCTACAACATCTTAATTATATCAACCCCCTCTCCACTAAGCACCCCAGTTATTTTAGGGACACATATCACTTCTTAGAAAATATCAAACACATAGCTGTTCCCTCCCAAACATATACACATATATACAGTATCTCACAAAAGTGAGTACACCCCTCACATTTTTGTAAATATTTGAGTTATTTTTTTATTTTTTATTTTTATTTTTTATTTCACCTTTGTTTAACCAGGTAAGCCAGTTGAGAACAGGTTCTCATTTACAACTGCGACCTGGCCAAGATAAAGCAAAGTAGTGCAATAAAAACAACACAGAGTTACATATGGGGTAAAAAAAACATAAAGTCAGAAATACAACAGAAAATATATATACAGTGTGTGCAAATGTAGCAAGTTATGGAGGTAAGGCAATAAATAGGCTATAGTGCAGAATAATTACAATAGTATTAACACTGGAATGCTAGATGTGCAAGAGATTATGTGCAAATAGAGATACTGGGGTGCAAAAGAGCAAAATAAATAACAATATAGGGATGAGGTAGTTGGGTGGGCTAATTTCAGATGGGCTGTGTACAGGTGCAGTGATCGGTAAGGTGCTCTGACAACTGATGCTTAAAGTTATTGAGGGAGATAAGAGTCTCCAGCTTCAGAGATTTTTGCAATTCGTTCCAGTCATTGGCAGCAGAGAACTGGAAGGAATGGCGGCCAAAGGAGGTGTTGGCTTTGGGAATGACCAGTGAGATATACCTGCTGGAGCGCAGACTACGGGTGGGTGCTGCTATGGTGACCAATGAGCTAAGATAAGGCGGGGATTTGCCTAGCAGTGATTTATAGATGGCCTGGAGCCAGTGGGTTTGACGACGAACATGTAGTGAGGACCAGCCAACAAGAGCGTACAGGTCACAGTGGTGGGTAGTGTATGGGGCTTTGGAGACAAAACGGATGGCACTGTGATAGACTACATCCAATTTGCTGAGTAGAGTGTTGGAGGCTATTTTGTAAATGACATCGCCGAAGTCAAGGATCGGTAGGATAGTCAGTTTTACGAGGGCATGTTTGGCAGCATGAGTGAATGAGGCTTTGTTGCGAAATAGGAAGCCGATTCTAGATTTAACTTTGGATTGGAGATTCTTTATGTGAGTCTGGAAGTTGAGTTTACAGTCTAACCAGACACCTAGATATTTGTAGTTGTCCACATACTCTAGGTCAGACCCGTCGAGAGTGGTGATTCTAGTCGGGTGGGCGGGTGCTAGCAGCGTTCGATTGAAAAGCATGCATTTAGTTTTACTAGTGTTTAAGAGCAGTTGAAGGCTACTGAAGGATTGTTGTATGGCATTGAAGCTCGTTTGGAGGTTTGTTAACACAGTGTCCAATGAAGGGCCAGATGTATACAAAATGGTGTCGTCTGCGTAGAGGTGGATCTGAGAGTCACCAGCAGCAAGAGCGACATCATTGATATACACGGAGAAAAGTGTCGGCCCAAGAATTGAAGCCTGTGGCACCCCCATAGAGACTGCCATAGGTCCAGACAACAAGCCCTCCGATTTGACACACTGAACTATATCTGAGAAGTAGTTGGTGAACCAGGCGAGGCAGTCATTTGAGAAACCAAGGCTATTTAGTCTGCCAATAAGAATGCGGTGGTTGACAGAGTCGAAAGCCTTGGCCAGGTCGATGAAGACGGCTGCACAGTACTGTCTATTATCAATCGCGGTTATAATATAGTTTAGGACCTTGAGCGTGGCTGAAGTGCACCCGTGTCCAGCTCGGAAACCGGATTGCATAGCGGAGAAGGTACGGTGGTATTCGAAATGGTCGATGATCTGTTTGTTAACTTGGCTTTCGAATACTTTCGAAAGGCAGGGCAGGATGGATATAGGTCTGTAGCAGTTTGGAGTATATCTTTTCATGTGACAACACTGAAGAAATGACACTTTGCTACATTGTAGAGTAGTGAATGTACAGCTTGAATAACAGTGTACATTTGCTGTCCCCTCAAAATAACTCAACACACAGCCATTAATGTCTAAACCGCTGGCAACAAAAGTGAGTACACCCCTAAGTGAAAATGTTCACTCGTTAGTGTTACAAGGTCTCAGGTGTGAATGGGGAGCAGGTGTGTTAAAATTTGGTGTCATCGCTCTCACACTCCCTCATACTGGTCACTGGAAGTTCAACATGGCACCTCATTGCAAAGAACTCTGAGGATCTGAAAAAAAGAATTGTTGCTCTACATAAAGATGGCCTGGGCTATAAGAAGATTGCCAAGACCCTGAAACTGAGCTGCAGCACGGTGGCCAAGACCATACAGCGGTTTAACAGGACAGGTTCCACTCAGAACAGGCCTCACCATGGTCGACCAAAGAAGTTGAGTGAACGTGCTCAGCGTCATATCCAGAGGTTGTCTTTGGGAAATAGACGTATGAGTGCTGCCAGCATTGCTGCAGCGGTTGAAGGGGTCGGGGGTCAGCCTGTCAGTGCTCAGACCATACACTGCACCAAATTGGTCTGCATGGCTGTCGTCCCAGAAGGAAGCCTCTTCTAAAGATGATGCACAAGAAAGACCGCAAACATTTTGCTGAAGACAAGCAGACTAAGGACATGGATTACTGGAACCATGTCCTGTGGTCTGATGAGACCAAGATAAACTTATTTGGTTGAGATAGTGTCAAGCGTGTGTGGCGGCAACCAGGTGAGGAATACAAAGACAAGTGTCTTGCCTACAGTCAAACATGGTGGTGGGAGTGTCATGGTCTGGGGCTGCATGAGTGCTGCCGGCACTGGGGAGCTACAGTTCATTGAGGGAACCAAGGTCTCTAACATCCACCAGCTCCGTGATGTCGTCATGGCGGAGTGGAAGAGGACTCCAGTGGCAACCTGTGAAGCTCTGGTGAACTCCATGCCCAAGAGGGTTAAGGCAGTGCTGGAAAATGATGGTGGCCACACAAAATATTGACACTTTGGGCCCAATTTGGACATTTTCACTTAGGGGTGTATTCACTTTTGTTGCCAGCGATTTAGACATTAATGGCTGTGTGTTGTGTTATTTTGAGGGGACAGCAAATTTACACTGTTATACAAGCTGTACACTCAATACTTTACATTGTAGCAAAGTGTCATTTCTTCAGTGATGTCGCATGAAAAGATATACTCAAATATTTACAAAAATGTGAGGGGTGTACTCACTTTTGTGAGATACTGTGTGTGTGTGTGTGTGTGTGTATATATATATATATATATATATATATATATATATATATATATATATACAGTGGGGGAAAAAAGTATTTAGTCAGCCACCAATTGTGCAAGTTCTCCCACTTAAAAAGATGAGAGAGGCCTGTAATTTTCATCATAGGTACACGTCAACTATGACAGACAAAATGAGGGAAAAAAATCCAGAAAATCACATTGTAGGATTTTTAATGAATTTATTTGCAAATTATGGTGGAAAATAAGTATTTGGTCAATAACAAAAGTTTCTCAATACTTTGTTATATACCCTTTGTTGGCAATGACACAGGTCAAACGTTTTCTGTAAGTCTTCACAAGGTTTTCACACACTGTTGCTGGTATTTTGGCCCATTCCTCCATGCAGATCTCCTCTAGAGCAGTGATGTTTTGGGGCTTTCGCTGGGCAACACGGACTTTCAACTCCCTCCAAAGATTTTCTATGGGGTTGAGATCTGGAGACTGGCTAGGCCACTCCAGGACCTTGAAATGCTTCTTACGAAGCCACTCCTTTGTTGCCCGGGCGGTGTGTTTGGGATCATTGTCATGCTGAAAGACCCAGCCACGTTTCATCTTCAATGCCCTTGCTGATGGAAGGAGGTTTTCACTCAAAATCTCACGATACATGGCCCCATTCATTCTTTCCTTTACACGGATCAGTCGTCCTGGTCCCTTTGCAGAAAAACAGCCCCAAAGCATGATGTTTCCACCCCCATGCTTCACAGTAGGTATGGTGTTCTTTGGATGCAACTCAGCATTCTTTGTCCTCCAAACACGACAAGTTGAGTTTTTACCAAAAAGTTATATTTTGGTTTCATCTGACCATATGACATTCTCCCAATCCTCTTCTGGATCATCCAAATGCACTCTAGCAAACTTCAGACGGGCCTGGACATGTACTGGCTTAAGCAGGGGGACACGTCTGGCACTGCAGGATTTGAGTCCCCGGCGGCGTAGTGTGTTACTGATGGTAGGCTTTGTTACTTTGGTCCCAGCTCTCTGCAGGTCATTCACTAGGTCCCCCCGTGTGGTTCTGGGATTTTTGCTCACCGTTCTTGTGATCAGTTTGACCCCACAGGGTGAGATCTTGCGTGGAGCCCCAGATCGAGGGAGATTATCAGTGGTCTTGTATGTCTTCCATTTCATAATAATTGCTCCCACAGTTGATTTCTTCGAACCAAGCTGCTTACCTATTGCAGATTCAATCTTCCCAGCCTGGTGCAGGTCTACAATTTTGTTTCTGGTTCCTTTGACAGCTCTTTGGTCTTGGCCATAGTGGAGTTTGGAGTGTGACTGTTTGAGGTTGTGGACAGGTGTCTTTTATACTGATAACAAGTTCAAACAGGTGCCATTAATACAGGTAACGAGTGGAGGACAGGGGAGCCTCTTAAAGAAGAAGTCACAGGTCTGTGAGAGCCAGAAATCTTGCTTGTTTGTAGGTGACCAAATACTTATTTCCACCATCATTTGCAAATAAATTCATAAAAAATCCTACAATGTGATTTTCTGGAAACACATTTCTCAATTTGTCTGTCATAGTTGACGTGTATGATGAAAATTACAGATTTTTTTTTATCCACAGAGGGTTCTCCCCAACAAACTGGCAAAGTACACAGACTTACTAGAGAACCACAGAAAGCGTAAGTCCTCCTCTTCCAGTGATACTCTTGTGTAAAATGCAAAAATCACAGCCTTCGCTGCCCCAGGACGGGTAACACAAGCAACGCTTGACAAGCTGGTGCTAAATTTTGTATGTGAGGCCAACCAACCATTTTCTGTGGTTGAGACGCCATCCTTCAAGACTTTGATAGAAACCTTGCAACCTCAAACAGTAATGACAAGGAAAACGTTATGCACAAGAATACAAGAAGCTGCAAAACACAAGAAGAGCATAATCATCAAAAAGCTGAGTGCTGTGAACTATGTTGCTACCACAACAGACTGCTGGTCTGCCAGACAACATAGCTACTTAGGTGTCACCTGTCACTGGATAGACAACACCTCACTGGAGAGGCACTCCGCTGCATTGGCTTGTAGACCTGTCAAAGGCTCGCACACATTTGATGTCCGTGCTGCTGCATTAGAGGAAATACATTCTGAGTACCACATCAGGGAAAAATTGACCATGGCGACAACAGACAGTGGCTCAAACTTCCTGAAGGCCTTTCGATTATATGGTGAGGAGAAAAAGGAGGAAGCCATCAATGTACAAGAAGAGAGTGACTCCACCCTTGATGATGCAACAGAAGATCAGAGTGAGTCAGAGGTGGAGTGTCAAGATGTGTCTGCTATTCTGGATGACAACACAGGCCTTGAGTACCAACTTCCAAGGCAGCAAAAGTGTGCATGCCATCTCCTCAATCTTATATCCACAGTTGATGCCACTGCTGCAGGAGGAGCTGCAAACGAAACCTACAAGAGGCTGTCTCGGTCTTCTTTTGCAAAGTGTCATGCTCTTTGGAATAAAACCAGCAGGTCAACCATGGCTCATGAAACAGTGGAACGTGAATGCAAGCTGCTGTTTCTCCGACCCAATCAGACACGCTGGAGCTCCCTGCTCCTCGCTGTAGAATGGATTGTGCGCATTCACCGAGAGCAAGGAGAACAAGCAATTCGCAATGTCTGCACAGCATTAAAGATAAAGATGTAAGTTGACAAAATGTATATTTTGTTTTAAAAGAATAATAAAAATAAATAAGCCTTGCTGATTAATGGGTAATTCCACTTGTCTCAAGTAACTAAGTTTTCTTTGCATGGTGGTGTGACAATTGTGGATGACTTGAATGAAATAATTTAAATAATTTATTTTATTTTTTATTTATTTGTGCATTTAACATGTACAATGCATAATAAACACATCGTACCAGAAATAGCTATAAGTAATTGTTTTATCGTTACATCTTTTATAGGTTCAATCCAGCTGAAATTGGGTTTTTGGTCGAGTATGCTGCTGTGATGAAGCCTGTTGCCATGGTCCTTAATATCCTCCAAGGGGAATCATCTGTGCATATGGGCCTCCTGCTGCCAACACCTTACCAGTTGCGGGACAAGCTGAAGAGGTTGGAGTCAACTTGCAAAATGTGTACACCTCTTGTTCACGCCCTGCAGCAAGGGATCCAGAAACGTTTTGGAGACGTCATGAAAGAGCCTGAGCTGATTGCAGCAGCAATACTCCTACCAAGATTCAGAACATCCTGGACCACAGAGGAGAACATCTTAAATGCTGGTAAATATAATTGTTTATCAATTCAAATGTGAACCAGTAGACATTGACCTATATAACTCTGTATAATATTACTGTAATTTAGGATTATAGTGTGTCAGTGACAAACCACAGGGTGGCAATATAGTTAGAAGCTCAGGTAGCTTTTAATGTCAAACATCAGCAGCTTGACAGCCTATACAGTAGAAGGGTAAGAATAATGTGCAGACTTAATTCGTTTGAAAAACGATTTATCTTGCCCTAAAACCCACAGGCCTTGACTACATCAGAAATCACCTCAACACCGACTTGGATGATGTCACCAGCGCAAACAGCGGCCTCTCTGATGAAGACGACTTCTTTGCATCCATGGAGTTGGGAAAATCACAAGTAGGAGAGCTGGAGACGTACCTTTCATGTCTGTCCCCTGCAGGTATGGATCTACTCCACACCTTTCCTCGCATCAAGAAGCTGTCACTCAAAGTCAACACAGGTCTTCCTGCATCTGCAGCCTGTGAGAGACTTTTCAGTCATGCAGGACTCCTGTTCACTGCTAAACGATCACAGCTTCACAGCAAGAACCTTGAGAGCCAGCTACTGTTGAAGCTTAATAGTGACATCACTGAGCGATTCTTTGGTGAAATAGTTTGTTTCTGCATGTTTTGACACACACACACAAACTCCCAGTGGGGCCTTCAATATAAAAGGGTTTTCATGTTACTGTGCCAAAGAGTTCCTGGAGTGTTGACTGAAGTCAACCAGTCAAAGGGCCAGTGTCAGCCTAAAGGTTAGAATATTGCCAAATCTGTTGTCTGCCTGTGGGAGTCTAGATGGGGGAAGCTGCTCCTCTCTCAGCTGCTTTTGAGCAAAGCGTGTAATCCCCTTAACTGTGTAATGGTTGTGCTAGAGAGCCAGAGGTGTGGACTCGAGTCATGTGACTTGGATTCGAGTCAGACTCGAGTCATGAATTTGATGACTTCAGACTCGACTCGACAAAATGTACAAAGACTTGCAACTCGACTTGGACTTTAACATCAATGACTCGTGACTTCACTTGGACTTGCGCCTTATGACTCGAGAAGACTTGCTACTTCCCATGAAAACTGGGGAAAAAAAATTTCACACGGCCGCGCCGCTCTCCGTTTATCTGCATCTGTGAAAAAAATGTGCACCATCCACCTGTATGCATACAGAGAGCGCGCGCTGCCTGCACGTTATCCAATCACTGTAGTCCCACGTTGTTTTGATTCGACAGCATCTAAGCAGGCACATTGCAAGACAACCAATGAAGCACATCAAGCAACAACGCGCCAGTTGTCAAAATGATACCGAAGATAGTTTGGTTTGGCTATAAAAATTACGAGGTAGTCGACAAAAAACGAGTTGCAATCTGCAAAACATGCGGATCGAAGATTACAGATTGAGCTGCCACAACGTCCAACTTTGTTCGACACCTGAAGTTGCACAAAGAAAGGTAAGTTTTGAACGAATGCTACGCACCTTATCGGATGTACCGTAACTTACTAGCTAGCTGCTGCATATTTACTGTATCAACGAGACAAACGCACGTCTCCCTTGCTGGTTCATGCTTACAAAAATATGGATTTTTGAACTGCTATTATATGGACATTCTAAAACGCTTTCGTGAAAAACGCTTAACGTTCTTTAATGTACTAAGACAGTGTTATTAAAAGACCAAACTCTGTAAATATCATATTAATAAAGTATACTATGTACAAAACATCAGATGAGCCCAGAATATGAACGCAAACACGTTTAATAACACGTTGCGTTTTCCTCCCATAGAAAACTATTATAAGAAAAGGCTTAACGTGTCTTAATATACTGAGACAGTAATATTAAAAGACCAAACTATAAATATCATATTAATAAAGTATACTAAATGTACAAAACATCAGATGAGGCCAGAATATGAACGCAAACATGTTTAACAACACGTTAAGTGTTTTCCTCCCATAGAAAACCATTATAAGAAAAGGCTTAACATGTCTTATGTAGGCTACTATGTATTCTGGGCTCATCTGATGTTTTGTACATAGTATGCTTTATTAATATGATATTTGCAGAGTTTGGTCTTATAATATTACTGTCTTAGTATATTAAGCATTAAGCAACGTTAAGCGTTTTTCACGTTAAGCGTTTTAGAATTCAGTTTCAGAGTTGCTGGTGTGCTGCCTCATTGAGGTCGTTTATGTAATTTTGGTTAATCACAACTAAGCTGAACTGTCGCTGAAGACAAAATATCACAATTAAACAATGAATGCACCCCCTTTCACAACTCGGATGTAGTTGGTGCATCCCTAAACCCATCCAAGTACAACAGGAAACATAGTAAGACGTATACATTGTAAAGAGGAAAATGATAACACAGTCACAGTAGATCCACCATTAGCCTTCCCTTTTCATATCATGCCCAAACAGCAGACAGCGCATGGACAGAGTGCTACCGTAGTCTACAGTAGGTCTGTGAGGCAGCGCACCACTGGGATATATACAGTATATAATAAAATAATAACGATTATAGTAGTAATGTTCAGAGATGCAATAGATTATTATAGTGCAGTTCTTAACTAATGGGAATATTGTTTAGCTTATTTTTGGTTTAATTTGGTTTACTTTAGTTATTTAATTTATTCAATTATTTTGTTTTTCTATACTTTTCATGCCAACTTGCCATGGCCCCCCTAGAACCCCCTCGCGGCACCCAAGGGTCCCCGTCCCCACTTTCAAAACCACTGCTATAAAGCATATGACTTCAGTTTCTTGAGGGAAAGGGCTTTCTTATGAATTTTGAAGCAGTGAAAATATTCTTAATATTGCATACACTGACACTGAAATGTATTATCGTAAACCGTAGTGTACAATAGGCAATGAATATTAACACAACAACATTGATATGAGTAAAGAGTAGTTTCAAATACAACATGTGTGGCTGTAAAGGATTTTCTGACATCTGTTTCATATTCTTCTCTGTTACAGGTATGAAGAATACCAGATGAACAAAATCATCGTAGATGAACCACAACAGCCTTCAATCTCACAATTCCTTGACACTCGTGTAGGGCGTTACAGCCTGACCCACCCACAGCAGAAGGCCATCTCCAATGCGATACTGTCTGACTTGATTATTGATTGCAATTTCCCTCTGTCTATTGTGGAAAATAAGAGCTTTCGTCACTTTCTGGCTGTGCTGGACAGCAAGTATACCCCAGTATGTCGCCGAACGCTGACCACAAAAACAGAGAGCCTTGCTGAGGAGAGACGGTCAAAGTTAAAAACTCAATTGAGCAACACTGACCATGTTTCAGTCACTGTGGACATTTGGTCTGATCGAAAGATGAGGGGATTCCTTGGTGTCACTGTGCACTGGATGGAGCGAGATGCAGAGAGGGTACAGCTAAAGACTAATCTCTTGGCCTGCAACCGCTTCAAAGGCTCTCACACAGCAGAGCGAATCTGTGACCAATTTGAGGCAATATGTGATGAATACAACATCAAAGCTAAATTGGACTATATAATTAGTGACAATGCTGCTAACATGCGCAAGGCATTTACAGTCTGCTTCCCCAGCGAACAGGAGGAAGATGAAGATGCTGGAGATAATCTTGATGATCCTGAGCTATGGCATGACTTAACCCAAGAAGACCAGCAAACCGTCGATGCTGCTATGGCAAAGAAACAGCGCCTGCAGTGTTTTGCACACACATTGCAGCTGGTTGTGGGAGACGGTTTGAAAGAAACAAAAGCGGCATGTCCTTCTCTCTCCAAGTTATCAAAACTTAGCTCCCTGCTCCACACAAGCACAACGTTTAAAGACATCTTCGATGGTGAATTTGGGGAGCACAGAGGCATCCCTGCTGCAGTGAGCACGAGGTGGAATTCCACACTGCGGCAGGTAAAAGCAGTCCTTCATTGTGATCAGCAAAAGCTCTGCGCAGTTCTTGAGAAGGCCGGGCATAAAGAACTGTCATTCACACCACAAGAGTGGAATCTGCTGAAGGAGTTGGTGGACATCTTAAAACCGTTCGGAGAAGCAACTGATTTGACACAGGGGGAGAAAGTCATTACAATCAGTGCAGTTGTTCCATCCATCTTGTCCCTCAATCACCATCTTGAGAAGCTGAAGCCTCAAGTTCGTTTCCTGAGTGGCCTGGTCAGAGGTCTGCAGGCATCCCTGAAAAAAAGATTTCTTGGGATCTTCATTAATGTAAAAATGGCCCAGTCTCAAGAAGGGATCACTGCCCCCTTTTCAGACACAGTCTACCTGAAAGCAGCTGCCTTGGATCCAGCCTTTTGTCTGCTGTGGATTGAGCCCCATGTGCTGGTCAACCGTGACATCAAGGCAGAGGTGGCACAACGAGTTAAAGGTAAATATTATTGACTTGCAATGCAACTTAAATGCAACGTACAATAATTTGATCTTAATCTGATATAGGATCTAATGTGATATTAATCTGACTTTAACAATAATAAAAAAATTCAGTCTTGAACAGTATCATCAACATCAGAAATAAGGGCTCTTTTGTTTCTGCTGTTGTGACACGTTTTTATTTTTATTTTTAGAATTGATCCTGCAAGATGCTGCAGAGACAGAGCAGCCTGTGCCGGTGCCTGCTGAAGAAGAACTAGAGGACATGGAAGGAGAAGGGCTGTTTGCTGCATACCATAAGAGGCAGAAAAGGGATGTTGGGACCCCACCAGCAGTACAGCTAAGTCACTACATTGACATGGCAGAAGGACAGAATGCCCTTTTGTTCTGGGCACTGAACAGTAAGACTCTTCCTTCACTCTTTCAAGTAGCCATCCGAGTCTTGGCAGTGCCTGCTTCTAGTGCTCCAGTGGAGCGAGTTTTCAGCCATGGTGGCATCATTCTGCGTCCCCATCGTGCACAAATGACTGACAGACTTTTGGCCAATTTGATCTTTTGCAAATGCAATGCAGTATAGGGGCCTCCCTCCACCTGTCCACAGCACGCATGCGCGCACACACACTCACTCTCTGCTCATCACCTGTCCACACAGCTCTCTCTCTCCTGTGGTAGGAGTTTCACATGGAGTAAGATCTGTTCATTTGCAGTGCAGGTTCCCACACTGTTTTTACTTCCAGAGCTTTGGTGTTTGTCCTTCCCCGTAAACCATTTTCTCTCTCTCTCTCTCTCTCTCTCTCTCTCTCTCTCTCTCTCTCTCTCTCTCTCTCTCTCTCTCTCTCTCTCTCTCTCTCTCTCTCTCTCTCTCTGCATTGTTCTAGTGCAATATGCTGTTCAAATACAAGCATTTTTTTTGTGAAAATTAAATGTTATGTTTTTTGCTGTATTTGATTAATGTTATTGTATAAAAAGGTTTAAATAAATACAAATCTTACAGACATACATGATTTGTATACATTTTATTTCTGTGGTAAGAGGACTTGAAATGACTCGAAACTAAAATGGTAGGACTTTGGACTCGACTTGAGACTTGATGGCTTTGACTTTTGACTCGACTTGAGACTTGCCTCATCTTTGACTCGACTTGACTCGGGACTCGAGGGCAAAGACTTGAGACTTACTTGTGACTTGCATAACAATGACTTTGTCCCACCTCTGTAGAGAGCACAGAGCTATTAATGTATAACTCCATTGTAAAGACACATCATACATGCTTTATGCTGCTTATCTTGGGGGTGTGGGGACAAGTGTGACTTTTTTTTTGCTGACTTTTCTTGTTAGATATTGGAGCTGGAAGTAAACATAATGCCCCATCTACAACTACATCACTCTCCTCTGATGCCTTTTAGAGAACATGCATTCAGCTTAATTTGTGTTCTGGGATACTAGGCCTGCAATATTGTTTTATTTGGCCATCTATCATGGACTGGTGCTTTTTCAGTTGATGTGTATTGCTGCTCTTTTCCTCTGCTCAGTGAGATGTGCAGTGTGGCCTAATCACAGATCAGAGTATTAATTTCTAGGCACACAGAAAAAGGGCTGTTGCTTGCCATGCAATACAAAGGTACTGAGTAGGCCTAATCAACACCTATTGATTATTTTATGTTGACCGCTTCCTTCTGGTGTGCAGTTTTCTGTTCAGCATACCTGGTATGAAATGTTTGTGTTTCCTTCTGTTGTTCTGTCACTGTGGAGACACACACATACACAGTTTATGAGAGTTTATGGGCTGCCTCATTCTAGTTCTGCCTGGTAAAAAAAAGTAAAAAGGTTTGGAAATGTGTGTTACTTGTGCTTATTTTTTTATTATTTTTTATTTATTTGATAAGTACTTGAATTTACCGGAATTATTTTAATTTAAGCTATTTTGTAATTCATTTTAATTTATTTTATTGTTGGATGAACTATAATTTGCCTAAAGATGATTATTTTGTATTTTTGTCTGTCTGATTGTTGCCTTGTGTTAAAAAATAAACTCAAGTAACTCAACAGTTACTCAGTACTTGAGTAGTTTTTTCACCAAGTACTTTTTTACTCTTACTCAAGTAATTATTTGGATGACTACTTTTACTTGAGTCATATTTGTTATATCTAGCCTAGCTGTAGAAGAACGGACATCTGCACAGTTTCACATTGTACATCACTCTGTCGTTTAATGAATGTGCCACACATTCTGACAACCCATTCATCCGTAAAGCAGCACACTATCGTAAACCATAACAACGTACAGTACGACGTACAGCACGTCGTACCATACATAACATTTCCCCCCCTTTCCAAAACCAGGGACTGGTACCATATATAAAATGTCCATAGGGCAAGAACCTAGAGTGATACTGTCACGGTTTCGGCCGAGGCTGCCTCTCCTCCTTGTTCGGGCAGGCTTCGGCGCTCGTCGTCTCCGGAATTCTAGCTGCCACCGATAGATGTTTCATGTTCGTTTGCTTTTGTCTGTTTGTGTCACACCTGTTTCTGTTTTACGTGATTAGTGTCCTATAAGTTTCTCGTTGTGTTTGTCATGTGTTGTGTATGATTGTTTTTCGTCAGTGTTGTGTTTGCTCGGTTGAGCATATTCTCTCCACTGCGCTGGAGCTCGATTGCACTTGTTTCGTGCACTACTTCATTTTGTCGCACCTGTTTGTGCGCATTTTGCCTATACGCCTTGTGCGTAGTTTAGCTGTTGGGCTTAGTTGCCCTGTTGCCTGTGTTTGGGCCGGAATACAGCATTTGGAACCTACCGTCTGCGTCCTGCATCTGATTTCCTACACTACACCTACACACGCCCTGACAGAATCATACACCAACCATGGAATCAGCAGGAGCCGAAGCAGCCCAGACAAGACTGGAAGCCCAGGTTCGGGATCAGCAGGAGCAACTCCTGCAGATGGGGAACGCCCTGCAGGAGGTGATTACCACACTCCGAGGCTGGGGTTCGCCTCCACCACCGCCCGCCCTGCCAGCACCATCGGCCAGCCCGCCCGTTCCAGCACCGGAACCTCGAGGAGTCCGACTATCTCTCCCGAGGGCTTACGACGGGACAGCGGCTGGGTGTCAGGGATTCCTGCTCCAGGTCGAGCTATACCTGGCCACCGTGCACCCGGCACCTTCAGGGCACGAGAGCGTGTCCGCTCTGATCTCCTGCCTGGCCGGAAAAGCGTTGGAGTGGGCCAACGCGGAGTGGAGGAAGATAGACGCCACGACCATTACGTACACTGAGTTCTCCCGCCGCTTCAGGGCGGTGTTTGACCATCCCCCGGAGGGGAAAGCGGCGGGGGAGCGTCTGGTCTTCCTCCGACAGGGGAGGAGAAGTGCCCAGGAATTCGCACTCGAATTCCGTACTCTGGCGGCAGATGCAGGGTGGAATGATCGGGCCCTCATCGATCTATATCGATGCAGCCTACGAGAGGACGTCCGTCGGGAGCTGGCTTGCAGGGACGCCAGTCTCACCTTCGACCAGCTGGTGGATATGTCCATCAGGCTGGATACCCTGCTGGCTACCCGCGGACGTCTTGCGGAGGGTCCGTCCATTCCACCCTCCAGCGCCTCCGAGCCTTGTCCCATGGAGCTCGGGGGCGCTGGCGCTAGAGAGAGGAGGAGTCGGCAGGCTAGGGGGTCCATCCACTGCACCAACTGTGGCCGGGGAGGACACACCGCGGCTAGGTGCTGGGGATGGCCTCCTAGGGGAGATGACGACAGGCCCCGCACTGGGGATTCCCTCCAGGTGAGTAGGCGCCCCACTCACCCAGAGCTCTCTGTTGCCCATTTTTGTATGCCTGTATGTTTTCCACAGGTAGCACCTCATGCCCAGCATAAGGCGCTGGTAGATTCAGGCGCAGCTGGGAATTTTATTGATAAAAAGTTTTGTTTAGCGTTAGGGATTCCCCTCATTCCTGTTGATGTTCCTTTTCCCGTTCACGCCCTAGATAGTCGTCCGTTGGGTACGGGCTTGATCAGGGAGGTCACGGCGCCACTTAGGATGTGTGCGCAGGGGGGTCATCAGGAGATGATTCAGCTGTTCCTGATTGACTCTCCTGCGTATCCGGTGGTGCTGGGAATGCCCTGGTTGAGTACCCATAACCCAGTGATTTCGTGGCAGGAGAGGGCTCTGATGGAGTGGTCTGCTCAGTGTGTGGGTAGATGTTTGGGCGTTTCCGTAGGGGCTACCTCGGTGGAGAGTCCAAACCAGGTGCCCGCATTGCACATTCCACCTGAGTATGGGGATTTGGCTATTGCGTTTAGTAAGGCGAGGGCGACGCAGTTGCCACCCCATAGGCAGGGGGATTGTGCGATAAACCTCCAGGCAGGAGCTGCGCTCCCACGGAGCCATGTGTATCCTCTGTCTCAGGAGGAGAAGAAAGCTATGGAGATTTACATAGACGAATCACTGAGACAAGGATACATACGGCCGTCCACTTCCCCCGCGTCCTCGAGTTTCTTTTTCGTGAAGAAAAAGGATGGTGGTTTGCGCCCATGCATCGATTACCGTGGTCTCAATCAGATTACGGTGAAGTATAGTTATCCACTCCCGCTGATTGCGACCATGACTGAGTCGTTGCATGGGGCGCGTTTCTTCACGAAACTAGATCTCCAAGTAGAGGTGGACGCGTCGGAGGCCGGGTTAGGAGCCGTGCTTTCACAACGATCTGGCGCGCCACCTAAACTCCACCCCTGTGCTTTTTACTCTAAGAAGCTCAGTCCGGCGGAGCGGAACTATGACGTAGGGGACAGGGAGCTGTTAGCCGTGGTACAGGCTCTAAAGGTGTGGAGGCACTGGCTTGAGGGGGCTCAACACCCTTTCCTCATTTTGACGGACCACCGTAACTTGGAGTACATCCGAGCGGCGAGGAGGCTGAACCCTCGCCAGGCAAGATGGAGTATGTTCTTGACCAGGTTTACGTTTAAGATCACGTACATCCCTGGGTCACAGAATGGCAAGGCAGATGCGCTGTCTCGGCGGTATGACGCGGAGGAGAGGTCCGTGGAGCCCACTCCCATACTGCCTGCGTCGTGTCTGGTGGCGCCGGTAGTGTGGGAGATCGATGCTGAACTCGAGCGGGCGTTACGCACCGACTCTAGTCCATCACAGTGCCCGGAGGGTCGGAAGTACGTTCCGCTCGAGGTTCGGGATCGATTGATTTATTGGGCTCACACGTCACCCTCCTCTGGACATCCGGGTATCGGCCGGACAGTGCACTGTCTTAGTGCCAAGTACTGGTGGCCCACGTTGGCTAGGGATGTGAGGGTTTATGTTTCCTCTTGCTCGGTGTGCGCCCAGTGTAAGGCGCCTAGACATTTACCTAGGGGTAAGTTGCTACCCCTGCCCGTTCCACAACGGCCATGGTCCCACCTCTCAGTGGACTTTATAACAGATCTTCCCCTCTCCCAAGGGAATACCACCATCCTGGTCGTTGTGGACCGGTTCTCTAAGGCCTGTCGTTTGCTCCCCATGCCGGGTCTTCCTACGGCCCTGCAAACCGCCGAGGCACTGTTTACCCATGTGTTCCGGCACTACGGGGTGCCCGAGGACATTGTGGCTGATCGGGGTCCCCAATTCACCTCCAGGGTCTGGAGAGCGTTTATGGAGCGGTTGGGGGTCTCGGTGAGTCTCACCTCGGGCTACCACCCGGAGAGCAATGGGCAGGTGGAACGCGTAAACCAGGATGTGGGTAGGTTTCTCAGAACATACTGCCAGGACCGGCCGGAGGAGTGGTCAAGGTACGTTCCCTGGGCCGAGATGGCCCAGAATTCCCTACGCCATTCCTCCACGAACCTAACCCCATTTCAATGTGTGTTAGGTTACCAGCCGGTTCTGGCACCCTGGCAGCAGAGCCAGATCGAGGCTCCTGCGGTGGATGAGTGGGCGCGGCGCTCGGAGGAGACTTGGAACGCTGCACACGTCCACCTGCAGCGGGCCCTCCGACGTCAGAAGGCGAGCGCTGATCTCCACCGCAGTGAGGCACCGGTGTACGCACCTGGTGATCGAGTCTGGCTCTCTACCAGAAACCTGCCCCTCCGCCTGCCCTGTCGGAAACTGGGTCGGCGGTTTGTAGGGCCATTTAAAGTCCTGAGGAGGTTGAACGAGGTTTGTTATAGATTACAGCTACCTGTGGAGTATAAATGTGTTAACCCCTCGTTCCATGTGTCCCTTCTCAGGCCGGTGGTAGCGGGCCCACTCCAAGACGATGAGATCTTGGAGACTCCTCCGCCCCCGTTGGACATCGAGGGGGCACCGGCGTACTCCGTGAGATCCATCTTGGATTCGAGACGTCGGATGGGGGGTCTCCAGTATCTAGTGGAGTGGGAGGGGTACGGTCCGGAGGAGCGGTGCTGGGTGCCGAGGAGAGACGTGTTGGACCCATCGCTTCTGACGGAGTTCCATCGGAGGCATCCGACGCGCCCTGCGCCGCGTCCCCCTGGCCGTCCCCGAGGCCGGAGTCGGCGCGCGTCTGGAGCCGCGCGTCAAGGGGGGGGTACTGTCACGGTTTCGGCCGAGGCTGCCTCTCCTCCTTGTTCGGGCAGGCTTCGGCGCTCGTCGTCTCCGGAATTCTAGCTGCCACCGATAGATGTTTCATGTTCGTTTGCTTTTGTCTGTTTGTGTCACACCTGTTTCTGTTTTACGTGATTAGTGTCCTATAAGTTTCTCGTTGTGTTTGTCATGTGTTGTGTATGATTGTTTTTCGTCAGTGTTGTGTTTGCTCGGTTGAGCATATTCTCTCCACTGCGCTGGAGCTCGATTGCACTTGTTTCGTGCACTACTTCATTTTGTCGCACCTGTTTGTGCGCATTTTGCCTATACGCCTTGTGCGTAGTTTAGCTGTTGGGCTTAGTTGCCCTGTTGCCTGTGTTTGGGCCGGAATACAGCATTTGGAACCTACCGTCTGCGTCCTGCATCTGATTTCCTACACTACACCTACACACGCCCTGACAGATACCTGTAAGAAATAAACATTAACCCTTAAACGGATGGACTCTCCAAACTAGCCAGTTCAGTCCATTAACCTGGAGGTTGACTAAGACACCTAACGGAGCCTAAGAATGAAAAGAGGTTAAGTAGTCCCCCAGATAAGCAGGGCGAGTTCGTGCCCGCATAGGCCTTTCTTCATCCGCCACCGCTTGTGGATCTGGCCCTTGGGGAGCCCACAGAGGCTGGGGCTCGGGTGGTAGTGGTGGAGGAGGTCCATCCGGTGGCGTCTCTGGCCTGCATGTCTGTTTTGTGTGCCTTTGTGTTCCTCGAGGGGCAGGGACTTTTCTGAGGCGGCTGGCGTGCCAGCGTGATCCATTGCTCATCATGAAATATGGCGGGCCCCAGTTGTCGACTGACCTGCAAGGGGTCCGACCAGAATGAGGGCATTTTGTTGTACTGCTGAGGCCGTCGGGCTCGGACCCAGTCTGACACTTGGATGATCGACAACTTCGAGCTAGTAGCAGGGGCCGAACGACACACTCACTTTCGCAAAGTGATTGTATTTTGAACAGTTCTTGCATATTTTCCCACGGGCTGGGCAGTTTGAAGCCCTTGAATTGTGAGAGCTAGCCCCACAGTTGCCACAGCTACTTCTGTTGGTTTGTCTGTGTGCCTGCTGCACGGGCATGCCGGTGTCTGTGTCCATGCAGTTATCGACGTAGGAGGGCGTGCGCAGCGCGTGATCGTTGTAGTGCGCCTGCTCGGGCTGAAGCTGCTGTGTGAGAATGGCTGGGGGCCGAGTGTATGCTGCAGAGCTGTCTGTTAGCATTGAAGAGCATTCCAACGCCGCTTCAACGTGGAGTGCTATTTTAATAGCTCCATCTAGTTGTAAATTATCCGATTCCAAAAGCAGTTTCTCCCATGTCTTTTCACATAACGTCCCCTCTATCAACTGATCCCTGATGATCTCGTCCTGAAGTGTCCCGTAGTTACAATAGCTAGCCAAATCCCTCAGATTAGCCACGTAGCTTTGAATTGACTCACCCGGCCGTTGGTGTCTCTTCCGTAGCCGGTAGCGTCGCTCTTTCCCGGCGAAGTGGTTGGAAATGTAGACGTGCGCGTATATAATAATAATATGCCATTTAGCAGACGCTTTTATCCAAAGCGATTTACAGTCATGGGCGCATACATGTTTACGTATGGGTGGTCCCAGGGATGGAACCCACTACCCTGGCGTTACAAGCGCCATGCTCTACCAATTGAGCTACAGAGGACCACGTATAAATAGATCAATTATGCCTTTTTGATGGAAATATTGAGGTGGGATTTTGGAGATCAGTTCATAATTTACGCGCGCTCTCTGCAAATAAGGCGGGCCAGCTCGATGTCCTAGGGCACGATATGCACCCTCTTTGCGTGGATGGCACACAGTTTGATGTCCTCAAACAGACCGACCAGGTAAGCCTCGCTGGCCTCCTGCAGGGCCATCACGGCGGAGCTCTGGAAGCGCAGGTCGGTCTTGAAGAACAGGGCGATTTTTCTCCACAGGCGCTGGAAGGGCACATTGCGGATGAGCAGCTCAGTGGAGCTTTGGTAACGACGGATCTCTCTGAGACACGGTGCCAGGCCTGTAACGGGGAGGCTCTCCTGCGCGCAGCCTTGGCGGCAAGCTGCATCCTGTAGGCTTTGCCACGGGTGGATTTGCGAGCGGTTTGCTTGGTTCTGGCCATGGCGCTAGCTTCCTTCTTAGACAGTCGGAGTATAGCCTCGAAATGCCCATGTGAAATGTATAAAGCCGGCAGTGGCATCTGCTGATTGGACACCCCACCACCCCACCACCCCGATTGGCCCGTTACGGAGGCCTCCTCTGTCGGCTATCGGAAGGGATGCTTTGCTTCTCTTTTTTTTTGACCGCGGACCCAAAACAGTACACTGCGCACCCAAAACAATACACTGTGCCCCCATAAAACACACTGTACGCCAAAAAACAATACACTTTGCGTGCGCCCGCAATAATACATTGAGCGCCCAAAACAATAGATCACTGCTGGCCTTTACACGCAATAATAGTCGCCATAGTCAAGAGTGAAATCTTGTGTTATAATTTAATGCTAGCCTGCTATGGCAAACGAGGCCAATAGTACACTGCGCGGATGCAACTGCACACTGCGCGCAGGCAAAAGCACAATGTGCGCGCAAAAGTACATTGCCGGCCCTTTATGCGCAATAATAGTCGCTGAAGTCAAGAGTGAAATCTTGTGTTATAATTTAATGCTAGCCTGCTATGGCAAACGAGGCCAATAGTACACTGCGCGGATGCAACTGCACACTGCGCGCAGGCAAAAGCACAATGTGCGCGCAAAAGTACACTGCCGGCCCTTTATGCGCAATAATAGTCGCTGAAGTCAAGAGTGAAATCTTATGTTCTAATCTAATGCCAGCCTGCTATGGCGAACGATGCCAATAGTCCACTGCGCGCAGGCATTAGGACACTGCCGCGCGATAATATTCGCCAAAGTCAAGAGTAAAATCTTTTGTTCTAATCACCACATGTTCAGTAATGGCATTTCCCCCCTTTATTCAAATTACAACCTCTCACTTTCAGTTATTTGAAATGAAATAATCTCTCAAATATCACTATATCTAAAACAAGCCATAGAAAGTTGGTTGCAATTTCAATTAAATCATCCAGAAACGACAGAACAAACTCAAATACACTAATAGGAGAAAATATATATTTATTGATATTGTATGTTGTATAGCCTTACTTGTTGGTATCTCAGACGACCAGAACCTTAATAATAATCACCATTCTTACTTCACATAGCACGGACATATAGTAGACTACTGACACTCACTCCTATGGAATGGGTATGGGGACTGGACACGCCGGGACCCAGACCCTACTGTTGTCGATCACACATATTAATGTCGTGTTCAGGGTGCTATCAGAGTTATCGGAAATACCTAGTTCCGACTGGGAAGTTTCACTTGAATGACCCTCCAAGTAGGAATTACAAGTGAGAAATAGTGAAAATGTTGTTGCCAATCTTATTGGTTTAAGAATTGTTCCGACTTCAAAACCACTTGAACACAATCATGTGGGAGTTACAACTTCCCATTTTCCACGAGAATGTGAAGTTGGCATAATATAGCATTCAAGTGCTAGTCGGTACCAAGAAACGGACATTTCTGACTTGCTAACTGGTTGAACGTGTTACAATAGCCTAAGTATATAATATGATTGACATAACCACAATAGAAAGGCCTTGGAAGTGCCATAAGTGAAAGCCGACATATTTCATTATTTTTACATTAACCTCTTTAACATGTATTAAATGAATAATGAAGAAAATTTTGTAATTTAGACTCTACGAAATATGAAATGCATTATGAAGAAAATCGTGTACTGTTGCCTACACGGAAAAGGGGGCTTTCTGACCAAAAGTGCACCAGTATCCCAAAGTATTAATCGAAATCAAGCATAGAAAACAGCGTTAGCATTAATAAAACAATTTTTCCCACGAATTAAGTTGCACGTAAATGTGTGTATTTTCTCACAAATGATGTTCAGAAAATCTCAAACAGTACATAGGCATACAACTACAATGTTTGAAACATTATTAAATAAAGACAACATTTCTGTATATTCATAACGTTTAATTAGCCATAATAAAGAAAACAAAGAAAAATAGGCTATCCGTTTATGGTTGTTGTGTGTTAAATTGCTGTCTTTTCGCACGAATTAAGTAGCACATAAATTCGTGTCTTTTCACACAGAAACGCACGAAATCTGATGAAATACATTATGCTACCTGTGGTTTTCTCGAGCACGGTTATATGTCAGACATTTAAACGGCGACGGATAGCGGAAAGCAAACCCCGTATTGAGTCAATACTGTCATCGATTGGTAAACATAATCCTTAACGTAAATATCCCAGGTTCGTACACAACGATTTTCCTTACATGTTGACTTTGCGCGCAGCCTTGGCGGCAAGCTGCATCCTGTAGGCTTTGCCACGGGTGGATTTGCGAGCGGTTTGCTTGGTTCTGGCCATGGCGCTAGCTTCCTTCTTAGACAGTCGGAGTATAGCCTCGAAATGCCCATGTGAAATGTATAAAGCCGTCAGTGGCATCTGCTGATTGGACACCATCTCCCCACCACCCCGATTGGCCCATTACGGAGGCCTCCTCTGTCGGCTATCGGAAGGGATGCTTTGCTTCTCTTTTTTTTTGACCGCGCACCCAAAACAGTACACTGCGCACCCAAAACAATACACTGCGCGCCCATAAAACACACTGTACGCCAAAAAACAATACACTTTGCGTGCGCCCGCAATAATACACTGCGCGCCCAAAACAATAGATCACTGCTGGCCTTTACACGCAATAATAGTCGCCATAGTCAAGAGTGAAATCTTGTGTTATAATTTAATGCTAGCCTGCTATGGCAAAGGAGGCCAATAGTACACTGCGCGGATGCAACTGCACACTGCGCGCAGGCAAAAGCACAATGTGCGCGCAAAAGTACACTGCCGGCCCTTTATGCGCAATAATAGTCGCTGAAGTCAAGAGTGAAATCTTGTGTTATAATTTAATGCTAGCCTGCTATGGCAAACGAGGCCAATAGTACACTGCGCGGATGCAACTGCACACTGCGCGCAGGCAAAAGCACAATGTGCGCGCAAAAGTACACTGCCGGCCCTTTATGCGCAATAATAGTCGCTGAAGTCAAGAGTGAAATCGTATGTTCTAATCTAATGCCAGCCTGCTATGGCGAATGATGCCAATAGTCCACTGCGCGCAGGCATTAGGACACTGCCGCGCGATAATATTCGCCAAAGTCAAGAGTCAAATCTTTTGTTCTAATCACCACATGTTCAGTAATGGCATTTCCCCCCTTTATTCAAATTACAACCTCTCACTTTCAGTTATTTGAAATGAAATAATCTCTCAAATATCACTATATCTAAAACAAGCCATAGAAAGTTGGTTGCAATTTCAATTAAATCATCCAGAAACGACAGAACAAACTCAAATACACTAATAGGAGAAAATATATATTTATTGATATTGTATGTTGTATAGCCTTACTTGTTGGTATCTCAGACGACCAGAACCTTAATAATAATCACCATACTTACTTCACATAGCACGGACATATAGTAGACTACTGACACTCACTCCTATGGAATGGGTAAGGGGACTGGACACGCCGGGACCCATACCCTACTGTTGTCGATCACACATATTAATGTCGTGTTCAGGGTGCTATCAGAGTTATCGGAAATACCTAGTTCCGACTGGGAAGTTTCACTTGAATGACCCTCCAAGTAGGAATTACAAGTGAGAAATAGTGAAAATGTTGTTGCCAATCTTATTGGTTTAAGAATTGTTCCGACTTCAAAAACACTTGAACACAATCATGTGGGAGTTACAACTTCCCATTTTCCACGAGAATGTGAAGTTGGCATAATACAGCATTCAAGTGCTAGTCGGTACTAGGAAACGGACATTTCTGACTTGCTAACTGGTTGAACGCGTTACAATAGCCTAAGTATATAATATGATTGACATAACCACAATAGAAAGGCCTTGGAAGTGCCATAAGTGAAAGCCGACATATTTCATTATTTTTACATTAACCTCTTTAACATGTATTAAATGAATAATGAAGAAAATTGTGTAATTTAGACTCTACGAAATATGAAATGCATTATGAAGAAAATCGTGTACTGTTGCCTACACGGAAAAGGGGGCTTTCTGACCAAAAGTGCACCAGTATCCCAAAGTATTAATCGAAATCAAGCATAGAAAACAGCGTTAGCATTAATAAAACAATTTTTCCCACGAATTAAGTTGCACGTAAATGTGTGTATTTTCTCACAAATGATGTTCAGAAAATCTCAAACAGTACATAGGCATACAACTACAATGTTTGAAACATTATTAAATAAAGACAACATTTCTGTACATTCATAACGTTTAATTAGCCATAATAAAGAAAATAAAGAAAAATAGGCTATCCGTTTATGGTTGTTGTGTGTTAAATTGCTGTCTTTTCGCACGAATTAAGTAGCACATAAATTCGTGTCTTTTCACACAGAAACGCACGAAATCTGATGAAATACATTATGCTACCTGTGGTTTTCTCGAGCACGGTTATATGTCAGACATTTGAACGGCTACGGATAGCGGAAAGCAAACCCCGTATTGAGTCAATACTGTCATCGATTGGTAAACATAATCCTTAACGTAAATATCCCAGGTTCGTACACAACGATTTTCCTTACATGTTGACTTTGCGCGCAGCCTTGGCGGCGAGCTGCATCCTGTAGGCTTTGCCACGGGTGGATTTGCGAGCGGTTTGCTTGGTTCTGGCCATGGCGCTAGCTTCATTCTTAGACAGTCGGAGTATAGCCTCGAAATGTCCATGTGAAATGTATAAAGCCGGCAGTGGCATCTGCTGATTGGACACCATCTCCCCACCACCCCGATTGGCCCGTTACGGAGGCCTCCTCTGTCGGCTATCGGAAGGGATGCTTTGCTTCTCTTTTTTTTGACCGCGGACCCAAAACAGTACACTGCGCACCCAAAACAATACACTGCGCCCCCATAAAACACACTGTACGCCAAAAAACAATACACTTTGCATGCGCCCGCAATAATACACTGCGCGCCCAAAACAATAGATCACTGCTGGCCTTTACACGCAATAATAGTCGCCATAGTCAAGAGTGAAATCTTGTGTTATAATTTAATGCTAGCCTGCTATGGCAAACGAGGCCAATAGTACACTGCGCGGATGCAACTGCACACTGCGCGCAGGCAAAAGCACAATGTGCGCGCAAAAGTACACTGCCGGCCCTTTATGCGCAATAATAGTCGCTGAAGTCAAGAGTGAAATCTTATGTTCTAATCTAATGTCAGCCTGCTATGGCGAACGATGCCAATAGTCCACTGCGCGCAGGCATTAGGACACTGCCGCGCGATAATATTCATCAAAGTCAAGAGTAAAATCTTTTGTTCTAATCACCACATGTTCAGTAATGGTATTTCCCCCCTTTATTCAAATTACAACCTCTCACTTTCAGTTATTTGAAATGAAATAATCTCTCAAATATCACTATATCTAAAACAAGCCATAGAAAGTTGGTTGCAATTTCAATTAAATCATCCAGAAACGACAGAACAAACTCAAATACACTAATAGGAGAAAATATATATTTATTGATATTGTATGTTGTATAGCCTTACTTGTTGGTATCTCAGACGACCAGAACCTTAATAATAATCACCATACTTACTTCACATAGCACGGACATATAGTAGACTACTGACACTCACTCCTATGGAATGGGTATGGGGACTGGACACGCCGGGACCCAGACCCTACTGTTGTCGATCACACATATTAATGTCGTGTTCAGGGTGCTATCAGAGTTATCGGAAATACCTAGTTCCGACTGGGAAGTTTCACTTGAATGACCCTCCAAGTAGGAATTACAAGTGAGAAATAGTGAAAATGTTGTTGCCAATCTTATTGGTTTAAGAATTGTTCCGACTTCAAAACCACTTGAACACAATCATGTGGGAGTTACAACTTCCCATTTTCCACGAGAATGTGAAGTTGGCATAATATAGCATTCAAGTGCTAGTCGGTACCAAGAAACGGACATTTCTGACTTGCTAACTGGTTGAACGCGTTACAATAGCCTAAGTATATAATATGATTGACATAACCACAATAGAAAGGCCTTGGAAGTGCCATAAGTGAAAGCCGACATATTTCATTATTTTTACATTAACCTCTTTAACATGTATTAAATGAATAATGAAGAAAATTGTGTAATTTAGACTCTACGAAATATGAAATGCATTATGAAGAAAATCGTGTACTGTTGCCTACACGGAAAAGGGGGCTTTCTGACCAAAAGTGCACCAGTATCCCAAAGTATTAATCGAAATCAAGCATAGAAAACAGCGTTAGCATTAATAAAACAATTTTTCCCACGAATTAAGTTGCACGTAAATGTGTGTATTTTCTCACAAATGATGTTCAGAAAATCTCAAACAGTACATAGGCATACAACTACAATGTTTGAAACATTATTAAATAAAGACAACATTTCTGTATATTCATAACGTTTAATTAGCCATAATAAAGAAAATAAAGAAAAATAGGCTATCCGTTTATGGTTGTTGTGTGTTAAATTGCTGTCTTTTCGCACGAATTAAGTAGCACATAAATTCGTGTCTTTTCACACAGAAACGCACGAAATCTGATGAAATACATTATGCTACCTGTGGTTTTCTCGAGCACGGTTATATGTCAGACATTTAAACGGCGACGGATAGCGGAAAGCAAACCCCGTATTGAGTCAATGCTGTCATCAATTGGTAAACATAATCCTTAACGTAAATATCCCAGGTTCGTACACAACGATTTTCCTTACATGTTGACTTTGCGCGCAGCCTTGGCGGCGAGCTGCATCCTGTAGGCTTTGCCACGGGTGGATTTGCGAGCGGTTTGCTTGGTTCTGGCCATGGCGCTAGCTTCATTCTTAGACAGTCGGAGTATAGCCTCGAAATGCCCATGTGAAATGTATAAAGCCGGCAGTGGCATCTGCTGATTGGACACCATCTCCCCACCACCCCGATTGGCCCGTTACGGAGGCCTCCTCTGTCGGCTATCGGAAGGGATGCTTTGCTTCTCTTTTTTTTGGACCGCGGACCCAAAACAGTACACTGCGCACCCAAAACAATACACTGCGCCCCCATAAAACACACTGTACGCCAAAAAACAATACACTTTGCGTGCGCCCGCAATAATACACCGCGCGCCCAAAACAATAGATCACTGCTGGCCTTTACACGCAATAATAGTCGCCATAGTCAAGAGTGAAATCTTGTGTTATAATTTAATGCTAGCCTGCTATGGCAAACGAGGCCAATAGTACACTGCGCGGATGCAACTGCACACTGCGCGCAGGCAAAAGCACAATGTGTGCGCAAAAGTACACTGCCGGCCCTTTATGCGCAATAATAGTCGCTGAAGTCAAGAGTGAAATCTTATGTTCTAATCTAATGTCAGCCTGCTATGGCGAACGATGCCAATAGTCCACTGCGCGCAGGCATTAGGACACTGCCGCGCGATAATATTCATCAAAGTCAAGAGTAAAATATTTTGTTCTAATCACCACATGTTCAGTAATGGTATTTCCCCCCTTTATTCAAATTACAACCTCTCACTTTCAGTTATTTGAAATGAAATAATCTCTCAAATATCACTATATCTAAAACAAGCCATAGAAAGTTGGTTGCAATTTCAATTAAATCATCCAGAAACGACAGAACAAACTCAAATACACTAATAGGAGAAAATATATATTTATTGATATTGTATGTTGTATAGCCTTACTTGTTGGTATCTCAGACGACCAGAACCTTAATAATAATCACCATACTTACTTCACATAGCACGGACATATAGTAGACTACTGACACTCACTCCTATGGAATGGGTATGGGGACTGGACACGCCGGGACCCAGACCCTACTGTTGTCGATCACACATATTAATGTCGTGTTCAGGGTGCTATCAGAGTTATCGGAAATACCTAGTTCCGACTGGGAAGTTTCACTTGAATGACCCTCCAAGTAGGAATTACAAGTGAGAAATAGTGAAAATGTTGTTGCCAATCTTATTGGTTTAAGAATTGTTCCTACTTCAAAACCACTTGAACACAATCATGTGGGAGTTACAACTTCCCATTTTCCACGAGAATGTGAAGTTGGCATAATATAGCATTCAAGTGCTAGTCGGTACCAAGAAACGGACATTTCTGACTTGCTAACTGGTTGAACGCGTTACAATAGCCTAAGTATATAATATGATTGACATAACCACAACAGAAAGGCCTTGGAAGTGCCATAAGTGAAAGCCGACATATTTCATTATTTTTACATTAACCTCTTTAACATGTATTAAATGAATAATGAAGAAAATTGTGTAATTTAGACTCTACGAAATATGAAATGCATTATGAAGAAAATCGTGTACTGTTGCCTACACGGAAAAGGGGGCTTTCTGACCAAAAGTGCACCAATATCCCAAAGTATTAATCGAAATCAAGCATAGAAAACAGCGTTAGCATTAATAAAACAATTTTTCCCACGAATTAAGTTGCACGTAAATGTGTGTATTTTCTCACAAATGATGTTCAGAAAATCTCAAACAGTACATAGGCATACAACTACAATGTTTGAAACATTATTAAATAAAGACAACATTTCTGTATATTCATAACGTTTAATTAGCCATAATAAAGAAAATAAAGAAAAATAGGCTATCCGTTTATGGTTGTTGTGTGTTAAATTGCTGTCTTTTCGCACGAATTAAGTAGCACATAAATTCGTGTCTTTTCACACAGAAACGCACGAAATCTGATGAAATACATTATGCTACCTGTGGTTTTCTCGAGCACGGTTATATGTCAGACATTTAAACGGCGACGGATAGCGGAAAGCAAACCCCGTATTGAGTCAATGCTGTCATCAATTGGTAAACATAATCCTTAACGTAAATATCCCAGGTTCGTACACAACGATTTTCCTTACATGTTGACTTTGCGCGCAGCCTTGGCGGCGAGCTGCATCCTGTAGGCTTTGCCACGGGTGGATTTGCGAGCGGTTTGCTTGGTTCTGGCCATGGCGCTAGCTTCATTCTTAGACAGTCGGAGTATAGCCTCGAAATGCCCATGTGAAATGTATAAAGCCGGCAGTGGCATCTGCTGATTGGACACCATCTCCCCACCACCCCGATTGGCCCGTTACGGAGGCCTCCTCTGTCGGCTATCGGAAGGGATGCTTTGCTTCTCTTTTTTTTGGACCGCGGACCCAAAACAGTACACTGCGCACCCAAAACAATACACTGCGCCCCCATAAAACACACTGTACGCCAAAAAACAATACACTTTGCGTGCGCCCGCAATAATACACCGCGCGCCCAAAACAATAGATCACTGCTGGCCTTTACACGCAATAATAGTCGCCATAGTCAAGAGTGAAATCTTGTGTTATAATTTAATGCTAGCCTGCTATGGCAAACGAGGCCAATAGTACACTGCGCGGATGCAACTGCACACTGCGCGCAGGCAAAAGCACAATGTGCGCGCAAAAGTACACTGCCGGCCCTTTATGCGCAATAATAGTCGCTGAAGTCAAGAGTGAAATCTTATGTTCTAATCTAATGTCAGCCTGCTATGGCGAACGATGCCAATAGTCCACTGCGCGCAGGCATTAGGACACTGCCGCGCGATAATATTCATCAAAGTCAAGAGTAAAATATTTTGTTCTAATCACCACATGTTCAGTAATGGTATTTCCCCCCTTTATTCAAATTACAACCTCTCACTTTCAGTTATTTGAAATGAAATAATCTCTCAAATATCACTATATCTAAAACAAGCCATAGAAAGTTGGTTGCAATTTCAATTAAATCATCCAGAAACGACAGAACAAACTCAAATACACTAATAGGAGAAAATATATATTTATTGATATTGTATGTTGTATAGCCTTACTTGTTGGTATCTCAGACGACCAGAACCTTAATAATAATCACCATACTTACTTCACATAGCACGGACATATAGTAGACTACTGACACTCACTCCTATGGAATGGGTATGGGGACTGGACACGCCGGGACCCAGACCCTACTGTTGTCGATCACACATATTAATGTCGTGTTCAGGGTGCTATCAGAGTTATCGGAAATACCTAGTTCCGACTGGGAAGTTTCACTTGAAAGACCCTCCAAGTAGGAATTACAAGTGAGAAATAGTGAAAATGTTGTTGCCAATCTTATTGGTTTAAGAATTGTTCCGACTTCAAAACCACTTGAACACAATCATGTGGGAGTTACAACTTCCCATTTTCCACGAGAATGTGAAGTTGGCATAATATAGCATTCAAGTGCTAGTCGGTACCAAGAAACGGACATTTCTGACTTGCTAACTGGTTGAACGCGTTACAATAGCCTAAGTATATAATATGATTGACATAACCACAACAGAAAGGCCTTGGAAGTGCCATAAGTGAAAGCCGACATATTTCATTATTTTTACATTAACCTCTTTAACATGTATTAAATGAATAATGAAGAAAATTGTGTAATTTAGACTCTACGAAATATGAAATGCATTATGAAGAAAATCGTGTACTGTTGCCTACACGGAAAATGGGGCTTTCTGACCAAAAGTGCACCAATATCCCAAAGTATTAATCGAAATCAAGCATAGAAAACAGCGTTAGCATTAATAAAACAATTTTTCCCACGAATTAAGTTGCACGTAAATGTGTGTATTTTCTCACAAATGATGTTCAGAAAATCTCAAACAGTACATAGGCATACAACTACAATGTCTGAAACATTATTAAATAAAGACAACATTTCTGTATATTCACAACGTTTAATTAGCCATAATAAAGAAAATAAAGAAAAATAGGCTATCCGTTTATGGTTGTTGTGTGTTAAATTGCTGTCTTTTCGCACGAATTAAGTAGCACATAAATTCGTGTCTTTTCACACAGAAACGCACGAAATCTGATGAAATACATTATGCTACCTGTGGTTTTCTCGAGCACGGTTATATGTCAGACATTTAAACGGCGACGGATAGCGGAAAGCAAACCCCGTATTGAGTCAATACTGTCATCGATTGGTAAACATAATCCTTAACGTAAATATCCCAGGTTCGTACACAACGATTTTCCTTACATGTTGACTTTGCGCGCAGCCTTGGCGGCGAGCTGCATCCTGTAGGCTTTGCCACGGGTGGATTTGCGAGCGGTTTGCTTGGTTCTGGCCATGGCGCTAGCTTCATTCTTAGACAGTCGGAGTATAGCCTCGAAATGCCCATGTGAAATGTATAAAGCCGGCAGTGGCATCTGCTGATTGGACACCATCTCCCCACCACCCCGATTGGCCCGTTACGGAGGCCTCCTCTGTCGGCTATCGGAAGGGATGCTTTGCTTCTCTTTTTTTTTGACCGCGGACCCAAAACAGTACACTGCGCACCCAAAACAATACACTGCGCCCCCATAAAACACACTGTACGCCAAAAAACAATACACTTTGCGTGCGCCCGCAATAATACACCGCGCGCCCAAAACAATAGATCACTGCTGGCCTTTACACGCAATAATAGTCGCCATAGTCAAGAGTGAAATCTTGTGTTATAATTTAATGCTAGCCTGCTATGGCAAACGAGGCCAATAGTACACTGCGCGGATGCAACTGCAAACTGTGCGCAGGCAAAAGCACAATGTGCGCGCAAAAGTACACTGCCGGCCCTTTATGCGCAATAATAGTCGCTGAAGTCAAGAGTGAAATCTTGTGTTATAATTTAATGCTAGCCTGCTATGGAAAACGAGGCCAATAGTACACTGCGCGGATGCAACTGCACACTGTGCGCAGGCAAAAGCACAATGTGCGCGCAAAAGTACACTGCCGGCCCTTTATGCTCAATAATATTCGCTGAAGTCAAGAGTGAAATCTTATGTTCTAATCTAATGTCAGCCTGCTATGGCGAACGATGCCAATAGTCCACTGCGCGCAGGCATTAGGACACTGCCGCGCGATAATATTCATCAAAGTCAAGAGTAAAATCTTTTGTTCTAATCACCACATGTTCAGTAATGGTATTTCCCCCCTTTATTCAAATTACAACCTCTCACTTTCAGTTATTTGAAATGAAATAATCTCTCAAATATCACTATATCTAAAACAAGCCATAGAAAGTTGGTTGCAATTTCAATTAAATCATCCAGAAACGACAGAACAAACTCAAATACACTAATAGGAGAAAATATATATTTATTGATATTGTATGTTGTATAGCCTTACTTGTTGGTATCTCAGACGACCAGAACCTTAATAATAATCACCATACTTACTTCACATAGCACGGACATATAGTAGACTACTGACACTCACTCCTATGGAATGGGTATGGGGACTGGACACGCCGGGACCCAGACCCTACTGTTGTCGATCACACATATTAATGTCGTGTTCAGGGTGCTATCAGAGTTATCGGAAATACCTAGTTCCGACTGGGAAGTTTCACTTGAATGACCCTCCAAGTAGGAATTACAAGTGAGAAATAGTGAAAATGTTGTTGCCAATCTTATTGGTTTAAGAATTGTTCCGACTTCAAAACCACTTGAACACAATCATGTGGGAGTTACAACTTCCCATTTTCCACGAGAATGTGAAGTTGGCATAATATAGCATTCAAGTGCTAGTCGGTACCAAGAAACGGACATTTCTGACTTGCTAACTGGTTGAACGCGTTACAATAGCCTAAGTATATAATATGATTGACATAACCACAATAGAAAGGCCTTGGAAGTGCCATAAGTGAAAGCCGACATATTTCATTATTTTTACATTAACCTCTTTAACATGTATTAAATGAATAATGAAGAAAATTGTGTAATTTAGACTCTACGAAATATGAAATGCATTATGAAGAAAATCGTGTACTGTTGCCTACACGGAAAAGGGGGCTTTCTGACCAAAAGTGCACCAGTATCCCAAAGTATTAATCGAAATCAAGCATAGAAAACAGCGTTAGCATTAATAAAACAATTTTTCCCACGAATTAAGTTGCACGTAAATGTGTGTATTTTCTCACAAATGATGTTCAGAAAATCTCAAACAGTACATAGGCATACAACTACAATGTTTGAAACATTATTAAATAAAGACAACATTTCTGTATATTCATAACGTTTAATTAGCCATAATAAAGAAAATAAAGAAAAATAGGCTATCCGTTTATGGTTGTTGTGTGTTAAATTGCTGTCTTTTCGCACGAATTAAGTAGCACATAAATTCGTGTCTTTTCACACAGAAACGCACGAAATCTGATGAAATACATTATGCTACCTGTGGTTTTCTCGAGCACGGTTATATGTCAGACATTTAAACGGCGACGGATAGCGGAAAGCAAACCCCGTATTGAGTCAATACTGTCATCGATTGGTAAACATAATCCTTAACGTAAATATCCCAGGTTCGTACACAACGATTTTCCTTACATGATGACTTTGCGCGCAGACTTGGCGGCGAGCTGCATCCTGTAGGCTTTGCCACGGGTGGATTTTCGAGCGGTTTGCTTGGTTCTGGCCATGGCGCTAGCTTCCTTCTTAGACAGTCGGAGTATAGCCTCGAAATGCCCATGTGAAATGTATAAAGCCGGCAGTGGCATCTGCTGATTGGACACCATCTCCCCACCACCCCAATTGGCCCGTTACGGAGGCCTCCTCTGTCGGCTATCGGAAGGGATGCTTTGCTTCTCTTTTTTTTTGACCGCGCACCCAAAACAGTACACTGCGCACCCAAAACAATACACTGCGCGCCCATAAAACACACTGTACGCCAAAAAACAATACACTTTGCGTGCGCCCGCAATAATACACTGCGCGCCCAAAACAATAGATCACTGCTGGCCTTTACACGCAATAATAGTCGCCATAGTCAAGAGTGAAATCTTGTGTTATAATTTAATGCTAGCCTGCTATGGCAAACGAGGCCAATAGTACACTGCGCGGATGCAACTGCACACTGCGCGCAGGCAAAAGCACAATGTGCGCGCAAAAGTACACTGCCGGCCCTTTATGCGCAATAATAGTCGCTGAAGTCAAGAGTGAAATCTTGTGTTATAATTTAATGCTAGCCTGCTATGGCAAACGAGGCCAATAGTACACTGCGCGGATGCAACTGCACACTGCGCGCAGGCAAAAGCACAATGTGCGCGCAAAAGTACACTGCCGGCCCTTTATGCGCAATAATAGTCGCTGAAGTCAAGAGTGAAATCTTATGTTCTAATCTAATGCCAGCCTGCTATGGCGAACGATGCCAATAGTCCACTGCGCGCAGGCATTAGGACACTGCCGTGCGATAATATTCGCCAAAGTCAAGAGTAAAATATTTTGTTCTAATCACCACATGTTCAGTAATGGCATTTCCCCCCTTTATTCAAATTACAACCTCTCACTTTCAGTTATTTGAAATGAAATAATCTCTCAAATATCACTATATCTAAAACAAGCCATAGAAAGTTGGTTGCAATTTCAATTAAATCATCCAGAAACGACAGAACAAACTCAAATACACTAATAGGAGAAAATATATATTTATTGATATTGTATGTTGTATAGCCTTACTTGTTGGTATCTCAGACGACCAGAACCTTAATAATAATCACCATACTTACTTCACATAGCACGGACATATAGTAGACTACTGACACTCACTCCTATGGAATGGGTATGGGGACTGGACACGCCGGGACCCAGACCCTACTGTTGTCGATCACACATATTAATGTCGTGTTCAGGGTGCTATCAGAGTTATCGGAAATACCTAGTTCCGACTGGGAAGTTTCACTTGAATGACCCTCCAAGTAGGAATTACAAGTGAGAAATAGTGAAAATGTTGTTGCCAATCTTATTGGTTTAAGAATTGTTCCGACTTCAAAACCACTTGAACACAATCATGTGGGAGTTACAACTTCCCATTTTCCACGAGAATGTGAAGTTGGCATAATATAGCATTCAAGTGCTAGTCGGTACCAAGAAACGGACATTTCTGACTTGCTAACTGGTTGAACGCGTTACAATAGCCTAAGTATATAATATGATTGACATAACCACAATAGAAAGGCCTTGGAAGTGCCATAAGTGAAAGCCGACATATTTCATTATTTTTACATTAACCTCTTTAACATGTATTAAATGAATAATGAAGAAAATTGTGTAATTTAGACTCTACGAAATATGAAATGCATTATGAAGAAAATCGTGTACTGTTGCCTACACGGAAAAGGGGGCTTTCTGACCAAAAGTGCACCAGTATCCCAAAGTATTAATCGAAATCAAGCATAGAAAACAGCGTTAGCATTAATAAAACAATTTTTCCCACGAATTAAGTTGCACGTAAATGTGTGTATTTTCTCACAAATGATGTTCAGAAAATCTCAAACAGTACATAGGCATACAACTACAATGTTTGAAACATTATTAAATAAAGACAACATTTCTGTATATTCATAACGTTTAATTAGCCATAACAAAGAAAATAAAGAAAAATAGGCTATCCGTTTATGGTTGTTGTGTGTTAAATTGCTGTCTTTTCGCACGAATTAAATAGCACATAAATTCGTGTCTTTTCACACAGAAACGCACGAAATCTGATGAAATACATTATGCTACCTGTGGTTTTCTCGAGCACGGTTATATGTCAGACATTTAAACGGCGACGGATAGCGGAAAGCAAACCTCGTATTGAGTCAATACTGTCATCAATTGGTAAACATAATCCTTAACGTAAATATCCCAGGTTCGTACACAATGATTTTCCTTACATGTTGACTTTGCGCGCAGCCTTGGCGGCGAGCTGCATCCTGTAGGTTTTGCCACGGGTGGATTTGCGAGCGGTTTGCTTGGTTCTGGCCATGGCGCTAGCTTCATTCTTAGACAGTCGGAGTATAGCCTCGAAATGCCCATGTGAAATGTATAAAGCCGGCAGTGGCATCTGCTGATTGGACACCATCTCCCCACCACCCCGATTGGCCCGTTACGGAGGCCTCCTCTGTCGGCTATCGGAAGGGATGCTTTGCTTCTCTTTTTTTTTGACCGCGGACCCAAAACAGTACACTGCGCACCCAAAACAATACACTGCGCCCCCATAAAACACACTGTACGCCAAAAAACAATACACTTTGCGTGCGCCCGCAATAATACACCGCGCGCCCAAAACAATAGATCACTGCTGGCCTTTACACGCAATAATAGTCACCATAGTCAAGAGTGAAATCTTGTGTTATAATTTAATGCTAGCCTGCTATGGCAAACGAGGCCAATAGTACACTGCGCGGATGCAACTGCACACTGCGCGCAGGCAAAAGCACAATGTGCGCGCAAAAGTACACTGCCGGCCCTTTATGCGCAATAATAGTCGCTGAAGTCAAGAGTGAAATCTTGTGTTATAATTTAATGCTAGCCTGCTATGGCAAACGAGGCCAATAGTACACTGCGCGGATGCAACTGCACACTGCGCGCAGGCAAAAGCACAATGTGCGCGCAAAAGTACACTGCCGGCCCTTTATGCGCAATAATAGTCGCTGAAGTCAAGAGTGAAATCTTATGTTCTAATCTAATGTCAGCCTGCTATGGCGAACGATGCCAATAGTCCACTGCGCGCAGGCATTAGGACACTGCCGCGCGATAATATTCATCAAAGTCAAGAGTAAAATCTTTTGTTCTAATCACCACATGTTCAGTAATGGTATTTCCCCCCTTTATTCAAATTACAACCTCTCACTTTCAGTTATTTGAAATGAAATAATCTCTCAAATATCACTAAATCTAAAACAAGCCATAGAAAGTTGGTTGCAATTTCAATTAAATCATCCAGAAACGACAGAACAAACTCAAATACACTAATAGGAGAAAATATATATTTATTGATATTGTATGTTGTATAGCCTTACTTGTTGGTATCTCAGACGACCAGAACCTTAATAATAATCACCATACTTACTTCACATAGCACGGACATATAGTAGACTACTGACACTCACTCCTATGGAATGGGTATGGGGACTGGACACGCCGGGACCCAGACCCTACTGTTGTCGATCACACATATTAATGTCGTGTTCAGGGTGCTATCAGAGTTATCGGAAATACCTAGTTCCGACTGGGAAGTTTCACTTGAATGACCCTCCAAGTAGGAATTACAAGTGAGAAATAGTGAAAATGTTGTTGCCAATCTTATTGGTTTAAGAATTGTTCCGACTTCAAAACCACTTGAACACAATCATGTGGGAGTTACAACTTCCCATTTTCCACGAGAATGTGAAGTTGGCATAATATAGCATTCAAGTGCTAGTCGGTACCAAGAAACGGACATTTCTGACTTGCTAACTGGTTGAACGCGTTACAATAGCCTAAGTATATAATATGATTGACATAACCACAATAGAAAGGCCTTGGAAGTGCCATAAGTGAAAGCCGACATATTTCATTATTTTTACATTAACCTCTTTAACATGTATTAAATGAATAATGAAGAAAATTGTGTAATTTAGACTCTACGAAATATGAAATGCATTATGAAGAAAATCGTGTACTGTTGCCTACACGGAAAAGGGGGCTTTCTGACCAAAAGTGCACCAGTATCCCAAAGTATTAATCGAAATCAAGCATAGAAAACAGCGTTAGCATTAATAAAACAATTTTTCCCACGAATTAAGTTGCACGTAAATGTGTGTATTTTCTCACAAATGATGTTCAGAAAATCTCAAACAGTACATAGGCATACAACTACAATGTTTGAAACATTATTAAATAAAGACAACATTTCTGTATATTCATAACGTTTAATTAGCCATAACAAAGAAAATAAAGAAAAATAGGCTATCCGTTTATGGTTGTTGTGTGTTAAATTGCTGTCTTTTCGCACGAATTAAGTAGCACATAAATTCGTGTCTTTTCACACAGAAACGCACGAAATCTGATGAAATACATTATGCTACCTGTGGTTTTCTCGAGCACGGTTATATGTCAGACATTTAAACGGCGACGGATAGCGGAAAGCAAACCTCGTATTGAGTCAATACTGTCATCAATTGGTAAACATAATCCTTAACGTAAATATCCCAGGTTCGTACACAATGATTTTCCTTACATGTTGACTTTGCGCGCAGCCTTGGCGGCGAGCTGCATCCTGTAGGTTTTGCCACGGGTGGATTTGCGAGCGGTTTGCTTGGTTCTGGCCATGGCGCTAGCTTCATTCTTAGACAGTCGGAGTATAGCCTCGAAATGCCCATGTGAAATGTATAAAGCCGGCAGTGGCATCTGCTGATTGGACACCATCTCCCCACCACCCCGATTGGCCCGTTACGGAGGCCTCCTCTGTCGGCTATCGGAAGGGATGCTTTGCTTCTCTTTTTTTTTGACCGCGGACCCAAAACAGTACACTGCGCACCCAAAACAATACACTGCGCCCCCATAAAACACACTGTACGCCAAAAAACAATACACTTTGCGTGCGCCCGCAATAATACACCGCGCGCCCAAAACAATAGATCACTGCTGGCCTTTACACGCAATAATAGTCACCATAGTCAAGAGTGAAATCTTGTGTTATAATTTAATGCTAGCCTGCTATGGCAAACGAGGCCAATAGTACACTGCGCGGATGCAACTGCACACTGCGCGCAGGCAAAAGCACAATGTGCGCGCAAAAGTACACTGCCGGCCCTTTATGCGCAATAATAGTCGCTGAAGTCAAGAGTGAAATCTTGTGTTATAATTTAATGCTAGCCTGCTATGGCAAACGAGGCCAATAGTACACTGCGCGGATGCAACTGCACACTGCGCGCAGGCAAAAGCACAATGTGCGCGCAAAAGTACACTGCCGGCCCTTTATGCGCAATAATAGTCGCTGAAGTCAAGAGTGAAATCTTATGTTCTAATCTAATGTCAGCCTGCTATGGCGAACGATGCCAATAGTCCACTGCGCGCAGGCATTAGGACACTGCCGCGCGATAATATTCATCAAAGTCAAGAGTAAAATCTTTTGTTCTAATCACCACATGTTCAGTAATGGTATTTCCCCCCTTTATTCAAATTACAACCTCTCACTTTCAGTTATTTGAAATGAAATAATCTCTCAAATATCACTAAATCTAAAACAAGCCATAGAAAGTTGGTTGCAATTTCAATTAAATCATCCAGAAACGACAGAACAAACTCAAATACACTAATAGGAGAAAATATATATTTATTGATATTGTATGTTGTATAGCCTTACTTGTTGGTATCTCAGACGACCAGAACCTTAATAATAATCACCATACTTACTTCACATAGCACGGACATATAGTAGACTACTGACACTCACTCCTATGGAATGGGTATGGGGACTGGACACGCCGGGACCCAGACCCTACTGTTGTCGATCACACATATTAATGTCGTGTTCAGGGTGCTATCAGAGTTATCGGAAATACCTAGTTCCGACTGGGAAGTTTCACTTGAATGACCCTCCAAGTAGGAATTACAAGTGAGAAATAGTGAAAATGTTGTTGCCAATCTTATTGGTTTAAGAATTGTTCCGACTTCAAAACCACTTGAACACAATCATGTGGGAGTTACAACTTCCCATTTTCCACGAGAATGTGAAGTTGGCATAATATAGCATTCAAGTGCTAGTCGGTACCAAGAAACGGACATTTCTGACTTGCTAACTGGTTGAACGCGTTACAATAGCCTAAGTATATAATATGATTGACATAACCACAATAGAAAGGCCTTGGAAGTGCCATAAGTGAAAGCCGACATATTTCATTATTTTTACATTAACCTCTTTAACATGTATTAAATGAATAATGAAGAAAATTGTGTAATTTAGACTCTACGAAATATGAAATGCATTATGAAGAAAATCGTGTACTGTTGCCTACACGGAAAAGGGGGCTTTCTGACCAAAAGTGCACCAGTATCCCAAAGTATTAATCGAAATCAAGCATAGAAAACAGCGTTAGCATTAATAAAACAATTTTTCCCACGAATTAAGTTGCACGTAAATGTGTGTATTTTCTCACAAATGATGTTCAGAAAATCTCAAACAGTACATAGGCATACAACTACAATGTTTGAAACATTATTAAATAAAGACAACATTTCTGTATATTCATAACGTTTAATTAGCCATAACAAAGAAAATAAAGAAAAATAGGCTATCCGTTTATGGTTGTTGTGTGTTAAATTGCTGTCTTTTCGCACGAATTAAGTAGCACATAAATTCGTGTCTTTTCACACAGAAACGCACGAAATCTGATGAAATACATTATGCTACCTGTGGTTTTCTCGAGCACGGTTATATGTCAGACATTTAAACGGCGACGGATAGCGGAAAGCAAACCTCGTATTGAGTCAATACTGTCATCAATTGGTAAACATAATCCTTAACGTAAATATCCCAGGTTCGTACACAATGATTTTCCTTACATGTTGACTTTGCGCGCAGCCTTGGCGGCGAGCTGCATCCTGTAGGTTTTGCCACGGGTGGATTTGCGAGCGGTTTGCTTGGTTCTGGCCATGGCGCTAGCTTCATTCTTAGACAGTCGGAGTATAGCCTCGAAATGCCCATGTGAAATGTATAAAGCCGGCAGTGGCATCTGCTGATTGGACACCATCTCCCCACCACCCCGATTGGCCCGTTACGGAGGCCTCCTCTGTCGGCTATCGGAAGGGATGCTTTGCTTCTCTTTTTTTTTGACCGCGAACCCAAAACAGTACACTGCGCACCCAAAACAATACACTGCGCCCCCATAAAACACACTGTACGCCAAAAAACAATACACTTTGCGTGCGCCCGCAATAATACACCGCGCGCCCAAAACAATAGATCACTGCTGGCCTTTACACGCAATAATAGTCACCATAGTCAAGAGTGAAATCTTGTGTTATAATTTAATGCTAGCCTGCTATGGCAAACGAGGCCAATAGTACACTGCGCGGATGCAACTGCACACTGCGCGCAGGCAAAAGCACAATGTGCGCGCAAAAGTACACTGCCGGCCCTTTATGCGCAATAATAGTCGCTGAAGTCAAGAGTGAAATCTTGTGTTATAATTTAATGCTAGCCTGCTATGGCAAACGAGGCCAATAGTACACTGCGCGGATGCAACTGCACACTGCGCGCAGGCAAAAGCACAATGTGCGCGCAAAAGTACACTGCCGGCCCTTTATGCGCAATAATAGTCGCTGAAGTCAAGAGTGAAATCTTATGTTCTAATCTAATGTCAGCCTGCTATGGCGAACGATGCCAATAGTCCACTGCGCGCAGGCATTAGGACACTGCCGCGCGATAATATTCATCAAAGTCAAGAGTAAAATCTTTTGTTCTAATCACCACATGTTCAGTAATGGTATTTCCCCCCTTTATTCAAATTACAACCTCTCACTTTCAGTTATTTGAAATGAAATAATCTCTCAAATATCACTAAATCTAAAACAAGCCATAGAAAGTTGGTTGCAATTTCAATTAAATCATCCAGAAACGACAGAACAAACTCAAATACACTAATAGGAGAAAATATATATTTATTGATATTGTATGTTGTATAGCCTTACTTGTTGGTATCTCAGACGACCAGAACCTTAATAATAATCACCATACTTACTTCACATAGCACGGACATATAGTAGACTACTGACACTCACTCCTATGGAATGGGTATGGGGACTGGACACGCCGGGACCCAGACCCTACTGTTGTCGATCACACATATTAATGTCGTGTTCAGGGTGCTATCAGAGTTATCGGAAATACCTAGTTCCGACTGGGAAGTTTCAATTGAATGACCCTCCAAGTAGGAATTACAAGTGAGAAATAGTGAAAATGTTGTTGCCAATCTTATTGGTTTAAGAATTGTTCCGACTTCAAAACCACTTGAACACAATCATGTGGGAGTTACAACTTCCCATTTTCCACGAGAATGTGAAGTTGGCATAATATAGCATTCAAGTGCTAGTCGGTACCAAGAAACGGACATTTCTGACTTGCTAACTGGTTGAACGCGTTACAATAGCCTAAGTATATAATATGATTGACATAACCACAATAGAAAGGCCTTGGAAGTGCCATAAGTGAAAGCCGACATATTTCATTATTTTTACATTAACCTCTTTAACATGTATTAAATGAATAATGAAGAAAATTGTGTAATTTAGACTCTACGAAATATGAAATGCATTATGAAGAAAATCGTGTACTGTTGCCTACACGGAAAAGGGGGCTTTCTGACCAAAAGTGCACCAGTATCCCCAAAGTATTAATCGAAATCAAGCATAGAAAACAGCGTTAGCATTAATAAAACAATTTTTCCCACGAATTAAGTTGCACGTAAATGTGTGTATTTTCTCACAAATGATGTTCAGAAAATCTCAAACAGTACATAGGCATACAACTACAATGTTTGAAACATTATTAAATAAAGACAACATTTCTGTATATTCATAACGTTTAATTAGCCATTATAAAGAAAATAAAGAAAAATAGGCTATCCGTTTATGGTTGTTGTGTGTTAAATTGCTGTCTTTTCGCACGAATTAAGTAGCACATAAATTAGTGTCTTTTCACACAGAAACGCACGAAATCTGATGAAATACATTATGCTACCTGTGGTTTTCTCGAGCACGGTTATATGTCAGACATTTAAACGGCGACGGATAGCGGAAAGCAAACCCCGTATTGAGTCAATACTGTCATCGATTGGTAAACATAATCCTTAACGTAAATATCCCAGGTTCGTACACAACGATTTTCCTTACATGTTGACTTTGCGCGCAGCCTTGGCGGCGAGCTGCATCCTGTAGGCTTTGCCACGGGTGGATTTGCGAGCGGTTTGCTTGGTTCTGGCCATGGCGCTAGCTTCCTTCTTAGACAGTCGGAGTATAGCCTCGAAATGCCCATGTGAAATGTATAAAGCCGGCAGTGGCATCTGCTGATTGGACACCATCTCCCCACCACCCCGATTGGCCCGTTACGGAGGCCTCCTCTGTCGGCTATCGGAAGGGATGCTTTGCTTCTCTTTTTTTTTGACCGCGCACCCAAAACAGTACACTGCGCACCCAAAACAATACACTGCGCGCCCATAAAACACACTGTACGCCAAAAAACAATACACTTTGCGTGCGCCCGCAATAATACACTGCGCGCCCAAAACAATAGATCACTGCTGGCCTTTACACGCAATAATAGTCGCCATAGTCAAGAGTGAAATCTTTTGTTATAATTTAATGCTAGCCTGCTATGGCAAACGAGGCCAATAGTACACTGCGCGGATGCAACTGCACACTGCGCGCAGGCAAAAGCACAATGTGCGCGCAAAAGTACACTGCCGGCCCTTTATGCGCAATAATAGTCACTGAAGTCAAGAGTGAAATCTTGTGTTATAATTTAATGCTAGCCTGCTATGGCAAACGAGGCCAATAGTACACTGCGCGGATGCAACTGCACACTGCGCGCAGGCAAAAGCACAATGTGCGCGCAAAAGTACACTGCCGGCCCTTTATGCGCAATAATAGTCGCTGAAGTCAAGAGTGAAATCTTATGTTCTAATCTAATGCCAGCCTGCTATGGCGAACGATGCCAATAGTCCACTGCGCGCAGGCATTAGGACACTGCCGCGCGATAATATTCGCCAAAGTCAAGAGTAAAATCTTTTGTTCTAATCACCACATGTTCAGTAATGGCATTTCCCCCCTTTATTCAAATTACAACCTCTCACTTTCAGTTATTTGAAATGAAATAATCTCTCAAATATCACTATATCTAAAACAAGCCATAGAAAGTTGGTTGCAATTTCAATTAAATCATCCAGAAACGACAGAACAAACTCAAATACACTAATAGGAGAAAATATATATTTATTGATATTGTATGTTGTATAGCCTTACTTGTTGGTATCTCAGACGACCAGAACCTTAATAATAATCACCATACTTACTTCACATAGCACGGACATATAGTAGACTACTGACACTCACTCCTATGGAATGGGTATGGGGACTGGACACGCCGGGACCCAGACCCTACTGTTGTCGATCACACATATTAATGTCGTGTTCAGGGTGCTATCAGAGTTATCGGAAATACCTAGTTCCGACTGGGAAGTTTCACTTGAATGACCCTCCAAGTAGGAATTACAAGTGAGAAATAGTGAAAATGTTGTTGCCAATCTTATTGGTTTAAGAATTGTTCCGACTTCAAAACCACTTGAACACAATCATGTGGGAGTTACAACTTCCCATTTTCCACGAGAATGTGAAGTTGGCATAATATAGCATTCAAGTGCTAGTCGGTACCAAGAAACGGACATTTCTGACTTGCTAACTGGTTGAACGCGTTACAATAGCCTAAGTATATAATATGATTGACATAACCACAATAGAAAGGCCTTGGAAGTGCCATAAGTGAAAGCCGACATATTTCATTATTTTTACATTAACCTCTTTAACATGTATTAAATGAATAATGAAGAAAATTGTGTAATTTAGACTCTACGAAATATGAAATGCATTATGAAGAAAATCGTGTACTGTTGCCTACACGGAAAAGGGGGCTTTCTGACCAAAAGTGCACCAGTATCCCAAAGTATTAATCGAAATCAAGCATAGAAAACAGCGTTAGCATTAATAAAACAATTTTTCCCACGAATTAAGTTGCACGTAAATGTGTGTATTTTCTCACAAATGATGTTCAGAAAATCTCAAACAGTACATAGGCATACAACGACAATGTTTGAAACATTATTAAATAAAGACAACATTTCTGTATATTCATAACGTTTAATTAGCCATAACAAAGAAAATAAAGAAAAATAGGCTATCCGTTTATGGTTGTTGTGTGTTAAATTGCTGTCTTTTCGCACGAATTAAGTAGCACATAAATTCGTGTCTTTTCACACAGAAACGCACGAAATCTGATGAAATACATTATGCTACCTGTGGTTTTCTCGAGCACGGTTATATGTCAGACATTTAAACGGCGACGGATAGCGGAAAGCAAACCCCGTATTGAGTCAATACTGTCATCAATTGGTAAACATAATCCTTAACGTAAATATCCCAGGTTCGTACACAATGATTTTCCTTACATGTTGACTTTGCGCGCAGCCTTGGCGGCGAGCTGCATCCTGTAGGCTTTGCCACGGGTGGATTTGCGAGCGGTTTGCTTGGTTCTGGCCATGGCGCTAGCTTCATTCTTAGACAGTCGGAGTATAGCCTCGAAATGCCCATGTGAAATGTATAAAGCCGGCAGTGGCATCTGCTGATTGGACACCATCTCCCCACCACCCCGATTGGCCCGTTACGGAGGCCTCCTCTGTCGGCTATCGGAAGGGATGCTTTGCTTCTCTTTTTTTTTGACCGCGGACCCAAAACAGTACACTGCGCACCCGAAACAATACACTGCGCCCCCATAAAACACACTGTACGCCAAAAAACAATACACTTTGCGTGCGCCCGCAATAATACACCGCGCGCCCAAAACAATAGATCACTGCTGGCCTTTACACGCAATAATAGTCACCATAGTCAAGAGTGAAATCTTGTGTTATAATTTAATGCTAGCCTGCTATGGCAAACGAGGCCAATAGTACACTGCGCGGATGCAACTGCACACTGCGCGCAGGCAAAAGCACAATGTGCGCGCAAAAGTACACTGCCGGCCCTTTATGCGCAATAATAGTCGCTGAAGTCAAGAGTGAAATCTTGTGTTATAATTTAATGCTAGCCTGCTATGGCAAACGAGGCCAATAGTACACTGCGCGGATGCAACTGCACACTGCGCGCAGGCAAAAGCACAATGTGCGCGCAAAAGTACACTGCCGGCCCTTTATGCGCAATAATAGTCGCTGAAGTCAAGAGTGAAATCTTATGTTCTAATCTAATGTCAGCCTGCTATGGCGAACGATGCCAATAGTCCACTGCGCGCAGGCATTAGGACACTGCCGCGCGATAATATTCATCAAAGTCAAGAGTAAAATCTTTTGTTCTAATCACCACATGTTCAGTAATGGTATTTCCCCCCTTTATTCAAATTACAACCTCTCACTTTCAGTTATTTGAAATGAAATAATCTCTCAAATATCACTATATCTAAAACAAGCCATAGAAAGTTGGTTGCAATTTCAATTAAATCATCCAGAAACGACAGAACAAACTCAAATACACTAATAGGAGAAAATATATATTTATTGATATTGTATGTTGTATAGCCTTACTTGTTGGTATCTCAGACGACCAGAACCTTAATAATAATCACCATACTTACTTCACATAGCACGGACATATAGTAGACTACTGACACTCACTCCTATGGAATGGGTATGGGGACTGGACACGCCGGGACCCAGACCCTACTGTTGTCGATCACACATATTAATGTCGTGTTCAGGGTGCTATCAGAGTTATCGGAAATACCTAGTTCCGACTGGGAAGTTTCACTTGAATGACCCTCCAAGTAGGAATTACAAGTGAGAAATAGTGAAAATGTTGTTGCCAATCTTATTGGTTTAAGAATTGTTCCGACTTCAAAACCACTTGAACACAATCATGTGGGAGTTACAACTTCCCATTTTCCACGAGAATGTGAAGTTGGCATAATATAGCATTCAAGTGCTAGTCGGTACCAAGAAACGGACATTTCTGACTTGCTAACTGGTTGAACGCGTTACAATAGCCTAAGTATATAATATGATTGACATAACCACAATAGAAAGGCCTTGGAAGTGCCATAAGTGAAAGCCGACATATTTCATTGTTTTTACATTAACCTCTTTAACATGTATTAAATGAATAATGAAGAAAATTGTGTAATTTAGACTCTACGAAATATGAAATGCATTATGAAGAAAATCGTGTACTGTTGCCTACACGGAAAAGGGGGCTTTCTGACCAAAAGTGCACCAGTATCCCAAAGTATTAATCGAAATCAAGCATAGAAAACAGCGTTAGCATTAATAAAACAATTTTTCCCACGAATTAAGTTGCACGTAAATGTGTGTATTTTCTCACAAATGATGTTCAGAAAATCTCAAACAGTACATAGGCATACAACTACAATGTTTGAAACATTATTAAATAAAGACAACATTTCTGTATATTCATAACGTTTAATTAGCCATAATAAAGAAAATAAAGAAAAATAGGCTATCCGTTTATGGTTGTTGTGTGTTAAATTGCTGTCTTTTCGCACGAATTAAGTAGCACATAAATTCGTGTCTTTTCACACAGAAACGCACGAAATCTGATGAAATACATTATGCTACCTGTGGTTTTCTCGAGGACGGTTATATGTCAGACATTTAAACGGCGACGGATAGCGGAAAGCAAACCCCGTATTGAGTCAATACTGTCATCGATTGGTAAACATAATCCTTAACGTAAATATCCCAGGTTCGTACACAACGATTTTCCTTACATGTTGACTTTGCGCGCAGCCTTGGCGGCGAGCTGCATCCTGTAGGCTTTGCCACGGGTGGATTTGCGAGCGGTTTCCTTGGTTCTGGCCATGGCGCTAGCTTCCTTCTTAGACAGTCGGAGTATAGCCTCGAAATGCCCATGTGAAATGTATAAAGCCGGCAGTGGCATCTGCTGATTGGACACCATCTCCCCACCACCCCGATTGGCCCGTTACGGAGGCCTCCTCTGTCGGCTATCGGAAGGGATGCTTTGCTTCTCTTTTTTTTTGACCGCGCACCCAAAACAGTACACTGCGCACCCAAAACAATACACTGCGCGCCCATAAAACACACTGTACGCCAAAAAACAATACACTTTGCGTGCGCCCGCAATAATACACTGCGCGCCCAAAACAATAGATCACTGCTGGCCTTTACACGCAATAATAGTCGCCATAGTCAAGAGTGAAATCTTTTGTTATAATTTAATGCTAGCCTGCTATGGCAAACGAGGCCGATAGTACACTGCGCGGATGCAACTGCACACTGCGCGCAGGCAAAAGCACAATGTGCGCGCAAAAGTACACTGCCGGCCCTTTATGCGCAATAATAGTCACTGAAGTCAAGAGTGAAATCTTGTGTTATAATTTAATGCTAGCCTGCTATGGCAAACGAGGCCAATAGTACACTGCGCGGATGCAACTGCACACTGCGCGCAGGCAAAAGCACAATGTGCGCGCAAAAGTACACTGCCGGCCCTTTATGCGCAATAATAGTCGCTGAAGTCAAGAGTGAAATCTTATGTTCTAATCTAATGCCAGCCTGCTATGGCGAACGATGCCAATAGTCCACTGCGCGCAGGCATTAGGACACTGCCGCGCGATAATATTCGCCAAAGTCAAGAGTAAAATCTTTTGTTCTAATCACCACATGTTCAGTAATGGCATTTCCCCCCTTTATTCAAATTACAACCTCTCACTTTCAGTTATTTGAAATGAAATAATCTCTCAAATATCACTATATCTAAAACAAGCCATAGAAAGTTGGTTGCAATTTCAATTAAATCATCCAGAAACGACAGAACAAACTCAAATACACTAATAGGAGAAAATATATATTTATTGATATTGTATGTTGTATAGCCTTACTTGTTGGTATCTCAGACGACCAGAACCTTAATAATAATCACCATACTTACTTCACATAGCACGGACATATAGTAGACTACTGACACTCACTCCTATGGAATGGGTATGGGGACTGGACACGCCGGGACCCAGACCCTACTGTTGTCGATCACACATATTAATGTCGTGTTCAGGGTGCTATCAGAGTTATCGGAAATACCTAGTTCCGACTGGGAAGTTTCACTTGAATGACCCTCCAAGTAGGAATTACAAGTGAGAAATAGTGAAAATGTTGTTGCCAATCTTATTGGTTTAAGAATTGTTCCGACTTCAAAACCACTTGAACACAATCATGTGGGAGTTACAACTTCCCATTTTCCACGAGAATGTGAAGTTGGCATAATATAGCATTCAAGTGCTAGTCGGTACCAAGAAACGGACATTTCTGACTTGCTAACTGGTTGAACGCGTTACAATAGCCTAAGTATATAATATGATTGACATAACCACAATAGAAAGGCCTTGGAAGTGCCATAAGTGAAAGCCGACATATTTCATTATTTTTACATTAACCTCTTTAACATGTATTAAATGAATAATGAAGAAAATTGTGTAATTTAGACTCTACGAAATATGAAATGCATTATGAAGAAAATCGTGTACTGTTGCCTACACGGAAAAGGGGGCTTTCTGACCAAAAGTGCACCAGTATCCCAAAGTATTAATCGAAATCAAGCATAGAAAACAGCTTTAGCATTAATAAAACAATTTTTCCCACGAATTAAGTTGCACGTAAATGTGTGTATTTTCTCACAAATGATGTTCAGAAAATCTCAAACAGTACATAGGCATACAACTACAATGTTTGAAACATTATTAAATAAAGACAACATTTCTGTATATTCATAACGTTTAATTAGCCATAACAAAGAAAATAAAGAAAAATAGGCTATCCGTTTATGGTTGTTGTGTGTTAAATTGCTGTCTTTTCGCACGAATTAAGTAGCACATAAATTCGTGTCTTTTCACACAGAAACGCACGAAATCTGATGAAATACATTATGCTACCTGTGGTTTTCTCGAGCACGGTTATATGTCAGACATTTAAACGGCGACGGATAGCGGAAAGCAAACCCCGTATTGAGTCAATACTGTCATCAATTGGTAAACATAATCCTTAACGTAAATATCCCAGGTTCGTACACAATGATTTTCCTTACATGTTGACTTTGCGCGCAGCCTTGGCGGCGAGCTGCATCCTGTAGGCTTTGCCACGGGTGGATTTGCGAGCGGTTTGCTTGGTTCTGGCCATGGCGCTAGCTTCATTCTTAGACAGTCGGAGTATATCCTCGAAATGCCCATGTGAAATGTATAAAGCCGGCAGTGGCATCTGCTGATTGGACACCATCTCCCCACCACCCCGATTGGCCCGTTACGGAGGCCTCCTCTGTCGGCTATCGGAAGGGATGCTTTGCTTCTCTTTTTTTTTGACCGTGGACCCAAAACAGTACACTGCGCACCCGAAACAATACACTGCGCCCCCATAAAACACACTGTACGCCAAAAAACAATACACTTTGCGTGCGCCCGCAATAATACACCGCGCGCCCAAAACAATAGATCACTGCTGGCCTTTACACGCAATAATAGTCACCATAGTCAAGAGTGAAATCTTGTGTTATAATTTAATGCTAGCCTGCTATGGCAAACGAGGCCAATAGTACACTGCGCGGATGCAACTGCACACTGCGCGCAGGCAAAAGCACAATGTGCGCTCAAAAGTACACTGCCGGCCCTTTATGCGCAATAATAGTCGCTGAAGTCAAGAGTGAAATCTTGTGTTATAATTTAATGCTAGCCTGCTATGGCAAACGAGGCCAATAGTACACTGCGCGGATGCAACTGCACACTGCGCGCAGGCAAAAGCACAATGTGCGCGCAAAAGTACACTGCCGGCCCTTTATGCGCAATAATAGTCGCTGAAGTCAAGAGTGAAATCTTATGTTCTAATCTAATGTCAGCCTGCTATGGCGAACGATGCCAATAGTCCACTGCGCGCAGGCATTAGGACACTGCCGCGCGATAATATTCATCAAAGTCAAGAGTAAAATCTTTTGTTCTAATCACCACATGTTCAGTAATGGTATTTCCCCCCTTTATTCAAATTACAACCTCTCACTTTCAGTTATTTGAAATGAAATAATCTCTCAAATATCACTATATCTAAAACAAGCCATAGAAAGTTGGTTGCAATTTCAATTAAATCATCCAGAAACGACAGAACAAACTCAAATACACTAATAGGAGAAAATATATATTTATTGATATTGTATGTTGTATAGCCTTACTTGTTGGTATCTCAGACGACCAGAACCTTAATAATAATCACCATACTTACTTCACATAGCACGGACATATAGTAGACTACTGACACTCACTCCTATGGAATGGGTATGGGGACTGGACACGCCGGGACCCAGACCCTACTGTTGTCGATCACACATATTAATGTCGTGTTCAGGGTGCTATCAGAGTTATCGGAAATACCTAGTTCCGACTGGGAAGTTTCACTTGAATGACCCTCCAAGTAGGAATTACAAGTGAGAAATAGTGAAAATGTTGTTGCCAATCTTATTGGTTTAAGAATTGTTCCGACTTCAAAACCACTTGAACACAATCATGTGGGAGTTACAACTTCCCATTTTCCACGAGAATGTGAAGTTGGCATAATATAGCATTCAAGTGCTAGTCGGTACCAGCATTCAAGTGCTAGCAGGTAGCTTAGTGGTTAAGAGCGTTGTGCCAGTAACCGAAAGGTTGCTGGTTCTAATCCCCAAGCCGACTAGGTGAAAAATCTGTCGAGGTGCCCTTGAGCAAGGCACTTAACCCTAATTGCTCCTGTAAGTCGCTCTGGATAAGAGCGTCTGCTAAATGACTAAAATGTAAATGTAAAATGTACCAAGAAACGGACATTTCTGACTTGCTAACTGGTTGAACGCGTTACAATAGCCTAAGTATATAATATGATTGACATAACCACAATAGAAAGGCCTTGGAAGTGCCATAAGTGAAAGCCGACATATTTCATTATTTTTACATTAACCTCTTTAACATGTATTAAATGAATAATGAAGAAAATTGTGTAATTTAGACTCTACGAAATATGAAATGCATTATGAAGAAAATCGTGTACTGTTGCCTACACGGAAAAGGGGGCTTTCTGACCAAAAGTGCACCAGTATCCCAAAGTATTAATCGAAATCAAGCATAGAAAACAGCGTTAGCATTAATAAAACAATTTTTCCCACGAATTAAGTTGCACGTAAATGTGTGTATTTTCTCACAAATGATGTTCAGAAAATCTCAAACAGTACATAGGCATACAACTACAATGTTTGAAACATTATTAAATAAAGACAACATTTCTGTATATTCATAACGTTTAATTAGCCATAATAAAGAAAATAAAGAAAAATAGGCTATCCGTTTATGGTTGTTGTGTGTTAAATTGCTGTCTTTTCACACGAATTAAGTAGCACATAAATTTGTGTCTTTTCACACAGAAACGCACGAAATCTGATGAAATACATTATGCTACCTGTGGTTTTCTCGAGCACGGTTATATGTCAGACATTTAAACGGCGACGGATAGCGGAAAGCAAACCCCGTATTGAGTCAATACTGTCATCGATTGGTAAACATAATCCTTAACGTAAATATCCCAGGTTCGTACACAACGATTTTCCTTACATGTTGACTTTGCGCGCAGCCTTGGCGGCGAGCTGCATCCTGTAGGCTTTGCCACGGGTGGATTTGCGAGCGGTTTGCTTGGTTCTGGCCATGGCGCTAGCTTCATTCTTAGACAGTCGGAGTATAGCCTCGAAATGCCCATGTGAAATGTATAAAGCCGGCAGTGGCATCTGCTGATTGGACACCATCTCCCCACCACCCCGATTGGCCCGTTACGGAGGCCTCCTCTGTCGGCTATCGGAAGGGATGCTTTGCTTCTCTTTTTTTTTAACCACGGACCCAAAACAGTACACTGCGCACCCAAAACAATACACTGCGCCCCCATAAAACACACTGTACGCCAAAAAACAATACACTTTGCGTGCGCCCGCAATAATACACCGCGCGCCCAAAACAATAGATCACTGCTGGCCTTTACACGCAATAATAGTCGCCATAGTCAAGAGTGAAATCTTGTGTTATAATTTAATGCTAGCCTGCTATGGCAAACGAGGCCAATAGTACACTGTGCGGATGCAACTGCACACTGCGCGCAGGCAAAAGCACAATGTGCGCGCAAAAGTACACTGCCGGACCTTTATGCGCAATAATAGTCGCTGAAGTCAAGAGTGAAATCTTGTGTTATAATTTAATGCTAGCCTGCTATGGCAAACGAGGCCAATAGTACACTGCGCGGATGCAACTGCACACTGCGTGCAGGCAAAAGCACAATGTGCGCGCAAAAGTACACTGCCGGCCCTTTATGCGCAATAATAGTCGCTGAAGTCAAGAGTGAAATCTTATGTTCTAATCTAATGTCAGCCTGCTATGGCGAACGATGCCAATAGTCCACTGCGCGCAGGCATTAGGACACTGCCGCACGATAATATTCATCAAAGTCAAGAGTAAAATCTTTTGTTCTAATCACCACATGTTCAGTAATGGTATTTCCCCCCTTTATTCAAATTACAACCTCTCACTTTCAGTTATTTGAAATGAAATAATCTCTCAAATATCACTATATCTAAAACAAGCCATAGAAAGTTGGTTGCAATTTCAATTAAATCATCCAGAAACGACAGAACAAACTCAAATACACTAATAGGAGAAAATATATATTTATTGATATTGTATGTTGTATTGCCTTACTTGTTGGTATCTCAGACGACCAGAACCTTAATAATAATCACCATACTTACTTCACATAGCACGGACATATAGTAGACTACTGACACTCACTCCTATGGAATGGGTATGGGGACTGGACACGCCGGGACCCAGACCCTACTGTTGTCGATCACACATATTAATGTCGTGTTCAGGGTGCTATCAGAGTTATCGGAAATACCTAGTTCCGACTGGGAAGTTTCACTTGAATGACCCTCCAAGTAGGAATTACAAGTGAGAAATAGTGAAAATGTTGTTGCCAATCTTATTGGTTTAAGAATTGTTCCGACTTCAAAACCACTTGAACACAATCATGTGGGAGTTACAACTTCCCATTTTCCACGAGAATGTGAAGTTGGCATAATAAAGCATTCAAGTGCTAGTCGGTACCAAGAAACGGACATTTCTGACTTGCTAACTGGTTGAACGCGTTACAATAGCCTAAGTATATAATATGATTGACATAACCACAATAGAAAGGCCTTGGAAGTGCCATAAGTGAAAACCGAAATATTTCATTATTTTTACATTAACCTCTTTAACATGTATTAAATGAATAATGAAGAAAATTGTGTAATTTAAACTCTACGAAATATGAAATGCATTATGAAGAAAATCGTGTACTGTTGCCTACACGGAAAAGGGGGCTTTCTGACCAAAAGTGCACCAGTATCCCAAAGTATTAATCGAAATCAAGCATAGAAAACAGCGTTAGCATTAATAAAACAATTTTTCCCACGAATTAAGTTGCACGTAAATGTGTGTATTTTCTCACAAATGATGTTCAGAAAATCTCAAACAGTACATAGGCATACAACTACAATGTTTGAAACATTATTAAATAAGACAACATTTCTGTATATTCATAACGTTTAATTAGCCATAATAAAGAAAATAAAGAAAAATAGGCTATCCGTTTATGGTTGTTGTGTGTTAAATTGCTGTCTTTTCGCACGAATTAAGTAGCACATAAATTCGTGTCTTTTCACACAGAAACGCACGAAATCTGATGAAATACATTATGCTACCTGTGGTTTTCTCGAGCACGGTTATATGTCAGACATTTAAAAGGCGACGGATAGCGGAAAGCAAACCCCGTATTGAGTCAATACTGTCATCGATTGGTAAACATAATCCTTAACGTAAATATCCCAGGTTCGTACACAACGATTTTCCTTACATGTTGACTTTGCGCGCAGCCTTGGCGGCGAGCTGCATCCTGTAGGCTTTGCCACGGGTGGATTTGCGAGCGGTTTGCTTGGTTCTGGCCATGGCGCTAGCTTCCTTCTTAGACAGTCGGAGTATAGCCTCGAAATGCCCATGTGAAATGTATAAAGCCGGCAGTGGCATCTGCTGATTGGACACCATCTCCCCACCACCCCGATTGGCCCGTTACGGAGGCCTCCTCTGTCGGCTATCGGAAGGGATGCTTTGCTTCTCTTTTTTTTTGACCGCGCACCCAAAACAGTACACTGCTCACCCAAAACAATACACTGCGCGCCCATAAAACACACTGTACGCCAAAAAACAATACACTTTGCGTGCGCCCGCAATAATACACTGCGCGCCCAAAACAATAGATCACTGCTGGCCTTTACACGCAATAATAGTCGCCATAGTCAAGAGTGAAATCTTGTGTTATAATTTAATGCTAGCCTGCTATGGCAAACGAGGCCAATAGTACACTGCGCGGATGCAACTGCACACTGCGCGCAGGCAAAAGCACAATGTGCGCGCAAAAGTACACTGCCGGCCCTTTATGCGCAATAATAGTCGCTGAAGTCAAGAGTGAAATCTTGTGTTATAATTTTATGCTAGCCTGCTATGGCAAACGAGGCCAATAGTACACTGCGCGGATGCAACTGCACACTGCGCGCAGGCAAAAGCACAATGTGCGCGCAAAAGTACACTGCCGGCCCTTTATGCGCAATAATAGTCGCTGAAGTCAAGAGTGAAATCTTATGTTCTAATCTAATGCCAGCCTGCTATGGCGAACGATGCCAATAGTCCACTGCGCGCAGGCATTAGGACACTGCCGCGCGATAATATTAGCCAAAGTCAAGAGTAAAATCTTTTGTTCTAATCACCACATGTTCAGTAATGGCATTTCCCCCCTTTATTCAAATTACAACCTCTCACTTTCAGTTATTTGAAATGAAATAATCTCTCAAATATCACTCTATCTAAAACAAGCCATAGAAAGTTGGTTGCAATTTCAATTAAATCATCCAGAAACGACAGAACAAACTCAAATACACTAATAGGAGAAAATATATATTTATTGATATTGTATGTTGTATAGCCTTACTTGTTGGTATCTCAGACGACCAGAACCTTAATAATAATCACCATACTTACTTCACATAGCACGGACATATAGTAGACTACTGACACTCACTCCTATGGAATGGGTATGGGGACTGGACACGCCGGGACCCAGACCCTACTGTTGTCGATCACACATATTAATGTCGTGTTCAGGGTGCTATCAGAGTTATCGGAAATACCTAGTTCCGACTGGGAAGTTTCACTTGAATGACCCTCCAAGTAGGAATTACAAGTGAGAAATAGTGAAAATGTTGTTGCCAATCTTATTGGTTTAAGAATTGTTCCGACTTCAAAACCACTTGAACACAATCATGTGGGAGTTACAACTTCCCATTTTCCACGAGAATGTGAAGTTGGCATAATACAGCATTCAAGTGCTAGTCGGTACTAGGAAACGGACATTTCTGACTTGCTAACTGGTTGAACGCGTTACAATAGCCTAAGTATATAATATGGTTGACATAACCACAATAGAAAGGCCTTGGAAGTGCCATAAGTGAAAGCCGACATATTTCATTATTTTTACATTAACCTCTTTAACATGTATTAAATGAATAATGAAGAAAATTGTGTAATTTGACTCTACGAAATATGAAATGCATTATGAAGAAAATCGTGTACTGTTGCCTACACGGAAAAGGGGGCTTTCTGACCAAAAGTGCACCAGTATCCCAAAGTATTAATCGAAATCAAGCATAGAAAACAGCGTTAGCATTAATAAAACAATTTTTCCCACGAATTAAGTTGCACGTAAATGTGTGTATTTTCTCACAAATGATGTTCAGAAAATCTCAAACAGTACATAGGCATACAACTACAATGTTTGAAACATTATTAAATAAAGACAACATTTCTGTATATTCATAATGTTTAATTAGCCATAATAAAGAAAATAAAGAAAAATAGGCTATCCGTTTATGGTTGTTGTGTGTTAAATTGCTGTCTTTTCACACGAATTAAGTAGCACATAAATTCGTGTCTTTTCACACAGAAACGCACGAAATCTGATGAAATACATTATGCTACCTGTGGTTTTCTCGAGCACGGTTATATGTCAGACATTTAAACGGCTACGGATAGCGGAAAGCAAACCCCGTATTGAGTCAATACTGTCATCGATTGGTAAACATAATCCTTAACGTAAATATCCCAGGTTCGTACACAACGATTTTCCTTACATGTTGACTTTGCGCGCAGCCTTGGCGGCGAGCTGCATCCTGTAGGCTTTGCACCGGGTGGATTTGCGAGCGGTTTGCTTGGTTCTGGCCATGGCGCTAGCTTCCTTCTTAGACAGTCGGAGTATAGCCTCGAAATGCCCATGTGAAATGTATAAAGCCGGCAGTGGCATCTGCTGATTGGACACCATCTCCCCACCACCCCGATTGGCCCGTTACGGAGGCCTCCTCTGTCGGCAATCGGAAGGGATGCTTTGCTTCTCTTTTTTTTTGACCGCGCACCCAAAACAGTACACTGCGCACCCAAAACAATACACTGCGCGCCCATAAAACACACTGTACGCCAAAAAACAATACACTTTGCGTGCGCCCGCAATAATACACTGCGCGCCCATAACAATAGATCACTGCTGGCCTTTACACGCAATAATAGTCGCCATAGTCAAGAGTGAAATCTTGTGTTATAATTTAATGCTAGCCTGCTATGGCAAACGAGGCCAATAGTACACTGCGCGGATGCAACTGCACACTGCGCGCAGGCAAAAGCACAATGTGCGCGCAAAAGTACACTGCCGGCCCTTTATGCGCAATAATAGTCGCCATAGTCAAGAGTGAAATCTTGTGTTATAATTTAATGCTAGCCTGCTATGGCAAACGAGGCCAATAGTACACTGCGCGGATGCAACTGCACACTGCGCGCAGGCAAAAGCACAATGTGCGCGCAAAAGTACACTGCCGGCCCTTTATGCGCAATAATAGTCGCTGAAGTCAAGAGTGAAATCTTATGTTCTAATCTAATGCCAGCCTGCTATGGCGAACGATGCCAATAGTCCACTGCGCGCAGGCATTAGGACACTGCCGCGCGATAATATTCGCCAAAGTCAAGAGTAAAATCTTTTGTTCTAATCACCACATGTTCAGTAATGGCATTTCCCCCCTTTATTCAAATTACAACCTCTCACTTTCAGTTATTTGAAATGAAATAATCTCTCAAATATCACTATATCTAAAACAAGCCATAGAAAGTTGGTTGCAATTTCAATTAAATCATCCAGAAACGACAGAACAAACTCAAATACACTAATAGGAGAAAATATATATTTATTGATATTGTATGTTGTATAGCCTTACTTGTTGGTATCTCAGACGACCAGAACCTTAATAATAATCACCATACTTACTTCACATAGCACGGACATATAGTAGACTACTGACACTCACTCCTATGGAATGGGTATGGGGACTGGACACGCCGGGACCCAGACCCTACTGTTGTCGATCACACATATTAATGTCGTGTTCAGGGTGCTATCAGAGTTATCGGAAATACCTAGTTCCGACTGGGAAGTTTCACTTGAATGACCCTCCAAGTAGGAATTACAAGTGAGAAATAGTGAAAATGTTGTTGCCAATCTTATTGGTTTAAGAATTGTTCCGACTTCAAAACCACTTGAACACAATCATGTGGGAGTTACAACTTCCCATTTTCCACGAGAATGTGAAGTTGGCATAATACAGCATTCAAGTGCTAGTCGGTACTAGGAAACGGACATTTCTGACTTGCTAACTGGTTGAACGCGTTACAATAGCCTAAGTATATAATATGGTTGACATAACCACAATAGAAAGGCCTTGGAAGTGCCATAAGTGAAAGCCGACATATTTCATTATTTTTACATTAACCTCTTTAACATGTATTAAATGAATAATGAAGAAAATTGTGTAATTTGACTCTACGAAATATGAAATGCATTATGAAGAAAATCGTGTACTGTTGCCTACACGGAAAAGGGGGCTTTCTGACCAAAAGTGCACCAGTATCCCAAAGTATTAATCGAAATCAAGCATAGAAAACAGCGTTAGCATTAATAAAACAATTTTTCCCACGAATTAAGTTGCACGTAAATGTGTGTATTTTCTCACAAATGATGTTCAGAAAATCTCAAACAGTACATAGGCATACAACTACAATGTTTGAAACATTATTAAATAAAGACAACATTTCTGTATATTCATAACGTTTAATTAGCCATAATAAAGAAAATAAAGAAAAATAGGCTATCCGTTTATGGTTGTTGTGTGTTAAATTGCTGTCTTTTCACACGAATTAAGTAGCACATAAATTCGTGTCTTTTCACACAGAAACGCACGAAATCTGATGAAATACATTATGCTACCTGTGGTTTTCTCGAGCACAGTTATATGTCAGACATTTAAACGGCTACGGATAGCGGAAAGCAAACCCCGTATTGAGTCAATACTGTCATCGATTGGTAAACATAATCCTTAACGTAAATATCCCAGGTTCGTACACAACGATTTTCCTTACATGTTGACTTTGCGCGCAGCCTTGGCGGCGAGCTGCATCCTGTAGGCTTTGCACCGGGTGGATTTGCGAGCGGTTTGCTTGGTTCTGGCCATGGCGCTAGCTTCCTTCTTAGACAGTCGGAGTATAGCCTCGAAATGCCCATGTGAAATGTATAAAGCCGGCAGTGGCATCTGCTGATTGGACACCATCTCCCCACCACCCCGATTGACCCGTTACGGAGGCCTCCTCTGTCGGCAATCGGAAGGGATGCTTTGCTTCTCTTTTTTTTTGACCGCGCACCCAAAACAGTACACTGCGCACCCAAAACAATACACTGCGCGCCCATAAAACACACTGTACGCCAAAAAACAATACACTTTGCGTGCGCCCGCAATAATACACTGCGCGCCCATAACAATAGATCACTGCTGGCCTTTACACGCAATAATAGTCGCCATAGTCAAGAGTGAAATCTTGTGTTATAATTTAATGCTAGCCTGCTATGGCAAACGAGGCCAATAGTACACTGCGCGGATGCAACTGCACACTGCGCGCAGGCAAAAGCACAATGTGCGCGCAAAAGTACACTGCCGGCCCTTTATGCGCAATAATAGTCGCTGAAGTCAAGAGTGAAATCTTGTGTTATAATTTAATGCTAGCCTGCTATGGCAAACGAGGCCAATAGTACACTGCGCGGATGCAACTGCACACTGCGCGCAGGCAAAAGCACAATGTGCGCGCAAAAGTACACTGCCGGCCCTTTATGCGCAATAATAGTCGCTGAAGTCAAGAGTGAAATCTTATGTTCTAATCTAATGCCAGCCTGCTATGGCGAACGATGCCAATAGTCCACTGCGCGCAGGCATTAGGACACTGCCGCGCGATAATATTCGCCAAAGTCAAGAGTAAAATCTTTTGTTCTAATCACCACATGTTCAGTAATGGCATTTCCCCCCTTTATTCAAATTACAACCTCTCACTTTCAGTTATTTGAAATGAAATAATCTCTCAAATATCACTCTATCTAAAACAAGCCATAGAAAGTTGGTTGCAATTTCAATTAAATCATCCAGAAACGACAGAACAAACTCAAATACACTAATAGGAGAAAATATATATTTATTGATATTGTATGTTGTATAGCCTTACTTGTTGGTATCTCAGACGACCAGAACCTTAATAATAATCACCATACTTACTTCACATAGCACGGACATATAGTAGACTACTGACACTCACTCCTATGGAATGGGTATGGGGACTGGACACGCCGGGACCCAGACCCTACTGTTGTCGATCACACATATTAATGTCGTGTTCAGGGTGCTATCAGAGTTATCGGAAATACCTAGTTCCGACTGGGAAGTTTCACTTGAATGACCCTCCAAGTAGGAATTACAAGTGAGAAATAGTGAAAATGTTGTTGCCAATCTTATTGGTTTAAGAATTGTTCCGACTTCAAAACCACTTGAACACAATCATGTGGGAGTTACAACTTCCCATTTTCCACGAGAATGTGAAGTTGGCATAATATAGCATTCAAGTGCTAGTCGGTACCAAGAAACGGACATTTCTGACTTGCTAACTGGTTGAACGCGTTACAATAGCCTAAGTATATAATATGATTGACATAACCACAATAGAAAGGCCTTGGAAGTGCCATAAGTGAAAGCCGACATATTTCATTATTTTTACATTAACCTCTTTAACATGTATTAAATGAATAATGAAGAAAATTGTGTAATTTAGACTCTACGAAATATGAAATGCATTATGAAGAAAATCGTGTACTGTTGCCTACACGGAAAAGGGGGCTTTCTGACCAAAAGTGCACCAGTATCCCAAAGTATTAATCGAAATCAAGCATAGAAAACAGCGTTAGCATTAATAAAACAATTTTTCCCACGAATTAAGTTGCACGTAAATGTGTGTATTTTCTCACAAATGATGTTCAGAAAATCTCAAACAGTACATAGGCATACAACTACAATGTTTGAAACATTATTAAATAAAGACAACATTTCTGTATATTCATAACGTTTAATTAGCCATAATAAAGAAAATAAAGAAAAATAGGCTATCTGTTTATGGTTGTTGTGTGTTAAATTGCTGTCTTTTCGCACAAATTAAGTAGCACATAAATTCGTGTCTTTTCACACAGAAACGCACGAAATCTGATAAAATACATTATGCTACCTGTGGTTTTCTCGAGCACGGTTATATGTCAGACATTTAAAAGGCGACGGATAGCGGAAAGCAAACCCCGTATTGAGTCAATACTGTCATCGATTGGTAAACATAATCCTTAACGTAAATATCCCAGGTTCGTACACAACGATTTTCCTTACATGTTGACTTTGCGCGCAGCCTTGGCGGCGACCTGCATCCTGTAGGCTTTGCCACGGGTGGATTTGCGAGCGGTTTGCTTGGTTCTGGCCATGGCGCTAGCTTCCTTCTTAGACAGTCGGAGTATAGCCTCGAAATGCCCATGTGAAATGTATAAAGCCGGCAGTGGCATCTGCTGATTGGACACCATCTCCCCACCACCCCGATTGGCCCGTTACGGAGGCCTCCTCTGTCGGCTATCGGAAGGGATGCTTTGCTTCTCTTTTTTTTTGACCGCGCACCCAAAACAGTACACTGCTCACCCAAAACAATACACTGCGCGCCCATAAAACACACTGTACGCCAAAAAACAATACACTTTGCGTGCGCCCGCAATAATACACTGCGCGCCCAAAACAATAGATCACTGCTGGCCTTTACACGCAATAATAGTCGCCATAGTCAAGAGTGAAATCTTGTGTAATAATTTAATGCTAGCCTGCTATGGCAAACGAGGCCAATAGTACACTGCGCGGATGCAACTGCACACTGCGCGCAGGCAAAAGCACAATGTGCGCGCAAAAGTACACTGCCGGCCCTTTATGCGCAATAATAGTCGCTGAAGTCAAGAGTGAAATCTTATGTTCTAATCTAATGCCAGCCTGCTATGGCGAACGATGCCAATAGTCCACTGCGCGCAGGCATTAGGACACTGCCGCGCGATAATATTCGCCAAAGTCAAGAGTAAAATCTTTTGTTCTAATCACCACATGTTCAGTAATGGCATTTCCCCCCTTTATTCAAATTACAACCTCTCACTTTCAGTTATTTGAAATGAAATAATCTCTCAAATATCACTATATCTAAAACAAGCCATAGAAAGTTGGTTGCAATTTCAATTAAATCATCCAGAAACGACAGAACAAACTCAAATACACTAATAGGAGAAAATATATATTTATTGATATTGTATGTTGTATAGCCTTACTTGTTGGTATCTCAGACGACCAGAACCTTAATAATAATCACCATACTTACTTCACATAGCACGGACATATAGTAGACTACTGACACTCACTCCTATGGAATGGGTATGGCGACTGGACACGCCGGGACCCAGACCCTACTGTTGTCGATCACACATATTAATGTCGTGTTCAGGGTGCTATCAGAGTTATCGGAAATACCTAGTTCCGACTGGGAAGTTTCACTTGAATGACCCTCCAAGTAGGAATTACAAGTGAGAAATAGTGAAAATGTTGTTGCCAATCTTATTGGTTTAAGAATTGTTCCGACTTCAAAACCACTTGAACACAATCATGTGGGAGTTACAACTTCCCATTTTCCACGAGAATGTGAAGTTGGCATAATACAGCATTCAAGTGCTAGTCGGTACTAGGAAACGGACATTTCTGACTTGCTAACTGGTTGAACGCGTTACAATAGCCTAAGTATATAATATGGTTGACATAACCACAATAGAAAGGCCTTGGAAGTGCCATAAGTGAAAGCCGACATATTTCATTATTTTTACATTAACCTCTTTAACATGTATTAAATGAATAATGAAGAAAATTGTGTAATTTGACTCTACGAAATATGAAATGCATTATGAAGAAAATCGTGTACTGTTGCCTACACGGAAAAGGGGGCTTTCTGACCAAAAGTGCACCAGTATCCCAAAGTATTAATCGAAATCAAGCATAGAAAACAGCGTTAGCATTAATAAAACAATTTTTCCCACGAATTAAGTTGCACGTAAATGTGTGTATTTTCTCACAAATGATGTTCAGAAAATCTCAAACAGTACATAGGCATACAACTACAATGTTTGAAACATTATTAAATAAAGACAACATTTCTGTATATTCATAACGTTTAATTAGCCATAATAAAGAAAATAAAGAAAAATAGGCTATCCGTTTATGGTTGTTGTGTGTTAAATTGCTGTCTTTTCACACGAATTAAGTAGCACATAAATTCGTGTCTTTTCACACAGAAACGCACGAAATCTGATGAAATACATTATGCTACCTGTGGTTTTCTCGAGCACGGTTATATGTCAGACATTTAAACGGCTACGGATAGCGGAAAGCAAACCCCTTATTGAGTCAATACTGTCATCGATTGGTAAACATAATCCTTAACGTAAATATCCCAGGTTCGTACACAACGATTTTCCTTACATGTTGACTTTGCGCGCAGCCTTGGCGGCGAGCTGCATCCTGTAGGCTTTGCACCGGGTGGATTTGCGAGCGGTTTGCTTGGTTCTGGCCATGGCGCTAGCTTCCTTCTTAGACAGTCGGAGTATAGCCTCGAAATGCCCATGTGAAATGTATAAAGCCGGCAGTGGCATCTGCTGATTGGACACCATCTCCCCACCACCCCGATTGGCCCGTTACGGAGGCCTCCTCTGTCGGCAATCGGAAGGGATGCTTTGCTTCTCTTTTTTTTTGACCGCGCACCCAAAACAGTACACTGCGCACCCAAAACAATACACTGCGCGCCCATAAAACACACTGTACGCCAAAAAACAATACACTTTGCGTGCGCCCGCAATAATACACTGCGCGCCCATAACAATAGATCACTGCTGGCCTTTACACGCAATAATAGTCGCCATAGTCAAGAGTGAAATCTTGTGTTATAATTTAATGCTAGCCTGCTATGGCAAAGGAGGCCAATAGTACACTGCGCGGATGCAACTGCACACTGCGCGCAGGCAAAAGCACAATGTGCGCGCAAAAGTACACTGCCGGCCCTTTATGCGCAATAATAGTCGCTGAAGTCAAGAGTGAAATCTTATGTTCTAATCTAATGCCAGCCTGCTATGGCGAACGATGCCAATAGTCCACTGCGCGCAGGCATTAGGACACTGCCGCGCGATAATATTCGCCAAAGTCAAGAGTAAAATATTTTGTTCTAATCACCACATGTTCAGTAATGGTATTTCCCCCCTTTATTCAAATTACAACCTCTCACTTTCAGTTATTTGAAATGAAATAATCTCTCAAATATCACTATATCTAAAACAAGCCATAGAAAGTTGGTTGCAATTTCAATTAAATCATCCAGAAACGACAGAACAAACTCAAATACACTAATAGGAGAAAATATATATTTATTGATATTGTATGTTGTATAGCCTTACTTGTTGGTATCTCAGACGACCAGAACCTTAATAATAATCACCATACTTACTTCACATAGCACGGACATATAGTAGACTACTGACACTCACTCCTATGGAATGGGTATGGGGACTGGACACGCCGGGACCCAGACCCTACTGTTGTCGATCACACATATTAATGTCGTGTTCAGGGTGCTATCAGAGTTATCGGAAATACCTAGTTCCGACTGGGAAGTTTCACTTGAATGACCCTCCAAGTAGGAATTACAAGTGAGAAATAGTGAAAATGTTGTTGCCAATCTTATTGGTTTAAGAATTGTTCCGACTTCAAAACCACTTGAACACAATCATGTGGGAGTTACAACTTCCCATTTTCCACGAGAATGTGAAGTTGTCATAATACAGCATTCAAGTGCTAGTCGGTACTAGGAAACGGACATTTCTGACTTGCTAACTGGTTGAACGCGTTACAATAGCCTAAGTATATAATATGATTGACATAACCACAATAGAAAGGCCTTGGAAGTGCCATAAGTGAAAGCCGACATATTTCATTATTTTTACATGAACCTCTTTAACATGTATTAAATGAATAATGAAGAAAATTGTGTAATTTAGACTCTACGAAATATGAAATGCATTATGAAGAAAATCGTGTACTGTTGCCTACACGGAAAAGGGGGCTTTCTGACCAAAAGTGCACCAGTGTCCCAAAGTATTAATCGAAATCAAGCATAGAAAACAGCGTTAGCATTAATAAAACAATTTTTCCCACGAATTAAGTTGCACGTAAATGTGTGTATTTTCTCACAAATGATGTTCAGAAAATCTCAAACAGTACATAGGCATACAACTACAATGTTTGAAACATTATTAAATAAAGACAACATTTCTGTATATTCATAACGTTTAATTAGCTATAATAAAGAAAATAAAGAAAAATAGGCTATCCGTTTATGGTTGTTGTGTGTTAAATTGCTGTCTTTTCACATCAATTAAGTAGCACATAAATTCGTGTCTTTTCACACAGAAACGCACGAAATCTGATGAAATACATTATGCTACCTGTGGTTTTCTCGAGCACGGTTATATGTCAGACATTTAAACGGCGACGGATAGCGGAAAGCAAACCCCGTATTGAGTCAATACTGTCATCGATTGGTAAACATAATCCTTAACGTAAATATCCCAGGTTCGTACACAACGATTTTCCTTACATGTTGACTTTGCGCGCACACTTGGCGGCGAGCTGCATCCTGTAGGCTTTGCACCGGGTGGATTTGCGAGCGGTTTGCTAGGTTCTGGCCATGGCGCTAGCTTCCTTCTTAGACAGTCGGAGTATAGCCTCGAAATGCCCATGTGAAATGTATAAAGCTGGCAGTGGCATCTGCTGATTGGACACCATCTCCCAACCACCCCGATTGGCCCGTTACGGAGGCCTCCCCTGTCGGCAATCGGAAGGGATGCTTTGCTTCTCTATTTTTTTGACCGCGCACCCAAAACAGTACACTGCGCACCCAAAACAATACACTGCGCGCCCATAAAACACACTGTACTCCAAAAAACAATACACTTTGCGTGCGCCCGCAATAATACACTGCGCGCCCAAAACAATAGATCACTGCTGGCCTTTACACGCAATAATAGTCGCCATAGTCAAGAGTGAAATCTTGTGTTATAATTTAATGCTAGCTTGCTATGGCAAAGGAGGCCAATAGTACACTGCGCGGATGCAACTGCACACTGCGCGCAGGCAAAAGCACAATGTGCGCGCAAAAGTACACTGCCGGCCCTTTATGCGCAATAATAGTCGCTGAAGTCAAGAGTGAAATCTTATGTTCTAATCTAATGCCAGCCTGCTATGGCGAACGATGCCAATAGTCCACTGCGCGCAGGCATTAGGACACTGCCGTGCGATAATATTCGCCAAAGTCAAGAGTAAAATATTTTGTTCTAATCACCACATGTTCAGTAATGGGATTTCCCCCCTTTATTCAAATTACAACCTCTCACTTTCAGTTATTTGAAATGAAATAATCTCTCAAATATCACTATATCTAAAACAAGCCATAGAAAGTTGGTTGCAATTTCAATTAAATCATCCAGAAACGACAGAACAAACTCAAATACACTAATAGGAGAAAATATATATTTATTGATATTGTATGTTGTATAGCCTTACTTGTTGGTATCTCAGACGACCAGAACCTTAATAATAATCACCATGCTTACTTCACATAGCACGGACATATAGTAGACTACTGACACTCACTCCTATGGAATGGGTATGTTGACTGGACACGCCGGGACCCAGACCCTACTGTTGTCGATCACACATATTAATGTCGTGTTCAGGGTGCTATCAGAGTTATCGGAAATACCTAGTTCCGACTGGGAAGTTTCACTTGAATGACCCTCCAAGTAGGAATTACAAGTGAGAAATAGTGAAAATGTTGTTGCCAATCTTATTGGTTTAAGAATTGTTCCGACTTCAAAACCACTTGAACACAATCATGTGGGAGTTACAACTCCCCATTTTCCACGAGAATGTGAAGTTGGCATAATACAGCATTCAAGTGCTAGTCGGTACTAGGAAACGGACATTTCTGACTTGCTAACTGGTTGAACGCGTTACAATAGCCTAAGTATATAATATGATTGACATAACCACAATAGAAAGGCCTTGGAAGTGCCATAAGTGAAAGCCAACATATTTCATTATTTTTACATTAACCTCTTTAACATGTATTAAATGAATAATGAAGAAAATTGTGTAATTTAGACTCTACGAAATATGAAATGCATTATGAAGAAAATCGTGTACTGTTGCCTACACGGAAAAGGGGCCTTTCTGACCAAAAGTGCACCAGTGTCCCAAAGTATTAATCGAAATCAAGCATAGAAAACAGCGTTAGCATTAATAAAACAATTTTTCCCACGAATTAAGTTGCACGTAAATGTGTGTATTTTCTCACAAATGATGTTCAGAAAATCTCAAACAGTACATAGGCATACAACTACAATGTTTGAAACATTATTAAATAAAGACAACATTTCTGTATATTCATAATGTTTAATTAGCCATAATAAAGAAAATAAAGAAAAATAGGCTATCCGTTTATGGTTGTTGTGTGTTAAATTGCTGTCTTTTCACACGAATAAAGTAGCACATAAATTCGTGTCTTTTCACACAGAAACGCACGAAATCTGATGAAATACATTATGCTACCTGTGGTTTTCTCGAGCACGGTTATATGTCAGACATTTAAACGGCGACGGATAGCGGAAAGCAAACCCCGTATTGAGTCAATACTGTCATCGATTGGTAAACATAATCCTTAACGTAAATATCCCAGGTTCGTACACAACGATTTTCCTTACATGTTGACTTTGCGCGCAGCCTTGGCGGCGAGCTGCATCCTGTAGGCTTTGCACCGGGTGGATTTGCGAGCGGTTTGCTTGGTTCTGGCCATGGCGCTAGCTTCCTTCTTAGACAGTCGGAGTATAGCCTCGAAATGCCCATGTGAAATGTATAAAGCCGGCAGTGGCATCTGCTGATTGGACACCATCTCCCAACCACCCCGATTGGCCCGTTACGGAGGCCTCCTCTGTCGGCTATCGGAAGGGATGCTTTGCTTCTCTTTTTTTTTGACCGCGCACCCAAAACAGTACACTGCGCACCCAAAACAATACACTGCGCGCCCATAAAACACACTGTACGCCAAAAAACAATACACTTTGCGTGCGCCCGCAATAATACACTGCGCGCCCAAAACAATAGATCACTGCTGGCCTTTACACGCAATAAAAGTCGCCATAGTCAAGAGTGAAATCTTGTGTTATAATTTAATGCTAGCCTGCTATGGCAAAGGAGGCCAATAGTACACTGCGCGGATGCAACTGCACACTGCGCGCAGGCAAAAGCATAATGTGCGCGCAAAAGTACACTGCCGGCCCTTTATGCGCAATAATAGTCGCTGAAGTCAACAGTGAAATCTTATGTTCTAATCTAATGCCAGCCTGCTATGGCGAACGATGCCAATAGTCCACTGCGCGCAGGCATTAGGACACTGCCGCGCGATAATATTCGCCAAAGTCAAGAGTAAAATCTTTTGTTCTAATCACCACATGTTCAGTAATGGCATTTCCCCCCTTTATTCAAATTACAACCTCTCACTTTCAGTTATTTGAAATGAAATAATCTCTCAAATATCACTATATCTAAAACAAGCCATAGAAAGTTGGTTGCAATTTCAATTAAATCATCCAGAAACGACAGAACAAACTCAAATACACTAATAGGAGAAAATATATATTTATTGATATTGTATGTTGTATAGCCTTACTTGTTGGTATCTCAGACGACCAGAACCTTAATAATAATCACCATGCTTACTTCACATAGCACGGACATATAGTAGACTACTGACACTCACTCCTATGGAATGGGTATGTTGACTGGACACGCCGGGACCCAGACCCTACTGTTGTCGATCACACATATTAATGTCGTGTTCAGGGTGCTATCAGAGTTATCGGAAATACCTAGTTCCGACTGGGAAGTTTCACTTGAATGACCCTCCAAGTAGGAATTACAAGTGAGAAATAGTGAAAATGTTGTTGCCAATCTTATTGGTTTAAGAATTGTTCCGACTTCAAAACCACTTGAACACAATCATGTGGGAGTTACAACTCCCCATTTTCCACGAGAATGTGAAGTTGGCATAATACAGCATTCAAGTGCTAGTCGGTACTAGGAAACGGACATTTCTGACTTGCTAACTGGTTGAACGCGTTACAATAGCCTAAGTATATAATATGATTGACATAACCACAATAGAAAGGCCTTGGAAGTGCCATAAGTGAAAGCCGACATATTTCATTATTTTTACATTAACCTCTTTAACATGTATTAAATGAATAATGAAGAAAATTGTGTAATTTAGACTCTACGAAATATGAAATGCATTATGAAGAAAATCGTGTACTGTTGCCTACACGGAAAAGGGGCCTTTCTGACCAAAAGTGCACCAGTGTCCCAAAGTATTAATCGAAATCAAGCATAGAAAACAGCGTTAGCATTAATAAAACAATTTTTCCCACGAATTAAGTTGCACGTAAATGTGTGTATTTTCTCACAAATGATGTTCAGAAAATCTCAAACAGTACATAGGCATACAACTACAATGTTTGAAACATTATTAAATAAAGACAACATTTCTGTATATTCATAATGTTTAATTAGCCATAATAAAGAAAATAAAGAAAAATAGGCTATCCGTTTATGGTTGTTGTGTGTTAAATTGCTGTCTTTTCACACGAATAAAGTAGCACATAAATTCGTGTCTTTTCACACAGAAACGCACGAAATCTGATGAAATACATTATGCTACCTGTGGTTTTCTCGAGCACGGTTATATGTCAGACATTTAAACGGCGACGGATAGCGGAAAGCAAACCCCGTATTGAGTCAATACTGTCATCGATTGGTAAACATAATCCTTAACGTAAATATCCCAGGTTCGTACACAACGATTTTCCTTACATGTTGACTTTGCGCGCAGCCTTGGCGGCGAGCTGCATCCTGTAGGCTTTGCACCGGGTGGATTTGCGAGCGGTTTGCTTGGTTCTGGCCATGGTGCTAGCTTCCTTCTTAGACAGTCGGAGTATAGCCTCGAAATGCCCATGTGAAATGTATAAAGCCGGCAGTGGCATCTGCTGATTGGACACCATCTCCCAACCACCCCGATTGGCCCGTTACGGAGGCCTCCTCTGTCGGCAATCGGAAGGGATGCTTTGCTTCTCTTTTTTTTTGACCGCGCACCCAAAACAGTACACTGCGCACCCAAAACAATACACTGCGCGCCCATAAAACACACTGTACGCCAAAAAACAATACACTTTGCGTGCGCCCGCAATAATACACTGCGCGCCCAAAACAATAGATCACTGCTGGCCTTTACACGCAATAAAAGTCGCCATAGTCAAGAGTGAAATCTTGTGTTATAATTTAATGCTAGCCTGCTATGGCAAAGGAGGCCAATAGTACACTGCGCGGATGCAACTGCACACTGCGCGCAGGCAAAAGCATAATGTGCGCGCAAAAGTACACTGCCGGCCCTTTATGCGCAATAATAGTCGCTGAAGTCAACAGTGAAATCTTATGTTCTAATCTAATGCCAGCCTGCTATGGCGAACGATGCCAATAGTCCACTGCGCGCAGGCATTAGGACACTGCCGCGCGATAATATTCGCCAAAGTCAAGAGTAAAATCTTTTGTTCTAATCACCACATGTTCAGTAATGGCATTTCCCCCCTTTATTCAAATTACAACCTCTCACTTTCAGTTATTTGAAATGAAATAATCTCTCAAATATCACTATATCTAAAACAAGCCATAGAAAGTTGGTTGCAATTTCAATTAAATCATCCAGAAACGACAGAACAAACTCAAATACACTAATAGGAGAAAATATATATTTATTGATATTGTATGTTGTATAGCCTTACTTGTTGGTATCTCAGACGACCAGAACCTTAATAATAATCACCATACTTACTTCACATAGCACGGACATATAGTAGACTACTGACACTCACTCCTATGGAATGGGTATGGGGACTGGACACGCCGGGACCCAGACCCTACTGTTGTCGATCACACATATTAATGTCGTGTTCAGGGTGCTATCAGAGTTATCGGAAATACCTAGTTCCGACTGGGAAGTTTCACTTGAATGACCCTCCAAGTAGGAATTACAAGTGAGAAATAGTGAAAATGTTGTTGCCAATCTTATTGGTTTAAGAATTGTTCCGACTTCAAAACCACTTGAACACAATCATGTGGGAGTTACAACTTCCCATTTTCCACGAGAATGTGAAGTTGGCATAATACAGCATTCAAGTGCTAGTCGGTACTAGGAAACGGACATTTCTGACTTGCTAACTGGTTGAACGCGTTACAATAGCCTAAGTATATAATATGATTGACATAACCACAATAGAAAGGCCTTGGAAGTGCCATAAGTGAAAGCCGACATATTTCATTATTTTTACATGAACCTCTTTAACATGTATTAAATGAATAATGAAGAAAATTGTGTAATTTAGACTCTACGAAATATGAAATGCATTATGAAGAAAATCGTGTACTGTTGCCTACACGGAAAAGGGGGCTTTCTGACCAAAAGTGCACCAGTGTCCCAAAGTATTAATCGAAATCAAGCATAGAAAACAGCGTTAGCATTAATAAAACAATTTTTCCCACGAATTAAGTTGCACGTAAATGTGTGTATTTTCTCACAAATGATGTTCAGAAAATCTCAAACAGTACATAGGCATACAACTACAATGTTTGAAACATTATTAAATAAAGACAACATTTCTGTATATTCATAACGTTTAATTAGCTATAATAAAGAAAATAAAGAAAAATAGGCTATCCGTTTATGGTTGTTGTGTGTTAAATTGCTGTCTTTTCACACGAATTAAGTAGCACATAAATTCGTGTCTTTTCACACAGAAACGCACGAAATCTGATGAAATACATTATGCTACCTGTGGTTTTCTCGAGCACGGTTATATGTCAGACATTTAAACGGCGACGGATAGCGGAAAGCAAACCCCGTATTGAGTCAATACTGTCATCGATTGGTAAACATAATCCTTAACGTAAATATCCCAGGTTCGTACACAACGATTTTCCTTACATGTTGACTTTGCGCGCACACTTGGCGGCGAGCTGCATCCTGTAGGCTTTGCACCGGGTGGATTTGCGAGCGGTTTGCTAGGTTCTGGCCATGGCGCTAGCTTCCTTCTTAGACAGTCGGAGTATAGCCTCGAAATGCCCATGTGAAATGTATAAAGCTGGCAGTGGCATCTGCTGATTGGACACCATCTCCCAACCACCCCGATTGGCCCGTTACGGAGGCCTCCCCTGTCGGCAATCGGAAGGGATGCTTTGCTTCTCTATTTTTTTGACCGCGCACCCAAAACAGTACACTGCGCACCCAAAACAATACACTGCGCGCCCATAAAACACACTGTACTCCAAAAAACAATACACTTTGCGTGCGCCCGCAATAATACACTGCGCGCCCAAAACAATAGATCACTGCTGGCCTTTACACGCAATAATAGTCGCCATAGTCAAGAGTGAAATCTTGTGTTATAATTTAATGCTAGCTTGCTATGGCAAAGGAGGCCAATAGTACACTGCGCGGATGCAACTGCACACTGCGCGCAGGCAAAAGCACAATGTGCGCGCAAAAGTACACTGCCGGCCCTTTATGCGCAATAATAGTCGCTGAAGTCAAGAGTGAAATCTTATGTTCTAATCTAATGCCAGCCTGCTATGGCGAACGATGCCAATAGTCCACTGCGCGCAGGCATTAGGACACTGCCGTGCGATAATATTCGCCAAAGTCAAGAGTAAAATATTTTGTTCTAATCACCACATGTTCAGTAATGGGATTTCCCCCCTTTATTCAAATTACAACCTCTCACTTTCAGTTATTTGAAATGAAATAATCTCTCAAATATCACTATATCTAAAACAAGCCATAGAAAGTTGGTTGCAATTTCAATTAAATCATCCAGAAACGACAGAACAAACTCAAATACACTAATAGGAGAAAATATATATTTATTGATATTGTATGTTGTATAGCCTTACTTGTTGGTATCTCAGACGACCAGAACCTTAATAATAATCACCATGCTTACTTCACATAGCACGGACATATAGTAGACTACTGACACTCACTCCTATGGAATGGGTATGTTGACTGGACACGCCGGGACCCAGACCCTACTGTTGTCGATCACACATATTAATGTCGTGTTCAGGGTGCTATCAGAGTTATCGGAAATACCTAGTTCCGACTGGGAAGTTTCACTTGAATGACCCTCCAAGTAGGAATTACAAGTGAGAAATAGTGAAAATGTTGTTGCCAATCTTATTGGTTTAAGAATTGTTCCGACTTCAAAACCACTTGAACACAATCATGTGGGAGTTACAACTCCCCATTTTCCACGAGAATGTGAAGTTGGCATAATACAGCATTCAAGTGCTAGTCGGTACTAGGAAACGGACATTTCTGACTTGCTAACTGGTTGAACGCGTTACAATAGCCTAAGTATATAATATGATTGACATAACCACAATAGAAAGGCCTTGGAAGTGCCATAAGTGAAAGCCGACATATTTCATTATTTTTACATTAACCTCTTTAACATGTATTAAATGAATAATGAAGAAAATTGTGTAATTTAGACTCTACGAAATATGAAATGCATTATGAAGAAAATCGTGTACTGTTGCCTACACGGAAAAGGGGCCTTTCTGACCAAAAGTGCACCAGTGTCCCAAAGTATTAATCGAAATCAAGCATAGAAAACAGCGTTAGCATTAATAAAACAATTTTTCCCACGAATTAAGTTGCACGTAAATGTGTGTATTTTCTCACAAATGATGTTCAGAAAATCTCAAACAGTACATAGGCATACAACTACAATGTTTGAAACATTATTAAATAAAGACAACATTTCTGTATATTCATAATGTTTAATTAGCCATAATAAAGAAAATAAAGAAAAATAGGCTATCCGTTTATGGTTGTTGTGTGTTAAATTGCTGTCTTTTCACACGAATAAAGTAGCACATAAATTCGTGTCTTTTCACACAGAAACGCACGAAATCTGATGAAATACATTATGCTACCTGTGGTTTTCTCGAGCACGGTTATATGTCAGACATTTAAACGGCGACGGATAGCGGAAAGCAAACCCCGTATTGAGTCAATACTGTCATCGATTGGTAAACATAATCCTTAACGTAAATATCCCAGGTTCGTACACAACGATTTTCCTTACATGTTGACTTTGCGCGCAGCCTTGGCGGCGAGCTGCATCCTGTAGGCTTTGCACCGGGTGGATTTGCGAGCGGTTTGCTTGGTTCTGGCCATGGCGCTAGCTTCCTTCTTAGACAGTCGGAGTATAGCCTCGAAATGCCCATGTGAAATGTATAAAGCCGGCAGTGGCATCTGCTGATTGGACACCATCTCCCAACCACCCCGATTGGCCCGTTACGGAGGCCTCCTCTGTCGGCAATCGGAAGGGATGCTTTGCTTCTCTTTTTTTTTGACCGCGCACCCAAAACAGTACACTGCGCACCCAAAACAATACACTGCGCGCCCATAAAACACACTGTACGCCAAAAAACAATACACTTTGCGTGCGCCCGCAATAATACACTGCGCGCCCAAAACAATAGATCACTGCTGGCCTTTACACGCAATAAAAGTCGCCATAGTCAAGAGTGAAATCTTGTGTTATAATTTAATGCTAGCCTGCTATGGCAAAGGAGGCCAATAGTACACTGCGCGGATGCAACTGCACACTGCGCGCAGGCAAAAGCATAATGTGCGCGCAAAAGTACACTGCCGGCCCTTTATGCGCAATAATAGTCGCTGAAGTCAACAGTGAAATCTTATGTTCTAATCTAATGCCAGCCTGCTATGGCGAACGATGCCAATAGTCCACTGCGCGCAGGCATTAGGACACTGCCGTGCGATAATATTCGCCAAAGTCAAGAGTAAAATATTTTGTTCTAATCACCACATGTTCAGTAATGGGATTTCCCCCCTTTATTCAAATTACAACCTCTCACTTTCAGTTATTTGAAATGAAATAATCTCTCAAATATCACTATATCTAAAACAAGCCATAGAAAGTTGGTTGCAATTTCAATTAAATCATCCAGAAACGACAGAACAAACTCAAATACACTAATAGGAGAAAATATATATTTATTGATATTGTATGTTGTATAGCCTTACTTGTTGGTATCTCAGACGACCAGAACCTTAATAATAATCACCATGCTTACTTCACATAGCACGGACATATAGTAGACTACTGACACTCACTCCTATGGAATGGGTATGTTGACTGGACACGCCGGGACCCAGACCCTACTGTTGTCGATCACACATATTAATGTCGTGTTCAGGGTGCTATCAGAGTTATCGGAAATACCTAGTTCCGACTGGGAAGTTTCACTTGAATGACCCTCCAAGTAGGAATTACAAGTGAGAAATAGTGAAAATGTTGTTGCCAATCTTATTGGTTTAAGAATTGTTCCGACTTCAAAACCACTTGAACACAATCATGTGGGAGTTACAACTCCCCATTTTCCACGAGAATGTGAAGTTGGCATAATACAGCATTCAAGTGCTAGTCGGTACTAGGAAACGGACATTTCTGACTTGCTAACTGGTTGAACGCGTTACAATAGCCTAAGTATATAATATGATTGACATAACCACAATAGAAAGGCCTTGGAAGTGCCATAAGTGAAAGCCGACATATTTCATTATTTTTACATTAACCTCTTTAACATGTATTAAATGAATAATGAAGAAAATTGTGTAATTTAGACTCTACGAAATATGAAATGCATTATGAAGAAAATCGTGTACTGTTGCCTACACGGAAAAGGGGCCTTTCTGACCAAAAGTGCACCAGTGTCCCAAAGTATTAATCGAAATCAAGCATAGAAAACAGCGTTAGCATTAATAAAACAATTTTTCCCACGAATTAAGTTGCACGTAAATGTGTGTATTTTCTCACAAATGATGTTCAGAAAATCTCAAACAGTACATAGGCATACAACTACAATGTTTGAAACATTATTAAATAAAGACAACATTTCTGTATATTCATAATGTTTAATTAGCCATAATAAAGAAAATAAAGAAAAATAGGCTATCCGTTTATGGTTGTTGTGTGTTAAATTGCTGTCTTTTCACACGAATAAAGTAGCACATAAATTCGTGTCTTTTCACACAGAAACGCACGAAATCTGATGAAATACATTATGCTACCTGTGGTTTTCTCGAGCACGGTTATATGTCAGACATTTAAACGGCGACGGATAGCGGAAAGCAAACCCCGTATTGAGTCAATACTGTCATCGATTGGTAAACATAATCCTTAACGTAAATATCCCAGGTTCGTACACAACGATTTTCCTTACATGTTGACTTTGCGCGCAGCCTTGGCGGCGAGCTGCATCCTGTAGGCTTTGCACCGGGTGGATTTGCGAGCGGTTTGCTTGGTTCTGGCCATGGCGCTAGCTTCCTTCTTAGACAGTCGGAGTATAGCCTCGAAATGCCCATGTGAAATGTATAAAGCCGGCAGTGGCATCTGCTGATTGGACACCATCTCCCAACCACCCCGATTGGCCCGTTACGGAGGCCTCCTCTGTCGGCAATCGGAAGGGATGCTTTGCTTCTCTTTTTTTTTGACCGCGCACCCAAAACAGTACACTGCGCACCCAAAACAATACACTGCGCGCCCATAAAACACACTGTACGCCAAAAAACAATACACTTTGCGTGCGCCCGCAATAATACACTGCGCGCCCAAAACAATAGATCACTGCTGGCCTTTACACGCAATAAAAGTCGCCATAGTCAAGAGTGAAATCTTGTGTTATAATTTAATGCTAGCCTGCTATGGCAAAGGAGGCCAATAGTACACTGCGCGGATGCAACTGCACACTGCGCGCAGGCAAAAGCATAATGTGCGCGCAAAAGTACACTGCCGGCCCTTTATGCGCAATAATAGTCGCTGAAGTCAACAGTGAAATCTTATGTTCTAATCTAATGCCAGCCTGCTATGGCGAACGATGCCAATAGTCCACTGCGCGCAGGCATTAGGACACTGCCGCGCGATAATATTCGCCAAAGTCAAGAGTAAAATCTTTTGTTCTAATCACCACATGTTCAGTAATGGCATTTCCCCCCTTTATTCAAATTACAACCTCTCACTTTCAGTTATTTGAAATGAAATAATCTCTCAAATATCACTATATCTAAAACAAGCCATAGAAAGTTGGTTGCAATTTCAATTAAATCATCCAGAAACGACAGAACAAACTCAAATACACTAATAGGAGAAAATATATATTTATTGATATTGTATGTTGTATAGCCTTACTTGTTGGTATCTCAGACGACCAGAACCTTAATAATAATCACCATACTTACTTCACATAGCACGGACATATAGTAGACTACTGACACTCACTCCTATGGAATGGGTATGGGGACTGGACACGCCGGGACCCAGACCCTACTGTTGTCGATCACACATATTAATGTCGTGTTCAGGGTGCTATCAGAGTTATCGGAAATACCTAGTTCCGACTGGGAAGTTTCACTTGAATGACCCTCCAAGTAGGAATTACAAGTGAGAAATAGTGAAAATGTTGTTGCCAATCTTATTGGTTTAAGAATTGTTCCGACTTCAAAACCACTTGAACACAATCATGTGGGAGTTACAACTTCCCATTTTCCACGAGAATGTGAAGTTGGCATAATACAGCATTCAAGTGCTAGTCGGTCTAGGAAACGGACATTTCTGACTTGCTAACTGGTTGAACGCGTTACAATAGCCTAAGTATATAATATGATTGACATAACCACAATAGAAAGGCCTTGGAAGTGCCATAAGTGAAAGCCGACATATTTCATTATTTTTACATTAACCTCTTTAACATGTATTAAATGAATAATGAAGAAAATTGTGTAATTTAGACTCTACGAAATATGAAATGCATTATGAAGAAAATCGTGTACTGTTTTCTACACGGAAAAGGGGGCTTTCTGACCAAAAGTGCACCAGTGTCCCAAAGTATTAATCGAAATCAAGCATAGAAAACAGCGTTAGCATTAATAAAACAATTTTTCCCACGAATTAAGTTGCACGTAAATGTGTTTATTTTCTCACAAATGATGTTCAGAAAATCTCAAACAGTACATAGGCATAAAACTACAATGTTTGAAACATTATTAAATAAAGACAACATTTCTGTATATTCATAAAGTTTAATTAGCCATAATAAAGAAAATAAAGAAAAATAGGCTATCCGTTTATGGTTGTTGTGTGTTAAATTGCTGTCTTTTCGCACGAATTAAGTAGCACATGAATTCGTGTCTTTTCACACAGAAACGCACGAAATCTGATGAAATACATTATGCTACCTGTGGTTTTCTCGAGCACGGTTATATGACAGACATTTAAACGGCGACGGATAGCGGAAAGCAAACCCCGTATTGAGTCAATACTGTCATCGATTGGTAAACATAATCCTTAACGTAAATATCCCAGGTTCATACACAACGATTTTCCTTACATGTTGACTTTGCGCGCAGCCTTGGCGGCGAGCTGCATCCTGTAGGCTTTGCACCGGGTGGATTTGCGAGCGGTTTGCTTGGTTCTGGCCATGGCGCTAGCTTCCTTCTTAGACAGTCGGAGTATAGCCTCGAAATGCCCATGTGAAATGTATAAAGCCGGCAGTGGCATCTGCTGATTGGACACCATCTCCCCACCACCCCGATTGGCCCGTTACGGAGGCCTCCTCTGTCGGCAATCGGAAGGGATGCTTTGCTTCTCTTTTTTTTTGACCGCGCACCCAAAACAGTACACTGCGCACCCAAAACAATACACTGCGCGCCCATAAAACACACTGTACGCCAAAAAACAATACACTTTGCGTGCGCCCGCAATAATACACTGCGCGCCCAAAACAATAGATCACTGCTGGCCTTTACACGCAATAATAGTCGCCATAGTCAAGAGTGAAATCTTGTGTTATAATTTAATGCTAGCCTGCTATGGCAAAGGAGGCCAATAGTACACTGCGCGGATGCAACTGCACACTGCGCGCAGGCAAAAGCACAATGTGCGCGCAAAAGTACACTGCCGGCCCTTTATGCGCAATAATAGTCGCTGAAGTCAAGAGTGAAATCTTATGTTCTAATCTAATGCCAGCCTGCTATGGCGAACGATGCCAATAGTCCACTGCGTGCAGGCATTAGGACACTGCCGCGCGATAATATTCGCCAAAGTCAAGAGTAAAATCTTTTGTTCTAATCACCACATGTTCAGTAATGGCATTTCCGCCCTTTATTCAAATTACAACCTCTCACTTTCAGTTATTTGAAATGAAATAATCTCTCAAATATCACTATATCTAAAACAAGCCATAGAAAGTTGGTTGCAATTTCAATTAAATCATCCAGAAACGACAGAACAAACTCAAATACACTAATAGGAGAAAATATATATTTATTGATATTGTATGTTGTATAGCCTTACTTGTTGGTATCTCAGATGACCAGAACCTTAATAATAATCACCATACTTACTTCACATAGCACGGACATATAGTAGACTGCTGACACTCACTCCTATGGAATGGGTATGGGGACTGGACACGCCGGGACCCAGACCCTACTGTTGTCGATCACACATATTAATGTCGTGTTCAGGGTGCTATCAGAGTTATCGGAAATACCTAGTTCCGACTGGGAAGTTTCACTTGAATGACCCTCCAAGTAGGAATTACAAGTGAGAAATAGTGAAAATGTTGTTGCCAATCTTATTGGTTTAAGAATTGTTCCGACTTCAAAACCACTTGAACACAATCATGTGGGAGTTACAACTTCCCATTTTCCACGAGAATGTGAAGTTGGCATAATACAGCATTCAAGTGCTAGTCGGTACTAGGAAACGGACATTTCTGACTTGCTAACTGGTTGAACGCGTTACAATAGCCTAAGTATATAATATGATTGACATAACCACAATAGAAAGGCCTTGGAAGTGCCATAAGTGAAAGCCGACATATTTCATTATTTTTACATTAACCTCTTTAACATGTATTAAATGAATAATGAAGAAAATTGTGTAATTTAGACTCTACGAAATATGAAATGCATTATGAAGAAAATCGTGTACTGTTGCCTACACGGAAAAGGGGGCTTTCTGACCAAAAGTGCACCAGTATCCCAAAGTATTAATCGAAATCAAGCATAGAAAACAGCGTTAGCATTAATAAAACAATTTTTCCCACGAATTAAGTTGCACGTAAATGTGTGTATTTTCTCACAAATTATGTTCAGAAAATCTCAAACAGTACATAGGCATACAACTACAATGTTTGAAACATTATTAAATAAAGACAACATTTCTGTATATTCATAACGTTTAATTAGACATAATAAAGAAAATAAAGAAAAATAGGCTATCCGTTTATGGTTGTTGTGTGTTAAATTGCTGTCTTTTCGCACGAATTAAGTAGCACATAAATTCGTGTCTTTTCACACAGAAACGCACGAAATCTGATGAAATACATTATGCTACCTGTGGTTTTCTCGAGCACGGTTATATGTCAGACATTTAAACGGCGACGGATAGCGGAAAGCAAACCCCGTATTGAGTCAATACTGTCATCGATTGGTAAACATAATCCTTAACGTAAATATCCCAGGTTCGTACACAACGATTTTCCTTACATGTTGACTTTGCGCGCAGCCTTGGCGGCGAGCTGCATCCTGTAGGCTTTGCCACGGGTGAATTTGCGAGCGGTTTGCTTGGTTCTGGCCATGGCGCTAGCTTCCTTCTTAGACAGTCGGAGTATAGCCTCGAAATGCCCATGTGAAATGTATAAAGCCGGCAGTGGCATCTGCTGATTGTACACCATCTCCCCACCACCCCGATTGGCCCGTTACGGAGGCCTCCTCTGTCGGCTATCGGAAGGGATGCTTTTCTTCTCTTTTTTTTTGACCGCGCACCCAAAACAGTACACTGCGCACCCAAAACAATACACTGCGCGCCCATAAAACACACTGTCCGCCAAAAAAAAATACACTTTGCGTGCGCCCACAATAATACACTGCGCGCCCAAAACAATAGATCACTTCTGGCCTTTACACGCAATAATAGTCGCCATAGTCAAGAGTGAAATCTTGTGTTATAATTTAATGCTAGCATGCTATGGCAAACGAGGCCAATAGTACACTGCGCGGATGCAACTGCACACTGCGCGCAGGCAAAAGCACAATGTGCGCGCAAAAGTACACTGCCGGCCCTTTATGCGCAATAATAGTCGCTGAAGTCAAGAGTGAAATCTTGTGTTATAATTTAATGCTAGCCTGCTATGGCAAACGAGGCCAATAGTCCACTGCGCGCAGGCATTAGGACACTGCCGCGCGATAATATTCGCCAAAGTCAAGAGTGAAATATTTTGTTCTAATCACCACATGTTCAGTAATGGCATTTCCCCCCTTTATTCAAATTACAACCTCTCACTTTCAGTTATTTGAAATGAAATAATCTCTCAAATATCACTATATCTAAAACAAGCCATAGAAAGTTGGTTGCAATTTCAATTAAATCATCCAGAAACGACAGAACAAACTCAAATACACTAATAGGAGAAAATATATATTTATTGATATTTTATGTTGTATAGCCTTACTTGTTGGTATCTCAGACGACCAGAACCTTAATAATAATCACCATACTTACTTCACATATCACGGACATATAGTAGACTACTGACACTCACTCCTATGGAATGGGTATTGTGACTGGACACGCCGGGACCCAGACCCTACTGTTGTCGATCACACATATTAATGTCGTGTTCAGGGTGCTATCAGAGTTATCGGAAATACCTAGTTCCGACTGGGAAGTTTCACTTGAATGACCCTCCAAGTAGGAATTACAAGTGAGAAATAGTGAAAATGTTGTTGCCAATCTTATTGGTTTAAGAATTGTTCCGACTTAAAAACCACTTGAACACAATCATGTGGGAGTTACAACTTCCCATTTTCCACGAGAATGTGAAGTTGGCATAATACAGCATTCAAGTGCTAGTCGGTTCTAGGAAACTGACATTTCTGACTTGCTAACTGGTTGAATGCGTTACAATAGCCTAAGTATATAATATGATTGACATAACCACAATAGAAAGGCCTTGGAAGTGCCATAAGTGAAAGCCGACATATTTCATTATTTTTACATTAACCTCTTTAACATGTATTAAATGAATAATGAAGAAAATTGTGTAATTTAGACTCTACGAAATATGAAATGCATTATGAAGAAAATCGTGTACTGTTGCCTACACGGAAAAGGGGCCTTTCTGACCAAAAGTGCACCAGTGTCCCAAAGTATTAATCGAAATCAAGCATAGAAAACAGCGTTAGCATTAAAAAAACAATTTTTCCCACGAATTAAGTTGCACGTAAATGTGTGTATTTTCTCACAAATGATGTTCAGAAAATCTCAAACAGTACATAGGCATACAACTACAATGTTTGAAACATTATTAAATAAAGACAACATTTCTGTATATTCATAACGTTTAATTAGCCATAATAAAGAAAATAAAGAAAAATAGGCTATCCGTTTATGGTTGTTGTGTGTTAAATTGCTGTCTTTTCGCACGAATTAAGTAGCACATGAATTCGTGTCTTTTCACACAGAAACGCACGAAATCTGATGAAATACATTATGCTACCTGTGGTTTTCTCGAGCACGGTTATATGTCAGACATTTAAACGGCGACGGATAGCGGAAAGCAAACCCCGTATTGAGTCAATACTGTCATCGATTGGTAAACATAATCCTTAACGTAAATATCCCAGGTTCGTACACAACGATTTTCCTTACATGTTGACTTTGCGCGCAGCCTTGGCGGCGAGCTGCATCCTGTAGGCTTTGCACCGGGTGGATTTGCGAGCGGTTTGCTTGGTTCTGGCCATGGCGCTAGCTTCCTTCTTAGACAGTCGGAGTATAGCCTCGAAATGCCCATGTGAAATGTATAAAGCCGGCAGTGGCATCTGCTGATTGGACACCATCTCCCCACCACCCCGATTGGCCCGTTACGGAGGCCTCCTCTGTCGGCAATCGGAAGGGATGCTTTGCTTCTCTTTTTTTTTGACCGCGCACCCAAAACAGTACACTGCGCACCCAAAACAATACCCTGCGCGCCCATAAAACACACTGTACGCCAAAAAACAATACACTTTGCGTGCGCCCGCAATAATACACTGCGCGCCCAAAACAATAGATCACTGCTGGCCTTTACACGCAATAATAGTCGCCATAGTCAAGAGTGAAATCTTGTGTTATAATTTAATGCTAGCCTGCTATGGCAAAGGAGGCCAATAGTACACTGCGCGGATGCAACTGCACACTGCGCGCAGGCAAAAGCACAATGTGCGCGCAAAAGTACACTGCCGGCCCTTTATGCGCAATAATAGTCGCTGAAGTCAAGAGTGAAATCTTATGTTCTAATATAATGCCAGCCTGCTATGGCGAACGATGCCAATAGTCCACTGCGCGCAGGCATTAGGACACTGCCGCGCGATAATATTCGCCAAAGTCAAGAGTAAAATCTTTTGTTCTAATCACCACATGTTCAGTAATGGCATTTCCGCCCTTTATTCAAATTACAACCTCTCACTTTCAGTTATTTGAAATGAAATAATCTCTCAAATATCACTATATCTAAAACAAGCCATAGAAAGTTGGTTGCAATTTCAATTAAATCATCCAGAAACGACAGAACAAACTCAAATACACTAATAGGAGAAAATATATATTTATTGATATTGTATGTTGTATAGCCTTACTTGTTGGTATCTCAGATGACCAGAACCTTAATAATAATCACCATACTTACTTCACATAGCACGGACATATAGTAGACTGCTGACACTCACTCCTATGGAATGGGTATGGGGACTGGACACGCCGGGACCCAGACCCTACTGTTGTCGATCACACATATTAATGTCGTGTTCAGGGTGCTATCAGAGTTATCGGAAATACCTAGTTCCGACTGGGTAGTTTCACTTGAATGACCCTCCAAGTAGGAATTACAAGTGAGAAATAGTGAAAATGTTGTTGCCAATCTTATTGGTTTAAGAATTGTTCCGACTTCAAAACCACTTGAACACAATCATGTGGGAGTTACAACTTCCCATTTTCCACGAGAATGTGAAGTTGGCATAATACAGCATTCAAGTGCTAGTCGGTACTAGGAAACGGACATTTCTGACTTGCTAACTGGTTGAACGCGTTACAATAGCCTAAGTATATAATATGATTGACATAACCACAATAGAAAGGCCTTGGAAGTGCCATAAGTGAAAGCCGACATATTTCATTATTTTTACATTAACCTCTTTAACATGTATTAAATGAATAATGAAGAAAATTGTGTAATTTAGACTCTACGAAATATGAAATGCATTATGAAGAAAATCGTGTACTGTTGCCTACACGGAAAAGGGGGCTTTCTGACCAAAAGTGCACCAGTATCCCAAAGTATTAATCGAAATCAAGCATAGAAAACAGCGTTAGCATTAATAAAATAATTTTTCCCACGAATTAAGTTGCACGTAAATGTGTGTATTTTCTCACAAATGATGTTCAGAAAATCTCAAACAGTACATAGGCATACAACTACAATGTTTGAAACATTATTAAATAAAGACAACATTTCTGTATATTCATAACGTTTAATTAGCCATAATAAAGAAAATAAAGAAAAATAGGCTATCCGTTTATGGTTGTTGTGTGTTAAATTGCTGTCTTTTCGCACAAATTAAGTAGCACATAAATTCGTGTCTTTTCACACAGAAACGCACGAAATCTGATGAAATACATTATGCTACCTGTGGTTTTCTCGAGCACGGTTATATGTCAGACATTTAAACGGCGACGGATAGCGGAAAGCAAACCCCGTATTGAGTCAATACTGTCATCGATTGGTAAACATAATCCTTAACGTAAATATCCCAGGTTCGTACACAACGATTTTCCTTACATGTTGACTTTGCGCGCAGCCTTGGCGGCGAGCTGCATCCTGTAGGCTTTGCCACGGGTGAATTTGCGAGCGGTTTGCTTGGTTCTGGCCATGGCGCTAGCTTCCTTCTTAGACAGTCGGAGTATAGCCTCGAAATGCCCATGTGAAATGTATAAAGCCGGCAGTGGCATCTGCTGATTGTACACCATCTCCCCACCACCCCGATTGGCCCGTTACGGAGGCCTCCTCTGTCGGCTATCGGAAGGGATGCTTTTCTTCTCTTTTTTTTTGACCGCGCACCCAAAACAGTACACTGCGCACCCAAAACAATACACTGCGCGCCCATAAAACACACTGTCCGCCAAAAAAAAATACACTTTGCGTGCGCCCGCAATAATACACTGCGCGCCCAAAACAATAGATCACTGCTGGCCTTTACACGCAATAATAGTCGCCATAGTCAAGAGTGAAATCTTGTGTTATAATTTAATGCTAGCATGCTATGGCAAACGAGGCCAATAGTACACTGCGCGGATGCAACTGCACACTGCGCGCAGGCAAAAGCACAATGTGCGCGCAAAAGTACACTGCCGGCCCTTTATGCGCAATAATAGTCGCTGAAGTCAAGAGTGAAATCTTGTGTTAAAATTTAATGCTAGCCTGCTATGGCAAACGAGGCCAATAGTCCACTGCGCGCAGGCATTAGGACACTGCCGCGCGATAATATTCGCCAAAGTCAAGAGTAAAATCTTTTGTTCTAATCACCACATGTTCAGTAATGGCATTTCCCCCCTTTATTCAAATTACAACCTCTCACTTTCAGTTATTTGAAATGAAATAATCTCTCAAATATCACTATATCTAAAACAAGCCATAGAAAGTTGGTTGCAATTTCAATTAAATCATCCAGAAACGACAGAACAAACTCAAATACACTAATAGGAGAAAATATATATTTATTGATATTTTATGTTGTATAGCCTTACTTGTTGGTATCTCAGACGACCAGAACCTTAATAATAATCACCATACTTACTTCACATATCACGGACATATAGTAGACTACTGACACTCACTCCTATGGAATGGGTATGGGGACTGGACACACCGGGACCCAGACCCTACTGTTGTCGATCACACATATTAATGTCGTGTTCAGGGTGCTATCAGAGTTATCGGAAATACCTACTTCCGACTGGGAAGTTTCACTTGAATGACCCTCCAAGTAGGAATTACAAGTGAGAAATAGTGAAAATGTTGTTGCCAATCTTATTGGTTTAAGAATTGTTCCGACTTCAAAACCACTTGAACACAATCATGTGGGAGTTACAACTTCCCATTTTCCACGAGAATGTGAAGTTGGCATAATACAGCATTCAAGTGCTAGTCGGTACCAAGAAACGGACATTTCTGACATGCTAACTGGTTGAACGCGTTACAATAGCCTAAGTATATAATATGATTGACATAACCACAATAGAAAGGCCTTGGAAGTGCCATAAGTGAAAGCCGACATATTTCATTATTTTTACATTAACCTCTTTAACATGTATTAAATGAATAATGAAGAAAATTGTGTAATTTAGACTCTACGAAATATGAAATGCATTATGAAGAAAATCGTGTACTGTTGCCTACACGGAAAAGGGGCCTTTCTGACCAAAAGTGCACCAGTATCCCAAAGTATTAATCGAAATCAAGCATAGAAAACAGCGTTAGCATTAAAAAAACAATTTTTCCCACGAATTAAGTTGCACGTAAATGTGTGTATTTTCTCACAAATGATGTTCAGAAAATCTCAAACAGTACATAGGCATACAACTACAATGTTTGAAACATTATTAAATAAAGACAACATTTCTGTATATTCATAACGTTTAATTAGCCATAATAAAGAAAATAAAGAAAAATAGGCTATCCGTTTATGGTTGTTGTGTGTTAAATTGCTGTCTTTTCGCACGAATTAAGTAGCACATAAATTTGTGTCTTTTCACACAGAAACGCACGAAATCTGATGAAATACATTATGCTACCTGTGGTTTTCTCGAGCACGGTTATATGTCAGACATTTGAACGGCAAAGGATAGCGGAAAGCAAACCCCGTATTGAGTCAATACTGTCATCGATTGGTAAACATAATCCTTAACGTAAATATCCCAGGTTCGTACACAACGATTTTCCTTACATGTTGACTTTGCGCGCAGCCTTGGCGGCGAGCTGCATCCTGTAGGCTTTGCACCGGGTGGATTTGCGAGCGGTTTGCTTGGTTCTGGCCATGGCGCTAGCTTCCTTCTTAGACAGTCGGAGTATAGCCTCGAAATGCCCATGTGAAATGTATAAAGCCGGCAGTGGCATCTGCTGATTGGACACCATCTCCCCACCACCCCGATTGGCCCGTTACGGAGGCCTCCTCTGTCGGCTATCGGAAGGGATGCTTTGCTTCTCTTTTTTTTTGACCGCGGACCCAAAACAGTACACTGCGCACCCAAAACAATACACTGCGCCCCCATAAAACACACTGTACGCCAAAAAACAATACACTTTGCGTGCGCCCGCAATAATACACTGCGCGCCCAAAACAATAGATCACTGCTGGCCTTTACACGCAATAATAGTCGCCATAGTCAAGAGTGAAATCTTGTGTTATAATGTAATGCTAGCCTGCTATGGCAAACGAGGCCAATAGTACACTGCGCGGATGCAACTGCACACTGCGCGCAGGCAAAAGCACAATGTGCGCGCAAAAGTACACTGCCGGCCCTTTATGCGCAATAATAGTCGCTGAAGTCAAGAGTGAAATCTTGTGTTATAATTTAATGCTAGCCTGCTATGGCAAACGAGGCCAATAGTACACTGCGCTGATGCAACTGCACACTGCGCGCAGGCAAAAGCACAATGTGCGCGCAAAAGTACACTGCCGGCCCTTTATGCGCAATAATAGTCGCTGAAGTCAAGAGTGAAATCTTATGTTCTAATCTAATGCCAGCCTGCTATGGCGAACGATGCCAATAGTCCACTGCGCGCAGGCATTAGGACACTGCCGCGCGATAATATTCGCCAAAGTCAAGAGTAAAATATTTTGTTCTAATCACCACATGTTCAGTAATGGCATTTCCCCCCTTTATTCAAATTACAACCTCTCACTTTCAGTTATTTGAAATGAAATAATCTCTCAAATATCACTATATCTAAAACAAGCCATAGAAAGTTGGTTGCAATTTCAATTAAATCATCCAGAAACGACAGAACAAACTCAAATACACTAATAGGAGAAAATATATATTTATTGATATTGTATGTTGTATAGCCTTACTTGTTGGTATCTCAGACGACCAGAACCTTAATAATAATCACCATACTTACTTCACATAGCACGGACATATAGTAGACTACTGACACTCACTCCTATGGAATGGGTATGGGGACTGGACACGCCGGGACCCAGACCCTACTGTTGTCGATCACACATATTAATGTCGTGTTCAGGGTGCTATCAGAGCTATCGGAAATACCTAGTTCCGACTGGGAAGTTTCACTTGAATGACCCTCCAAGTAGGAATTACAAGTGAGAAATAGTGAAAATGTTGTTGCCAATCTTATTGGTTTAAGAATTGTTCCGACTTAAAAACCACTTGAACACAATCATGTGGGAGTTACAACTTCCCATTTTCCACGAGAATGTGAAGTTGGCATAATACAGCATTCAAGTGCTAGTCGGTACTAGGAAACGTACATTTCTGACTTGCTAACTGGTTGAACGCGTTACAATAGCCTAAGTATATAATATGATTGACATAACCACAATAGAAAGGCCTTGGAAGTGCCATAAGTGAAAGCCGACATATTTCATTATTTTTACATTAACCTCTTTAACATGTATTAAATGAATAATGAAGAAAATTGTGTAATTTAGACTCTACGAAATATGAAATGCATTATGAAGAAAATCGTGTACTGTTGCCTACACGGAAAAGGGGCCTTTCTGACCAAAAGTGCACCAGTATCCCAAAGTATTAATCGAAATCAAGCATAGAAAACAGCGTTAGCATTAAAAAAACAATTTTTCCCACGAATTAAGTTGCACGTAAATGTGTGTATTTTCTCACAAATGATGTTCAGAAAATCTCAAACAGTACATAGGCATACAACTACAATGTTTGAAACATTATTAAATAAAGACAACATTTCTGTATATTCATAATGTTTAATTAGCCATAATAAAGAAAATAAAGAAAAATAGGCTATCCGTTTATGGTTGTTGTGTGTTAAATTGCTGTCTTTTCGCACGAATTAAGTAGCACATAAATGTGTGTCTTTTCACACAGAAACGCACGAAATCTGATGAAATACATTATGCTACCTGTGGTTTTCTCGAGCACGGTTATATGTCAGACATTTGAACGGCTACGGATAGCGGAAAGCAAACCCCGTATTGAGTCAATACTGTCATCGATTGGTAAACATAATCCTTAACGTAAATATCCCAGGTTCGTACACAACGATTTTCCTTACATGTTGACTTTGCACGCAGCCTTGGCGGCGAGCTGCATCCTGTAGGCTTTGCCGCGGGTGGATTTGCGAGCGGTTTGCTTGGTTCTGGCCATGGCGCTAGCTTCATTCTTAGACAGTCGGAGTATAGCCTCGAAATGCCCATGTGAAATGTATAAAGCCGGCAGTGGCATCTGCTGATTGGACACCATCTCCCCACCACCCCGATTGGCCCGTTACGGAGGCCTCCTCTGTCGGCTATCGGAAGGGATGCTTTGCTTCTCTTTTTTTTTGACCGCGGACCCAAAACAGTACACTGCGCACCCAAAACAATACACTGCGCCCCCATAAAACACACTGTACGCCAAAAAACAATACACTTTGCGTGCGCCCGCAATAATACACTGCGCGCCCAAAACAATAGATCACTGCTGGCCTTTACACGCAATAATAGTCGCCATAGTCAAGAGTGAAATCTTGTGTTATAATGTAATGCTAGCCTGCTATGGCAAACGAGGCCAATAGTACACTGCGCGGATGCAACTGCACACTGCGCGCAGGCAAAAGCACAATGTGCGCGCAAAAGTACACTGCCGGCCCTTTATGCGCAATAATAGTCGCTGAAGTCAAGAGTGAAATCTTGTGTTATAATTTAATGCTAGCCTGCTATGGCAAACGAGGCCAATAGTACACTGCGCTGATGCAACTGCACACTGCGCGCAGGCAAAAGCACAATGTGCGCGCAAAAGTACACTGCCGGCCCTTTATGCGCAATAATAGTCGCTGAAGTCAAGAGTGAAATCTTATGTTCTAATCTAATGCCAGCCTGCTATGGCGAACGATGCCAATAGTCCACTGCGCGCAGGCATTAGGACACTGCCGCGCGATAATATTCGCCAAAGTCAAGAGTAAAATCTTTTGTTCTAATCACCACATGTTCAGTAATGGCATTTCCCCCCTTTATTCAAATTACAACCTCTCACTTTCAGTTATTTGAAATGAAATAATCTCTCAAATATCACTATATCTAAAACAAGCCATAGAAAGTTGGTTGCAATTTCAATTAAATCATCCAGAAACGACAGAACAAACTCAAATACACTAATAGGAGAAAATATATATTTATTGATATTGTATGTTGTATAGCCTTACTTGTTGGTATCTCAGACGACCAGAACCTTAATAATAATCACCATACTTACTTCACATAGCACGGACATATAGTAGACTACTGACACTCACTCCTATGGAATGGGTATGGGGACTGGACACGCCGGGACCCAGACCCTACTGTTGTCGATCACACATATTAATGTCGTGTTCAGGGTGCTATCAGAGTTATCGGAAATACCTAGTTCCGACTGGGAAGTGTCACTTGAATGACCCTCCAAGTAGGAATTACAAGTGAGAAATAGTGAAAATGTTGTTGCCAATCTTATTGGTTTAAGAATTGTTCCGACTTAAAAACCACTTGAACACAATCATGTGGGAGTTACAACTTCCCATTTTCCACGAGAATGTGAAGTTGGCATAATACAGCATTCAAGTGCTAGTCGGTACTAGGAAACGTACATTTCTGACTTGCTAACTGGTTGAACGCGTTACAATAGCCTAAGTATATAATATGATTGACATAACCACAATAGAAAGGCCTTGGAAGTGCCATAAGTGAAAGCCGACATATTTCATTATTTTTACATTAACCTCTTTAACATGTATTAAATGAATAATGAAGAAAATTGTGTAATTTAGACTCTACGAAATATGAAATGCATTATGAAGAAAATCGTGTACTGTTGCCTACACGGAAAAGGGGCCTTTCTGACCAAAAGTGCACCAGTATCCCAAAGTATTAATCGAAATCAAGCATAGAAAACAGCGTTAGCATTAAAAAAACAATTTTTCCCACGAATTAAGTTGCACGTAAATGTGTGTATTTTCTCACAAATGATGTTCAGAAAATCTCAAACAGTACATAGGCATACAACTACAATGTTTGAAACATTATTAAATAAAGACAACATTTCTGTATATTCATAACGTTTAATTAGCCATAATAAAGAAAATAAAGAAAAATAGGCTATCCGTTTATGGTTGTTGTGTGTTAAATTGCTGTCTTTTCGCACGAATTAAGTAGCACATAAATTCGTGTCTTTTCACACAGAAACGCACGAAATCTGATGAAATACATTATGCTACCTGTGGTTTTCTCGAGCACGGTTATATGTCAGACATTTGAACGGCTACGGATAGCGGAAAGCAAACCCCGTATTGAGTCAATACTGTCATCGATTGGTAAACATAATCCTTAACGTAAATATCCCAGGTTCGTACACAACGATTTTCCTTACATGTTGACTTTGCGCGCAGCCTTGGCGGCGAGCTGCATCCTGTAGGCTTTGCACCGGGTGGATTTGCGAGCGGTTTGCTTGGTTCTGGCCATGGCGCTAGCTTCATTCTTAGACAGTCGGAGTATAGCCTCGAAATGCCCATGTGAAATGTATAAAGCCGGCAGTGGCATCTGCTGATTGGACACCATCTCCCCACCACCCCGATTGGCCCGTTACGGAGGCCTCCTCTGTCGGCTTCTCTTTTTTTTTGACCGCGGACCCAAAACAGTACACTGCGCACCCAAAACAATACACTGCGCCCCCATAAAACACACTGTACGCCAAAAAACAATACACTTTGCGTGCGCCCGCAATAATACACTGCGCGCCCAAAACAATAGATCACTGCTGGCCTTTACACGCAATAATAGTCGCCATAGTCAAGAGTGAAATCTTGTGTTATAATGTAATGCTAGCCTGCTATGGCAAACAAGGCCAATAGTACACTGCGCGGATGCAACTGCACACTGCGCGCAGGCAAAAGCACAATGTGCGCGCAAAAGTACACTGCCGGCCCTTTATGCGCAATAATAGTCGCTGAAGTCAAGAGTGAAATCTTGTGTTATAATTTAATGCTAGCCTGCTATGGCAAACGAGGCCAATAGTACACTGCGCGGATGCAACTGCACACTGCGCGCAGGCAAAAGCACAATGTGCGCGCAAAAGTACACTGCCGGCCCTTTATTTGCAATAATAGTCGCTGAAGTCAACAGTGAAATCTTATGTTCTAATCTAATGCCAGCCTGCTATGGCGAACGATGCCAATAGTCCACTGCGCGCAGGCATTAGGACACTGCCGCGCGATAATATTCGCCAACGTCAAGAGTAAAATCTTTTGTTCTAATCACCACATGTTCAGTAATGGCATTTCCCCCCTTTATTCAAATTACAACCTCTCACTTTCAGTTATTTGAAATGAAATAATCTCTCAAATATCACTATATCTAAAACAAGCCATAGAAAGTTGGTTGCAATTTCAATTAAATCATCCAGAAACGACAGAACAAACTCAAATACACTAATAGGAGAAAATATATATTTATTGATATTGTATGTTGTATAGCCTTACTTGTTGGTATCTCAGACGACCAGAACCTTAATAATAATCACCATACTTACTTCACATAGCACGGACATATAGTAGACTACTGACACTCACTCCTATGGAATGGGTATGGGGACTGGACACGCCGGGACCCAGACCCTACTGTTGTCGATCACACATATTAATGTCGTGTTCAGGGTGCTATCAGAGCTATCGGAAATACCTAGTTCCGACTGGGAAGTTTCACTTGAATGACCCTCCAAGTAGGAATTACAAGTGAGAAATAGTGAAAATGTTGTTGCCAATCTTATTGGTTTAAGAATTGTTCCGACTTCAAAACCACTTGAACACAATCATGTGGGAGTTACAACTTCCCATTTTCCACGAGAATGTGAAGTTGGCATAATACAGCATTCAAGTGCTAGTCGGTACCAAGAAACGGACATTTCTGACTTGCTAACTGGTTGAACGCGTTACAATAGCCTAAGTATATAATATGATTGACATAACCACAATAGAAAGGCCTTGGAAGTGCCATAAGTGAAAGCCGACATATTTCATTATTTTTACATTAACCTCTTTAACATGTATTAAATGAATAATGAAGAAAATTGTGTAATTTAGACTCTACGAAATATGAAATGCATTATGAAGAAAATCGTGTACTGTTGCCTACACGGAAAAGGGGGCTTTCTGACCAAAAGTGCACCAGTGGCCCAAAGTATTAATCGAAATCAAGCATAGAAAACAGCGTTAACATTAATAAGGGTGGCAGGTAGGTTAGTGGGTAAGAGCGTTGTGCCAGTAACCGAAAGGTCGCTGGTTCTAGTCCCCGGGCCGACTAGGTGAAAAATCTGTCGATGTGCCCTTAAGCAAGGCACTTAACCCTAAATGCTCCTGTAAGTCGCTCTGGATAAGAGCATCTGCTAAATGTAATAAAACAATTTTTCCCAAGTAAATGTGTGTATTTTCTCACAAATTATGTTCAGAAAATCTCAAACAGTACATATGCATACAACTACAATGTTTGAAACATTATTAAATAAAGACAACATTTCTGTATATTCACAACTATAATAAAGAAAAATAGGCTATCCGTTTATGGCTGTTGTGTGTAGCTTACTGGTTAAATTGCTGTCTTTTCGCACGAATTAAGTAGCACATAAATTCGTGTCTTTTCACACAGAAACGCACGAAATCTACTGAAATACATTATGCTACCTGTGGCTTTCTCGAGCACGGTTATATGTCAGACATTTGAACGGCTACGGATAGCGGAAAGCAAACCCCGTATTGAGTCAATACTGTCATCTATTGGTAAACATAATCCTTAACGTAAATATCCCAGGTTAGTACACAACGATTTTCCTTGCATGTTTTGCTAGGTCCTGCAGGACATCACCCCCTTCATCTTCCTGGAATAAAAAAATCACACACAAACACAGACATTCTTTCAATGTTGGGAACACATTTTACATGAACATTTAAATCAAGATGGATTACGAGATGCCCAGGCTGATGCGCAAAGGCAACTATGCCGAGCGTGTGGGCGCTGTCGCACCAGTCTACCTGGCTGCCGTGCTCGAGTGCCTGACTGCTGAGATCCTGGAGTTGGCCGGAGACATTGCCCGTGCAAACAAGAAGCCTCACATTACACTGATTAACTCTATAGTATTATCCCAGTTTACGGTCTTGCCTACACCTAGCGAACAGTTTTTTAATTGATATGAAAAATAAATATTCCATTTGATTTGGAACAGCAAGCCAGACAAAATTAAACGGGCCTATTTATAAAATGAATATCAATAGAGAGGACAGAATTGATTAAATATTTTAAGCTTGGACCTACCACTAAAAGCTTCAGTCATACAAAAGTTATACTTAAATCCGAACTGGTTCTCTAGAAATGTGTAAGACTGTCTCACCACGTTCAATAAATGGCATTTCCCCCCTTTATTCAGATTACAACCTCTCACTTTCAGTTATTTGAAATGAAATCAATTCTCAAATATCACTATATCTAAAACAAGCCATATAAAGTTGGATGCAATTTCAATTTAATCATCCAGAAACGACAGAACAAACTCAAATACACTAATAGAAAAATACATATGTCTTGATATTGTATAGCCTACTTGTTGGTATCTCAGACGACCAGAACCTTAATAATAATCACCATACTTACTTCACAAACAATAATTATACTAGCTGCCTGCACATAGCACAGACATATCACTGTAAACCCGAATAAGTAAGCAGAACTTTAAGAAAGTGAGGCAATCCGTTGCCACTGTTTTTTTGAGTTCATAAACTCAAACATTTGAGTATATCATTGCTTATATATTTGGAGTTCATGTTAAATGTAATTTTTAATTATAATTAAATGTACTGATTAAGCCAACTCAAACATTTTCAGTTTATGCTACTCAGAATATTTATTCATCTTTCTCATTGCAATATCTCAAGAGAACTTAATAATTTCAAGCATGAAAATGAAACATAAATATCCTGAGTTAACTTAACATTTATTCGTTTTTTCAATCAATCTTCTGATTACCCATAACTCAAAAGCATAGACTTGTTACAACTCAAAATCATTTACCACCAAACTTAAAATATTTGTGGCAACTGATTGCCTTAAAAATAATAAGTACTCTTGACTTAAAGGTCAAACAAAAAAACATCATCTATTCAGATGTTTAGTATAAACTTTTCTTGCCCAGTCTTTTAGCAAAAAAATATGAAATAAAAAAACATTAATAAAAAATAACAATTAATAAGTCTACTTCTGGGCATTTTGTTTATACTTTAAGATGAACTATGTAATAGTAGAACATATTCAAACTCAGAAAAGCTAAAATTACATTAAGAAAATATCATTATATCACAAATAGCTTATAAACTGTTAATACAACATTACCAGGAGGGCATCAGCAAGTCTTGGGTGGTGACCAAACATTTGTTTAGAAATATTATTTGCCCACACCTGTGCCTTTTAGCACAAAATGAAACAATCTATTTAATAATAATAGTAATATAACAATAATAGTAATACAAATAATTAAGAATTAAAAAGAGAATTAAATAAACAATTACAAAACCACGCTTTTGGCCATCTGGTTGTAAACTTGCAGTGCAGCAATGTATAAACAAATTGCTTGTAAATTCTTCACAACTAAAACTGCTAAAATTTCAAAACGGTACATTAACATGTACAAAGGCAGTGTTTAGCCTTCCTTTGGCTATCTGGTTCAAATCTAGCAACTTCAGGGTGCACTGTATAGTTTTAGAAAATTAATTCAAACTTGAAAAGCAAAATTAACAATATTAATAAGACAATAAAAAGTATTTAACCATTTCCATAACTGAATAAACATCCCATCCTCAGAAGAAAATAAAGTCCCTATAACACTGTTTCCAACTAGAAAGGTGGCTACTTTAAAGTAAAGTAGCCTGAAACTTTGAGGACAGTTTATTTATTTATGAAAATGTATCAATGAAGAGCTTTCCTTTCTGATAAAAATGTACTTCCCAAAGCTATATAGTACACATTTTAAAAACAAAATGCCATAGTGTATAAATATGGAGGATATATTTATTCATAATTCAAATTGAAAGTCCAAAGAGAAAAAGAAGCAAGATCAAATTAATAGTATTATTTTACTACGCTACTAGGAAAAATCATGCCATAATTAAATGTATGATGTAAAAGCTTAAAATGGAAATACTTCAATTAAAATCTAAAATATAATTGTTTTATTTTAGCCTTTCCCCTTTATAATTTTCAATTCGACATTTTATCTTTTGAATTTTACGTTTTACATTTGACATTGACATTTTCTGATTCACCTTTTACATTTTGATTTAAGCTTTTCATTTAGAAGTGACAGGTGTCAATTTAAATGAGGAGGCATGGCCCAACTGCTGGTGGGAGGGTATGAAACGACTTCCAGCTGACAGTTGAAGCTTTGCATTTTAAATTTGACTTTTTAAATTTAATTATGGCATGATTTTTCCTAGTAGTGTAGTAAAATAATAATATTTTTAATTTGATCTCGCTTCGTTTTCCCTTTGGCCTTTCAATTTGAATTATGAATAAAAATATCCTCCATATATAAACACTTAATTCAACCCTGAATTTCAGTTTAACAACAATTAAATGTACATTAAAACGTACAAAGACACTGTGTACTTTGTGCCATTTGGCTGAAAACACGTTGAGTAGAGCAGCAACTTTAACATAAACAGTTGAACAGTATTCAACATGGACCTGACATGACATATTCTCATTATGGACTATGCTCTAACAGAGTGAGCCATCAGAATCCACCACTCCTTTTTGGATCTTCAGTTACACATACAACATCAGCTCATTTTTAAGATTCTGCAGCTTGGGTGACAGTTTAGAGTCATCAAGACCAAGTAAGATTTTCTGTGTGAACTCAAAAGTGTTTGTCAGTCCCTTGGGATAGCTGAGATGTAGTGCATAAATCAGGCCGAACATTACCAGGAAGGCATCAGCAAGCCTGGGGAGATTGACAACCACATCACCCTCTAGGACGACAGAGACTCTCACTGGGTGGTAGTGAACTGGCTTGTGGCATCATCACTGACTGTTGTAAGGAGGACCACTGATGCATCCCACAGGTCTGGCTCATCCATAACATCCTTTAAAAAATGAAAGGGAGAACATATACTAATCACATTTACTGAAACTATGGCTGTGGCAATTTTGATTACAGTTGGATGTAGGGATGGAACAGTACATGTATTTGTATTGAACCGAAATGTTACGGGCGTCTCGGTACGGTACATGAATTTACACGGAGAATACACAGTATAAAAATAAATAAAACTTGAGTGCAAATTAATTAATGTAATGCGGAACTACTGTTAGACAAGCGGTTCTTTAGGGACACCTAATCTGTAGCCCTGCCCTTAGCTCTGAAGCTCCCGAGCCCCGCCTACATGTCGAGTCAGTCAGTCCAGTCCAAATGAAGAGTCAACATGAAGCGAACTAGTCCCTTCCAAATACAACCAAACACGGACGTAGCTGTATCCCTTCTCGCCTCGACCACAAATGGCCTCCAGGCCCGTTTGATTCGCTGTTTGCTCCGGTATTAGCTGTTAGCTCCGCCGTTAGCGTGTGAAGCTAACACCAAAACTCACATCATCCCCTGTCACCTGCAGCTGGCCTTCCGTAACGACGAGGACCCAACATCCGGGCGGTGCTACTCCCCAAGAAGACCGAGAATGCCGTCAAATTCCAAGTAAATTCGCTACTGCGGCTTCAACTTGACTACTCAACCCCCAAAGGCTATTTTAAGTGCCAACCAATTGAGTGGGTGTATACACAAAGAACCAGACACCTGGATAGTACCCGTTGAGGTTCCCCCCGGAAGAGAAATGGTTTCTGACTGCAACAGTGAGTCCTACAACATCTTAATTATATCAACCCCCTCTCCACTAAGCACCCCAGTTATTTTAGGGACACATATCACTTCTTAGAAAATATCAAACACATAGCTGTTCCCTCCCAAACATATACACATATATACAGTATCTCACAAAAGTGAGTACACCCCTCACATTTTTGTAAATATTTGAGTTTTTTTTATTTTTTATTTCACCTTTATTTAACCAGGTAAGCCAGTTGAGAACAGGTTCTCATTTACAAAGCGACCTGGCCAAGATAAAGCAAAGTAGTGCAATAAAAACAACACAGAGTTACATATGGGGTAAAAAAAAACATAAAGTCAGAAATACAACAGAAAATATATATACAGTGTGTGCAAATGTAGCAAGTTATGGAGGTAAGGCAATAAATAGGCTATAGTGCAGAATAATTACAATAGTATTAACACTGGAATGCTAGATGTGCAAGAGATTATGTGCAAATAGAGATACTGGGGTGCAAAAGAGCAAAATAAATAACAATATAGGGATGAGGTAGTTGGGTGGGCTAATTTCAGATGGGCTGTGTACAGGTGCAGTGATCGGTAAGGTGCTCTGACAACTGATGCTTAAAGTTATTCAGGGAGATAAGAGTCTCCAGCTTCAGAGATTTTTGCAATTCGTTCCAGTCATTGGCAGCAGAGAACTGGAAGGAATGGCGGCCAAAGGAGGTGTTGGCTTTGGGAATGACCAGTGAGATATACCTGCTGGAGCGCAGACTACGGGTGGGTGCTGCTATGGTGACCAATGAGCTAAGATAAGGCGGGGATTTGCCTAGCAGTGATTTATAGATGGCCTGGAGCCAGTGGGTTTGACGACGAACATGTAGTGAGGACCAGCCAACAAGAGCGTACAGGTCACAGTGGTGGGTAGTGTATGGGGCTTTGGAGACAAAACGGATGGCACTGTGATAGACTACATCCAATTTGCTGAGTAGAGTGTTGGAGGCTATTTTGTAAATGACATCGCCGAAGTCAAGGATCGGTAGGATAGTCAGTTTTACGAGGGCATGTTTGGCAGCATGAGTGAAGGAGGCTTTGTTGCGAAATAGGAAGCCGATTCTAGATTTAACTTTGGATTGGAGATTCTTTATGTGAGTCTGGAAGTTGAGTTTACAGTCTAACCAGACACCTAGATATTTGTAGTTGTCCACATACTCTAGGTCAGACCCGTCGAGAGTGGTGATTCTAGTCGGGTGGGCGGGTGCTAGCAGCGTTCGATTGAAAAGCATGCATTTAGTTTTACTAGTGTTTAAGAGCAGTTGAAGGCTACTGAAGGATTGTTGTATGGCATTGAAGCTCGTTTGGAGGTTTGTTAACACAGTGTCCAATGAAGGGCCAGATGTATACAAAATGGTGTCGTCTGCGTAGAGGTGGATCTGAGAGTCACCAGCAGCAAGAGCGACATCATTGATATACACGGAGAAAAGTGTCGGCCCAAGAATTGAAGCCTGTGGCACCCCCATAGAGACTGCCATAGGTCCAGACAACAAGCCCTCCGATTTGACACACTGAACTATATCTGAGAAGTAGTTGGTGAACCAGGCGAGGCAGTCATTTGAGAAACCAAGGCTATTTAGTCTGCCAATAAGAATGCGGTGGTTGACAGAGTCGAAAGCCTTGGCCAGGTCGATGAAGACGGCTGCACAGTACTGTCTATTATCAATCGCGGTTATAATATCGTTTAGGACCTTGAGCGTGGCTGAAGTGCACCCGTGACCAGCTCGGAAACCGGATTGCATAGCGGAGAAGGTACGGTGGTATTCGAAATGGTCGATGATCTGTTTGTTAACTTGGCTTTCGAATACTTTCGAAAGGCAGGGCAGGATGGATATAGGTCTGTAGCAGTTTGGAGTATATCTTTTCATGTGACAACACTGAAGAAATGACACTTTGCTACATTGTAGAGTAGTGAATGTACAGCTTGAATAACAGTGTACATTTGCTGTCCCCTCAAAATAACTCAACACACAGCCATTAATGTCTAAACCGCTGGCAACAAAAGTGAGTACACCCCTAAGTGAAAATGTTCACTCGTTAGTGTATCAAGGTCTCAGGTGTGAATGGGGAGCAGGTGTGTTAAAATTTGGTGTCATCGCTCTCACACTCCCTCATACTGGTCACTGGAAGTTCAACATGGCACCTCATGGCAAAGAACTCTGAGGATCTGAAAAAAAGAATTGTTGCTCTACATAAAGATGGCCTGGGCTATAAGAAGATTGCCAAGACCCTGAAACTGAGCTGCAGCACGGTGGCCAAGACCATACAACGGTTTATCAGGAGAGGTTCCACTCAGAACAGGCCTCGCCATGGTCGACCAAAGAAGTTGAGTGAACGTGCTCAGCGTCATATCCAGAGGTTGTCTTTGGGAAATAGACGTATGAGTGCTGCCAGCATTGCTGCAGCGGTTGAAGGGGTGGGGGGTCAGCCTGTCAGTGCTCAGACCATACACTGCATCAAATTGGTCTGCATGGCTGTCGTCCCATAGGAAGCCTCTTCTAAAGATGATGCACAAGAAAGCCCGCAAACAGTTTGCTGAAGACAAGCAGACTAAGGACATGGATTACTGGAACCATGTCCTGTGGTCTGATGAGACCAAGATAAACTTATTTGGTTCAGATGGTGTCAATCGTGTGTGGCGGCAACCAGGTGAGGAGTACAAAGACAAGTGTCTTGCCTACAGTCAAACATGGTGGTGGGAGTGTCATGGTCTGGGGCTGCATGAGTGCTGCCGGCACTGGGGAGCTACAGTTCATTGAGGGAACCATTAATGCCAACATGTACTGTGACATACTGAAGCAGAGCATGATCCCCTCCCTTCGGAGACTGGGCCATAGGGCAGTATTCCAACATGATAACGACCCCAAACACACCTCCAAGACGACCACTGCCTTGCTAAAGAAGCTGAGGGTAAAGGTGAAGTACTGGCCAAGCATGTCTCCAGACCTAAACCCTATTGTGTATCTTTGGGGCATCCTCTAACGGAAGGTGAAGGAGTGCAAGGTCTCTAACATCCACCAGCTCCGTGATGTCGTCATGGAGGAGTGGAAGAGGACTCCAGTGGCAACCTGTGAAGCTCTGGTGAACTCCATGCCCAAGAGGGTTAAGGCAGTGCTGGAAAATAATGGTGGCCACACAAAATATTGACACTTTGGGCCCAATTTTGACATTTTCACTTAGGGGTGTACTCACTTTTGTTGCCAGCGATTTAGACATTAATGGCTGTGTGTTGTGTTATTTTGAGGGGACAGCAAATTTACACTGTTATACAAGACACAGACCAATTGTTTCTGACTGCAACAGTGAGTCCTACAACATCCCAGAATACATTGACTATTATATCAACCCCCTCTCCACTAAGCACCCCAGTTATCTTAGGGACACATCACTTCATGGAGAGGATTGGACTAATAGTTGTTCCCTCCCAAACCTACATATTAACAATAGATATTGATGGTCTATACACTAATATAAATACAGCAACAGGAATACAAGCAGTTAGAAACATTTTCAAGAGATATCCAGTTAACACTAGACCGGACAAACAAATACTACAACTACACTGCTCAAAAAAATAAAGGGAACACTTAAACAACACAATGTACCTCCAAGTCAATCACACTGCTGTGAAATCAAACTGTCCACTTAGGAAGCAACACTGATTGACAATACATTTCACATGCTGTTGTGCAAATGGAATAGACAACAGGTGGAAATTATTGGCAATTAGAAAGACACCCCCAATAAAGGAGTGGTTCTGCAGGTGGTGACCACAGACCACTTCTCAGTTCCTATGCTTCCTGGCTGATGTTTTGGTGACTTTTGAACGCTGGCGGTGCATTCACTCTAGTGGTAGCATGAGACGGAGTCTACAACCCACACAAGTGGCTCAGGTAGTGCTGCTCATCCAGGATGGCACATCAATGCAAGCTGTGACAAGAAGGTTTGCTGTGTCTGTCAGCGTAGTGTCCAGAGCATGGAGGCGCTACCAGGAGACAGGCCAGTACATCAGGAGACGTGGAGGAGGCCGTAGGAAGGCAACAACCCAGCAGCAGGACCGCTACCTCTGCCTTTGTGCAAGGAGGAGCAGGAGGAGCACTGCCAGAGCCCTGCAAAATGACCTCCAGCAGGCCACAAATGTGCATGTGTCTGCTCAAACAGTCAGAAACAGACTCCATGAGGGTGGTATGAGGGCCCGACGTCCACAGGTGGGGGTTGTGCTTACAGCCCAACACCGTGCAGGACGTTTGGCATTTACCAGGGAACACCAAGATTGGCAAATTCGCCACTGGCGCCCTGTGCTCTTCACAGATGAAAGCAGGTTCACACTGAGCACATGTGACAGATGTGACAGAGTTTGGAGACGCCGTGGAGAACGTTTTGCTGCCTGCAACATCCTCCAGCATGAGCGATTTGGCGGTGGGTCAGTCATGGTGTGGGGTGGCATTTCTTTGGGGGGTCGCACAGCCCTCCATGTGCTCGCCAGAGGTAGCCTGACTGCCATTAGGTACCGAGATGAGACAATGCTAGACCTCATGTGGCTGGAGTGTGTCAGCAGTTCCTGCAAGAGGAAGGCATTGATGCTATGGACTGGCCCGCCTGTTCCCCAGACCTGAATCCAATTGAGCACATCTGGGACATCATGTCTCGCTCCATCCACCAACGCCACGTTGCACCACAGACTGTCCAGGAGTTGGCGGATGCTTTAGTCCAGGTCTGGGAGGAGATCCCTCAGGAGACCATCCGCCATTATCCATTTGTTAGTGTGAGACTGTGGAAAGAATTTCATTTTCAAAAATTGCATTTATCTGACAGGGATCTGACATCAATGAAGACTTCTGTAAATATGCCAGACGTAGCCAGCTAGCTAGTTTTCAACTGTAGTCCCTGGGGCATTTAAAAAACAAACATTTAAACTCGCATAATGAACATTACACAGAGCAGCTCAAAAAGGTCTAAAATGAAAACGTCTGTAAACATTGTGCTGATTGTCCTCCAGCCACACTCTGGGTTCAATTACATGTGTATTTAGATATTTGTCTTTTGTGGTAAAACCAATTACTTCTATTTCAAAGTATTAAAAAATATTTTCCTATAAATACTATTTAAAACTATTTTAAAAACCTGTCTGCTAACAGCTAGTTTTCAGTTTTATCCTAGCCACTCAAACCAGTCCTAGCTAAATTCTTGCTTGAGAAATATATTTTTGCTAAAAATATATTTGTGTTTCTTTTTGACCATTTGAAAACTATTACAGTAAGGTACTTAAAGTGGAACTGGCTGTGTTTTAACTACTGCAGATGTGAAACAGACAATCATAATAGCAGTGAAAAATATCTAATTCCTAGTTTGCTACAAAACCAAGAGGTTTTAAAAATAGGTTATATTTTACAAGAAATTCCATGACAGAGTAAAACATTGTTGGCAGAATAGATGGATGCAGTTCAATGCGTGGTTAATATAATTCACCAATACATTTCTTGGTAGTCCAACGAATATTGCTATCAGGTTGTAAATCACAGCTGGCCTGGTACATTTTTTGCTTCCTCCAGCCATTCGGAGTGAACTGTTTCAGTTTCAAAGACTCAATATTTTTGACTAAAAGGGACTAATGTAACTAAGGCTGAGAAGGCCAATACAATCAAACTAGCAAAGGCAATGATGATGGCCAACTACAAGCTGAAAATGTTTGAGAGGGTTTATCTACTGTTCCCTCTTCAGATTTGAGCTAATCTCGCTCTGGCTAACATTTAGTTGTTGATCGTGTTGTTGTTGATGTCATAGGCAACTGAGGGAATGAGAGCCTACCTTTTCATGGTTGTTTGATCAAATAGGACTGTAAAATTACCAAATGTAAGAGGACTCCCATGGTGTTTACATATTTTCAGAAATGCTTTCTAATGATAAAAAGTTGGCTGTTGCTACTGCCTGTAAACCAAGGGTGAAAGTAAGGCAGTACCATCCGGTAAAACATGAGTCTATCACAATGATTAAAACAAAATGTCAAGAAAACTGTAGGCTATGACACCACTTTTTATAATTACTGCATGTCAGAGGCATGAAAAATGGACTTGTAAAGTGGTGGTATAGCCTATACTCCAAAAGGCGATGTGGTTCGACATTTTGCCTAGGCAGAGATGAGTGTCCGACACCGAGACGCACGTGGACAGCAGTGGACGCATAGATTCTGGCCTAGTGACAATCTGCACTATGTCATTATGTCATTACACTTTCCGATGTTTTGTGTGACAGATGTCTCTTTCCATTGACCACTGTTTGGAGGCTGGAAATATGTTGTGAATGGATGAACATGCGCAGGTAGCCTATTAAAGGATCCCTTTGAAGTGATTGTTTGACAATCAGATGAAAACATCATGACTGGTTGTGTTTATGCCACAATAAATGGTAATACATTTTAAAAGTTAAATGACAAATCTTTATGACTCGGTCCACAGAGATCCTAATGAATTTATAGGGATTCTATATGTAATTTTATGATTAGGCCGATAAAAATATAGGAACCTTACCGAGAAGAAATGAATTATACTTTCACCCCTTGTCACGATCGTCATACAGAGTGGACCAAGGCGCAGCGTGGAATGTGAACATACTTTATTTTCACCACACGAAACAAAACAACAAACGATACGAAACGTGAAGTCCTTGGTTACAATACAAACCATACGGAACAAGATCCCACAACACACTGTGGGAAACAGGCTGCCTAAGTATTGGTCCCATTCAGAGACAACAAGCAACAGCTGATACACGTTGCCTCTGATTGAGAACCACACCGGCCAACATAGAAACACAAAAGCTAGATAATAAACCTAGAACACAAAACACATAGAAACAACACACCCTGGCTCAACAAAACAGAGTCCCAGAGCCAGGGCGTGACAGTACCCCCCCCCCAAAGGCGCGGACTGCGACCGCGCCAAACATAAACCGAACAGGGGAGGGCCGGGTGGGCATTCCTCCTCGGAGGCGGTTCCGGCTCCGGGCATGACCCCCACTCCCTCTCTAACCCCCCAAAGCGCCCCTGGTCCGGTCTGGCCCTGCTGGCCGGAGCTGGACTGAACACTGGTGGAGCGGATTGCTCTAGCTCCGGAGTGGAGCAGCTGACCGGTGCCGGACCAGGCACCGGTGGAACAGGCACGGGCTGTGCCGGACTGACGACGCGCACCACAGGCTTGGTGCGGGGAGCAGGGACGGGCCGGACCGGGCTGACGACGCGCACCATTGGCTTGGTGCGGGGAGCAGGGACGGGCCGAACCGGGCTGACGACGCGCACCACAGGCTTGGTGCGGGGAGCAGGAACAGGCCGGGCCGGGCTGGCGATGCGCACCAATGGCTTGGTGCGGGGAGCATGAACAGGCCGGGCCGGGCACCATTGGCTTGGTGCGGGGAGCAGGAACAGGCCGGGCCGGGCTGGCGACGCGCACCATAGGCTCGGTGCGAGGGACAGGAACAAGCCGGGCCGGGCTGGCGACGCGCACCATAGGCTCGGTGCGAGGGACAGGAACAAGCCGGACCGTACTGGGGACACACACCACTGGCCCTACGCGGGGATCAGGAACGGGCCGGACCGGACTGGCAACACACCCCAGTACCTCTCGCCGTGTCTCTACATTCTCCTTCCCCCTGGTGACCAGTGACTCCTGTAACCTGGCGGCCTCCTTTGCCAACCCGCTGAACCACTCTATCCCGGCCTCCTGCTGCCCCGTCGTCCATGGCTCTCGCCAGACTCTCGCTCCTCTGCTCCCAAGTCCAGCCTCTCTCCTCCTCCCGCGGCTTGACCCAGTCGAGGTTAATATCCTTTAGAGCCCTCTCTGGCGTTGGCTCCTGGACACGCTGCTTGGTCCAGTTATGGTGGGATCTTCTGTCACGATCGTCATACAGAGTGGACCAAGGCGCAGCGTGGAATATGAACATACTTTATTTTCACCACACGAAACAAAACAACAAACGATACGAAACGTGAAGTCCTTGGTTACAATACAAACCATACTGAACAAGATCCCACAACACACTGTGGGAAACAGGCTGTCTAAGTATGGTTCCCAATCAGAGACAACAAGCAACAGCTGATACACGTTGCCTCTGATTGAGAACCACACCGGCCAACATAGAAACACAAAAGCTAGATAATAAACCTAGAACACAAAACACATAGAAACAACACACCCTGGCTCAACAAAACAGAGTCCCAGAGCCAGGGCGTGACAGTACCCCCCCCCCAAAGGCGCGGACTGCGACCGCGCCAAACATAAACCGAACAGGGGAGGGCCGGGTGGGCATTCCTCCTCGGAGGCGGTTCCGGCTCCGGGCATGACCCCCACTCCCTCTCTAACCCCCCAAAGCGCCCCTGGTCCGGTCTGGCCCTGCTGGCCGGAGCTGGACTGAACACTGGTGGAGCGGATTGCTCTAGCTCCGGAGTGGAGCAGCTGACCGGTGCCGGACCAGGCACCGGTGGAACAGGCACGGGCTGTGCCGGACTGACGACGCGCACCACAGGCTTGGTGCGGGGAGCAGGGACGGGCCGGACCGGGCTGACGACGCGCACCATTGGCTTGGTGCGGGGAGCAGGGACGGGCCGAACCGGGCTGACGACGCGCACCACAGGCTTGGTGCGGGGAGCAGGAACAGGCCGGGCCGGGCTGGCGATGCGCACCAATGGCTTGGTGCGGGGAGCATGAACAGGCCGGGCCGGGCACCATTGGCTTGGTGCGGGGAGCAGGAACAGGCCGGGCCGGGCTGGCGACGCGCACCATAGGCTCGGTGCGAGGGACAGGAACAAGCCGGGCCGGGCTGGCGACGCGCACCATAGGCTCGGTGCGAGGGACAGGAACAAGCCGGACCGTACTGGGGACACACACCACTGGCCCTACGCGGGGATCAGGAACGGGCCGGACCGGACTGGCAACACACCCCAGTACCTCTCGCCGTGTCTCTACATTCTCCTTCCCCCTGGTGACCAGTGACTCCTGTAACCTGGCGGCCTCCTTTGCCAACCCGCTGAACCACTCTATCCCGGCCTCCTGCTGCCCCGTCGTCCATGGCTCTCGCCAGACTCTCGCTCCTCTGCTCCCAAGTCCAGCCTCTCTCCTCCTCCCGCGGCTTGACCCAGTCGAGGTTAATATCCTTTAGAGCCCTCTCTGGCGTTGGCTCCTGGACACGCTGCTTGGTCCAGTTATGGTGGGATCTTCTGTCACGATCGTCATACAGAGTGGACCAAGGCGCAGCGTGGAATATGAACATACTTTATTTTCACCACACGAAACAAAACAACAAACGATACGAAACGTGAAGTCCTTGGTTACAATACAAACCATACTGAACAAGATCCCACAACACACTGTGGGAAACAGGCTGTCTAAGTATGGTTCCCAATCAGAGACAACAAGCAACAGCTGATACACGTTGCCTCTGATTGAGAACCACACCGGCCAACATAGAAACACAAAAGCTAGATAATAAACCTAGAACACAAAACACATAGAAACAACACACCCTGGCTCAACAAAACAGAGTCCCAGAGCCAGGGCGTGACACCCCTGCTGTAAACACACAGTCCAGTTCAAAGTGAATGATGGCAGGCCTGTGTGGCAAATGGCTTATTTGCATATAAGCCTAATGTAGCTCTGATTGGCTATGGTGCACCAGTCTCTGAAGAGTCCGGTGCTGGACAAGACAGATGTTTTAATTCAGGGTTTTTTACTGCAGTGTCTATTAATTATCCAAACGCACTGCCGCTTTCCCACTCTATATTGCTATAGAATTTTCACAAACACTTACTCTACGTCATTCCTAAACATTCTATGAATGTATGAAAAATGTGAAAATGACCATATCTAAGTGCTCACTTGTCAGAAAACATAAAAACAAAAATGCATCATATTCTTCCTGGGGGTATATATGAACAGATTTTAACAAGATTTCATGTTTCTAAAACGCTGTCAGTTCCACTTTAATTGTTACACAAATGATTTGATATTGTTAAAAAAATGGCTCCATTGGGCTTAAGCCTGAGTTGTAATGTGAACTAACTGAAGCTAGCTAGCTTTAGAAATTCCCAAATAGATATAACTAGCTTTGTAGTATACGCCTCAGCACTCACTGTTATTAATGTGCTTGTTGAAAGCAAGACCACTTTAGGACTCTTACATAATCTTATTAGGTGTGCTTGCAAAGCAAAGCACAACTCTAGATTTCTTACATACTCATATTATTATTTTCTTTAGTCAGCTCTAGAGCTAAACGATTTAAGCAATTAACACGAAACCAACCTCCATGTGTCCAGACTGCCCCAACTCGGATTGCTTGAGAAATGCTTTTTATAGCATTTATAATTTTTGAACTACATTGAACACAAATGTAAACGCAACATGTAAAGTTTTGGTCCTATGTTTCATGAGCTGAAATAAAAGATTGCAGAAATGTTCCCAATGCACCCCAATGGTGGAACAAGCTCCCTCATGACACCAGGACAGCGGAGTCACTCACCACCTTCCGGAGACACTTGAAACCCCACCTCTTTAAGGAATACCTGGGATAGGATAAAGTAATCCTTCTATCCCCCCTTACCCCACCCCCAATTTTTATTTATTTATTGTAAAGTGGTTATCCCACTGGCTATAAGGTGAATGCACCAATTTGTAAGTCGCTCTGGATAAGAGCGTCTGCTAAATGATGTAAATGTAAATGTTCCATGCGCACCACAAAAAGCTTATTTCTCTCACATTTTGTGCACAAATGTGTTTACATCCCTGTTTGTGAGCATTTCTCCTTTGCCAAAATAATCCATCCACCTGACAGATGTGGCATATCAAGAAGCTGATTAAATATCATGATCATTACATAGGTGCACCTTGTGCTGGGGACAATAAAAGGCCACTCTAAAATGTGCAGTTTTGTCACACAACACAATGCCACAGATGTCTCAAGTTTTGAGGCAGTGTGCAATTGGCATGCTGACTGCAGGAATGTCCACCATAGCTGTTGCTAGAGAATGTAATGTTAATATCTCTACCATAAGATGCCTCAAATGTCGTTTTAGAGAATTTGGCAGTACGCCCAACCGGTCTCACAACCGCAGACCAAGTGTGTGGCGTCGTGTAAGAGAGCGGTTTGCTGATGTCAACGCTGTGAACAGAGTGCCCCATGGTGGCAGTGGGGTTATGGTATGGGCAGGCATAAGCTACGGACAACGAATTGCATTTTATCAATGGCAATTTGAATGCGCAGAGATACTGTGATGAGATCCTGAGGCCCATTGTTGTGCCATTCATCCACCACCATCTCCTCATGTTTCAGCATGATAATGCACAGCCCGATGTCGCAAGGATCTGTACCCAATTCCTTGAAGCTGTAAATGTACCAGTTTTTTCATGGCCTGCATACTCACCAGACATGTCACCCATTGAGCATGTTTTGGATGCTCTAGATTGATGTGTACAACAGCGTGTTCCAGTTCCCGCCAATATCCAGCAACTTCGCACAGGAGTAGGAGTGGGACAAAATTCCACAGGCCACAATCAACAGCCTGATCAACTCTATGCGAAGAAAATGTGTCACGCTGCATGAGGCAAATGGTGGTTACACCAGATACTGACTGGTTTTCTGAACCCCGCCACTACCTTTTTTTAAAGGTATCTCTGACTAACAAATGCATATGTGTATTCCCAGTCATGTGAAAACCATAGATTAGGGCCTAATGAATTCATTTCAATGACTGATTTCCTTATATGAACTGTAACTCAGTAAAATCTTTGAAATTGTTGCATGTTGCGTTTATATTTTTGTTCAGTATAATTATGAAATTATACAAAATATTAATAATATTCCATTAGGCCACTATGTAATTTGACTGCAGGAAACTGCTACAGTGGCTTGTGAAAGTATTCACCCCCCTTGGCATTTTTTCTATTTTGTTGCCTTACAACCTGGAATTAAAATGGATTTTTGGAGGGTTTGTATCATTTGATTTACACAACATGCCTACCACTTTGAAGATGAAAAATGTTTTTTATTGTGAAACAAACAAGAAATAAGACCAAAAAAAACAGAACCTGAGCGTGCATAACTATTCACCCCTCCAAAGTCAATGCTTTGTAGAGCCACCTTTTGCAGTATTTACAGCTGCAAGTCTCTTGGGGTATGTCTCTATAAGCTTGGCATATCTAGCCACTGGGATATTTGCCCATTCTTCAATGCAAAACTGCTCCAGCTCCTTCAAGTTGGCTGGGTTCCGCTGGTGTACAGCAATCTTTAAGTCATACCAAAGATTCTCAATTGGATTGAGGTCTGGGCTTTGAGTAGGCCATTCCAAGACATTTAAATGTTTCCCCTTAAACCACTCAAATGTTGCTTTAGCAGTATGCTTAGGGTCATTGTCCTGCTGGAAGGTGAACCTCCGTCCCAGTCTCAAATCTCTGGAAGACTGAAACAGGTTTCCCTCAAGACTTTCCCTGTATTTAGTGCCATCCATCACTCCCTCAATTCTGACCAGTTTCCCAGTCCCTGCCGATGAAAAACATCCCCACAGCATGATGCTGCCACCACCATGCTTCACTGTGGGGATGGTGTTCTCGGGGTGTTGGGAGGTGTTGGGTTTGTGCCAGACATTGCATTTTCCTTGATGGCCAAAAAGCTAAATTTTAGTCTCATCTGACCAGAGTGGCTTATAATTAGATTTTGATATACAGTGGGGAGAACAAGTATTAGATACACTGCCGATTTTGCAGGTTTTCCTACTTACAAAGCATGTAGAGGTCTGTAATTTTTATCATAGGTACACTTCAACTGTGAGAGACGAAATCTAAAACAAAAATCCAGAAAATCACATTGTATGATTTTTAAGTAATTAATTTGCATTTTATTGCATGACAGTATTTGATCACCTACCAACCAGTAAGAATTCCGGCTCTCACAGACCTGTTAGTTTTTCTTTAAGAAGCCCTCCTGTTCTCCACTCATTACCTGTATTAACTGCACCTGTTTGAACTCGTTACCTGTATAAAAGACACCTGTCCACACACTCAATCAAACAGACTCCAACCTCTCCACAATGGCCAAGACCAGAGAGCTGTGTAAGGACATCAGGGATAAAATTGTAGACCTGCACAAGGCTGGGATGGGCTACAGGACAATAGGCAAGCAGCTTGGTGAGAAGGCAACAACTGTTGGCGCAATTATTAGAAAATGGAAGAAGTTCAAGATGACGGTCAATCACCCTCAGTCTGGGGCTCCATGCAAGATCTCACCTCGTGGGGCATCAATGATCATGAGGAATGTGAGGGATCAGCCCAGAACTATACGGCAGGACCTGGTCAATGACCTGAAGAGAGCTGGGACCACAGTCTCAAAGAAAACCATTAGTAACACACTACGCCGTCATGGATTAAAATCCTGCAGCGCACGCAAGGTCCTCCTGCTCAAGCCAGAGCATGTCCAGGCCCGTCTGAAGTTTGCCAATGACCATCTGGATGATCCAGAGGAGGAATGGGAGAAGGTAATGTGGTCTGATGAGACAAAAATAGAGCTTTTCAGTCTAAACTCCACTCGCCGTGTTTGGAGGAAGAAGAAGGATGAGTACAACCCCAAGAACACCATCCCAACTGTGAAGTATGGAGGTGGAAACATCATTCTTTGGGGATGCTTTTCTGCAAAGGGGACAGGACGACTGCACCGTATTGAGGGGAGGATGGATGGGGCCATGTATCGCGAGATCTTGGCCAACTACCTCCTTTCCTCAGTAAGAGCATTGAAGATGGGTCGTGGCTGGGTCTTCCAGCATGACAACAACCCAAAACACACAGCCAGGGCAACTAAGGAGTGGCTCCGTAAGAAGCATCTCAAGGTCCTGGAGTGGCCTAGCCAGTCTCCAGACCTGAACCCAATAGAAAATCTTTGGAGGGAGCTGAAAGTCTGTATTGCCCAGCGACAGCCCCGAAACCTGAAGGATCTGGAGAAGGTCTGTATGGAGGAGTGGGCCAAAATCCCTGCTGCAGTGTGTGCAAACCTGGTCAAGACCTACAGGAAACGTATGATCTCTGTAATTGCAAACAAAGGTTTCTGTACCAAATATTAAGTTCTGCTTTTCTGATGTATCAAATACTTATGTCATGCAATAAAATGCAAATTAATTACTTAAAAATCATACAATGTGATTTTCTGGATTTTTGTTTTAGATTTCGTCAACCAATGCAACGGATTGCTACGAGGAAATTGACGATTAGAGATGAGGATACTGTTGATGACAATTATCAGGTGATAGAGGACGATGTTTGAGGAATGACAATGATGAGATGTGGGTTATGGCTGATTACCTCAGTGGAGGAACAGAGTTATAGACCTCCAATAATTTCAAGATTTTTCAGATTTTCAGGAATAAACTCTGTCATTCCATTAGGTTGTATGTATTTAAAGGGTTTATATAATAGAAATTGGGAAGTATATTAGGAATTGGTATTAGGAATAATTGTTAAAGCATAATCATTTGTCATATGGTAAATGTTTATAGGGATTTATTGGTTTAGAAATGAAATCAATTAAATTGTTGTGTTTTTGTCTTCTAGTGAGGTAAATACAGATGGTATCTTAATGCATAATAAGGGATAATTTGGCATAGAATGGTGTGAACCAATAAATAAGTAAAAGTAACTAACTATGAACCGGCTGAAGATGAATATCAGAGGCGTTGAAGACGTTTTTGTAAAATAAATGTTTTACATACAACTGGTCTACAACAAACTAATCGAAGATATCAAAGGATTTTCTCATGTTTTTATATCGAAGGAGTGGGAAAGGAGTTCACCATTGAGTGAGAATGGAGAAAGATCTGTTCAAATGCAACATTTCTCATGTTGTTGGTATAATGGTTGGCAAATGGACATGACATTGAAGTTGTGGAGTTGGTGGTGAATCGAATGGGAAATTGTAGTTGTGACATTTAAATGGGAAAGTCATTTTGAAATATGAAGCTGTTTGAAGAACATGATGAAGAGACGCCAGAAGATTTATGTGCTGGGAGGAATAAAGGGGTTGCTTGTTGATAATAAAATTGGATTTATCTAAATTTGATAATTTGGGTATATGCACTGATAAATTGATAGTATTAAGAATGCATTGAGATAATTATCTGTATTTATTTTCAGGAGGAGGAAGGTCATAATTGAAGTATGGATGTTTATAATGTATGATAATATAAGTATACATTCTGGAAGTTTGTAATGGAAGTTAAGGTGAGGATTGTGGATGAAATATTTAATATGTTGATTAATTTGGTTAATCTATTAACATATTAGTAATTATATAGATTTGAAGTATCTGATGATATTGATATGGATGTTTAGAGTGGTAAATATCTATGTTGATAGGAAAGTACTTAATTGGTTATTATCATGGGGTTATGATATTTTCATATGATCTGAATTTGGTTGAATTATTAAAGTAGGAATAGTTTAGGGATGTTATTTTCAAATTTTTAGGGGATTGATTTTAAGATCTGTACAAATGATTATTAACATGCAAGTTATTACAGTTAGAGATGTGTCAGTTAATGTTAATGCAAGGAGGGAGAGGACTAATTCTTCTTCTTTGTCAGCTGGTTCTAGTTTAGATTCCATTGATAATGTTGATTAGGGACAAGCAATGTTAAGTTGGAATTGTATGCCATGGAATTAAGGGTTACAGGAAGAAGATGAATATCAGTGGATCAGATAGCGCCCCAAGTGACCAGGAAAAGCTTGGGGTTCCTCTGACTGAACATAGATGAAGAAGAATGAAGTTATTTTTATTTTTGATATATTCATTTGAATATATTGTAATATCCGTGTAATTTACAAAGTGTCAGGGATCTTTGTATTTGTGGGGATGATGTCATGATGGTCACAATTTATTTCTATGTATGTTTTTTTGATTGCGTGTATCAGAAAAAGGGGTTATTTTAAAAGGGGGGATAATGATCTATGTGGGATTTTTCCATATATATATATATAAAAAATAAGGTTTTGACTACATAGATTATTAGCATGAATATATAGTAGTTAATTATGTGTTTATCTTTTACTCAGACTGAGTTTATAGAGGTTTGAGAGGTTTGATATTGCATAAGATAGATGACTGAGAATTTATACCTTGGTTGATTAAATATATGGAGAATCAAAGTTGGATTCAGGTATGAAAGGTGGAAGGAATCAATTCTCAATTATCTAGCACAGTTTAGGATCTAGTTAGAGATCTATGTTCTACTGATTGGAGAATATGGTATTTTATATAAAGTTTATGTGAATTGTTGGGGTTAAGTCACGTCACTTAACAGAAAAAAAAATAGAAAAAAAAGAGTGGATTGATATGATGTTTTTATGGTATAATGATGTCATGCCATAGTGGTGTGTGGACAGAGTTAGAGTTAATAGATAATTAGTCTGGTGCCAGGAAGTCTACATTCCATTATGTCAAAGTAGATTAGTGATGGTTAGGGTAATGTGAGTGATGGACAGGATGTAGTGACCTGAGGGCAAAGGTTAATAAGAACAGAGACAGGGAGGCCTATGATGTTTAACAGATGTATGTGAAAGGAAGGAGGACCAAGAGGCTATATAAGATAGAGTGTCTTCTTTGTTAACTTAACTTTGTTAACTTGGAAACAGCAAACGGCAAAGCTATGTCCGCTGGTGCTTCTAACCCAGTACCGATCAATATATACTTGGTATGAAATCTCCACAGAATGTCTAAGTATATTCTTGCATCCTTGATTCTTTGATACCTGAGAAACTCATCATAACATCTTATTTCAAATGCTCACACAGACGTTTCCCATTCGGTCGAACAAATAATGCCTTATTACCAACGCGGTATAATGCAGCTCTGACAGTGATCGTAATGGTGGCACTTGGCTTGCACGTGCAAATTCAGCACACACAACATTCTATAATAGAATTGTGTTATTTGACGTGTCAAATTAAAAGCTTATTTGCTTTGGAGCACCTTAAATTAAATTATGGGCAAAAGCGCAAACTCAGCTCCATCATTCATTGAATCAGATGACTCATTCATCACAAAACCCACTGATATTGCCAACTACTTTAATCATTGTTTTATTGGCAAGATCAGTAAACTTAGGCATGACATGCCATCAACAAACGCTGACACTACACATCCAAGTATAACTGATCAAACAGGGCAGCATGGCGGGCCCTTAAATGTACACAGAGAGCTAACATTAATGATAAACATGTCAATCTCTATGTTGACAACCTGAATGCATACCCCACAGGACATGCCACCAGAGGTCTCTTCACAATCCCCAAGACCAGAACAGACTATGGGAGGTGTACAGTACATAGAGCCATGACTACATGGAACTCTATTCCACATCAGCAGTAGAATCAGATTGTAAAAAACAGATAGAAATACACCTTATGGAACAGCGGGGACTGTGAAGAGACACACACATAGGTACAGACACACGCATACGCACACGGGCGCTAGCACACGCACTCTACACACACGTTTTGTACATTGTAATATTGTTGTATAGTGGTATCAGACATTTTGTGTTGTGGATACAGTTCATTTGGAAAGTATTCAGATCCCTTGACTTTTTCCACATTTTGTTATGTTACAGCCTTATTCTAAAATTGATTAAATAAATACAAATCCTCATATATCTACAAACAATACCCCATAATGACAAAGCAAAAACAGGTTTTTAGACATTTTTGCAAATGTATTACAAGTAAAAAACAGAAATACCTTATTTACATAAGTATTCCGACCCTTTGCTATGAGACTCGAAATTGAGCTCAGGTACATCCTGTTTCCATTGATCATCATTGATGTTTCTACAACATGATTGGCGTCCACCTGTGGTAAATTCAATTGATTGGACATGATTTGGAAAGGCACACACCTGTCTATATAACGTCCCACAGTTGACAGTGCATGTCAGGGCAGAAACCAAGCCATGAGGTCGAAGGAATTGTCTGTAGAGCTCCGAGACAGGATTGTGTTGAGGCACAGGGAAGGGTACCAAAAAATGTCTGCAGCATTGAAGGTCCCCAAGAACACATTGGCCTCCACATCATTCTTAGATGGAAGAAGTTTTGAACCACCAAGACTCTTCCTAGAGCTGACCGCCTGGCCAAACTGAGCAATCGGCGGAGAAGGGCCTTGGTCAGGGAGGTGACCAAGAACCCGATGGACACTCTGACAGAGCTCCAGAGTTTCTCTGTGGAGATGGCAGCTATATATGCAGCACTCCACCAATCAGCCCTTTATGGTAGAGTGACCACTCCTCAGTAAAAGGCACATGACAGCCTGCTTGGAGTTTTCCAAAAGGCACCTAAAAGACTCTCAGACCATGAGAAACAATATTCTCTGGTCTGATGAAACCAATATGTAATTATTTTGCCTAAATGCCAAGCGTCATGCCTGGAGGAAACCTGGCACCATCCCTACGGTGAACCATGGTGGTGACAGCATCATGCTGTGGGGATGTTTTTCAGCGGCAGGGACTGGGAGACCAGTCAGGATTGAGGGAAATATTAATGGAGCAAAGTACAGAGAGATCCTTGATGAAAACCTGCTCCAGAGTGCTCAGGATCTAAAACTGGGGCGAAGGTTCATCTTCCAACAGGACAATGACCCTAAGCACACATCCAAGACAATGCAGGAGTGGCTTAGGGACTAGTCTCTGAATGTCCTTGAGTGGCCCAGCCAGAGCCTGGACTTGAACCCGATCAAACATCTCTGGAGAGACCTAAAAATAGCTTTGCAGCGATGCTCCCCATCCAACCTGACAGAGTTTGAGAGGATCTGCACAGAAGAAAGGGAGAAACTCCCCAAATACAGGTGTGCCAAGCTTGTAGCATCATACCCAAGGAGACTCGAGACTCTAATCGCTGCCAAAGGTGCTTCAACAAAGTACTGAGTAAAGGGTCTGAATACTTATGTAATTGTGATATTTCCATTTGAACAAAATTCTAAAAACCTATTTATGCTTTGTCATTACAGGGTATTGTGTGTAGATTGATAAGGAAAGTAAACAATTTAATACATTTTAGAATAAGGCTGTAACGTAACAAAGTGGAGAATTTCAAGGGGTCTGAATACTTTTCAAATGCACTGTATGTGGTGGTGTAACAGTGAAATATGTGGTACTGTTTATCTTTTGTTTTATGTGTAATATACTGTAAGTGTCTTAATGTGTTTGGACCCCAGGCAGCTAATACAAGGTGTCGGAGGCATTCCTCAGGGATGCTGGCCCATGTTGACTCCAATGCTTCCCACAGTTCTGTCAAGTTGGCTGGATATCCTTTGGGTGGTGGACCATTCTTGGTACACTGGAAACTTTTGAGCATGAAAAACCCAACAGTGTTGCAGTTCTTGACACACTCAAACCGGTGCGCCTGGCACCTACTACCACACCCCGTTCAAAGGCACTTAAATATTTTGTCTTGCCCATTTACCCTCTGAATGGCAGACATACACAAACCATGTCTCAATTGTCTCAAGGCTTAGAAATCCTTATTTAACCTGTCTCCTCCCCTTCATCTACACTGATTGGAGTGGATTCAACAGGTGGATTCACCTGGTCAGCCTGTCAAGGAAAGAGCAAGTGTTCTTAATGTTTTGTATACTCAGTGTTTTGGATAGCTTCTTACTTGCTCTTCTTATTTCTTATTTTTATTTATTGTTTGTTTCTTTTCTACCTTGTGTTATTTTTAGTGCTACATTGATAATGATTTCTTCATTGTTGGGTTTGGAGCTTGCAAGAAATTCATTTCATTGTACTTGTGCACGTGACATTAAAACTTTAAACTTGAGGTGGTCTGCGGAGAAGTAAACATGAACAAACACAATTCTGATAATGTCTGTTAACATTCTTACTTTATAAGTGTAAAAACAATCTAATGAATTGCAATCACATTCTCCCATCGTTGTCTCTTATACTTACAACCGCTAAACATTTGACAAAATAATATAAAAAGTCTATCCACTGAGACCTCTTCCAATTAGGAATGAGATAGAGGTGAGAAATAAAAGACAAGGATGGAAGGAAGCAGGGATTGGCTATGTAGTAAATAAAGCTGTTGAGAGACATTAAATCCTTGTTCACACTGTAGGCCTTAATGCTCAAATTAGTTTAGTTTTTCAAATCCGTTTGTATTACTGACTGTCCAAACAGCAAGTTACAAGTGACCAAATCAGATTTGTGTGTGTTCAGACAGCCGTCATTAGCTAACATGGCCAAGCTAGTTGTCATAGTAACGACGGGTGTGTGTGCAGTGGTGTAGGCTGATTGGTGGTAATGCTCGTGCTTCTTATATCATTCAGAAGTTATGTAGCAAGCTAAGGTGACAACAATGCCTGCCATGGACGTTTCCCAGTTGCTTTGAAAGTTCAGAATCATAGGATAAGATTATCCAACTTTCAAAACGAGTCCTTTTTGGCTAGCCACAGCAGTCAACTAGCTAGCTAGGTAGCTGTTTAGCTTTCTAGCACTCATTCGTTTGTAAACAATTAACAAGCTAATTAGCTACCACGTGTTCTTGTCAAACTGTCAACAGTGTAGCTAGCAAGCAACAATATATGACAAATAACAATCTAAAAACCACTTGAGGGCAAATAAATCAGATTTGACCATTCAGACAAGTTGCATGGCCAGGAATCCGTTTTGTATTGGACTTCAAACCACCTACGAAAGTTGTTTGAAATGTGGCTTGAAATATCTGATTCCATGTGGTTTTTGGCTGTTCAGACTGAAGGAAAAAGAACAGACTAAAAAAAATGATTGAAGTGTCAGAACAATGGTAGAGAATGGTAGAGCAAGAATCGTGTGTAAGAATAGTGACTTACTGTTGAATTGTAGAGTCATCCAAAGCTGATACATTGGGATGGTATGATGGTATGAGGGATCATCTGGATCGGGTAACGTCGTTACGGAGTCATCAACACTCTCCACACACTCCATCCGTGACCGCTTAGCTGGTGGAGGTTTGGATGATCCGTCTTTCACAGGAGTCGATGCTAATACTAGGCCAAAGTTATCTACTGGCATTGTGGTGCCAACTGCAACATTTTGGGTGGACTTGGTTGCCTGAGAAGCTGTGCAGAGGAGATTTTGAAGTTACTACAATATTTTGAACATAGTTCAGAAACAGTTGTTTAGTAGCAACCCACCTCGAGTCCTTGTAGAGGAACCATGGAAAGCTGAGTGCCAACTGTTCTCCTTCCTCTCTGAGTCTTGGGGTCGGTCTGTGAGCCCATATCTTGCATTGCCTTTGGTCTGGGTTCCCATTGACAACCCTTGTCTCTTGTTGTGGACAGTGTGGGAGACATTGGTGTAACCTGACTTTACATGTATCATCAATAAATACAGAGCTGCCAACTTTCGAAGATAGCTTGGAGTGAGATTTTATATTGTGAATGTCAGTGGCTCCATCCCCTGGGCTGCAGAAAATGTCCTGCAATTCTACATATTTTCACATGGCTTAGCCCCATGACCATGGTGGAATAAAAATGTTTAAAAATCACAGGTTGGATGTATTAAGGATTATTTTAAAGTTGAATACACACAAAATATTTGACCACTTGGTTTGAAGATACTTTGAGATTATTTGGGCATGAGATTTAGAGTATGCTAACTGAGGGACGTTGAATTACATTTGTTTTTGGTTATACTATGCTTATATTAACGTTTGGTGGCAGTGGCTAACAATAGGATGGATTGCAGTCTCTCCTTGTCCATAAGAAACAAACATTTAAATATGTAATTCATTTCTGTGAACTATCCCTTTAAAATAGGACCGTAGAAAATCCTGCCTAGAGGTACTGTAGCTCTCCAAAAGGGTTTGAATATGTTCATGTTATATTTGATTTCTACAAATTACCGCACATTCAAGAAAAATCTAATGAATATTAATTTTTAGGTGGTTGCAAAACCTTGCCATCATCTTACTTTACATAGGCAATATCTTTGTCATTTCTGCCTAGAAGCTTGTGTACAATACTAAAATGACAAAACAAGATATTTGTATAAAATCAAAGGGGAGGAACGTTGGAAAAATAAAAGGTGTACCTTTCATAAGAGAAGTCAAGGAATCCACTGCACTTGTCTGTAGATCTCTAGCACAAATGGATCGGAAGCCATTACAAAGGATAATTATGACTGGAAATATTCATTTATAAATCAGGGAACTTTAAAATGGGAATTCTAGTGGGTATATCATGGATTAGGGACATTACATGCTGACCACACCGCGCGTGTTGCGTGCGCGAGCGTTGCAAAATAAATGTACACATACATGTTATTCAATAATTTCATCCAAACAAGCGTCTGCGTAGCCAGGCGCTAAAATAGAATTTGGTTCTATTTTTGACGCTTGACGCGCTGCAAGTCCCGCCTCTCCCATCTCCTCATTGTTTTTTAGGAGCATATACCCACGTGGGTGATTTAAAGATGAACTGAGAGGAAAGGGAAATGGGAAGATGGCGGAAGTGGATGATGAAGTGGAATCTGAATACAATGGCGGTAGAATCAAGGAGAATTGGAGTATTGTTCAAAATAATGGAAAACAGAGCAAAGTAGGGTACAGTGATGAGAATGACCCTACGTATCTAGTAGGAGTACGGTTTGTTAATAAGAAGCAGCTGAGCAATCTTGAAGAAACCATTTGAGCTATCCAAACTGGTGGAGAGTGCTGGGTAAAGTGAAGGATGTGAGGATCACGAGAGGCGGGCTTGTTTGGATTTTTTGTGATTCTGCGGATCAGAAGGAACGTGCGTTGTGTCTTAATCGATTTGATAAGTTTGAAGTGTTGTGTGTGTCTCTTCGGAACAGGGCACCCCTCAAGGGGGATATATATGGCGTTTCGTGGGAAGTCGATGTTGAAGAGATAAAAAATATTCCTGGAGTGATTGATGCATGTCAGATTAATCGAGTGGTGAATAGGGAAAAAGTGAAGAGTTTATTTGTTCTTTTGTTTTTTTAAATTGAGTCCCTCCCTAATGAAGTGTGGTTAGGGTATAATTAACTACAGAGTTAGAGCATTTATCCCAAGACCAATGCAGTGTGAACATTTTAAAGCTTTTGGTCATGTATTATTATGTAGAAAGTGTTTGCAGAAGGGAGAAGCCGAGATGTACAAGATGTGGAAAATATCATATTATGTGTTATAAAAGTGATGAAAATGTGACATGTTGCAATTGTGGTGGGAACCATGAAGCTACATCTTTCGATTGCCCCACAAGGGTAAAAGAGAATGAGGTGGCCAAAGTCAGGGCTGTCCAGCATTTCCTATGCAGAAGCTGTGAAAAGGGTTGAGGGTTTGAATGTTGCACCTGAAGAGTCTAGGGTAGTGGATAGGCCTTCACTGCAGACTGCAGGGGTTGTCTTACACCAAGAGGGTCCTCACATTTTAAAGGTTAAAAAGGTGGACTTTGTGGCCTTTATCACAATGGTGATAAATGGCACTGCAAAGGTTGAGAAAATATCTAGGAAGATTGAAATCATTGTGATTGTGGCGGGGCGGTTCCTGGGGCTGAAAGATTTCACTGCAAAGGAGTTACATGGAATATTAACAAAAGCTGTACCACCTTCTCAGGTCCTATAGCCTGAGAAGGGAGAAATTGAGAACTAAAAGATGGAAGAAATGGGAATTATGTTTGTTTTGGCAATGTACTATTTTTATTAGGGTAGATTGTTAGAATCACTATTAAGTATGGATTTATTTATTTTAATGTTGTTTTTGGTTTCAAATCATCCAGTTGGTGGCGGCAATACAACTTTTGGATGTAGTCCACCATAAAACCCACAGAAGAAGAAGAAGAAGAAGAAGAAGAAGAAGAAGAAGAAGAAGAAGAAGAAGAAGAAGAAGAACTGAGGTCCACACTCCAGTCCAGTTGGTGGTGGTAATGCACCACCAACTCCATTGTGTCCTCCTCCCAGAGTGCAAAGAACCTTGGCGTGACCCTGGACAACACCCTGTCGTTCTCCGCTAACATCAAAGCGGTGACCCGATCCTGCAGGTTCATGCTCTACAACATTCGCAGAGTACGACCCTACCTTACACAGAAAGCAGCACAGGTCCTAATCCAGGCACTTGTCATCTCCCGTCTGGATTACTGCAACTCGCTGTTGGCTGGGCTCCCTGCCTGTGCCATTAAACCCCTACAATTTATCCAGAACGCTGCAGCCCGTCTGGTGTTCAACCTTCCCAAGTTCTCTCATGTCACCCCGCTCCTCCGCACTCTCCACTGGCTTCCAGTTGAAGCTCGCATCTACTACAAAACCATGGTGCATGCCTACAGAGCTGTGATGGGAATGGCACCACCTTACCTTCAGGCTCTGATCAGACCCTACACCCAAACGAGGGCACTACGTTCATCCACCTCTGGCCTGCTAGCCTCCCTACCTCTACGGAAGCACAGTTCCCACTCAGCCCAGTCAAAGCTATTCACTGCTCTGGCTCCCCAATGGTGGAACAAGCTCCCCCACGACGCCAGGACAGTGGAGTCACTGACCACCTTCCGGAGACACTTGAAACCGTACCTCTTTAAGGAATACCTGGAATAGTATAACAGTAATCCTTCTACCCCCCTCCCCCACCCCCTCATTAAAATAAATAAATATAAATAAATAAAAAAGAAAAGGGGGTGGTTGTCCCACTGGCTATTCTAAGTTGAATGCACCAATTTGTAAGTCGCTCTGGATAAGAGCGTCTGCTAAATGACTTAAATGTAAATGTTGCCAACCGCCATATAAAGTCCACAGAAGAAGAAGAAGAAGAAGAAGAAGAAGAAGAAGAAGAAGAAGAAGAAGAAGAAGAAGAAGAAGAAGAAGACTGAAGGAGAGATTACTAGAAACTAACTAGGTTTCCCCTTTTATTAATTGTCGGAGTAGAGATTACACAATTTTGTGTGACTCAAAATGGGTCAATGTTCTGCAAAGATCCAGAAAAAAAGGATCTTGTGCATTTCAGGTAAAATAACAACCCAATTTTTACATCCAAGGACAAATTGGCTAGCAACAGCAAGCTAGGTAGTTAAATGTCCATGAATGTTTCTTGTGTTTCGACCTGTCCCCAAATTAATATAGCTGGTTAAGAGTTCGTTTTGATATTTCAACCTGCGTGTCCTGATCGCGCTGGTGTAGATGGACAAAATCAACATGCGCGTGATGGCACACACGGACACACGTGCGTGCCCGTTCGAGTCAGCATGTTGGCTACAGAAGGTTGCATACGAGTGAGAAAGATCATAGGCATAAGACATTAGATTATATTTTTTGAGCTCGTATTTTTACATAAAATCCATTACAAATAAACAACATACAATTGTAAAACGTAATTGTTGTTGGAAAAAACAGTAAGTTGGTTTAAAATCTTTAGATTATTTTAAAAAATTCAAAGTAAGACGTTTTTCTGTAAACACCAGGTTCGGCTGATTGCGCTTTTAAGATGGTCCCTTAGCTGCATACTATTGCATAATATCCCCACATTGAAACCAACATAAAGTCACTTTTTGAAAACGGAACCGAACAGAGAAAAAAAAGGCTGTAACTTGCTCTCTATCTTCATCTGATTCCAGATAATCATCCTAGGACCTTCCGTCGAAGAGGTATTGACACGCAAACTCAGAATATTAAACCAATATCCAAACATATTTTTTTTTACTGCGTTGGATTCCCACAACACTCAATGAAAGTAGATTTATGAAATTGCCACTGAATGGCGATTTGGGGGTAACGTGAACCAGAATCTGTGTTTAAAGGAAATGTTGAATATGGTGATTCTCCTTTAAACCACGGGAGCAGCCATTCAATTTGCCATTCACCAGCCATTAAACCTTAAATATTTCAGTTTGTGACAAAACAAGCAAGCATAGTGTGGAGTCATTGTACCATCTAAACCGCTGTGAAATATTGTATTTTCAGCTGTTTGAAGCTGGTGTACAAAACCAAAAATAAAATACTCAAAAATGAAACTTAAAGGGAAGCATAGAAATAGCGCACATAGAACCAATGTATAACACACATTTCTATGTGAATTTAGTAGATTTTCCCAAAAAGTTACATATTGCAGCTTTAATAATTCCAAAATACGTTCGGTACTTACCAAAGAATGGAGTTTCGCTGAGCAAATATCATCATTACTGCTGTTACGGCCAATATGTTCTTCCAAAAAAGGTCTAAATAAAAAGTTACATGCAACAACAAAAAATACCTTGTCTGCAAAGAATCTAAGTATTGTTTTTGACCAAATGCACATTTGCCAAATCAAAATCTTAAAGACTGTTAGCAAAGATCTTGACGTTGTGCACATCTTCTGCACCTCCTGCAATATTAGTAATGGAATTAAAATACACTAAATAAAGCCTATCTAGAAATATACAATCACTGTAAAAATGTACCCTATATTGTCTACTTAATCTACTTACATTAAATATTATTGTATTCCGTGTATCGCGGGTGAAACAACAGATTGATAAGACGTTCATACACTGTTGTAAGCAATAAAATCAATGACCATGTTTACACGCACAGCAATATCCCGTTATTATTCGGGATAATTAAGTATTCTGTTTTTGAGTTGACGCATATAAACATCATATCCCGTTTACAATAACCCGTAAAAGCTTGTATCCTGGTTATGAGAAACCCGGATAAGATGCCTGGGATATGCTGATATTAGACAAGATACTGTGGCATGTAAACATCTTATCCCGTTTACTGTTGTTTTTCGCAGGCTCAGCTTCGCATATCATGGGTGTTGTGTTAATCTGATTGTCAAACAAATCACTTCAAAAAGTTGGCTTCTTGCACAGTTGGATCCAGCATAATACCATTAAAATGTATTTTGCTGATACTCCGTACTGGACCGTATACCCTACTGGCTACATTCACCCCTAATTAAGACAACTTTCTGCTTATAATTTCCGACATTTGGTAGGCAATTTTTACATGCAGCTTCTCTTCTGTCATAACTTGTTGCCCCAGAAGACGAAATAAAGTAGTGCTTGTGGTGTCCAAGACAACGATGCTGATCTATGCTGTGATGATAAGAAGTCCGCTTACACTGTACTTTGATTATAAAGGTTTATTTATATCACAAGATTTCAGCGTAAGTTTACAGACATCTGCAGGCATCTAGAGAACAACGACCCAAAATGATATGTTGTTCTGTCCTCCTTTGTCTCAACCAAGTATTTATATCCTATGTAACATAATATGGCGTGATTTTAATAGACCAATCCCCGGCCTCTACATAGCAGACTCTCCTCTGTTTTAGTGGGCCCCTATAATAATGTTTTCCAGATGTTTCCGCAAGCAGAGCCAAGTTCCTCTAACACACCATTTGCAAACGTCAGCAAAATCATAAACTGTTTAGATACTACATATTTCCCCCCTTCGAGACTAATTAAGTCTCGAAAACAAAAAGAATAGGATTATGACAAATAACAATTTTTGTTCTTGAGTAACTTCAGCAATAAACCAAAATGTATGAAGAGTAAACACCTTTTTCTATAGACACATTATTGTATGGAGTGTAAATAAATTGTTATGGAGTGTAAGAGCGAAAAACCTGTCTGGCAGCTTTCATTCCAAATATCCATAAATCAATCAAGACAGGAAAATTCTCTCACGGCCCCTCTACCCCAGGCGACCACCTAAGTACCCCAGATCAATTTATAAATCTTTATCAATGCATTTTAAGCCATGATGCAATTGAATACACATGAAAACCTCAGTAAACAAAATACAATCAAAAATGTCCACATTCAGGCTGGTCGACCCATCGGACCCTCCTGTGGATTCTCTCTGTCCCTGCCTAGACCCAATATCCATAAGCTTCAACGAAATAAACAAAAACATCTGAGGTCCCCACATGTACCCAACAACAGAAAACATAATTCTTCAAAACATTAATACAGAAAGAATATAACACAAATTATGTATTACACATGCAAATATGTCTACATATCATTGCAGACACTGGAATGTAGTCCACTATACTTCATCTCCTCAGCAGTGTCGACTTCCAATGAAACGTTGATGATGGAATCTGAACATCTCCACACCTTCCTTGTTCCAATTCCTCCAGTCCATTCATATTGTCCATGTTTGAGTATTTGAATCCCCTCTACACATTCCCCCATATGCTTCTGGAAGAAAAGAAAAGACCAAACAGTATCTTTTGCAAAACAACACATGCAAATTAAAACATTAATATCAACAATAATATAAGAATGATATATAAAATGATATATAAGATTAATCACATACCATTTCCCCCCTTTGATTCATCACAAAATACTAAACTCACCATAATATTTAAAAACATTTGAAAAATTCAAAATTGATATCTATCCATCAATACTCCTTTGAGTCTTGACAGAAGGTTAAACCCTCTTATCGTTTCATTTGCAAAACCCTTCAAAATATAGGTAATATTATCTATGTTATCTTCCCAAAATTTCACACCATACCATGGAAAAATTCCCCACTTCTCTCCTAGACTTATCCTCCAATGGTAGGCTTCCAGACTATGAAATTTCTCTCTTTCAGAATCAGATTTATCTATGTCCCTTCCCTTGGAAGCTTCAACATCTACATGTAACAACATCCTTTCCATCCATAGGGTAAGAATATATTCTTTCTCACCACAAACCCCAGATGTTTCTCTAAAATCCCCAATAGTCACATTACCATGCAAAACTTCTCACCATCAAAGTCCTTCTCTTCTTACTAAATGAAACATCAAAAGTTACATTATATTCCTCATTACTAACCTTATGTTCCTGCTTACCCCAAAGTTTTGAACTCTTTACTTGTATTTCCATCTATCACCACTAGTGTCACTACATTAACTCTCCGTCCCAACTCTAATCCCTCACTTTCAAACTGTGGATTATAAAAATTACATTTATAATCACCTTGATCCCCCTGCTGGGAATTGTACACATAGAGAGTACAATCACCCTCAATCTTCATTCTTCTCTTATCATTCAGCAACGCATACTTTCTCAATGCAACTGCTCCTAACAGATCTAAACTCCTGCCATTTCTATCTTCCCACTGAACTCTAAATTTCCACCACTGTTCTCTCTCGTGCACTTACATTGAAGCTGAGCTGACCGTCCTAAAGTTCCTTCAACCCTAGTTTTCATAACTTTTTTGTCTGACTTTTCCCCCTAATTTTTTCAAAAAACATTTCACTGATTTATCCACAAATTCATTTCCCACTAATTTTTCAAAAACCATTTCACTGATTTATCCACAAAGCTCTTTCCCATTTTCTGAGGAAAGAATCGGGAAATTCCCACCTGCTTATGACTTCTTTACACAAGAACTTAGCAACCGACTGAGCATCTTTTCGCTTGGTTGGACAGGCCTCCGGCCATCGTGAAAATCTATCTACAACCACCAACATGTATCTTTTCCCATCAACTGGTTTTATCATATCAACAAAGTCGATAACCAACTCACGCATAGGACCTCTCAGTGTAGGAATGTGACCAGGAAGAACAGTCACACCCCTGCGAACATTATTTTTCAGACAAATTGTGCACCTGCCTATGACATAGTCAACCTGTTCAAGCAAATATGGTGCCCAAAAACCTTACTCCTTTGTGATCTTTCTCCTAACCTCCCCCCTTGCAACATGAGCTAACCCATGTGCTTCCTGAATCATCAGACCTAATAGGTCTAGAGGCGCTACTATCAACTCCTCATGGTTTCTCCAAAGACCAGTAGCATCTTTGAAGGCACCTCGGTCTAGCCATAATTGTTTGTCGATCGTAGAAGCAGCTTCCTGCATCAAAATCACATCCTTGAGCATAATTTTGTCTTCCAAGTCCACTGCATGAGTGACCAGAAAAACTTTGCCGAATTTGTCCGCTCCTGTGACGGCATTTGCAGCTTCATCAGCAGCTTTGTTCCCTTGTGTGACTTTTGACACATCTGTCTTATGAGCTGCACACTTAGCTATCGCTATCTCTTTAGGCTTCATCATAGCATGCAACAGTTTCATTATTTGTGCATGATGTTGTATCGGAGAACCATCCGTTTTCTTAAACCCTCGACCTTTCCACACTGCTCCAAACAGATGACATACACTATGTGCATATGCTGAATCAGTGTATATCGTCACTCGCTTTCCTTCTGCTAACAAACATGCTTCTGTTAGCCCCACAAGTTCAGCAAGTTGTGCAGACGCAGGCTGTGGTATTACTTCAGCCTTTTCAACAACAAATCCAGTTCCTTGGGCTTTAACTACTGCATAGCCAGCACACAATTTATCTCCCACACGATAACAAGACCCATCAGTCCAATACTCCAGGTCTGCCTCACGTAATGGAAAGGCTTGCAAATCTGATCTAAGCCTCGAGTATTTCTCTGCTTCTTGGACACAATCATGTGGCTCACCATCCTCTGAAGTTGGCAAATTCTCGGCTGGATTCACCGTATCACACCTCACTAGGGTGACATCTTCCTGCTCTAAGAGCCTATGATAGTCTCTGAGCCTAGGCATAGTCAATGTATATTTTCCAAAGTTCAGAAGATTTCTGAGACTATGATGGGTAAGAATTGTTACTGGGTAACGCATTGTAACAGATGATGCTTTGTTATACATTGAATATACTCCCACCATTGCTCTGTAGCACAGTGGTAGCCCTATTTCTACTTCTGAATAGGCAGTAGAGTAGTAGGAAATAGGCTGAGGATTCGTCCCTGTGCCTGTCGGCTGACAAAGAACTGCACATGCATATTTACCTCCAGTAGAAGTAGACACATATAGCAAAACATTCTTAGAGTAGTCTGGTAGTGTGAGTGCAGGTGTCACGATTTAACTAGATATGAACCCAAATGCAGACAACTACACCGAGCCAGAGAAGGTTTAACAGGTTTATTTACAACATGCAATTGTCCAGGTTTCCAAAAATAGGGGAAGAGCAAGTCCAGGTTTACAGGGAGGGTAACAGATCCAGGTTCTGAGCAGGAGTGGTACCGTAACGTCCTAGTGTCCGTGATGAGTCCAAAAGGGAGGTCCGGTAGTGGAAAGCAGGGTGGTGGTGGCAGGAGTGAAGCGGAGGCAGGAGTCAGGTTCCAATAATATGGTCGTCTTGACTATGATCTGACGATGAGTGGTAAGTTTGACCGGGTCTTAAAGGCTGAGGTGATTATAGTGAATGAGCTGCAGCTGGAACCCTGACTCCCGCACACCAGACTTCACTCCTGCAATCAAGGACAGACAGAGGGGAGGGGGAGAGCAGAGAGAGAGCTACCTAGCAGCAGTAGGCCTAACAGTACCCCCCCCCTCTACGGACGCCACCTGGCGGCCGACAGGGTTTATCGGGATGTAACCTATGAAACTCACGGACCAGAGCAGGATCCACAATAAAGCTCCTGGGCACCCAGGAACGTTCCTCAGGACCATAACCCTCCCAATCCACCAGGTACTGGAAACCACGACCCCGGCGGCGAACATCCAGAAGTCGCCGGACAGTGTAGACCGGACCCCCACCCACGATCCTGGGCGGAGGAGGGGGACGAGAGGGCGGGCACAGAGGGCTAACCGACACAGGCTTAATCTGGGAAACATGAAAGGTGGAATGAACCCGTAGGGAGGCAGGAAGCTGTAGCTTAACCGCGCAGGGGTTAACAATAGACAGTATCTTGAACGGTCCTATAAAACGAGGCGCCATCTTCTTAGACTCCACTTTCAATGGAAGGTCACGTGACTTAAGCCATACCTCTTGACCAGGAGAGTAACCGGGAGCCTGGGACCGGTGACGGTTGGCTGACCTCTGCATGTACGCCGAAGTTCGGGACAGAGCTACCCTGGCCTTCCTCCAGACCTTGAAGCAGCGGCGCATGTGGGACTGCACCGAGGGTACCGCCAGTTCCCTCTCTTGAGAAGGGAACAGGGGAGGTTGATAACCCAGAGCACACAGAAAGGGAGACAAACCAGAGGAAGCGTTAGTCAAGGTGTTATGAGCATATTCCACCCAGGGGAGCATGGAGCTCCATGACCCAGGGTTAGACCCTGTGACACAGCGGAGAGCGGTCTCCATCTCCTGGTTCGCTCTCTCGGCTTGCCCGTTGGTCTGGGGGTGATATCCAGAGGACAGGCTGGATGTGATGCCCAAAGCTTTACAGAAAGCTTTCCACACCTGGGAGACAAACTAGGGACCCCTGTCAGAGACAATATCCGTGGGTAGACCATGAGAGCGGAACACATGTTCAACCAAAATATCAGCCGTCTCTCTGGCAGTGGGCAGTTTAGGTAGGGCCAAAAAATGAGCGAACTTAGAAAAACGATCAATCACAGTAAGAATGACAGTCTTTCCAGACGAGGGGGGAAGTCCAGTGACAAAATCCATAGCAATGTGCGACCAGGGCCGGCTGGGTATAGGTAGAGGTCGTAGATGACCAGCGCTGGCCTGGGTGGAGTTCTTACTTCGTGCACATACCGTACAAGCAGCAATGAAGGCTCGAGTGTCCGCCTCCATCGTGGGCCACCAGAACTTCCGTCGCACAAAGTCAAGGGTCCGCGAAACTCCAGGGTGACAGGTAAGGGGAGACGAGTGAGCCCACTGAAGTACCTGGGAGCGAGCAGACTCAGGGACAAACAACCGGTTAGGAGGACCCCTCCCAGGGTCAGCTTGATGATGTTGAGCCTGTCTAACAATCCCTTCGATGTCACATGTGATGGCCGCAATACTGCAGGTAGGAGGCAAGATGGGTTCAGGGTTACTACCAGTATCAACAGCCGAATGAACACGAGACAGGGCGTCAGGCTTGACGTTGCGTGACCCAGGACGGTAAGACAGAGAAAAATTGAATCTCCCAAAAAATAGTGCCCACCTGGCTTGACGGGGGTTAAGCTGCTTCGCTGACTGGATGTAAGCCAGATTCTTATGATCTGTCCAAACGATGAAGGGTTTTTCTGCCCCCTCCAACCAATGTCGCCACTCCTCGAGAGCCAGCTTAACGGCGAGCAGTTCACGATTGCCAACATCATAATTCCTCTCTGCCTGAGAAAGTTTCCTTGAGAGAAAAGCACAGGGATGCAGTTTGTTATCTTCAGGAGAACGTTGTGACAACACCGCACCTACCCCAGTGTCGGATGCATCCACCTCCACGACAAACTGGCGGTCGGGGTCCGGCTGCATCAGAATGGGAGCCGAGGCGAAGCGATGTTTCAGTTCTTCGAACGCTGATTCGGCCCCTTCATTCCAAGCGAACGGTCGTGAGATGGAGGTGAGAGCGGTGAGTGGCGCCGCAATGTGGCTGTAGTCCTTGATGAACCTCCTATAGAAGTTCGCAAACCCCAGGAATCGTTGAAGTTGTTTGCGGGTGGAGGGGGCTGGCCAGTCCGTGACAGCAGAGATCTTAGCTGGGTCCATCCGCAACTCCCCCTGAGCTATGATGTAACCCAAAAAAGAGGTCTCAGACACATGAAATTCACATTTCTCCATCTTCACAAACAGTTTGTTCTCCAACAACCTTTGCAACACCTGGCGCACATGCAGTTCATGTTCCTGGGAGGACTCTGAGAAAATCAAGATATCATCCAGATAGACAAAAACAAACCGATTCAACATGTCCCGAAGGACATCATTGACTAGTGCCTGAAAAACAGCAGGGGCATTGGACAACCCAAAAGGCATAACTAGATACTCAAAATGTCCCAAGGGTGTGTTGAAGGCAGTCTTCCATTCATCACCTTTATGAATGCACACCAGGTGATACGCATTTCGTAGATCCAGTTTGGTAAAGATAGTTGCACCATGAAGGAGGGGAAAAGCAGAATTAATTAATGGCAGAGAATATTTGTTCTTAATGGTGATGTTGTTAAGTCCACGGAAATCAATACAGGGTCTGAGGGTCTTATCCTTCTTAGCAACAAAAAAGAATCCCGCTCCTACAGGTGACGAGGAAGGACGAATAATACCTGCCGCCAAGGAGTCCCGAATGTAGTTCTCCATAGCCTCCGTCTCCGGGTGGGAGAGATTGTACAGGCGACTGCTAGGGAGAGGGGCTCCTGGCTGGAGGTCAATGGCGCAGTCGTAAGGCCGGTGAGGAGGAAGAGAAGTAGCTCTGTGTTTGCAGAAAACGGATGCCAGGTCATGATACACGTCAGGGACAGCAGAGAGATCCATGGACTCCAGTGGAGGTTGAGGCACAGTGCTGGCAGGGGTCTGAGCAGAACACAAACAATTCACATGACAAAATGTGCTCCATGAAACAATTCTACCGGTAACCCAATCAATGTGTGGATTGTGTCTTATGAGCCAGGGGATACCAAGGACCAGGGGGGTCTGTGGGCAGTCGATTATATGGAATTGAATGTTCTCCTGATGATTTCCCGACACTCTGAGACAAACAGGAACAGTCTGATGAGTAATACGGGTCAACAATTGTCCATTTAGACCCTTAGCCTGCAGCGGACAGTCCAGAGGAACAGTCTCCAAATCCATTTGTTGAGCCCACTCTCTATCCAAAAAGCTTTCGTCGGCACCAGAGTCAACCAGCGCACTAACAGAGAAATTCTGGGACTGCCACTGGAGGGATGCCTGGAGCAGAATGCGGGGAGAAGAGGAAGAATCCGCTGCTCGGCTCACCAAAACTTCTCCCAATAATGATGAGCCGGCCCTTTTCCCGGACGAACTGGGCAGGAAGGAACGAAATGACCAGCTTCTCCACAATACAGGCAGACCCGAGCCTGAATACGACGTGCACGCTCCTCTGAGGACAACCGTGCACGACCCACCTCCATGGCTTCGGGTTCCGTGCTCCTCGTATCGACTCGGGAAGACACGGCTTTCTCCGTAGGGAAGATGCGGGGAGGAGTTTGTTGATGACAGACAGGTTGCTTGGAACTAACACTCCTCTCCCGGCGGCGCTCCCGAATCCGATTATCCAACCTGATGGTGAGTGAAATAAGATTATCCAGCGTAGGCGATTCATCATATGACACCAATTCATCTTTTAAAGTCTCAGACAAAGCATTTATGAACACTCCTTGTAATGCCTCGTCATTCCAACCACTCACTGCCGCTAAAGTCCGAAACTCCACTGCCATCTCCGCCACACTGCGAGCCCCCTGCCGAAGAGAAAACAACCGTTTCGCAGCCTCCTTGCCCCGTACGGGGTGGTCAAAAACCTTCCTCATCTCAGTGGTGAAGGCAACGTAAGCGTTGCAAATGTCCGACTGACTCTCCCAGACCGCGGATCCCCAGGCACGAGCGGAACCGCTAGTAGAGTTGATAAGGTAGGCCATACGGGCTCTTTCTGAGGCGTAGGTGAGGGGCTGTTGTTCAAACACTAACGAGCATTGAGTCAAAAAATCGCAACAGGTTCCCATGTTCCCGTCATAGCGCTCTGGAGCATGAACAAAAGGCTCTCTGATCTGGGCTGAAGGGGTAGGAAAAACAGGTGGAGCAGGAGAAGGAGCAGTTTGTATGCCATGCCCGAGGGGTGCATTATTAACTTGGGTAGAAAGGGCAGACACTTGATTGGTGAGTAATTGAACCTGATTAAGCAGCACCTGACTGTTCTCAAAAATAGTCTTAAACAGGGTATCATGTTGGCCAAGTAAAATGCCCTGATTGGCTATGGCAGTCCGAATTTGAGTGCACTCTGGGGTGGTATCCGAGCTACTGTCTGCTGGGTTCATGTTGGTCAGATCATACTGTCACGATTTAACTAGATATGAACCCAAATGCAGACAACTACACCGAGCCAGAGAAGGTTTAACAGGTTTATTTACAACATGCAATTGTCCAGGTTTCCAAAAATAGGGGAAGAGCAAGTCCAGGTTTACAGGGAGGGTAACAGATCCAGGTTCTGAGCAGGAGTGGTACCGTAACGTCCTAGTGTCCGTGGTGAGTCCAAAAGGGAGGTCCGGTAGTGGAAAGCAGGGTGGTGGTGGCAGGAGTGAAGCGGAGGCAGGAGTCAGGTTCCAATAATATGGTCGTCTTGACTATGATCTGACGATGAGTGGTAAGTTTGACCGGGTCTTAAAGGCTGAGGTGATTATAGTGAATGAGCTGCAGCTGGAACCCTGACTCCCGCACACCAGACTTCACTCCTGCAATCAAGGACAGACAGAGGGGAGGGGGAGAGCAGAGAGAGAGCTACCTAGCAGCAGTAGGCCTAACAGCAGGTGCCTCCTGCAACCTCTGTTTGATCGTTTCAAATGCCACAAGGCCTTCCTGTGTCCAGGAAAGATTGCTATGGAGTTGACCACTTCCAGTATCCTTAACCATAGCTCTCGAAGGTCCCGTCAAACTAGCATAGCTCTCAATCCAAGCTGAAGAATAACCAGCAATACCAAGAAATGTCATCATCTCTCTGACAGTTCTAGGCTTCGGAGCCGTACGAATAGCTTCCAATTGACTATCCGAAATGCTTCTGTGTCCATGCGTTATTTTCTGACCCAAATAAACAACCTTCTCCTGGCAATATTGCAACTTTTTCTGTGAAACCTTATGCCCATTTTCTGCCAATACCTGTAGCAATATAATTGAGTCTGACATGTTTCCTTATTCTGTGAGCAGATAATTATATCATCTACGTACTGAATGACAGTGCTTTGCAATATCTGATCTATCCCTACCAAATCATCCTTCAGTACTTTATTGAAAAGGTGGGGGCTATGCCTGTACCCCTGTGGCAAACGACTGTACTCATAGAACTGTCCCTTATATGTGAACCCAAATAAACCCTGACTTTCTTCACTAAGTGGAACACTTAAAAAATGCACCACATAAGTCTAACACCGTAAAATGTGTCGCATCAGGAGGAATTTGGGCTAACAAGGTATGCGGGTCTGGCACTTCCGCTGGAAAGTCAGTCACTACCTCATTCACCGCTCTCAAATGATGAACCACACGATAAGTTCCATCAGTTTTTTTCACAGGCAACAAAGGTGTGTTACTCTAGAGGATTTTTTGTTGTCCTTAAAACACCTGCTTTCAAAAGTCCTTCAATTTGTGGTTCGATCCCTTGGATTGCTTCATCGTTCAATGGATACTGATTCTTCCAAGTAGGTCTGGCTCCTGGTCGAAGTTCAACTTTCACCGGTTGGGCTGATTTCACAAGTCCAATATCGGTACTGTGTTGAGACCACAAACATTCTGGAACTTGTTCCAACATCTTTCATAGGGTCTGAATCCATCTTCGCACTGCAGATAGATTCATGTGTCATCCGTACAGCTTGTGGCTCTCCTTGTCCTTGAGCCGAAATCATGATTTTAAGAAATCTCTGATCTTCACTCCTCCAAATCGCCAAATTCTCTTTCATCGGTACGAAAACAGCTTTCTCTGCTTCTGTTATGATTTCTCCTATTTGCTTCTGCTCATAGCCTTCAGAAACCAACAAGGTCACATGTGGCACACTCTTCTCAATCTCAAATTCTTTATCCAGATAATCATCTGTGTTTATCTTCATAGCTGCTCCTTGTGGTCCTAAAATTATGCAACATGAGCTGAGTTGAACTTTCTTTGGTTGATGACTCAACCATTCCTCCGAGTCTGATTGGGCAGCATTCTTGAAATACTTGAGCTTACAATGAAATGGATATTCCGGAAGCCTCGCATTTGGCATGTTTGTCACAATGGATTTCTCCCATATCTTAGCCTGGGGGGTAGAAGGATTACTTTATCCTATCCTAGGTATTCCTTAAAGAGGTGGGGTTTCAAATGTCTCCGGAAGGTGGTGAGGGACTCCGCTGTCCTGGCGTCGTGAGGGAGCTTGTTCCACCATTGGGGTGCCAGAGCAGCGAACAGTTTTGACTGGGCTGAGCGGGAACTATGCTTCCGCAGAGGAAGGGGAGCCAGCAGGCCAGAGGTGGATGAACGCAATGCCCTCGTTTGGGTGTAGGGACTGATCAGAGCCTGAATGTACGGAGGTGCCGTTCCCCTCACAGCTCCATAGGCAAGCACCATGGTCTTGTAACAGATGCAAGCTTCAACTGGAAGCCAGTGGAGTGTGCGGAGGAGCGGGGTGACGTGAGAGAACTTGGGAAGGTTGAACACCAGACGGGCTGCGGCATTCTGGATGAGTTGTAGGGGTTTAATGGCAGAGGCAGGGAGCCCAGCCAACAGCGAGTTGCAATAATCCAGACGGGAGATGACAAGTGCCTGGATTAGGACCTGTTCCGCTTCCTGTGTAAGGCAGGGTCGTACTCTCCGAATGTTGTAGAGTATGAACCTACAGGATCGGGTCACCGCCTTGATGTTAGCGGAGAACGACAGGGTGTTGTCCAGGGTCACGCCAAGGCTCTTTGCACTCTGGGAGGAGGACACAACGGAGTTGTCAACCGTGATGGTGAGATCATGGAACAGGCAGTCCTTCCCCGGGAAAAAGAGCAGCTCCGTCTTGCCAAGGTTCAGCTTGAGGTGGTGATCCGTCATCCATACTGATATGTCTGCCAGACATGCAGAGATGCGATTCGCCACCTGGTTATCAGAAGGGGGAAAGGAGAAGATTAGTTGTGTATCATCAGCGTAGCAATGATAGGAGAGGCCATGTGAGGATATGACAGAGCCAAGTGACTTGGTGTATAGCGAGAATAGGAGAGGGCCTAGAACTGAGCCCTGGGGGACACCAGTGGTGAGAGCACGTGGTGCGGAGACAGCTTCTCGCCAAGCCACTTGGTAGGAGCGACCGGTCAGGTAGGACGCAATCCAAGAGTGAGCTGCGCCGGAGATGCCCAGCTCGGAGAGGGTGGAGAGGAGGATCTGATGGTTCACAGTATCAAAGGCAGCAGATAGGTCTAGAAGGACAAGAGCAGAGGAGAGAGAGTTAGCTTTAGCAGTGCGGAGAGCCTCCGTGACACAGAGATGAGCAGTCTCAGTTGAATGACCAGTCTTGAAACCTGACTGGTTTGGATCGAGAAGGTCATTCTGAGAGAGATAGCAAGAGAGTTGGCTAAAGACAGCACGTTCAATAGTTTTGGAGAGAAAAGAAAGAAGGGATACTGGTCTGTAGTTGTTGACATCAGAGGGATCGAGTGTTGGTTTTTTGAAAAGGCATGCAACTCTCACTCTCTTGAAGATGGAAGGGACATAGCCAGCGGTCAAGGATGAGTTGATCAGCGAGGTGAGGTAGGGGAGAAGGTCACCGGAGATGGTCTGGAGAAGAGAGGAGGGGATAGGGTCAAGCGGGCAGGTTGTTGGGCGGCCTGCCGTCACAAGTCGCAAGATTTTATCTGGAGAGAGAGGGGAGAAAGAAGTCAAAGCATAGGGTAGGGCAGTGTGAGCAGGACCAGCAGTGTCATTTGACTTAACAAACGAGGATCGGATGTCGTCAACCTTCTTTTCAAAGTGGTTGACCAAGTCATCCACAGAGAGGGAGGGGGGGGGGGGGGATTCAGCAGGGAGGAGAATGTGGCAAAGAGCTTCCTAGGGTTAGAGGCAGATGCTTGGAATTTAGAGTGGTAGAAAGTGGCCTTAGCAGCAGAAGCAGATGAAGAAAATGTAGAGAGGAGGGAGTGAAAAGATGCCAGGTCCGCAGGGAGTCTAGTTTTCTTCCATTTCCGCTCAGCTGCCCGGAGCTCTGTTCTGTGAGCTCGCAATGAGTCATCAAGCCACGGAGCTGGAGGGGAGGACCGAGCCGGCTGGGAGGATAGGGGACATAGAGAGTCAAAGGATGCAGAAAGGGAGGAGAGGAGGGTTGAGGAGGCAGAATCAGGAGATTGGAGGGAGAAGGATTGAGCAGAGGGAAGAGATGATAGGATGGAAGAGGAGAGAGTAGCGGGAGAGAGAGAGTGAAGGTTGCGACGGCGCATTACCATCTGTGTAGGGTGAGTAGTGTGAGTAGTGTTGGAGGAGAGCGAGAGAGAAAAGGATACAAAGTAGTGGTCGGAGACATGGAGGGGAGTTGCAGTGAGATTAGTAGAAGAACAGCATCTAGTAAAGATGAGGTCAAGCGTATTGCCTGCCTTGTGAGTAGGGGGGGACGGTGAGAGGCTGAGGTCAAAAGAGGAGAGGAGTGGAAAGAAGGAGGCAGAGAGAAATGAGTCAAATGTAGACGTGGGGAGGTTGAAATCCCCCAGAACTGTGAGGGGTGAGCCATCCTCAGGAAAGGAACTTATCAAGGCGTCAAGCTCATTGATGAACTCTCCAAGGGAACCTGGAGGGCGATAGATGACAATGATATTAAGCTTAAATGGGCTAGTGACTGTGACAGCATGGAATTCAAATGAGGAGATAGACAGATGGGTTAGGGGAAAAATTGAGAATCTCCACTTGGGAGAGATGAGGATTCCTGTGCCACCACCCCGCTGACCAGATGCTCTCGGGGTATGCGAGAACACATGGTCAGAAGAGGAGAGAGCAGTAGGAGTAGCAGTGTTTTCAGTGGTAATCCATAATTCCGTCAGCGCCAAGAAGTCGAGGGACTGGAGGGTAGCATAGGCTGGGATGAACTCTGCCTTGTTGGCAGCAGAACGGCAGTTCCAGAGGCTGCCTGAGACCTGGAACTCCAGGTGGGTGGTGCGTGCAGGGACCACCAGGTTAGAGAGGCAGCAGCCACGCGGTGTAAGGCGTTTGTGTAGCCTGTGCGGAGAGGAGAGAACAGGGATAGGCAGAGGCATAGTTGACAGGCTGCAGCAAATGGCTACAATAATGCAGAGGAGATCGGAATGAAATGAACTAAACATCTGGGAAAGGAGAGAGCGGGGCCTCCCTCAACACAACTCCCAAATATAACTCTCCCAACTTCCACCTCAGAAACTATAATTGTTGTAAACTACAGCGGTTCAATGTTTTCTAGGAATAGACTAACTCAGTTTATTCAGCTAGCTAACTAGGTGCAGTATTATTCCCTGAAAATCGTCCGGGCACCAAGTCATAAGACGCCACAGCCAGCTAGCATGCCGGACTCCAACAACACGGTTTAGCGCCAAAACTCGGCCACAACAAACCACCAGTGTATCAACACGCAAGCAGATCGTTCGTGTCCGTGTCTAACGTTGTGGGTTAGTCCCGACAGCTTGAGCGAGTCCGTCGTCAACTTATTCAGCCAGTTAGTTAGCTAGAATAGTTAGCAAACTAGCTAGCCATTGCTTTCAGACAAAGAAGAACCCCTCCTTTTACGGCACGAACACACAGAGAGAGCCGAACTAACGTTAACTAGTCACCCATGTCCCGAATTCCTTGAACGACTCGGGCTATCAATATGTAAAAAACAAAACACAAATGTAGGTTATGACTTACCCCTAGCAGCTACTGTTAGCTAGCCAAGTGCAAAGCTAGCCACTGAATTGACTCAGCCAGTTCGCGTCTGTTCGCTCGGTCGTTCCAGCTATTCTTTACTAGTAGCTATCCAGGTAGCAACAAGCTAGCTAAATTTCAAGCACAGTAGCCACTTGCTACCTAACGTTAACAGTTCAGACAATGAGGTTAGAAAACAGCTGAATGGTAGGCAATTATTGTAGGCAGCCAGCTGGCGTAATTACAGGCACTCTCAGGCGTGAAATAACTATACCGTTGCTAATAGCTACTCGCCAGCTAGTCCAGGTGGTGGGTTAGCTAGCTAGCTTCGTGCTACGCCGGGCACAGCCGAATACAATAATAACCTACAATAATTACATACAACAACCCACGATAACTACCTACAATACCTAACTACAATCTAAATACATAGTTTAAGCCTTACTCAACAAAGCCCAAGCTATGTATAAAGCCAAGTTTACCCGACGCCAAGCTTACCCGACGACCTCCTCCTTCGACAGACTGGACACACTATAAGGGTTATAAGGGTTCACCTGTCCTCCAGATGGTCTTCACTTGCTCCTGTATCTTCCTCTGAAATTCCCTCTTGTGTTTCCTTCTGGCCCATTACACTCACAGCAAAGTCACCAACCTGTCCACAATCATAACACACTTCTGAAGATTGCTGGAAGTATGGCTTAAATCTTCCTCCTCTTCCTCTTTCTAAGCCTTCTCGTCCTCTTCCTCTCCAATTATTTCAGTCCAGAAACTATCTATGGATATGAAACAACTTGTACCACTAGTTGTGACTGGCACAATTGCATTTGACCTTGTTCAGTTGAAGCTGTGGCAGTGATTGTTGATTTGGTTCATACTGATTCTGCATAACCAAAGCTTGTTTCTTCTCCTTCTTATTCTCCACCAGTTGTATTTGATTGAGTTTTCTGAGAGTTTCTTGGTCCTGTTCTTTCTGGTTGTTGACATATCGGTATTCTTCAAAGGCTTATATTCTAAGTTTTGTCCTCGAATGATCACTGGCATCATCTTCTTACTGGTGCTCCCTTGTCTTGGCCTTAATGTATACTTCTTCTCCAATTCTTGGGATCCTTTTTTCAGCAGTTTTTTCTTCTGTATCTTCAGCTTCTTGAATTGTTCTTCCAATTGTCTTACTTCTTCTAAATTATTGCCCTTATCCAGGCATAATACACATCGGTCTATATCTTTTTCTATTTCTTCTGTGCTAATCATTGTAGGATAAAATCCTCTTGAACATAAAGCACCTTTAATCTCCAAATCTTCATTGCTTTCTCCATCTTCACTTTCATCAGAGATCGAATCTCTAGTATCATTCTTCCTTCAACTTCCATCAGAGATCAAATCTCTAGTATCCTTCTTCTTTCCTCTCTTGCCAACTTCCTTCTGATCACAGAGTCATATCCACCCATGATCTCTTCTCAATCACTCTGATCATTAACATCATCTTCAAGTTCCATCCTCCTGAACCTCACTCCACCCTTAGTTTCCAGACATCTCGTTTTCTTCTTACTTTTGGAGTTTTGGATTCATCTTTATTGTCGTTTCTGCTTGTCCTCTCTCTATTATTTGTTCATCTTCATCTCTGATGCAATAATCACCCTCCTGAATGATCACTGGAAGCTGAGGATAGACGTCCTTAAACTCTACTTCTTCCTCGTAAGGTGGGGGTCTTTTTGCTGAATCCATATGTGAGAAAGGTGTATTGACTTCTGCCATTAGTTTTTCTGTTACCTTCACCTCTTTTGCAATTTTCTCTATACCTCTGTCTCTTTTATCTTTTCTATCTTTTATCAGTTTTTGTCCTTCATTTTCAAACAGCTTAAGAACACCCAGCTCTCTTTGTCTCTTTTCTTTACGTTGTTCCCCTTTTTTCCCCTTCTTTTGATCTGCCTTATACGTGGATGCAAGCACTTGCATTATCTTGATGACGTCTGGGTTAAGAGTCCCTTCCACTGGCCATGGTTGTTCAATGTCAGGCCAACGTTTATTCCATTTTCCAGATAACCTTGCAATACCATTAACTAGAGGATTACTATTTTGTACTATATCAACAGGAGTAATTACTTTTGTAGTTTTGATGTCCTTTTTCCCCATTGTAACGACTATTTTATATGTGTCTCTCCTTTTTATTTATTTCATTTGTAAATGTTTTTATTTTATTTATATTTTTTGATTGCAATTAATTAATTAATCAATTAATCAAATAATAAATTAATCAATTAATCAATTAATCAATTAATAAATTAATCAATTAATCAATTAATCAATATATCAATTTATTTTATTTATTTTATTTTACCAAATTATTGATTAGTGGCAATCTTACCACATCCGGTCAGGAAAAGTAAAGGAAAGTAGTCAACTTCAGAGCAATCCAAAAAGAATAAACACCTCTAATCCTGCAACACTACAGTACTCACAAACCAATTGCTTAATAAACACCCAATTACCTTAATTTTACAGAATAATGTCAGTGCTGGATTTCCAACACAACTCTAATCAAAACAACTCATTCACAAAAACCCTAATGTGGAATTATCAATTACATCAATTCATCAGTCTGTTGCCAAGTTCCTGTGAAATGGTCACAACATGAAATATTCTATGCATACACAATGTATCTATTATATCCTTTAAGGGAGAGTGGGTTTTGTGGATAAAACAGTACTGGCCTTAGTTGGAGTTGATCCGTTGTCAGCACACCCTGTCACGTGACGCACTTGTCAGCACTTCCTCTCTCTCTCCTCCTTCTTATCGTCTCTCATATCACAGAAGAACAAAGAAACAGCCAATAATTTAGTATTTTATGCATACCTATGTTCACATTGGCGCTAAGAAATAAGCAAACAGCTTAACTCAGGAATATTATAAATAGCTCAATAACATTTTATTTTATTTATTTATTTAATTATTTATTTATTTTTAATCCGTCAACATATCTCTCTCATTTATCAATTCAATAGATCTCAACAAATAGTTTCATCATCAAGCAAAAGCCGATTTAACAAGCAGAAGACTATTAGTGTCTAAATCTCTCCCTCTGTCTCTGTCTGTTCTGAGTCTGTGTCTTCCAGCAACTAAGTGCAGGCAGAGGAGTGGCACATTTGCCCTACGTAACTCTAAACTCATAAAATCCCACGCGTGCGTAGTTCATTCACCAGTGCGATTTCAGAGTGGATGGAGCTCTCAGGCAGCTCTCTCCAAGTCTAAACAACAGAGTAGACAGACCCGCTGTCGCTCCGTTTGCTCCCCCCTTTGACAAACAGTAACACTTAACAAAACTCACAAACCAACACAGAACACAAATCCTACTTCGAAGTTTCTTATCTTTAATTATTGTAATCTGCAGATTCATAGTTATTTTCTAATCCATTACAAATAATCCTCCTCCCAGGGGCTCATAGTTTTTTTTTAACAAGTATTAAAAGTTCTCTCTAACGGAGACTCATAAGGTTTTAACCATAACTAACATATTTCCTTACAAAAAACTAAAACCCCTGTTGTCATAGCCCTAGTCGACACACAGCTGGAACACATCAGAGACCTCTCCATGTACTCACACACACGCATAGGCTCTCTTTCACACACACACAGAGACATAGGCTCTCCTTGTCTCACACACACACGCATACACAGTTTAAACAAGAATGCATCCGTTCATACAATACATTAAGCATACTACGGTCACTCCTTATTTGTCATTGTACCTTACTAAATTTCTGCTACCTCGAGTTGTAGACATTCAATGAGAGGTTACTTCGGACATATACTTCGTCAACTATATTCCGAGAGGTAACGTGCAATCGAATGTATCTTCCACAACTGACAGTTCCCAGAACTGACCCGACAGTCAATCTAATGACTCCCAGGATTTATGGCCCATCTTAATGATTGCCTCGTTTGAGGGCTTCCTTAATCAGCAACGTCCTAAAAGTATACTTTTTCCTTATTTCCTGGCCTTATTCCTTCATGCTATTCCTGGACACTCCTTTTAATTTTAATCAAGCCAAAATATCAGTGTGCCCTATCGGTGTGCCCTATAGACACTCCCCCCTGTTTGCGTTGTTTCCAACTCAAACAAATTTAGAATTTTTAGAACGGATTCTCATCACACAGCAAATAACAGCAAAGCGCACACACAAGTCCTTTAACGGTACGTCTGAACGCACACACATGCACAAGCACACTAACTGACCAGCGCCCAAAACTGTGAGAAATCTCACCTTATCTGCCGGCGTCTTGAGCGGGAGTCACTTCGCAGCCCATGAATGGAATGCTGAGAAAAGACGCAATTCGTCCCAAAGGTCCCTCGTCGCCATTTATGTGGTGTCCAAGACAACGATGCGGATCTATGCTGTGATGATAAGAAGTCTGCTTACACTGTACTTTGATTATAAAGGTTTATTTATATCACAAGATTTCAGCGTAAGTTTACAGACATCTGCAGGCATCTGGAGAACAATGACCCAAAATTATATGTTGTTCTGTCCTCCTTTGTCTCAACCAAGTATTTATATCCTATGTAACATAATATGGCGTGATTTTAATAGACCAATCCCCGGCCTCTACATAGCAGACTCTCCTCTGTTTTAGGGGGCCCCTATAATAATGTTTTCCAGATGTTTCCGCAAGCAGAGCCAAGTTCCTCTAATACACCATTTGCAAACGTCAGCAAAATCATAAACTGTTTAGATACTACATGCTCATCAGAATAATGTCTTATATTGACATAATTAATGCATTAGTAATCCAGTTAACGCAGTACAGTTGTCTGTTTCGTTTAGAGACCGGGGAGAAAACACAATAACTCCATAACAGTGGAAAGATTGGTCCTGTGTAAAATGTCCAAATGTTATCAGTTTGACTGGTTTTTAGGAAATGAATTGATAAAACACGTTTCTGAGACTTCAGTTAATCGGGTGCATAATTTATGTGGTTGAAATACTGCCTTCTTTCATAACAAAGATAACACATTACACAAGCATTTGCATTTTCTCAAGAGATGCTGAAAGAAAGAAATCCTATTTCTCCACTCCTGTTCCAAAAACAAAAATAACATTTGTTGTATCATTTTATTGCAAGAAATGCATAATTCTGCAGGAGTTATTATACTACATGTGAGAGGTTATAGGCCTACAGTCCGTGTCCATTTACATTTTTAGTCATTTAGCAGACGCTCTTATCCAGAGCGACTTACAGGAACAATTAGGGTTAAGTGCCTTGCTCAAGGGCACATCGACAGATTTTTCACCTAGTCGGCTCTGGGATTAGAACCAGCGACCTTTCGGTTACTGGCACAACGCTCTTACCCACTAAGCTACCTGCCGCCCATATTTCAGTTACAATTCCATTTAACCTATATGAACTTAAATGAGGAATATTCTGTTTATTCATTCAGGGATACTCGTGAGCGGGGATATCAGTTGCATGTAAATAAGACCTTAAGCAGGATATGAGCTACTATCCGGAATACCGTGCTCATGTAAACATGGTCAAAGACCTTTCCTGCTGCTGAATCAGCCGACCTGTGGGTGGCAGTAATGAGTAATTTTATTTGAGGTGCAGAAGAGGCGCATGCGCATTGGTCGAATGCATTTTTTCAGTTCCATCTAACTTTATTTAGACCTTTTTTGGAAATACATACCGGCCGTAATGACGATAGTTGCTCAACGAAACCCCATTCTTTGGTAAGTACCGAACGTATTTTGACATTATTAAGCTTGATAAGATGGTGAATGGCTGCTTCCTGGGGACAAAGGAGAATCGCCATATTCAACGTCTCCTGTAAACCCAGATTCTGGTTAAGGGGTAACGGGTGTATGTAGCTAACTAGCATAAGAAGATATACCAAAGAATGTAAGACGTCTTCTCTTTTTAGTCAATAGATGGCCACATGGCTCTGGATATAGCTAGCATAACTGTAGCTAGCTATGAAACTGTTAAGTTTACACTTGTTGTTTACGAATCATGTGAAAAATACCATTTCATTTGTTGTTGACGCAGACTCAAAACAAACTTGCTACTTAATAGTAGTTAATTACTGCGAAACTGGGTGAAACCACTAACGCTAGCTTGATCAAAATATTAAAGACTGTTAGCAAAGATCTTGAAGTTGTTTCTCGGTTCGTCATCTATCCTGAGAGCGATACACCGAGGCGCCATTGATGTTGGACCTCCGTGAGCAGCAGCATGTACCCCAACGCAGCGCCAGCAGGTCGCCCACCCTACAACCCCAAACGCGTGCATAGTAATGGACTACCCCTGGCCTTCCAACACCACCAGCGACTAACTGAGGCTCAGCGAAACATCACTAACTCAAAGGCAATCGCATGGAATAATGTGCCTGGGTGGGTCTTTCTTTGCTTGTATGTATATCTAAACAGATTATTGAGAACGCGTTTTCATGCTATATTCATTTACCCTTGCGGACCCAACTCTAACCTACATCCCGAGATAGCTAGCATGCTAACTAGTTATTCAGTCAGATAATATGCCATAGACCATGGTTCCCCAACAGGTGACCTGCGGGCCGAATTTGTGCCCGGGGGTGATTTTTTTATTTGTACCCCCAAGTTTTCTTCTTCTATTGTTGGTCATAAAAGACAGTAAAACACAATCAAATCAGCTCCAAGTGAGTTTAATTTTGGAAATCTGTTCCAAAGTATTCCCATGCACAAAGATATCTCTCTCTCTCTATATATATATATATGTATATGTATATATATATATATATATATATATATATATATATATATATATATATATATATATATATATATATATATATATATATATGTATATGTGTAAGCAAGGTTTGAAATTATGTTTTAGTCAAATATTATATCAGTTTGGGTTTCTTGCGGTCTACAAATTATTTTAAATTATGTTAAGGCCCCCTGAAAAAATTGGTCCAGGCTGAATCTTGTTGATGATCCATGCCATAGACTTTTTGGAAGAGGTCCTCTCAACAGAATGTTGAAAACAATTTTATTTTTGTGTCTAGGGGGTTGGTCCTTATGCAGACACAATTTAAGATAAAATATCCACAATAAAGTATTATTGAACAGACTTTCCCAACGTTGGTCTGCTGTATACTACCTTTCCAGTTTCCTCACCTGACAAATCACTTCCTCTTTGCTTCACCTCACGTCAAAATAAATCCTGCATTTGCGCTATTTGCTAAATAAATACATCATATGCGCAAGCAATACAGAATGAAAATGTGTTCTCTTTAGTTTGTAATGGCTACTTGTATGTACTTCTCCCTCTCTTAGCTCTGGTTATCGACTGCTGAGGTAGTTCATGCTGGTGTGTTATTCTCACTGTGTGTGTGTGTGTGTGTGTGTAGTTTCCATGGTCGGCCTCATCCCGCAGGTCCTCATCTGATTCCACCCTATGATTGGAAGCCCAGTCCCAGCACCCAACCTCTTTCTCCTCCTCCACCTGCTCTTCATGCATCTGCACTGGTCAACAGAAGGAAGTAAGGATTGTTTGTTCTTTCTGTCATTTTTCTTACTGCACCTTTTCATTAGTTCAGGCACCATTTCCCAACATCAGACCTGTGAGGTTGCAGTGTACCTTGAGTCTAACGTGTCTGTGTGTCTTCCTCTCTCCTGTGTGTGTGCACGTGCATACGTATGTCTTCCTCTCCTGTGTGTGCGCGTTTGTGTGCTTGTATGTCTCCTCCCTATGTTTACTAGGAGGCACAGTGGAGACCACAGCCCATATAATTTGAAGAGGCAGCGCTTCAGTTCCCCTGTCCCCCACCATGGCAGTCCTCCTGAAGCCTGCTGCTCTCCCGCTGTACCCCACCCTGGCCCCAGGGAAACCCAGTCTACCTGGACCCAGCGCTCCCCTCTCAGTCCCCAGCCCTCTGCCCCACGGATGCCACCTCTGTGGGGAGAGAGACCTGGTAGCCCACTGCAGGCCTATGCCAAGGTAAGCCTCAGGATCATGATAATAATGCATATTATACACTACATGACCAAAAGTATGTGGACACCTGCTCGTCGAACATCTCATTCCAAAAGCATGGTCATTAATATGGAGTTCGTCCCCCCTTTGCTGCTATAACAGCCTCCACTCTTCTAGGAAAGATTTCGGGCACTGATTTTGGGTGATTGGGCATGGCTCGCAGTCGGCATTCCAATTCATCCCAAAGGTGTTCGATGGGGTTGAGGTCAGGGCTCTGTGCAGGCCAGTTCTTCCACATTGATTTCGTCAAACCATTTCTGTGTGGACCTTGCTTTGTGCATGGGGGCATTGTCATGCTGAAACAGGAAAGGGCCTTCCCACAAAGTTGGAATCACAGAATCGTCTAGAATGCCATTGTATGATGAAGCGTGATTCAACACTTCAGAGAACGCATTTCCACTGCTCCAGAGTACAATGGCTTTACACCACTCCAGCCGACGCTTGGCATTGCGCAAAGTTATCTTAGGCTTGTGTGCGGCCATGGAAACCCATTTCATGAAGAACAGTTCTTGTGCTGACGTTGCTTCCAGAGGCAGTTTGGAACTCGGTAGTGAGTGTTGCAACCGAGGACAGACTATTTTTATGCGCTATGCGCTTCAGCACTTGGCGGTCCTGTTCTGTGAGCTTGTGTGTGTGGCCTACCACTTCGCGGCTGAGCTGTTGTTGCTCCTAAACGTTTCCACTTCATAATAACAGCACTTAGTTGACCGTTGCAGCTCTAGCAGGTCAGAAATTTGACGAACTGACTTGTTGGAAAGGTTACATCCTATGACGGTGCTACGTTGAGTCACTGACCTCTTCAGTAAGGCCATTCTACTGCCAATGTTTGTCTATGGAGATTGCATGGCGGTGTGCTCTATTTTATAAACCTGTCAGCAACGGGTGTGGCTGAAATAGCTGAACCCACTCATTTGAAGGGGTGTCCTTATACTTTTGTATATATAGTGTATGTGTAACGGTTTTCTTTTTATCTAACCGGGGTGTTTACATTCACATTCACATGGATATACAGTACCAGTCAAACGTTTGGACACACCTACTCAAGGGTTTTTCTTTATTTTGACTATATTTTATGTTGTAGAATAATAGTGAAGACATCAACACTATGAAATAACACATATGGAATCATCTAGTAACCAAAAAAGTGTTAAACAAATCAAAATATATTTTATATTTGAGATTCTTCAAATAGCCACCCTTTGCCCTGATGACAGCTTTGAACACTTGGCATTCTCTCAACCAGCTTCACCTGGAATGCTTTTCCAACAGTCTTGAAGAAGTTCCCACATATGCTGAGCACTTGTTGGCTGCTTTTCCTTTACGCTGCCGTCCGATTAATCCCAAACCATCTCAATTGGGTTGAGGTCGGGGGATTGTGGAGGCCAGGTCATCTGATGCAGCACTCCATCACTCTCTTTCTTGGTACAATAGCCCTTACACAGCCTGTATGTGTGTTGGGTTATTGTCCTGTTGAAAAACAAATGATAGTCCCACTAAGCCCAAACCAGATGGGATGGCGTATCTCTGCAGAATGCTGTGGTAGCCATGCTGGTTAAGTGTGCCTTGAATTCTAAATGAATCACAGCCAGTGTCACCAGCAAAGCACCGCCACACCAAAACACCACCTTCATGCTTTACGGTGGGAAGTACACATGCGGAGATCATCCGTTCACCCACACCGCGTCTCACAAAGACACAGCGGTTTGAACCAAAAATCTCACATTTGGACTCCAGGTCTAATGTCCATTGTTTGTGTTTTTTGGCCCAAGCAGGTCTCTTCTTATTATTGGTGTCCTTTAGTAGTGGTTTCTATGCTGCAATTCGACCATGAAGGCCTGATTCACGCAGTCCCCTCTGAACAGTTGATTTTGAGATGTGTCTATTACTTGAACTGTGAAGCATTTTTGAGGCAGGTAACTCTAATGAACTTATCCTCTGCAGCAGAGGTAACTCTGGGTCTTCCATTCCTGTGGCGGTCCTCATGAGAGCCAGTTTCATCATAGCGTTGGATGGTTTTTGCAACTGCATTTGAAGAAAAGTTCTTGACATTTTCCGTATTGACTGACCTTCATGTCTTAGAAATTATGGACTGTCGTTTCTCTTTGCTTATTTGAGCTGTTCTTGCCATAATATGGACTTGGTCTTTTACCAAATAGGGCTATCTTCTGTATACCCCCCTACCTTGTCACAACACAACTGATTGGCTCAAACGCATTAAGACTGAAATAAATTCCACAAATTAACTTTTAAGAAGGCACACCTGTTAATTGAAATGCATTCCAGGTGACTAAGCTGGTTGACAGAATGCCAAGAGTGTGCAAAGCTGTCATCAAGGCAAAGGGTGGCTATTTAAAGAATCTCAAATATAAAATACACTGCTCAAAAAAATAAGGAGAACACTTTAATAACACATCCTGAATGAATGAAATAATCTTATTAAATACTTTTTTCTTTACATAGTTGAATGTGCTGACAACAAAATCACACAAAAATTATCAATGGAAATCAAATGTATCAACCCATGGAGGTCTGGATTTGGAGTCACCCTCAAAATTAAAGTGGAAAACCACACTACAGGCTGATCCAACTTTGATGTAATGTCCTTAAAACAAGTCAAAATGAGGCTCAGTAGTGTGTGGCCTCCACGTGCCTGTATGACCTCCCTACAACGCCTGGGCATGCTTCTGATGAGGTGGCGGATGGTCTCCTGAGAGATCTCCTCCCAGACCTGAATTAAAGCATCCACATCCTGGACAGTCTGTGGTGCAACGTGGCGTTGGTGGATGGAGCGAGACATGATGTCCCAGATGTGCTCAATTGGATTCAGGTCTGGGGAACGGGCGGTCCATAGCATCAATGCCTTCCTCTTGCAGGAACTGCTGACACACTCCAGCCACATGAGGTCTAGCATTGTCTTGCATTAGGAGGAACCCAGGGCCAACCGCACCAGCATATGGTCTCACAAGGGGTCTGAGGATCTCATCTCGGTACCTAATGGCAGTCAGGCTACCTCTGGCGAGCACATGGAGGGCTGTGCGGCCCCCAAAGAAATGTCACCCCACACCATGACTGACCCACCGCCAAACCGGTCATTCTGGAGGATGTTGCAGGCAGCAGAACGTTCTCCATGGCGTCTCCAGACTGTCACATCTGTCACGTGCTCAGTGTGAACCTGCTTTCATCTGTGAAGAGCACAGGGCGCCAGTGGCGAATTTGCCAATCTTGGTGTTCTCTGGCAAATGCCAAACGTCCTGCACGGTGTTGGGCTGTAAGCACAACCCCCACCTGTGGACGTCGGGCCCTCATACCACCCTCATGGAGTCTGTTTCTGACCGTTTGAGCAGACACATGCACATTTGTGGCCTGCTGGAGGTCATTTTGCAGGGCTCTGGCAGTGCTCCTCCTTGCACAAAGGCGGAGGTAGCAGTCCTGCTGCTGGGTTGTTGCCTTCCTACGGCCTCCTCCACGTCTCCTGATGTACTGGCCTGTCCCCTGGTAGCGCCTCCATGCTCTGGACACTACGCTGACAGACACAGAAACCTTCTTGCCACAGCTCGCATTGATGTGCCATCCTGGATGAGCTGCACTACCTGAGCCACTTCACTTGTGTGGGTTGTAGACTCCGGCTCATGCTACCACTAGAGTGAAAGCACCGCCAGCATTCAAAAGTGACCAAAACATCAGCCAGGAAGCATAGGATCTGAGAAGTGGTCTGTGGTCACCACCTGCAAAACCAGTCCTTTATTAGGGGTGTCTTGCTAATTGCTTATAATTTCCACCTGTTGTCTATTCCATTTGCACAACAGCATGTGAAATGTATTGTCAATCAGTGTTGCTTCCTAAGTGGACAGTTTGATTTCACAGAAGTGTGATTGACTTGGAGTTACATTGTGTTGTTTAAGTGTTCCCTTTATTTTTTTGAGCAGTGTATATTTTGATTTGTTTAACACTTTTTTGGTTACTAGATGATTCCGTATGTGTTATTTCATAGTTTTGATGTCTTCACTATTATTCCACAATGTAGAAAATAGTAAAAATAAAGAAAAACCCTTGAATGAGTAGGTGTGTCCGAACTTTTGTCTGGTAGTGTACACAAACAAATATTAGAGATCATGGGAAAACAAGTCCCAGTGGGATAGGCAGTGTGATTCAGCACATGTTGTGTGTTGTCTCTCAGCTGAGTGGTCAGATGGTGGACCTGTTTGAAGCATGCCAGCAGCAGTCGGCTGACCTGGAGTGGAAAGAGCTGTGCAGAGCTCGACTACAGAGGGAGATCCAGAGACTCTTCCCATGTATGTATCTCACACACACAAAACTCACCTGGTAAAATAAGGAATAAAAATGTCGTCCTATTGTCATTAATTTTCTCAGTGGCGAGGTTGTACTTGGCTGGTTCTTCTCTGAATGGTTTTGGCAGCAGGAACAGTGATGCTGACCTCTGTCTGGTCATCCAAGCAGCACCGGTGAGTGCATCAATTACTTATAACACACACACCATTTTGAATGGTCTAGTAACTTACATTGTGCTTTTATTGTCTCATATCTTTATATGAATAAGATGCCCATTTACCATGTCTGTGTCTGTAAGGTGGACCAGAGGAATGATGCTGTCTATGTACTCGGTCTCATCCAGCAGCTCTTTTACAGGCTCTGTGAGTACTAACTTTTTTAAAGGGGCAATCTGCCATTGGTACATCCATTTTTTTACTTTTAAATTAATGATATACACCCATTAATTCTTGAAGAATATAACTTATAAATGCCTCATGAGCTTAGTTCAACTATCATCAGAACCCAAAATGTAAGCTTGATTTCCTCCATTTGTAAACAGTGTAGTTGTAAACAAACACTGTATAGCCTTACAACATGGTTAAATCTATAGATTAAAACAAACATTTGATTGGTTACATTTTCTCCAGCAGGTGATGGCTGTGTTGTTGTTTGAACTGCAGATTGCACCTTTAACATAAACACATTTCAGCTGTGTGTCCTGGAATGTCTCTCAATACTCTTCATCAACTTCCTTTTCTTGTCTCCTCTCCCTTTCTCCTCTCCATTATGAGCACTAGTAAGTGAAAGGACTGGATAGAGTTCTGCCTTATTGTTACACCAAATTGCTTTCACGTGTCAGATCATTGGGCTTGACCCATCCTGTTTCATGGGATCAAGTAATAATGAAACATGGAGATGTTCTGATAAAGGAGCAGCCCTATTTCTCCCCAGTGGCCTCTAGAGTGAGCTGTAGGTAACTAAAATTGTGTGTGCAATAGGGCTGACCCCATTTAGTTGACTGGTCAATTGTTTGGTAGATAGGCTGTTGGTTGACCGAGATTTCTTTAGTCAAGTGGACTGATCCATTGTGGAGGCCGTGGGGATGGCACAGTCTTAAGACGTGCTTCTGAAATTGTGTATTGTTATATTACATTAGAGAAACGGTGCAACACTAATACAAATATTATTTTATTTGGATCGAACCCAGAACCCTGGCGCCATGCTCTACCAACTGAGCTACATGGGACTATAACCACATCAGTGCACTGTTGAATTGGCGCCTTTTCCTAGACCATGTTGCTATGTGCATAATAGCAAAGTTAACCCGCATATTGGTGTTGAGAACAATGCCGCGGAGGCAGCAGCAGAATGAGGAGATGGGAAAACAGCCCTCACCTTATTGTCTAAGAAAAGTGAGGAGAGAGGAAACCCCAACTTAATTAGGTCTATAATCAATAGCCTAACTGTTAAATGTGCCTGGCTTTATAAATCATCCATATATATCTACAGAAATAAGACAGATCCTGCTTCTGTTGCATGTTTGAGTGTTTGTTTAATAGCCTACTGATTCCGTGAGCACCAAGCCTCACGCAACGACATGTCAAGTAAATAAATTCGGCTCTTTTTAATATTTGCTTTGCTGTAATAAATGCTTTACACTTTTTTTTTTTTTTTGAACAGCCTCTCTGGTATTATTTATAATTGATTTAGTGTTTACACTGTTCCAAATTGTCCAAAATCATATTTATAATAATAACACTCCTTTTTCTTGATCTCCTTATTATTATTATTATAATAAGTAATGTAATTGTCATTAGTAGGCTTAGTATAGCAGCATTGTATAACCACCATCGAGCTGTAGGCCTAAGAGCACATCCTGTTTAGTCTTAATACCGTAACTTACTTAGGCCTATATTTCAATACTTCTATAGGCTACTGTATCAATCATTCATTTGTAAACGTCATCACACAGCATACGAGTGATTCATGATTTGAAATGCAATCAAGCATTTTAGTTTTAAAAATAAAGCGAGCCTTGAATAATTAGCTTAAACAATAAACAGTTCAATTTCGGAAATTGTATTCACAAATGAATGCTGCTGTTTTTAGTCTTTGCTGTAATAAAGGCGAAACATATATATATTTTTTTACAACAGACTCTCTGGTACGCTTATACTTTATTTAGTGTTTTACATTGTTCCAAATGGTCAGAAAAAGTATATTGTAAGCTCTACAGCATCTGTTTGGCACACATAATATGCACTCAGTGCTTGCTGCTTACCTTCTTTTTCTTGATCTCCAGTACTTTCCACAACTAGTTACATTTGTTCCACACATCAGACTTTCCCTTTACCACCTGAGCAACCTGTAAATATTCCCTTGTTTCGAGTTTGTCACGTCCTCTGCATCCATTTTGCTGTCACATGTTACGGTGTTCAGAGTTTGTTATAACCAATTTATTGACGGGATTATGATATGGTATAGGCACTGCCTGCCCGCTCATTAGGCAGGATTAGGTGGCTTGGCCTTTTTAGGTGAGCGCTGATGCCGCCCTTTGATAAGCAGTGCCCACTTTGTCAAAGGCAGGGATGCAAAATATTTTACTTGTTCATTCCTAGCGCACCTCTCCAGGGTGCTGTTGTAGAGACGCATCTCTGCACCTCTCCACCAACGATGAGTCAAAAAAAGTTATAATAATCTAACAAATCATGTATTAGATATAGGATATGGTAGAAAGAGTATGTGGCCTTTCTGTAGCCTACAGGCTGGAGATAAAATGTATGCCAATGTAATAAGACGGACACTTTTTACATCAGGTTTCTCCGATCAAATAGCCTAAACTAAATGGCGCTCAATCAAAAAATGTTTTTGCTGTCATGTTAATAAAGCAACATATCCTAAAAACAGGACAGGTCAAAGTAAAATGGATGATATGGAATGGACAATCACAACTGTTGTCCAGGAGTTTCAACCCATTGTCATGATCAGTGGTTTCAAGTTTGTATCTGTAAATTTTTTGGCAAGCTGATCGTAGCGAAAAAGAAAATGCTCATGCATTTCCCGCTGTATAAACACATAGCAAATAGTCTTGCGATAACTCCTGATAAAGTTGGTCAGCTGATATTCAGAACTTAAATAGCCAAATTGATTAGTCACAGGAATCAGGACTAATAAAGCCAATGCAATGGCCTGTTTTGCAAACGGTGGGCCTACCACATGGATGGGTATTCATACAAGTCCATTGGGGTCCGACATGGTAGGCTACACCCTAGTAAGCACGAGCTGACGTCTTTTTTTGGTCTTGTCCGGCTGTCGTTTTTTAAAAAGTTTTACACATCGTATGCTTACCACATACAGTAGATGTGCATTCATAAAATTACATTTCAGGCACGCTGTAGGCTATACCTCAGTAAGCACGGACCAACGGCAACGCCTTTTGGACGTCTTTTTTTTGGGTGCAGTTCAGGACCAGCTTTGATCTCCACTTCCACGGACATTGGTTTTTGGTCCGGACCAAATCTGAACCAATCATAGATGTTTATGTTTTGTTCAGATGTTGTCCAATCTGCACCAGCCTTGATTTGGTAAATTACTTATTTTCTACTTTCATTCAGAACCGAAAATGAACTTGATTTCAACGTCCGGAAAAAACGTATGTTCAGCGTCCTGGAAAATATATATTTTAAACATACGGAAATACCTTTTCACCTTTCATTTAGAACCTAAATTGTACTTTCTATTCAACGTCATTTTGCTTATTGGGACTATTGTAGTTTTGCGGGGGCTGCATTTTTTGGTCTCCCTATGGCGGCAGAATGACAAAGATAGACCCTGGCTATAGGTCAGGCCCTATTGTGCCCTATTCGGACCGGATTAGTTTTACTGGGGGAGGTCGGGTAATGTAATTATGTGCACGAGCACAAAACACATCTGTAATTTTAGTCCCGTCTGAATCTGCCATGTCAGTCATTTTTACATGGCAGGAGAGTAACAATTCCAGCCAGAATAACCTACTGTTTTTTTGGCGAACTGCAATGTAGTCTGATAATACTAGTCCTGTGCGAATTGACATCCCTGTATTTTGAGAGAAATGTCTGAGTTTTACATGTTGCTCGCGGTTTGCGCAAGAAAACAGTAACTGATTCGATAAATTGAGCTAAGTGCTGCGCATAAGCTATATATGAATGGCCTACATGTAGTCTATCTACTTTCACAGTGAATTATTTTGTTTATATGTTTTGTGCGTATGAATTGAATATTGCCAAATGCATCAGTAAAAATTATTGAGCCTATTTAATGCAACCCTTGCTATTAATAGATCGCAAAGCAGCAGCATACAACTGACCAAAACGGTTGGAAATGAGAAGTTAACTTTCTATCCATAGCTTTAAAATGCATCTCAAGTGCAATTGCACTGTTTAGCTCACATCTGAAGGCTGTGGGGCATTTTAAGACGTACAGCAGATCACTAAAATATTATAATGTGTATGACACTTCCTCAATTCAAATATTATGGCGACGCTATAGTAAATATGGTTTGGTATGGTTTAGAAACGTGTGAACCAAGCTTGAGTTATCAGTGTGGCCCGATCACCGGGAAATGTTGAAATACTGAATAATATCTTCACGCCTAGAATAAATACCTCCAGGCTTCGGTCACAACTGTCAATTTATTGGGAACAAAGCACGTCTGAGCCTGGCCCGGCACAATCAAATAAATTGCTGGTCGGACTCCGTCTATTCATTTGTGTGTCTTTTAATTATTTTAATCAAACCGTGTGCTTAAAGCATCAGACAAGCTCTGAATATAGTTGACTTGATTAAAACGCAGAAGATGTGTCAATATATGGGAAAATACACGTTAAAAAAATTAAAAAATCGATTGGTCGAAAGAATAGACGACTTTTAGTCGACCAATATTTTTATTTTGTCGGGGACAGCCCTAGTGTGCAATGTTGTTGAGTTTGGCGGTCTTAGTAAAAAAGAAAATATGTGCAGTGTGTTGTGGAGTTGATGGATATGTGTGTGTTCTGGTCCACAGCGTACATGGAGAGGCCTCAACTGATCCGAGCCAAGGTCCCCATCCTCAAATTCAGAGACAAAGTCAGGTGGGTCGAAACCTCTATCAATGACTTTTTCTTTGTATTTTTGCTTTTCCCAAATGCATTTAGGCTTAGCAGGCAGAGGCAACACAGGCAAGGAAAGACTCCTTGAGATAAACTTTCAGAGGAACCACTCTTGAGGGGGAGCCAATATTCCTCTTGCTGACTGGGTAGAATGGTAGAGGTTCTCGTTCACACAGTACTCGGGTGTTAAAGTTCTCAGTCACTGAGAATTGGTCAAACTTGCAGTTTATTATGGTGCAGTGTACAAAATGATCCTCTTTCCCTAAAAGCGTGATGGTCATTACTTTTTTACATGAAAGGGGAGGTTAACTTGGCCACAGACAATCGATCTGAGAGACTTACATTTCAGTCATGGGATAATAAAAATGTTTAACCCCTGAATACTGCTGTGCATCAAATATTTATTTATAGACGTAATAAATATTGACATGTTACTAAGGGTCTATTTCCACAGTAGTACAGTACATGGGTAATGAACTGGGTATATCAGGGATGGGCAACTTTGATGGGGGTGGGGGCCACAAAAAACTAATCATGAGGGCTGCAGTTGCTCGCGGGTCTACGTACCCACATTTTTGGGCCGGAGAAATTGAGCCGAGGACCTTCAAAAGGGGGAGGCCACCAGTTGCCCATCCCTGGGGTATATCAAATCTTTCTCTATAAAAAGCTATTTCTCTCTTCCCTTCTCTCCAGTGGAGTGGAGTTTGATCTGAACGTAAACAACACTGTAGGGATCAGAAACACCTTCCTGCTGAGAAGTTACGCTGACGGTAAGGACACACACACACACACACAACCTGTCGCCTCTCACCCTCACCTGGTTACTGGTGAAACTAAATAATCAGTTTGTGGTTGACACTAAAACTGGCGATCTAAATTAGGTCTGCCTGGGACTGTTTTCTTCATCTCGATCCTGCTGCTTTTCTTACCGCACTCGCCCGCTCCCAGCGGACTTCTTGCCTGACTCCCACCTGCTCCGCAAGAACTGGTCCTGAACCCAACCTCAGTCCCGCAATGTTATTTTAGGTGTATGTGACGCAGCTCACGTTGCAGCCTCGGTCCCAGCAATTTTGCCACCCTAGGCAAGATCAAAATGTACAAAAATAGGTTAAAATACCAGAGATTCTCGTGTGGCCCATTGTATTATTGGGCTATATCAGCAGTGTTTTCCCTAGGATTTCTTTTAGCTGCTTGGTGAATGGCATGGTCTTCACATCTTTTTTTTTAGAGGCCTTCCTTTTGGCCGCAGAGAATAGACTTTCAGAGAATGGTGAAAAAATGCATGCTGAGGGCAAAAAGATCCACTCTACAAATTATTACTAACCCAAACACAGTGGGGCACAATGAGGGCCTTCTATGCCTTCAGAGAAGAGCTAAAGATTTATAAAATTATAATGATATTGTTATTTTCCATGATGTTCTGATTTAATGTCTGAAAATATCCATTTTAGATAGAAGGCATCTGCCATTCAACTGTATTAGGGAAATTCATTTTTTGTTGACAGTGGAATCAACTAATCACATTTTTACTTGTAATAGGTGTGACCGTTTTTACAAAAACTTCTGCTTTCTTGAAGGCCAACAGGTCTGAAAATATATGTAGTCCTGCTGTGTGGCATTTCGAGAAGGCTCTATGTGATACTGATTGCACTATACATTTTTGTGCGTGTAGATATGGTTGTCCTTGTTCGATAGAGCCATTGGACAACTTTCAGCAATGTTCCTATCAGCGGGTTCATTGCAAAATATACAAGCTGACAAATTTTTTCCATTTCCAGTCTGAACTGGTGTGGGGCGGTGCTTCGTGCTCTGGCCCTGTCCCCCAAGGCAGGCTTTTTTTAAAGGGAGGCGACACTAACAACACAATCCTTTGGGCTAAACTGAAAGAACTGACCAGACCACAAAGGCTTCAAGTGATTCCTCTCATCAACATGAATTTGACGATGGAGCATTTATTTTTATCTACATGGTGACATTCAACCGTCCATGTTTCTAAGAGTTGGATTTGGCAAGAAGCTCCGCTACAGCTGATGCCAGCACCAATAGGGCAGATGACAAATACGGTGGTAAGTTATTTTTCCTGCAAGCCATCTAGCTAGCTAACTTTAGTTTATCTACTGAAACCCATATTGGTTATTGCTAGCTAACATACTACTGTGTTACAGTGGGGGGAAATCAAATTAATTTAGGTAGGTAGCTAAGTTAACTAAACAACTACAGGTAGCCATATCTGTGATAAAAAATAGAAGAGGTTTTACAATCGGAGATCCTATTGTATCTCGATTGTGAAACCTTTTCTCTTTTTAGCCGTAGATATGACTAATAAACAACAAGCTATAACATTTCAACCATCCACCTAAAGCTAAGTTTACCAGCAAACGTTAGCACACGACTGGAGTTGGCTAGCTAGTTAGCCTGGCACCTGCTAACTCGTTAGTATGCGCCAGGCCTCCCGTTTTTAACTTTTTAGGAAATGTGTAACATCAGCATCTGTAAATAGTTTTACTAGCTAGCTATGTAACATAATTGACAAAGGTTGACATTGGTTATGATTATGACCATGGATGCATTTCAAAATCACAATATGATAGGCATGACGCAAGACAGGATTCCAAACAGATGTAAATATCCATAATTGGCTATCCAGCAAGCTAGCTAGCTAAGTTTACTAGCGAACAGTGAGGAGAAACAATAATTACAATTTAACTGTTATAAAGCTGGTTTTACTATACAAATATTTGACTAAGCATGCCTGTTAGACATGGCTGTAGCTAGATACTGTCTGCCTACCTTCCTTGGTACATTTGCACAGTCTGGTCACTGGGCAAACTTTGAGGGTTATGCCGTATTTCTTTCTATTAGGCTAGATATTGTTTTAAATGTAATCTCTGTGCCAATGCACATGTAAGCATGTTTAACTAGTCTACCCTAATTGGTGTTATGCTTGCACAGTTCAACTCTCATTCAAACTGTGCAAAGGAGTATAATTGTATTATCTTTTTTTGTTTTGCAGACTGCTGTGTGGTGCCTGGGCTTCTTTCTGGAGTGGAATCTTGGAGGAAAAACAGAATTCCTTTGCCTGCGTGTCATTGTAGCAGATCTGTATCCCTCTCGATGGATTGGACATTATGTTGGATTTCAAGCAGAAGATGGCTCAAGAGCTGAATGGCAGTTTGATCATGACAACACTCCTCCCACAGCTTTACAAGTGTTCCCTGAATTTACTGTATGTTTCTTTGGAATGGCAATTTCATAATGACAACCTATCCTGTCATCTGCTGAACACCAGTTCTCTTAGCTACAGATTGTTACACCAGATAATGTGATTTAACCAAAGATTTTTGGTATCCATGACTGGGAGTTACACAATAGGTACTGTTTGGTGTTGCAGAGAATTTGCAACCAACATTGGTGACGCTTTCTTCATCCTCGATTCGTGGAAACAGGAGTCTCATAAAATGTATGTCCAGTTGCAGAGGGTCAGTTTGAATTCAGTTATTAAAATAAATACTTTTTTTGCTCCATCGACGTGTATGCCGCCATCTTGTCTATTTCAAGTATTTTCTAATTGATTGAGACAGTTGTCTGTCATCCTGACATGCGGAACTTTGGGGTGGACACTCGCCTGTCTCGATCAATGAGAGAAGACTTGAAAAAGATAAGATGGCGGCGTACACTGTTGGACTATTTCATGGAGCAAAAAAATATTTATTTTAAAAACTGAGCATTTTCTAAATTCATACGGACCCCCCTGCAACTGGACATAGACATTTTATGAGACTCCTGTTTCCATGACTCGAGGACGAAGACGGCATCGCCAAGATTGGTCAAATTCTGTGCAACACCAAACAGTACCTATCCCTGTAAGATACCAGAAATCTTTGGTTAAATCACATTATCTGTTGTAACAATCTGCAGCTACAGTTCTCTGCACTTTACTACACCTGAGACACACTGAACTGTACTACACTGTTCAGACTGTATTTTTTTGTTACTTTTATCATATAACATTAATGTTGAATACCCAGTTCTCTTTTTGAGTTGGCATAAAATATTGTATACTCCCCTGTATTTTAGATTTTGACAAATAAACATTATTTGGATATATCTGAATGTCTAACATCTGTTTAATGTTACAGAGCCCTGTACTGCTTAGTGCCTTCGGAAAGTATTCAGACCCCTTGACTTTTTCCATATTTTATGTTACAGCCTCATTCTAAAAACAAAAATCTAAAATCTACACACAATACCCCGTAATGAAAGAGCAAAAACAGGTTTTTAGAAATGATTGCTCATTTATGAATATAGAAATGGAAATATTAGATTTACATAAAGTATTCATACCCTTTACTCAGTACTTTGTTGAAGCACCTTTGGCAGCGATTACAGCATCGATTCTTCTTGGCTATGACACTAAAAGCTTAGCATGCCTGTATTTGGGGAGTTTCTCCCATTCTTTTCTGCAGATCCTCTCAAGCTCTGTCAGGTTGGATGGGGACCGTTGCTGCACAGCTATTTTCATGTCTCTCCAGAGATGTTCGATCGGGTTCAAGTCCGGGCTCTGGCTGGGCCACTCAAGGACATTCAGAGACTTGTCCCGAAGCCACTCCTGCGTTGTCCTGGCTGTGCGCTTCGGGTCATTGTCCTGATGGAAGGTGAACCTTCGCCCCAGTCTGAGGACCTGAGCGCTCTGGAGTAGGTTTTCATCAAGAATCTATAATATAAATATAATATGCCATTTAGCAGCCGCTTTTATCCAAAGCGACTTAGTCATGCGTGCATATTTTTTTTTTTTGTGTATGGGTGGTCCCGGGGATCGAACCCATTACCTTGGCATTACAAGCGCTGTGCTCTACCAGCTGAGCTACAGAGGATCTCTCTGTACTTTGCTACGTTCATCTTTGCCTCGATCCTGACTAGTCTCCCAGTCCCTGCCGCTGAAAAACATCCCCACAGCATGATGCTGCCAACATCAATCTTCACCTCCAGACGTGACGCTTGGCATTCAGGCCAAAGAGTTCAATATTGGTTTCATCAGACCTGATGCTCTTGTTTCTCATGGTCTGGTCTTTAGGTGCCTTTTGGCAAACTCCAAGCGGGCTGTCATGTGCCTTTTACTCAGGAGTGGCTTCCGTCTGGCCACTCTACCATAAAGGCCTGATTGGTGGAGTACTGCAGAGATGGTTGTCCTTCTGGAAGGTTCTCCCATCTCCACAGAGGAACTCTGGAGCTCTGTCAGTGACTATCGGGTTCTTGGTCACTTCCCTGACCAAGGCCCTTCTGCCCCGATTGCTCAGTTTTGCCGGGCGGCCAGCTCTAGGAAGAGTCTTGGTGGTTCCAAACTTCTTCCATTTAAGAAGGATTGAGGCCGCTGTGTTCTTGGACCTTCAATGCTGCAGAAATGTTTTGGTACTCTTCCCCAGATCTGTGCCTTGACCTGAGCTCAATTTCGACTCTCATAGCAAAGGGTCTGAATATTTATGTAAATAAGGTATTTTTATTTTTAATGCATTTGCAAAAACAATGAAAAACCTGTTTTCACTTTTTTATTATGTGGTATTGTGTGTAGATTGATGAGGATTTTTTATTTATTTAATCCATTTTAGAATAAGGCTGTAACGTAAGAAAGTGGAAAAAGTTAAAGGGTCTGAATACTTTCTGAAGGCACTGTAAATACATTCTGTGAATCCATAAAGGCAAACACATTTTGAGGCTTGATCGAAAATATCCATATTTATTTTATGGTCCTTTATCCGGCTTCGGTACACTGGCAAAGGTGTTTGGCGTGGTGGGTTGTTAAAGCAGAGTGCTTGTGGCGAATGGTGTTGTCCCGGTGTACGGCCAGCTGGATAAGACTGCCATAAGTGGTGTAGGACCTCTTGCAGAAGATTTGCTGGTACTGCACATCTCCTGGAAAGACATGGTTGTGGTGTTTAAAATTTTACACTTTTTGTGGAAGGGGCATAGGGCAACACTCCTTTTTTGGTAACGGTGTCAACTGATTGGGACCTAAGTGTTAGACACAGACTAGTGTTTTCTTTAGGGACATAGGGATCTGCTTTTGAGAGGAAAGATAAGGCAACAAAGTGAATGGGCTGGGGGGGCTGCAGAAGGTGTGAAAAGTCTTAGGAGGAGAGTTCTTACACAGTATGTTTTGTTGTGGATGGGAGATTGAAAAAGGCGCCATTTCTCCTCAATCGTTCTCATACACATTACATTTACTGTCTCTTAAGCACAACCAAAAACCCCTTCCTCAAGCCCATTGACTTTGACAGATCATTCATGTCAATAGTAGCAGGGGATTTTTGTAGACGTGTCCTTGAATTGTGTGTTGAGAATTTGCAGAGAAGAATGAGGTGGTTGTGTCATTAGTGTTGTCTTGATTTTAGACCTGTCAGTGTCCCTGGCTCGTTTTTGTCCCACAATCTTGTTGTGCTCCATAACCGCTGTCCCCCCCCCCCCCCCCCCCCCCCCCCCCTCATGCTTGTGTACCCAAAATGCCACCGCTTTGGGGTATCTTTCAGTAGGGTCCGTGGAAGGACTCCAGATAACCTGAGTTTTACAAAAAGAAAAGGTAAAAAGAGTAAAGGGGTAGACTAAATTGATTACATTGGCTGGATGGTACTCTGTGGTCCTCAGGCTACATCTAACCACATGCAACCCCATAACACAAACACTACCAAATTCATGTTTATACCATGCTTACTGTAAATTGAGCTATCTTTTCCGTCAGCTTATCTTTTGCCTACTTACCTTCACCTTGTGCAGAGCTTGGGGTTGGAAACACATGCTGTTGGAATCAGATGATGTACCATCTATAACAGAACACACAACAATACACAATTTAACCACCTCACTAATTGTGTTGATCTCTATTAGACTGGCTAGCTTAGCACACCTAACATGGACATTTCAATATTGTCAGCTTGCTGTTAGCTAGTTAGCGTCACTAAATTGGCAGCAAGATTACTAGCAGGCTGAGAACCAACTAACCATAGACAATTTATACACATTCATAATTACTACCAACACACCGAGAGTGAGTTAACTATATTGACAATTCTATTTTTACTAACAGTGTTTTCCAGACAAGGGTGGAATAGATGGCTACCAGATTGAGTTACTCTTATTTGTTAACTAGCTTACGTTAGTCAAAGATAGATCGAACGGACAGACATGTTTACTCAGCTGAAGGTAGCTACCAGTCTAGCAGTGACTAATTGATTTAACAGTGTATCAAAAAGATAGCTAGCTACAGTGCATTTGGAAAGTATTCAGACCTCTTGACCGTTTCCACATTTTGTTACGTTACAGCCTTATTCTAAAATGGATTAAATAAATAAAAAATCCTCATCAATCTACACACAATACCCCATAATAACAAAGTGAAAACAAATGTATTAAATAGAAAAAACAGATACCTTATTTACATAAATATTCAGACCCTTTGCTATGAGAGTCGAAATTGAGCTCAGGTGCATCCTGTTTCCATAGATCATCCTTGTTGTTTTTACAACTTGATTGGAGTTCACCGGTAGTAAATTCAATTGATTGGACATGATTTGGAAAGGCACACACTTGTCTATATAAAGTCCCACAGTTGACAGTGCATGTCAGAGCAGAAACCAAGCCATGAGGTCGAAGGAATTGTCCGTAGAGCTCCGAGACAGGCTTGTGTTGAGGCACAGGGAAGGATACCAAAAAAGGCAGGACTGTGTCGGCACAGATCTAGGGAAGGGTACCAAAACATTTCTGGAGTATTGAAGTTCCCCAAGAACACAGTGGCCTCCATTCTTAAAAGGAAGAAGTTTGGAACCTCAAAGATTCTTCCTAGAGCTGGCCGCCCGGCAAAACTGAGCAATCGGGGGAGAAGGGCCTTGGTCAGGAAGGTGATCAAGAACCCGATGGTCACTCTGACAGAGCTCCAGAGTTCCTCTCTGGAGATGGGAGAACCTTCCAGAAGGACAACCATCTCTGCAGCACTACCTCAGACTGGGGCGAATGTTCACCTTCCAACAGGACAACGACCCTAAGCACACTGCCAAGACAATGCAGGATCGGCTTCGGGACAAGTCTCTGAATGTCCTTGAGTGGCCCAGCCAGAGCCCAGACTTGAACCCGATCGAACATCTCTGGAGAGACCTGAAAATAGCTGTGCAGCGATGCTCTCCTTCCAACCTGACAGAGCTTGAGAGGATCTGCAGAGAAGAATGGGAGTAACTCTCCAAATACAGGTGTGCCAAGCTTGTAGCATCATTCCTAATAAGACTCGAGGCTGCAATCGCTGCCAAAGGTACTTCAACAAAGTACTGAGTAAATGGCCTGAATACTTATGTAAATGTGGTTTTTCTGTGGTTAAAAAAAAAAACTAATTTGCAAAAATGTCTAAAACCAGTTTTTGCTTTGTCATTATGGGGTATTGTGTGTAGATTGATGAAGGAAAAAAATAAGTCTAACGTAACAAAATGTGGAAAAAGGGAAATGGTCTGAATACTTTCTGAATTCACTGTAAGTGACTCAAAACATAATCAAATCAAATGGTGTCCCATGCTATGAAATTTTTTGAATTAGATTTTTGATTTTTGTTCTGAAATATGATCTCATTTAAACATACCGTATATAGCTCCATTTATATTTTCAACATACTGTATATCTGGTTTTAGTCTTAAGCTTACACTGAAAACATTTAATCCCAAAGTTGTCTGTCTGACCACCCGCTCCCACATAATCTGTCTGGGCCCCCCCGCGTCCTCTCTAATCTAAACTGTGTTTACTGTGGGTATTATCCTTTCTATTCAGATGATTTTCTAGAGTAACCACAGAACTGCACTACCACATTACGCCACTCACACATGAATAATATCAGAAACAGATAATTTAGGTGAAAGTCACTTTTCAATAAGGAGCATTTCTAACCCTGTTACGCACAATGTGCTGGACATGTGTTCTCTATGTTAAACTGCTGTACTAGCCTCAGCTCTCTCTGTCTCTGTAGCTGAGCGGCGTGTGCGTCCCATCATTCTGGTGATTAAGAGGTGGGCCAGACATCACGGGATAAACGATGCCAGCAAAGGAACACTCAGCAGCTACACTCTAGTACTGATGGTACTACACTACCTTCAGAGTGAGTGAACGCACAAACACATACATACACACACACACACACACACAGTGCTCATGGTCCTGCACTAACTGCGATATACCTCTGACATTCCTTTGTCCATGGAAACCACTACACTGTTTAACCCAGTGTGCATGTCTCTACAGCTCTGCCTGAACCAGTCATTCCCTCTCTGCAGAAGGAATATCCGGTAAGGGAATTAACATTGACTCTTAACCCTATCAGTCCCGAGACCCCAGCAAAAATTCGCATTTTCATTATTTGACTTTAATTTATCTGCATGCCCTTATATTTAGCCTCACAATTAAGTGTTTTACCATTTTATTTTCAGGACAACCAGGTCTACAAGTAGAACACACAACTATTTGACAAACGGTTGCATTCATGAGATTTTTTGACAAATGTCAATATAAATGAATTTCTATGAATGCTGTAAGGACAGATTGTTTGCTCAGTGGGAAATGAATATCCAACTAGTCAGTGACAACTGTGTGGAGTCTGGTGTTCCTAGGATGTTCTATGAAGAAGAAACCCTTACTTTCTAATGACTCTTTGTGTTGCTTGTGAGCGTAATAGAGCCAAACGTGTATTTGTGAGAGTCAGCTTTTCATAGTTTGTAGCTCAAACCATTACGTACTGTACAGACGTTTTTGTAAAAAGACCCGTCCCAGGTTCCCTAAGGGATCTGCCCTTGTCTCACAAACACAGCTGTAGTTCAGCCCTCGTTAATCACACAGATTAATGGTTGGTAGCAACGGATGCAGAAGAAATAGAAGTCAACACACACAATGTTTAAAAGGGGTTAAAGTCCAAAACCCGCCGGCGTTGCAGTGAATAGACAACAAAGGCTATATTAACTCCGATGTACACACCAATGGGTGTCATAACCAGCCATACAATAACGCAATATGTCACAACAGGTGTAAATATATGGGTCATGACAGGGTTATGTCAGCTGTTATGACATTCTGACATATTATTTTTGCCAAATTCCATTTTGTCTATTTGTTTTTTCAGGTTTTGTATTTCCCCCAGTTTTTTCAGGTTTTCACTCTCCAAATCACACTAAATCAAATCAAATTTTATTGGTCACATGCGCCGAATACAACAGGTGCAGACATTACAGTGAAATGCTTACTTACAGCCCTTAACCAACAGTGCATTTATTTTAAACAAAAAAGTAAGAATAAAACAACAACAAAAAAGTGTTGAGAAAAAAAGAGCAGAAGTAAAATAAAGTGACAGTAGGGAGGCTATATATACAGTAAAATAAAGTGACAGTAGGGAGGCTATATATACAGGGGGGTACCGTTGCATTGTCAATGTGCGGGGGCACCGGCTAGTTGAGGTAGTTGAGGTAATATGTACATGTGGGTAGAGTTAAAGTGACTATGCATAAATACTTAACAGAGTAGCAGCAGCGTAAAAAGGATGGGGTGGGGGGGCAGTGCAAATAGTCCGGGTAGCCATGATTAGCTGTTCAGGAGTCTTATGGCTTGGGGGTAGAAGCTGTTGAGAAGTCTTTTGGACCTAGACTTGGCACTCCGGTACCGCTTGCCGTGCGGTAGCAGAGAGAACAGTCTATGACTAGGGTGGCTGGAGTCTTTGACAATTTTGAGGGCCTTCCTCTGAATAGAAAAACAACTACATTGGCTGTTCTAAATCCACAACAATGCTTAAACTACATCAGGAGACTACTTTTGTGGTCTGGGAAAAAAATCTAATAAAGTAAGAGACGTGTTTGGCTAGCGATGTTTCTGTACTACACGCGATGCCCCCCCCCCCGATTGATCATCATGATATCATTCTGCCAGCTAGGCCTACTTTGCAGTCAACATTTAATTCGAAACGTTTTTGGAAAGCCTTTAGAAATACGTTTTTCAGCATGCCATCTGGCTACAAAACACAAACGAGCGCATTCCCAATGCCGTGACTTCTTCGGAAAGTTGCAGGAAATATGAATGACTGATGCTTGCTCTATGAAAAACTAGTGGAATTTAACTACATTCTAATAAGTTCAAAACATTTAATAGATTTTCTACTAAGTAAAAAAAAAAGAAAGATGTATTGTTCAATTCCGTTTTATTGTCTGGATTCCGCGATTCCGTCCTGTGTTTTTTTTGGGGGCGGGGGGTTTGTTGCAAAACTTTTTGCTACGGTGCAAAACAATTTCCAACGGTGTCGCTGATGAATACATCCCTGCTGTTTCAGGATTCTTTCCGTCCCTCCATGGACATCCACCTGGTGCCTGAAGGTCCTAGAGACATCCCCCCCTACTCCTCGTCCAACCAGGCCTCCCTGGGAGAGCTGCTGCTGGGCTTCCTCAAGTACTACGCCTCTGTCTTTAGGTAATACTGCTCAAATATTCCTGAAGTACTTTCTTCAGGTATGAGCCTTCAAATAATCCTCAAACTCGTACTACAGCAATGTCATCAGGTAAGTAAAGTCGCCGCCTCTTTACTGTAGGTGACAATTAAACTCTATCAGTCCATAAAGACTTTATAAAAGCTACATAACACATAACATTCATCATAAGGTGTTTAAGTTATCTACAATTATTAAATTATGAGCAACGGCAGATGTAAAGCTAGTTGTAATTGGTGTTATAGATGACTGTTGTCATGTGCTCTCAACTGTTGCTATAACACATGCTGTATGACCACTCATGTCATGTGCTATAACATGCTATTTAGGAGTCTACATACTAGATGTTACAAACCTTTGTGTCATAATTACAATACATGGACTTATGGGCGTCATAACCATGTCTTGAGCTGTTATAGAGTGTACACACACATCGATTTGCAGAGAAATAAAACAGTGCTTATACCACTGGATGAGTTCAGAATATCTCAAGACCTTGCCATTTTTAAGGATAGGATCGAAACATCCCCAAGAAACATGGACAAATGGGTCACAAATGTACTTATTTATTTATTGTCACAATAACGAGACATCGCTGCCAAAGGTGCTTCAACAAAGTACTGATTAAAGGGTCTGAATTTGGAAAGTTTTCAGACCCCATGACTTTTTCCACATTTTGTTACATTACTGCCTTATTCTAAGATGGATTAAATTGTTTGTTTCCCTCATCAATTTACACACAGATTGATGGGAAACTGCTATAGACCACCAAGTGCTAACAGTCAGTATTTGGATAACGTGTGAAATGCTTAATAATGTATTTGATCTCTGATTTTAAATATTGACTGGCTTTCATCAAGCTGTCCACTTAAGAGAGAGCTTCAAACTGTAACCACTGTAACCAGTGCCTGCAACCTGGTTACAGTTTTGTAGTGATTCCTATGTTGTTGATATAAATAATATTTCTTGGTCCGTGGTGTGTAATGAGGAGCAAACAGACGCTGCATTTGACACATTCATGAAATTGCTTATTCCAGTTACTAAGCATGCACCTATTAAGAAAATGACTGTAAAAACTGTTAAATCCCTTTGGATTGATGAGGAATTTAAAAATGGTATGGTTGAGAGGGATGAGGCAAAAGGAATGGCAAATAAGTCTGGCTGCACAACTGATTGGCAAACGTATTGCAAATTGAGAAATCATGTGGCTAAACTGAATAAAAATAGTAAACTATACTATGAAAAAAAAAGATAAATGACATAAAGAATGATAGTAAAAAGCTTTGGAGCATCTTAAATGAAATTATGGGCAAAAAGGCAAACTCAGCTCTATCATTCATTGAATCAGATGGCTCATTCAATCCAAAACCGACTGATATTGCCAACTACTTTAATGATTTTTTAATTGCTAATCTTGCCAAACTTAGGTATGACATGCCAGCAACAAATGCTGACACTACACATCCAAGTATATCTGACCAAATTATGAAAGTCGAGCGTTGTAATTTTCATTTCCGTAAAGTGAGTGTGGAAGAGGTGAAAAACGTATTGTTGTCTATCAACAATGACAAGCCACCGGGGTCTGACAACTTGGATGGAAAGTTACTGAGGATAATAGCGGACGATATTGCCACTCCTATTTGCCATAGTTTCAATTTAAGCCTACTAGAAAGTGTGTGCCCCTAGGCCTGGAGGGAAGCAAAAGTAATTCCGCTACCTAACAATAGTAAAGCCCCCTTTACTGGCTCAAATAGCCGACCAATCAGCCTGTTACCAACCCTTAGTAAAGTTTTGGAAAAAAGTGTGTTTGACCAGATACAATGCTATTTTACAGTAAACAACTTGACAACAGACTTTCAGCACGCTTATAGAGAAGGACATTCAGCAAGCACAGCACTTACACAAATGACTGATGATTGGCTGAGAGAAATGTATGATAAAAAGATTGTGGGGGCTGTTAGACTTCAGTGCTGATGCAAGTAACTAATGCAAGCAGTAAAAATGTAGATTTAAAAAAACAGATAAAAATACACCTTATGGAACAGCAGGGACTGTGAAGTAACACAAACATAGACACATGCATGCACACACACACACACGATAACATTTGTATTTATTATGGATCCCCATTAGCTACTCTTCCTGGGGTCCGGCAAAATTAAGGCAGTAATGAAATTTTAAAAACATGACAATAAATTAATTACAGAATTCACAACACACTGTGTGCCCTCAGGTCCATACTCTACTACCACATATCTACAACACAAAATCCATGTGTACGTGTGTATAGTGCGTATGTTATCGTGTGTATGCATGTGTCTGTGCCTATGTTTGTTTTGCTTCACAGTCCCGCTGTTCAATAAGGTGTATTTTTATAGTTTTTTTAAATCTGATTTTACTGCTTGGATCAGTTACCTGATGTGGAATAGAGTTCCATGTAGTCATGGCTCTGTGTAGTACTGTGCGCCTCCCATAGTCTGTTCTGGACTTGGGGACTGTGAAGAGACCTGTGGCATGTCTTGTGGGGTATGCATGGGTGTCTGAGCTGTGTGCTAGTCGGTTAAACAGACAGCTCTCACAAATACAAGTAGTGAGGAAGTCAACCTCTTCTCTGCCTTGAGCCAGGAGTGATTGACGTATTGATGTTTGCACTCTGTGTACATCCAAGGGCCAGTCGTGCTGCCCTGTTCTGAGCCAATTACAATTTTCCTAAGTCCCTCTTTGTGGCAGCTGACCACACGACTGAACAGTAGTCCAGGTGCGACAAAACTCCCTGCCAATGAAAAAAATAATTAAAGTAGTTGGCAATATCAGTCGGTTTTGTAATGAATGAGCCATATGATTCAATGAATGATGGAGCTGAGTTTGCCTTTTTGCCCATAATTTCATTTAAGGTGCTCCAAAGCTTTTTACTATCATTCTTTGTCATTTATCTTTGTTTCATAGTGTAGTTATTTTGTAATTTTATTCAGTTTAGTCACATGATTTCTCAATTTGCAATGCGTTTGCCAATCGGTTGTGCAGCCAGACTTATTTGCCATTCCTTTTGCCTCATCCCTCTCAACCATACAATTTTTCAATTCCTCATCAATCCACAGGGATTTAAGTTTTTTTGTCATTTCCTTAATGGTTGCATGCTTATTAGTAACTGGGATAAGCAATTTCATAAATGTGTCAAGTGCAACGTCTGTTTTCTCTTCATTACACGCCACGGACCAACAAATATTATTTACATCAACGACATAGGAATCACTGCAAAACAAATTGTATGACCCTGTTATGCACTATATTAGTCCCAGCCTTTGGATCTTTTGTTTTTGAAGATGCAGTAAGGGAAAAAAGTATTTGATCCCCTGCTGATTTTGTACATTTGCCCACTGACAAAGAAATGATCAGTCTATAATTTTAATGGTAGGTTTATTTGAACAGTGAGAGACAGAATAACAACAATAAAATCCAGAAAAACGCATGTCAAAAATGTTATAAATTGATTTGCATTTTAATGAGGGAAATAAGTATTTGACCCCCTCTCAATCAGAAAGATTTCTTTCCCAGGTGTCTTTTTATACAGGTAACGAGCTGAGATTAGGAGCACACTCTTAAAGGGAGTGCTCCTAATCTCAGCTTGTTACCTGTATGAAAGACGCCTGTCCACAGAAGCAATCAATCAATCAGATTCCAAACTCTCCACCATGGCCAAGACCAAAGAGCTCTCCAAGGATGTCGGGGACAAGACTGAAGACCTACACAAGGCTGGAATGGGCTACAAGACCATCACCAAGCAGCTTGGTGAGAAGGTGACAACAGTTGGTGCGATTATTCGCAAATGGAAGAAACACAAAAGACCTGTCAATATTCCTCGGCCTGGGGCTCCATGCAAGATCTCACCTCGTGGAGTTGCAATGATCATGAGAGGGGTGAGGAATCAGCCCAGAACTGCACGGGAGGATCTTGTCAATGATCTCAAGGCAGCTGGGACCATAGTCACCAAGAAAACAATTGGTAACACACTACACCGTGAAGGACTGAAATCCTGCAGCGCCGGCAAGGTCCCCCTGCTCAAGAAAGCACATATACATGCCCGTCTGTTTGCCAATTAACATCTGAATGATTCAGAGGAGAACTGGGTGAAGGTGTTGTGGTCAGATGAGACCAAAATCAAGCTCTTTGGCATCAACTCAACTCGCCGTGTTTGGAGGTGGAGGAATGCTGCCTATGACCCCAACAACACCATCCCCACCGTCAAACATGACGTTGGAAACAACTTCACTGCATCAAAGGGATGATGGACGGGGCCATGTACTGTCAAATCTTGGGTGAGAACCTCCTTCCTTCAGCCAGGGCATTGAAAATGGGTCGTGGATGGGTATTGCAGCATGACAATGACCCAAAACACACGGCCAAGGCAACAAAGGAGTGGCTCAAGAAGAAGCACATTAAGGTTCTGGAGTGGCCTAGCCAGTCTCCAGACCTTAATCCCATAGAAAATCTGTGGAGGGAGCTGAAGGTTTGAGTTGCCAAACGTCAACCTCGAAACCTTAATGACTTGGAGAAGATCTGCAAAGAGGAGTGGGACAAAATCCCTCCTGAGATGTGTGAAAACCTGGTGGCCAACTACAAGAAACATCTGACCTTTGTGATTGCCAACAAGGGTTTTCCCACCAAGTACTAAGTCATGTTTTGCAGAGGGGTCAAATACGTATTTCCCTCATTTAAAATGCAAATCAATTCATAACATTTTTGACATGCGTTTTTCTGGATTTTTTTGTTGTTATTCTATCTCTCACTGTTCACTGTTCATAAATCTACCATTAAAATTATAGACTGATCATGTCTTTGTCAGTGGGAAAAAGTACAAAATCAGCAGGGGATCAAATATTTTTTTCCCTCACTGTATGGCTACTATATTGTGATCACTACATCCAATGGATCTGGATACTGCTTTCAAGCACATTTCTGCAGCATTAGTAATAATGTGATCAATACATGTTGATTTCATTCCTGTGCTGTTTGTAACTACCCTGGTAGGTTGACTGATAACCTGAACCAGGTTGCAGGCACTGGTTACAGTTTGCAGCTTTCTCTTAAGTGATCATGGCGCTGACAGACATGGGAGCTCTGCTTCTAGCTCCTTAGCAACTTTGCAGTGTTTTTAATGTGTTATTTCTTACATTATTAGCCCAGAATGTAATTACATACAGACGGAAATAACTTTTGGATATCAGAGCGGCGGTAACTCACCAGCATTACGACCAGGAATACGACTTTCCTAAATTGGATTCTTTGTTCGTACCCCCCAGGGCAATTTAACTTATCCCAGAGGCTGCTCCAAGTTGTCTCTGCTAGCTGACTTTTAGTCCGACTCAGGAGGCGGGCACACCATCCACCGCTTCCGAGTATATTTGCTAATGTTCAGTCTCTGGACAATAAAATAGATGAGCTCAGGGAGAGGATCTCCTTCCATAGAGACGTCAGGGACTGTAACATACTCTGTTTCACGGAATCATGGCTCTCTCGGGATATACTGTCCATGTCCATACAGCCAGCTGGGTTCTTAGTTCATCGCGCAGACAGGAATAAAGAACTCTCCGGGAAGAAGATAGGTGGGGGTGTATACTTCATGATTAACTACTCATGGTGTGATTTTGATAACATACAGAAACTCAAGTCCTTTTGTTCACCCGACCTAGAATACCTCACAATCAAATGCCGACCGTATTACCTCCAAAGAGTTCTCTTCGGTTATTGTCACAGACGTGTATATTCCCCCTCAAGCCGATACCACGACGGCCCTCAAGGAACTACACTGAACTTTATGCAAACTGGAAACCACATATCCTGAGACCGCATTTATTGTAGCTGGGGATTTTAATAAAGCAAATTTAAGGAAAACGCTACTGAAGTTCTATCAACACATTGACTGTAGTACTCGTTTAAGGAAAACACTAGATCACTGCTACTCGCCTTTTCGAGATGCCTACAAGGCCCTCCCCTGCCCTCCCTTCGGCAAATCAGATCACGACTCAATTTTGCTCCTCCCTTCCTACAGGCAGAAACTCAAACAGGAAGTACCCATGCTAAGGTCTAGTCAACACTGGTCTGACCAATCGGAATCCATGCTTCAAGATTATTTTGGGATATATTCCGGGTAGCCTTTGAGAATAACATTGATGCTTACATTGACACAGTGACTGAGTTCATCAGGAAGTGTATAGGGGATGTTGTTCCAACAGTGACTATTAAAACCTACCCAAACCAGAAACCGTGGATAGATGGCAGCATTTGCGCAAAACTGAAAGCACGATCCACCGCATTTAACCATGGCAAGGTGACTGGGAATATGGTTGAATACAAACAGTGTAGTTATTCCCTCCGTAAGGCAATCAAACAGGCAAAATGTCAGTACAGAGACAAAGTGGAGTCACAATTCAATGGCTCAGACACGAGATGTATGTGGCAGGGTCTACAGACAATCATGGATTACAAAGGGATAACCAGCCAAGTCGCGGACACCGACATCTTACTCCCAGACAAGCTAAACACTTTCTTCGCCCACTTTGAGGATAACACAGTGCCACCGACGCGGCCTGCTCCCAAGGACTGTGGGCTCTCGTTCTCCGTGGCCGACGTGAGTAAGACATTAAAGCATGTTAACCCTCGCAAGGCTGCCGGCCCAGATGGCATCCCTAGCCATGTCCTCAGAGCATGCGCAGTCCAGCTGGCTGGAGTGTTTATGGACATATTCAATCTCTCCCTATCCCAGTCTGCTGTCCCCACTTGCTTCAAGATGTCCACTGTTGTTCCTGTACCCAAGAAAGCAAAGGTAACTGAACTAAATGACTATGGCCCGTAGCACTCACGTCTGTCATCATATCACCTCAACCTTACCTGACACCCAAGACCCACTTCAATTTTCTTACCGCACCAATAAATCCACAGACGGTGTAATCGCCATCGCACTGCACACTGCCCTATCCCATCTGGACAAGAGGAATACCTACGTCAGAATGCTGTTCATTGACTATAGCTCAGCCTTCAACACAATAGTACCCTCCAAGCTCATCATTAAGCTCGGGGCCCTGGGTCTGAACCCGTCCCTGTGCAACTGGTCCTGGACTTCCTGACGGGCGACCCCCAGGTGGTGAAGGTAGGAAACAACATCTCCACTTCGCTAATCCTCAATACAGCATCTCCACAAGGGTGAGTGCTCAGCCCCCTCCTGTACTCCCTGTTCACCCAGGACTGCGTGGCCACGCACGCCTCCAACTCAATCATCAAGTTTGCAGACGACACAACAGTAGTAGGCTTGATTACCAACAATTACGAGACAGCCTACAGGTAGGATGTGAAGGCCCTGGCAGAGTGGGGTCAGGAAAATAATCTCTCTCAACGTCAACAAAATGAAGGAACTAATCGTGTACTTCAGGAAACAGCAGAGGGAGCACGTCCCTATCCACATCGACGGTACCGCAGTGGAGAAGGTGGAAAGCTTCAAGTTCCTCGGCGTACTCATAACTGACAATCTGAAATGGTCCACCCACACAGACAGTGTGGTGTGAAGGTGCAACAGCGCCTAAGACCCTCATACATTTTTACAGATGCACAATTGAGAGCATCCTGTCGGGCTTTATCACCGCCTGTTACGGCAACTGCACCGCCCGCAACCGCAGGGCTCTCCAGAGGGTGGTACGCTGCCTGCCCTCCAGGACACCTACAGCACCCGATGTCACAGGAAGGCCAAAAAGATAACCAAGGACATCAACCACCCAAGCCACGGCCTGTTCACCCCGCTATCATCCAGAAGGCGAGGTCAGTACAGGTGCATCAGAGCTGGGACAGAGTGACTGGAAAAACAGCTTCTATCTCAAGGCAATCAGACTGTTAAATAGCCATCACTAGCCCGGTAACACCCGGCTACTCAACCCTGCACCTTAGAGGCTGCTGCCCTATATACATATACATGGAATCACTGGCCACTTTAATAATGGAACTGTCGTGGTAATTATTCTAATCAAAGGAGAGACTTTTAGATATCCTCAAAACAATTGAACTGTATTAATTACTGCAGTAATGGAGTGGGAACGGTCACCCAATGGTATAGAGTTTAAAGCCCAAATAAACAGGATTCGGTTACAACTCTTTATAGTCTTCCTGAGTCCTTGTTGACGAAGAACAGATATGTGAAATTATACAAAGGTACATTGTGCTCTCATGCAACAGACATCAAGATTTACATGGTGCCAAATATATGTCTCTAGTTCATTTACTGCTTGTTTATACAAAAATACTAATGCAACATAGGATACTAAGTCCTTTTCTCAGAATGATGGAGTCCAGTATTCATCTATCATATGGGATAAATAAACTGGAGATTGGGTCTTCCTGGCACCGACAGACAGGCACACAGACACTAATCATGTAATGAAATGTTGTCTAATCACCAAGCCATTGGAAATCGACTGTCAGTTCAATCTCAGATGCTCATCTCAGTTCCCACAGACGCATGCGAGTTCTAAAAACCCTATTATGTTGCCTCTCAGAAGAACAGACAGTGTGAATGTACTAATATAGGAATACGTTCTAATATAAAAGTAATGTGATTAACATAATGTTGTAATTCTACAACAGAACACTAGTCACTTTCATAATGTTTACATACTGCTTTACTCATCTCATATGTATATACTGTATTCTATTCTACTGTATTTAGTCAATGCCACTTCGACATTGCTTGTCCTAATATTTATATATTTCTTTATTCCATTCTTTTACTTTCAGATTTGTGTATTGTTAAGTTGCGTCAATTCAAATCTGGTATTAGGAACAAAAGAGGTCAATACACGTCTTCTAAAATAGACTAGTATTTTAATTAATGCAAACCACTTCAATGGTAAATATGATGTTCGTATATACGGGTCCACTGAAATACCACACAGGGCACTCAGAGAACTAAGCCATTGTTATGAGTTCTTCTTAAAATAGTCTGACAGAGATAGTTCCCGCTCCCTGCTGGCCAATCAGAGTAGAGACTGAGCGTGGTTTAGACTTACTCAGCCTATCCGTTGGCGCACAGGCTGGTCCCAGACCCTTGGCGCTCCACTGTTGCACACTGTTGCCAGGCATAAGTTGTTATCATCACAACCTGTAGAGTCAGCACCCATAGACACTGTTCCCCTGTACCTACGTCCTTGAGCGTGGTTTAACAAAGAGGCAGTGTTCGTGTCTGTGAGAAATACAAGTCTTATCTCATCCTACCCCCTAACGTTCCTCAGATGAATCACAGCTTGTTATGTGAAACAATGTATATCAGTACAGTACAAACCCATTATGTTTAATCATTAATGCATTCCTTCTAAGATAGTCATCACATCTAGATCCCCACAGTATTGTTGTGAATTGTTAGATACTACTGCACTTTTGGAGCAAGGAACACAAGCATTTCGCTACACCCGCAATAACATATGCTAAATATGTGTATGTGACCAATAACATTTGATTTGAACCTGAACCAGGTTGTAGGCACTGGTTACAGTGTAAGCTTTTTCTTGAGTGGGCAGCTTGATGAATGCCGGTCAATATTGAAATCACCCAGAAAATATTCCGCTGTTGATATCACATACATTATCATGCATTTCACACATGTTATCCAGACACTGACTGTTAGCACTTGGTTGTCTCTTGTTGGCAGATTAACCTGTAGCCATATTACTTAACATGAGATCCTCTAATCTTTACAGGAATGTGGTTCTGAATATGAACAGCAACATCTCCACCACTGGCATTTCTGTATTTTATGTAAATGTAATAACCTTGTATTGCTACCACTGTGAGTTTCAGAGATGGTCAGAATATTAATGTAATCTGTTACTAGCAAGTTATTAATTTCATGAACCTTGTTTTTTAAGCTACATACAGTGGGGAGAACAAGTATTTGATACACTGCCAATTTTGCAGGTTTTCCTACTTACAAAGCATGTAGAGGTCTGTAATTTTTATCATAGGTACACTTCAACTGTGAGAGACGGAATCTAAAACAAAAATCCAGAAAATCACATTGTATGATTTTTAAGTAATTCATTTGCATTTTATTGCATGACATAAGTATTTGATACATCAGAAAAGCAGAACTTAATATTTGGTACAGAAACCTTTGTTTGCAATTACAGAGATCATACGTTTCCTGTAGGTCTTGACCAGGTTTGCACACACTGCAGCAGGGATTTTGGCCCACTCCTCCATACAGACCTTCTCCAGATCCTTCAGATTTCGGGGCTGTCGCTGGGAAATACGGACTTTCAGCTCCCTCCAAAGATTTTCTTATTGGGTTCAGGTCTGGAGACTGGCTAGGCCACTCCAGGACCTTGAGATGCTTCTTACGGAGCCACTCCTTAGTTGCCCTGGCTGTGTGTTTCGGGTCGTTGTCATGCTGGAAGACCCAGCCACGACCCATCTTCAATGCTCTTACTGAGGAAAGGAGGTTGTTGGACAAGATCTCGCGATACATGGCCCCATCCATCCTCCCCTCAATACGGTGCAGTCATCCTGTCCCCTTTGCAGAAAAGCATCCCCAAAGAATGATGTTTCCACCTCCATGCTTCACGATTGGGATGGTGTTCTTGGGGTTGTACTCATCCTTCTTCTTCCTCCAAACTCGGCGAGTGGAGTTTAGACCAAAAAGCTCTATTTTTGTCTCATCAGACCACATTACCTTCTCCCATTCCTCCTCTGGATCATCCAGATGGTCATTGGCAAACTTCAGACGGGCCTGGACATGCGCTGGCTTGAGTAGGGGGACCTTGCGTGCGTTGCAGGATTTTAATCCATGACGGCGTAGGGTGTTACTAATGGTTTTCTTTGAGACTGTGGTCCCAGCTCTCTTCAGGTCATTGACCAGGTCCTGCAGTGTAGTTCTGGGCTGATCCCTCACCTTCCTCATGATCATTGATGCCCCACGAGGTGAGATCTTGCATGGAGCCCCAGACCGAGGGTGATTGACCATCATCTTGAACTTCTTCCATTTTCTAATAATTGCGCCAACAGTTGTTGCCGTCTCACCAAGCTGCTTGGCTATTGTCCTGTAGCCCATCCCAGCCTTGTGCAGGTCTACAATTTTTTCCCTGAAGTCCTTACACAGCTCTCTGGTCTTGGCCATTGTGGAGAGGTTGGAGTCTGTTTGATTGAGTGTGTGGACAGGTGTCTTTTATACAGGTAACGAGTTCAAACAGTTGCATTTAATACAGGTAATGAGTGGAGAACAGGAGGGCTTCTTACAGAAAAACTAACACTAACTAACTGTGAGAGCCGGAATTCTTACTGGTTGGTAGGTGATCAAATACTTATGTCATGCAATAAAATGCAAATTAATTACTTAAAAATCATACAATGTGATTTTCTGGATTTTTGTTTTAGGTTCCGTCTCTCACTGTTGAAGTGTACCTATGATAAAAATTACAGACCTCTACATTCTTTGTAAGTAGGAAAAGCTTTAAAACAGTGTATCAAATACTTGTTCTCCCCACTGTATGTTAACGTGGACTATTTTCATCACTTTTCTGGGATGTTTGCTTGTTTTCATTGCTTTACTGGGAAGCTAAGCAGAAGTAGATATTCTCATGTTCTTTATGTTAGTGCAGGGTTAGCTGCACACGGTGGACTTCCTACTAGGGCACACCGCCTCAGCGCTAACAGCATCAATCTGGTTCATAGACAAATGATTGCTGCATACTGTAGGATCAGCAGAGGCATTCAGGGCAGTTAGAGGGACATTAATTAGGTTACTTACATTGTCTACCAATGCCCCTGGTATAATGTACATTTGCTAAAGCATTATGATGACTCAGCGACACAATGGTAGGGATTAACTGAGCTGGGCTTGGGATATTGATAAGTCATTGTCTCGACGCAGTCTTATAATGCTGTGAAAGGATCCAGGAACCCAAATTATTTGGGTGGATCCCATCCTCCTTATAAAACGTGTTTTGTTTCCAAAAGGTATCAATTGTCAAAAAAAGTTACACCCATTGAGCTGCAATAATCACATAGCCAGTAGTGAAGAGAGAGAATCCTGCTAAAGCTTTCAATGCTGCGATTCAGTGAGGGCACAGGCCAGAGAGTCAATCAGCTCTTTGAAATCTAGTTTCAACTGTTCAGAGCTGCCCTTCATAATTTCATTAAAACCCACATGGACTACGATAGGATCGATGTCCATATCGAGCTCCGGGATAGGACATTAACATTTCTTACCATGGAGCTGCCCAAAATCACGGCTGGCGAGAAAGGAATTCGCCCACGCTTCACAGGATGGTGCAGGCCTCCGACAGATGGAGAATCCCCGCTCATTCCAGAGCAGGGACGGAAGGTTGTCGACTTCGAAATCGTAGGGGAAGGAGTAGGAGTAGGCACAGCGGCGGCAGACACAGGTACCCCCAGTGACGAAGGTGCAGGAAGATCAGGCTCCAGGGTGGCGAAACTATTCGTTGTTTATATCTGCTCCGGGCCTCTTGTTGGGAGTGCAGGCTGCTTTGCGGCCGCTGTCTTCGGCTTCCACGGCTCGTGACATGCGACCATCGTTGATTGCCATGCTCCTCTTGCTGTGCTCCTTCGACTCCGCTATCATATGTGGGAGGAGAGGCAGGAGATGGCTCCCCTGGCGAACAAACTCTTGGCAACACTGGCCAGTTGGATAACGACAAATGACAAGACTGAGATGCATTCAACATGCGCGAACGCCGTCCAGCCACCGGCGTAGAAAATGTCAACATTCCACTGTGTTTCCCCCAGTTTATTACGTAGGCTGGCTACCTGCGTGATCAAGAAAGCCACCTCCAAGCCTATAATCCTCGGCAAGCAAACATTTGCTGCATTGGAACTCTGAGTGATCCAGTTTGTCCCGAAACAAAGTGTAGTAGATACAGCTCCTACACCGCTGGAACCATTCATTTAACTCTCCAGACAGAGGGTTCCATTGGAAAACTAATCTGGGACTAACTTTGTTAGCTTGAGGGCTAACGTTAGCAGCTTAGCTAGGTTAACGGCTCTTTCAAGCAGACTTGTCAGTTAAGCAGGATTCCTGGACAAGAAAGAGTGGTCCTAGCTGTTAAAAGCTAACCGTGTCACGGAATCCATGCAAAAACAAGTTTGGTATTAATACGCACTATACACACATGCACATATGGATTTTGTATCGTAGATGTGGTAGTGGTGGAGTAGGGGCCTGAGGGTTAACAGTGTTGTGAATGTATTGTAATGTTTTTCAAATGGTATAACCCCCTTAATTTAGCTGGACCCCAGGAAGAGTAGCTGCTGCCCATACAAATACACAGTAACCCATAATGACAAAGCAAAACCTTTTTTTGCAATTGTGTGTGTGTAACGATGGTCAATAACTTCAGTTGAAGTCGGAAGTTTACATACACTTAGGTTGTAGTCATTAAAACTTGTTTTTCAACCACTCCACATATTTCTTGTTAACAAACTATAGTTTTGGCAAGTCGGTTAGGACATCTACTTTGTGCATGACACAAGTAAATTGTCCAACAATTGTTTACAGACAGATTATTTCACTTATAATTCACTATCACAATTCCAGTGGGTCAGAAGTTTACATACACTAAGTTGACTGTGGTCCTCTGTAGCTCAGCTGGTAATGCACGGCGCTTGTAACGCCAAGGTAGTGGGTTCGATCCCCGGGACCACCCATACACAAAAATGTATGCACGCATGACTGTAAGTCGCTTTGAATAAAAGTGTCTGCTAAATGGCTTATTATTATTATTATTATTAAACAGCTTGGAAAATTCCAGAAAATGTTGCCATGGCTTTAAAAGCTTCTGATAGGCTAATTGACATCATATGAGTCAATTGGAGGTGTACCTGTGGATGTATTTCAAGGCCTACCTTCAAACTCAGTGTCCCTTTGCTTGACATCATGGGAAAATCAAAAGAAATCAGGCAAGACCTCAGAAAAAGAATTGTAGACCTCCACAAGTCTGGTTCATCCTTGGGAGCAATTTCCAAATGCCTGAAGGTACCACGTTCATCTGTACAAAAAATAGTACGGAAGTATAAACACCATGGGACCACGCAGCCGTCATACCGCTCAGGAAGGAGACGCGTTCTGTCTCCTAGAGATTAACATACTTTTGTGCGAAAAGTGCAAATCAATCGCAGAACAGCAAATGACCTTGTGAAGATGCTGGAGGAAACAGTTACAAAAGTATCTATATCCACAGTAAAACGAGTCCTATATCGACATAACCTGAAAGGCCGCTGAGCAAGGAAGAAGCCACTGCTCCAAAACCGCCATAAAAAAAGCCAGACTACGGTTTGCAACTGCACATGGGGACAAAGATCATACTTTTTGGAGAAATGTCCTCTGGTCTGATGAAACCAAAATAGAACTATTTGGCCATAATGACCATCGTTATGTTTGGAGGAAAAAGGGGGGGCTTGCAAGCCGAAGAACACCATGGGGGTGGCAGCATGGGGGTGGCAGCATCATGCTGTTGGGCTGCTTTGCTGCACTTCACAAAATAGATGGCATCATGAGGAAGGAAAATAATGTGGATATATTGAAGCAACATCTCAAGAAATCAGTCAGGAAGTTTAAAGCTTGGTCGCAAATGGGTCTTCCAAATGGACAAATGACCCCAAGCATACTTCCAAAGTTGTGGCAAAATGGCTTAAGGACAACAAAGTCAAGGTATTGGCATGACCATCACAAAGCCCTGACCTCAATCCTATAGATAATGTGTGAGCAGAACTGAAAGGGTGTGTGCGAGCAAGGAGGCCTACAACCCTGACTCAGTTACACTAGCTCTGTCAGGAGTAATGGGCCAAAATTCACCCAACTTATTGAGGGAAGCTTGTGGAAGGCTACCCGAAACGTTTGACCCAAGTTAAACAATTTAAGGCAATGCTACCAAATACTAATTGAGTGTATGTGAACTTCTGACCCACAGGAATGTGATGAAAGAAATCAAAGCTGAAATAAATCATTCTCTCTACTATTATTCTGACATTTCACATTCTTAAAATAAAGTGGTGATGCTAACTGACCTAAAACAGGACATTTTTACTAGGATTAAATGTCAGGAATTGTGAAAAACTGCGTTTAAATGCATTTGTCTAAGGTGTATGTAAACCTCCGACTTCAACTGTATTCCAATTCAAGTCAACCCCATGGTATTTTTTAATAGAGGATTACCTGCGGCCTTGGACTGATTCATGTACAGTGGGGAAAAAAGTATTTAGTCAGCCACCAATTGTGCAAGTTCTCCCACTTAAAAAGATGAGAGAGGCCTGTAATTTTCATCATAGGTACACGTCAACTATGACCGACAATGAGGAAAAAAAATCCAGAAAATCACATGTAGGATTTTTTATGAATTTATTTGCAAATTATGGTGGAAAATAAGTATTTGGTCAATAACAAAAGTTTCTCAATACTTTGTTATATACCCTTTGTTGGCAATGACACAGGTCAAACGTTTTCTGTAAGTCTTAACAAGGTTTTCACACACTGTTGCTGGTATTTTGGCCCATTCCTCCATGCAGATCTCCTCTAGAGCAGTGATGTTTTTGGGCTGTCGCTGGGCAACACGGACTTTCAACTCCCTCCAAAGATTTTCTATGGGGTTGAGATCTGGAGACTGGCTAGGCCACTCCAGGGCCTTGAAATGCTTCTTATGAAGCCACTCCTTCGTTGCCCGGGCGGTGTGTTTGGGATCATTGTCATGCTGAAAGACCCAGCCACGTTTCATCTTCAATGCTCTTGCTGATGGAAGGAGGTTTTCACTCAAAATCTCACGATACATGGCCCCATTCATTCGTTCCTTTACACTGATCAGTCGTCCTGGTCCCTTTGCAGAAAAACAGCCCCAAAGCATGATGTTTCCACCCCCATGCTTCACAGTAGGTATGGTGTTCTTTGGATGCAACTCAGCATTCTTTGTCCTCCAAACACGACGAGTTGAGTTTTTACCAAAAAGTTCTATTTTGGTTTCATCTGACCATATGACATTCTCCCAATCCTCTTCTGGATCATCCAAATGCACTCTAGCAAACTTCAGACGGGCCTGGACATGTACTGTCTTAAGCAGGGGGACACGTCTGGCACTGCAGGATTTGAGTCCCTGGCGGCGTAGTGTGTTACTGATGGTAGGCTTTGTTACTTTGGTCCCAGCTCTCTGCAGGTCATTCACTAGGTCCCCCCGTGTGGTTCTGGGATTTTTGCTCACCGTTCTTGTGATCATTTTGACCCCACGGGGTGAGATCTTGCGTGGAGCCCCAGATCGAGGGAGATTATCAGTGGTTTTGTATGTCTTCCATTTCCTAATAATTGCTCCCACAGTTGATTTCTTCAAACCAAGCTGCTTACCTATTGCAGATTCAGTCTTCCCAGCCTGGTGCAGGTCTACAATTTTGTTTCTGGTGTCCTTTGACAGCTCTTTGGTCTTGGCCATAGTGGAGTTTGGAGTGTGACTGTTTGAGGTTGTGGACAGGTGTCTTTTATGCTGATAACAAGTTCAAACAAGTGCCATTAATACAGGTAACGAGTGGAGGACAGAGGAGCCTCTTAAAGAAGAAGTTACAGGTCTGTGAGAGCCAGAAATCTTGCTTGTTTGTAGGTGACCAAATACTTATTTTCCACCATAATTTGCAAATAAATTCATTAAAAATCCTACAATGTGATTTTCTGGAGAAAAAAAATCTCAATTTGTCTGTCATAGTTGACGTGTACCTATGATGAAAATTACAGGCCTCTCTCATCTTTTTAAGTGGGAGAACTTGCACAATTGGTGGCTGACTAAATACTATTTTTTCCCCACTGTAAATGCTAGAAGTTTGATTTTCAAAAATTGATTTTATTGTAACTCTGGCTTCTCAATCCAACGCAGACATTCTGGTTATAGCTGAATCTTTATTAAAGAAGTCAATACCGGACTCCGATATGTCTTTGACTGGTTATAATGTTTTTAGATCCGATAGAGTTGGCAGAAGAGGGGGTGTCACCATTTAAATGTTTCTGTATCCATTACATAAATGGATGCTCTGTCCCTAAGCAATTTGAATGTCTAGTCCTAAATGTGGGCCTTGGTAATAATGCTCATTTGACACTAGTGGGAATTTATTGCCCTCCTGCGGCCTCCATATGTGCTTTTAACAAATTGTCTGACCTGTTGTCTAATTATGCTAAATCCTCATTATTAATAATGGGTGATCTTAATCTGGTTTGGTTGCTGCCAGTATCTGATGGGCTGAAAGATAATTGTATTAAGCTAAATCTAAATCCGCTGATAACAAAACCAACTCGCCCCAACTTTAAACATCCTGAAAAATATACTCTCTTAGATATTATTGTACCAAATACCCCGCATAAATGTACAGCCAATTGGATATTTGCCATTGAGTTCAGTGACCATTGTCCTGCATAAGAGATGTTAAGATACCTAAATCGATCTAATCCTTGGTTCACGCATGAATTGTCTGAAATTACAGGGGAAATCGTTTGGGCTAGACTGACTGATTTATATGTGTGATTGGCAGTCCTTCAGACAATTGAAAAATAAATGTACATCTCTGGTTAGGAAAGCAAAATCAACATATTTCTTGAATTGTGTATCGGAGAGTGGTGGAAATCCAGATAATTTCTGGAAAGTGGTAAAATCTTTGAAACAAAACTCCACCCGCTTGTTGCCCGAGCAGGTTTTGACAGCCTCTGGTCCCATACTAGACAAAATGGGAATGTGTGGTGCTTTTAATAACCATTTTGCTTAAACTTGCCACCTATTTGAAATGATCATCTCTGAAAATTCATATAATTCTACTAGAGAGGCTTCTAGTACCTCAGAACAGGTTGTAGAGAACTAACAGACTAGCATAATTTATTTTCATTTCAACCATTTGATGTCTATGATGTACTAAGTGCTTTGCTAAAGAGTGATGTAAAAAAAATCCATACGGGCTGATTCACTTAATCCCATTTTACTGCAGCTCTACACCTCTTATTGCAGAACCAGTGACCTATATTTTTACTTGACAATTGTTTCTGGTGTTATCCCTAAGATCTTGAAAGCGGCACATGTCCTCCCCCTACATAAAAGAAAATATCCTTCTGATTTTTAGATAACCACCGTCCAATCTCCAAATTATCTTGCCTTTCTAAAGTTTTAGAATCCCTGGCCAACTGTCAGCTAATAACTTTTTTAACTTCTCACTTAATGTGCACCAATCCGGTTTTATACCTGGACATAGCACCGTTTCTGCTGATACGCTTGTTTTGGATGATGTGTTAAATTGTTTATATTATAAAAATCATTATGCTGCCTTATTTATAGCCCTTTCCAAGGCGTTTGACACTGTTGACCATCACACTCTCTTTCAAAGGTTGACTGAAATAGGCATGGATCAGGCTTCTTGCAAGTGGTTTGAGAATTATCTGTCAGATAGGACTCAATGCGTGATTTTGATGGTGACAAGTCTAGTTTCCTGAATATTACAAAAGGTGTACTGCATATTACAAAAGGTGTACTGGGACCTGTTCTCTTTATACCCTACATGACCAAAAGTATGTGGACACCCGATCGTCGAACATCTCATTCCAAAATCATGGGCATTAATATGGAGTTGGTCCCCCTTTGCTGCTTTAACAGCCTCTACTCTTCTGGCTTTCCACTAGTTGTTGGAACATTGCTGCGGGGACTTGCATGAGTGAAGTCGGGCACAATGTTGGGGCGATTTAGGCTTGGCTCGCAGTCGGCTTTCCAATTCATCCCAAAGATGTTTCATGGGGTTGAGGTCAGGGCTCTGTGCAGGCCAGTCAAGTTCTTCCACACCAATCTCGACAAACCATTTATGTATGGACCACGCTTTGTGCCCGGGGGCATTTGAAATGGCCTTTCCCAAACTTTTGCCACAAAGTTGAGAGCGCAGAATCGTCTAGAATGTCATTGTATGCTGTAGCGTTAAGATTTCCCTTCACTGGAACTAAGGGGCCAAGCCCGAACCATGAAAAACCGCCCCAGACCATTATTCCTTCTCCACCAAACTTTACAGTTGGCACTATGCATTCGGGTAGGTAGCTTTCTCCTGGAATCCACCAAACCCAAATTCGGCCGTCGGACTGCCAGATGGTGAAGCGTGATTCATCACTCCAGAGAATGCATTTCCACTGCTCCAGAGTCCAATGTTGTCGAGCTTTACACCACTCCAGCAGACCCTTGACATTGCTCATGGTGATGTTAGGCTTGTGTGCGGCTGCTCGGCCATGGGTTTCCATGTTCTTCTGCTGACTTTGCTTTCAGAGGCAGTTTGGAACTCTGTAGTGAGTGATTTTAACCCGAGTACAGATGGCTTTTACGCGCTTCAGCACTCGGCGGTCCCGTTTCTGAGCTTGTGTGGCCTACCACATCACGGTTGCTGTTAGACATTTCCTATTCACAATAACGGCACTTACAGTTCACCGGGGCAGCTCTGACTTGTTGGAAAGGTGGCATCCTATGATGGTGCCACGTTGAGTCACTGAGCTCTAAGGCCATTCTACTGCCAAAGTTTGTATATGGAGATTGCATGGCCGTGTGCTCGATTTTATACACCTGTCAGCAATGAATGTGGCTGAAATAGACTTTTGTGTATATGTAGTGTATTTTAGTGTATATTACATATTTTGCTTTTAGTATGATGACTTTATAATTTCATTAACAAAAACCCAATGATGGGAGTGACTACCCTGCTTATCACTTAATAACAAACCATATTTTATTCACATTACTTTACTTGATTAAAATATTTAATTCCTTTAAGTCCTCTCTGCTCAGGCAGTAGCAGCCAGCCGGACAATCATCTATCTCTGTGGTCCCCAACGAGTCATCCTATTTAGGCTAGTTGCGAGCTAACTGCCTATGCTGTCAGACAAAATCGACATTTTAGTAGTTCTTTAAAGTAGATAAGGCAGGGGTGGGCAAAATACGGGCCGGATCCGGGAAGTTGTTTTCAGTAGGGGGTGCTGACCGTACAAATATGTTGTTGTTTTTTTTTGGGGGGGAGAATCACCTTTATAATAAAGCATAGCATGTATATATGCAGACTAACAATAAAATACAATTCCTAATGTGATGAGTAGTCTAAGTATAGGACAAGATTCGGTAACAGTATCACTGCAGCCTAAGTTAATTTAACTCATGGCTGTTTGAAAAAAACGCATGTTGTGAACTGTGAGCGCATTTCTTTTTACTGAAAAATTACAACGGGTTTGTGTGTGTGAGAGAGGGGTGTTGTAACTAAATTACTAAAAACAAGATTGTGCCTCATAAAACTGAGTACAAAAATAAAAGGTTTCAGGACCATAGACAGCTATGCGAGCCATCGTGGAGAAAAGCGCTCCCCTCGATCCAGCAAAAAGTGGCCTTGCACTCCGTGGTGACGATGAAGAAGGCCCTTATCAGCGAATGTAAGTGCAATGTGTCCAGAATTTCACAGTGAATGTGCAAGGGTCAGGTGTGTCAGCCTTTTCTGGCTCATTGTGCTACGCATCGACATCTTCAGGCGGCGACAGAGATCGGAAGAAGGGCACAGTTTGATTAGGATTTCTACTTTGCTGAAGAGCCCTGACGTTAGTGGGTGAAGTTGGGCCAGAGTTAAAGCAACCTCCTGGGACAGTACTGCGTGGAGTATGTTTTGTGTTGGAGCAGCTGGCGGAGGTGTCTAGCTGCATGGGGAGGTGAAGGGAGTCCAGGGACTGTGCATCCAGTTGAGTTGTGCTTCCTTTTGCTGTGTCAATGATGGTTTTCTTTTGTCTTGCTGATATCCCTGTCCCTTCCTGGTCTAATCTTCTCTCTAATTCTGATAGCACCAGATCCACTGCTTCAAAGAACTTGTCTCCACTTGAGTTAAGATTTTAATCAGGCTGTCATTGTTATAATTCTTCTTGAGATTTTAACAATACAAAACATACACACAAACGACAACCTACAGATGCACACAAACATCCACATCACCCCTACCCGGACCCAACTGCTCTCACCCCCATCTCCAGCGCCCGTATCACTCTCCGCCACATGGCCTCAAACTGCACCATTTTGTTTCTCTCCGTCGCCCACACACTTTCAACATTTAGATAATAAAGCATTTGATCTTTCCAATGTGTTAACGATGGAGGATTGGTTGATTTCCAGTTTTTAAGTATACTTTTTTTCAAGATGATTGACGAGAAAAGTATCGTCCAACCCATCAGGTATCTCCCTGCACCCTCATATACCACGTCTTGAAATATGCAGACAGACGGATTACATTATTTTTATTTTTTTTACATTGTAATACTTCTGAAAGCCAACTTTCTAACACCGCCCATAACTTTCAGACTATAGCATTCCCAGAAGGCATGGATTATTGAGTCGTTAAGACATGACTCTGTAGTTGTGCTGTAGTATTTTTGAATTTTGTCTCGTAATAAATTCTATACATTTGTTTATGCTAGGTTAAGCATGCATTTTCGTTAACTGTAATTCCGTTAGTTATGTTCCAACATTCCCTCCATCTTGTGCCAATATCAGTTATTTTTAAGTCTTAAGTAGTTTATATTTTTTTCTAAGAGATTGTCAGTTGGATAAGCTCTCTGCAAGGTTTTGTATATCTTAACTATCATATGAATATCATTTTCTGACTTTTTATTCAGTTTTATTTGCCCATATAAAGTCTGTTAAGAATTCTCTGTAATTAATATTAATAATAAATATAACTTTCAGAGCCATGCCATTCTGAAGAGGTTTATTCTACTTTTCTATTCTAAGATTTATGGGAAGATTGTTCAATTTAGATCTGCTTTCATATTGTTAAGTAATGAGAATCTTTTCCGCAGCTGTATATCAAGATAACTAAGAGACAACTGCAAAATTATCAGTTTCTCTGGTTTTACTATTTATAGGTATGTGTTTGGGTAAAAATAACATTTTTTTTTTTATTCTATAAACTACTGACATTTATCCAAAATTCCAAATAAAAATAGTGATTTAGAGCATTTATTTGCAGAAAATGACAACTAGTCAAAATAACAAAAAAGATGCAGTGTTGTCAGATCTCGAATAATGCAAAGACAATAAGTTCACGTTCATTTTTAAACAACACAATAGTAATGTTTTAACTTAGGAAGAGTTCAGTAATCAATATTTGGTGGAATAACCCTGATTTTATATCACAGCTTTCATGCGTCTTGGCATGCGCTCCACCAGTCTTTCACATTGATGTTGGGTGACTTTATGCCACTCCTGGCGCAAAAAATTCAAGCAGCCCGGCTTTGTTTGATGGCTTGTGACCATCCATCTTCCTCTTGATTTAAATTCCAGAAGTTTTCAATGGGGTTCAGGTCTGGAGATTGGGCTGGCAATGACAGGGTCTTGATCTGGTGGTCCTCCATCCACACCTTGATTGACCTGGCTGTGTGGCATGGCGCATTGTCCTGCTGGAAAAACCAATCCTCAGAGTTGGGGAACAATGTCAGAGCAAAAGGAAGCAAGTTTTCTTCCAGGACAACCTTGTACGTGGCTTGATTCATGCGTCCTTCACAAAGACAAATTTGCCCGATTCCAGCCTTGCTGAAGCACCCCCAGATCATCACTGATCCTCCACCAAATTTCACAGTGGTTGCGAGACACTGTGGCTTGTAGGCCTCTCCAGGTCTCCGTCTAACCATTAGACGACCAGGTGTTGGGCAAAGCTGAAAATTGGACTCATCAGAGAAGATGACCTTACTCCAGTCCTCTACGGTCCAATCCTTATGGTCTTTTGCAAACCTCAGCCTGGCTCTTCTTTGCTTCTCATTGATGAAGGGCTTTTTTCTAGCTTTGCACGACTTCAGCCCTGCCCCTAGGAGCCTGTTTCGAACCGTCCTCGCCGTGCACTTCACCCCAGTTGCCGTTTGCCATTATTTTTGTAGGACACTTGATGTCATCCTACGGTTGTTGAGTGACATTCGAATGAGTTGGCGGTCTTCCCGGTCAGTAGAGAGTAGTTTTCGCCCTCTGCCGGTCTGTAGCTTTGTTGTCCCCAATGTCTGCTGCTTGACCTTCTTATGAACCGCCGTCTTTGAAATTTTAAGGATGGAAGCAACCTGACGCTCACTGTATCACTCTGCCAGTAAAGCCAGAATGTAACCCTTTTCCTCACGCAAAACTTTCCTTTTCAACTCTTTTGGCATGGTCAATAGTTATTTTTTGATTCATATTACTTTTGAGGTACTATTAGCACTGTTTTTGCCATCCAGCTGGTCCTATTGCAAGAGGATAGTGATGACCACAACAGTGGTTTTTATACTTTTCCTCATTAAATAAGATTTAGTTCATGTGATCACCTAATCAGTAGAATGAGGTGTGCCTGTGTTGGAATTCAACAGACACTGGAATGGAATGGCTGTCATACATGTAGAGATGCTGATTTAAGAAACATTTTTTAGTGGTCTCTTAATTTTTTCCACATCTGTATTGTTTGTCACTTATTAAGCATCCTAAGTATTTGATAGTTTGTGGTCCACTTAAAGGATTAATTTAGATAATTCGTTTTATTTTGTAGATATGGCCATTCAAGACGGTCTAAAGCCTTTTCGGCATCAACAGCCATTATTGATGAATCTTGATCTTGTATTTTTGCGTATTGTATTAAACTTAAACATGCTATTGTATTTGTTTGTCTATTTTTAATAAACCCTGGTTGATATGTATCAAGTCTGGTAAGACTTTTGCCATTCTATTGCTTATGAGCTTTGTTATTATTTTGTTGTCACAATTTATTAAACATATGGGTCTGTAATCAGCAGGGGTTGCTCCAGATTTTCCAGTTTTAATGTAACTGAACTAACTGTTTGATACATGGGACTAGGAAGCACTGAATTGAGTGACATATGTCTTGTCATATGTGTAAATGGGGTGCTACTTTGTTCCAAAATGTTAAATAGAATTATGTGGGAAAGCCGTCCATTCCTGTTGCATTTCTCCACACAAATGTTTTAAGTCTATTTATTTTTGGTTGATCTCTGTTTTTAGTGATTTTCTTTTTTTGTCTGCTTATAATTGCTTCAGGGTCTAAGAAGGTTGTAGGATCAGTCCAACTATAGGTTAATTCTGATTTAGAGATTTTCATAGATGCTTTTAAAATTGTCATTAATCGCGTTGTAGTTGTGAGGGCTGAGAGATATTTACCAGGTTTAATTGCTATTAAATAGTATGCTTTATTTGAGTTTTAACCTGTAGTTGTTGGCTCTCTTCAAAAGTAAAATATCATATTCCTGCTTAAGTTCAGATGTGTTTTTCTTTAGCTTGTAAAGATTTTTTTATGGGCTTTTTCTAAAATAAAAATGTAAAGAGAAATAAATCACTATTTAATTTTAGCTAAGTATGAGATTATCATTCCCCTAACGTACGTTTTAAAAGCATCCCAAATTATGTCGAGGGACAGCTTTTCTCTGTCCTCTGTCTAAATTTGTAATGGTTTAAAAAATATATATATTCTTGAACAGCTTTACTTATTTTGAGAAAAAAAGGAATCGTCTTTTGTAGTTGGGAATAGTAATCTCCAGGTGTCCCGTAAAATATTTGTAGAGATGCAGTTTTTCAGCCTCTTTGGAGGTTCCTTGAATTTTCCTTTGTTATTGCTACATCTGTCAATCTCATCGAATGTATGATTTAGGTCTCCTGCTAAAATAATAGTTCCTGTCTGGATTTGATCTAATACAGTGGGGAAAAAAGTATTTAGTCAGCCACCAATTGTACAAGTTCTTCCACTTAAAAAGATGAGAGAGGCCTGTAATTTTCATCATAGGTACACGTCAACTATGACAGACAAAATGAGAAAATAAAATCCAGAAAATCACATTGAAGGATTTTTTAAATGAATTTATTTGCAAATTATGGTGGAAAATAAGTATTTGGTCAATAACAAACGTTTCTCAATACTTTTATATACCCTTTGTTGGCAATGACACAGGTCAAACGTTTTCTGTAAGTCTTCACAAGGTTTTCACACACTGTTGCTGGTATTTTGGCCCATTCCTCCATGCAGATCTCCTCTAGAGCAGTGATGTTTTGGGGCTGTCGCTGGGCAACACAGACTTTCAACTCCCTCCAAAGATTTTCTATGGGGTTGAGATCTGGAGACTGGCTAGGTCACTCCAGGACCTTGAAATGCTTCTTACGATGCCACTCCTTCGTTGCCCGGGCGGTGTGTTTTGGATCATTGTCATGCTGAAAGACCCAGCCACGTTTCATCTTCAATGCCCTTGCTGATGGAAGGAGGTTTTCACTCGAAATCTCACGATACATGGCCCCATTCATTCTTTCCTTTACACGGATCAGTTGTCCTGGTCCCTTTGCAGAAAAACTGCCCCAAAGCATGATGTTTCCACCCCCATGCTTCACAGTAGGTATGGTGTTCTTTGGATGCAACTCAGCATTCTCTGTCCTCCAAACACAACGAGTTGAGTTTTTACCAAAAAGTTATATTTTGGTTTCATCCGACCATATGACATTCTCCCAATCCTCTTCTGGATCATCCAAATGCACTCTAGCAAACTTCAGACGGGCCTGGACATGTACTGGCTTAAGCAGGGCGACACTTCTTGCACTGCAGGATTTGAGTCCCTGGCGGCTTAGTGTGTTACTGGTGGTAGGCTTTGTTACTTTGGTCCCAGCTCTCTGCAGGTCATTCACTAGGTCCCCCCGTGTGGTTCTGGGATTTTTGCTCACCGTTCTTGTGATCATTTTGACCCCACAGGGTGAGATCTTGCGTGGAGCCCCAGATCGAGGGAGATTATCAGTGGTCTTGTATGTCTTCCATTTCCTAATAATTGCTCCCACAGTTGATTTCTTCAAACCAAGCTGCTTGCCTATTGCATATTCAGTCTTCCCAGCCTGGTGCAGGTCTACAATTTTGTTTCTGGTGTCCTTTGACAGCTCTTTGGTCTTGGCCATAGTGGAGTTTGACTGTTTGAGGTTGTGGACCTTTTATACTGATAACAAGTTCAAACAGGCGCCATTAATACAGGTAACGAGTGGAGGACAGACGAGCCTCTTAAAGAAGAAGTTACAGGTCTGTGAGAGCCAGAAATCTTGCTTGTTTGTAGGTTACCAAATACTTATTTTCCACCATAATTTGGAAATAAATTCATTAAAAATCCTTCAATGTGATTTTCTGGAGAAAAAAGTTAGTTGACGTGTACCTATGATGAAAAGTACAGGCCTCTCATCTTTTTAAGTGGGAGAACTTGCACAATTGGTGGCTGACTAAATACTTTTTTTCCTCCACTGTATATAATTCAAGCTATCTAAAATCACCAGCTTTCCCTCTGGTGGGATATACAATGAAATCTGTGTGTATTTTTTAACCATGTAAGGTACAATTCTGCATTAGAAAATGGCCTTGGTCAGTGTGCCTTCAGAAAGTATTCAACCCCTTTGTTATGGCAAGCCTAAATAAGTTCAGGAGTAAACATTTGCTTAACAAGTCATTACTGTTTCATCTCTGTACCCCACACAAACAATTATCTGTAAAGTCCCTGTTGAGCAGTGAATTTCAAACACAGATTCAGCCACAAAGACGAGGGAGGTTTTCCAATGTCTCGCAAACAAGGGCACCTTTTGGTAGATGGGTAAAAAAACATTATCAGACATTGAATATCCCTTTGAGCATGGTGAAGTTATTAATTACACTTTGGATGGTGTATCAATACTCAGTCCCTACAAAGATACAGGCGTCCTTCCTTACCAAGTTGCCGGAGAGGAAGGAAACAACTCAGAATTTCACCATGAGGCCAATGGTGACTTTAAAACAGTTAGTTTAATGGCTGCGATAGGAGAAAACTGAGGATGGATCAACAACATTGTAGTTACTCCACAATACTAACCTAAATGACAGAGTGAAAATAAGGAAGACTGTACAGAATAAAACAAATTCAAAACATTCATCCTGTTTGCAATAAGGCACTAAAGTAAAAAAATGTGGCAAAGAAATGCACTTTATGTCCTGAATACAAAGCATTATGTTTGGGGCAAATACAACACATCACTACCACTCTTCATATTTTCAAGCATGGTGGTGGCTGCATCATGTAATGGGTATTCTTGTCATTGGCAAGGACTAGGGAGTTTCTTTTTACGAAAAAAAATAAATGAAATAGAGCTACGCACAGGAGAAATCCTAGAGAAAAACCTGTTTGTCTGCTTTCCAACAGACACTGGGAGACATATAACCTAAAACACAAGGCCAAATCTACACTGGAGTTGCTTACCAAGACGACATTGAATGTTCCCGAATGGCCTAGTTACAGTTTTGACTTAAATCGGCTTGAAAATGTATGGCAAGACTTAAAAGGGGCTGTGATCAACAACCAACTTGAGAGCTTGAAGAATTGTACAAATAATGATGTGCTAATATTATACAATCCAGGTGTGCAAAGCTCTTAGAGACTTACCCAGAAAGACTCACAGCTGTAATCGCTGCATTTATTGACTCACGGGTGTGAATACTTAGGTAAATTAGATATTTCTGTATTTCATTTTCAATAAATGTGCTAAAATTTATAAAAACATGTTTTTCACTTTGTCATTATGGGGTATTGTGTATAGATGGGTGAGAAAAAAACATATATATATATATATATATATATATATAATCAATTTTGAATTCAGGTTGTAACACAACAAAATGTGTAAAAAGTATAGGTGTATGAATACTTTCTGAAGGCACTGTAAGGGAAAATTGTGTATTCTTATTTATCAGGATGCCTACACCTCTGCTGTTACTACAGTAGGTGGCAGCATAGGCCTCTTCAACCCAGCTCCTCTTTAAATATTAAATTTCTCTTTTTTAAAAGGTAACTCTTGTAGGAAAACCACATATTCTGACAGTCTCTCTTAAGTGTTCAAGAATCACATGCTATTTTTCCCCATCATGAAGCCTGAGCACATTCCATGTAATATGTTGGATTTTGTTGGTCTTTACTTGGATACAAACAAAGTTAACCTTGTCTTTTCCGTCTTATCATTGAAGAACCTGATAAAACATTTTAGAAGTCGTATGAGGGGAGTGTGCATTACATAAAAATGGGATTCCATAAAAATGGGAGAGTCAAAGTATGAATACATAGTTATTGTGTACATTACATAGTCCATTCGGAAAGTATTCAGACCCCTTGACTTTTTCCACATTTTGTTACGTTACAGCCTTATTCTAAAATATATTAAATAAAACATTTTCCTCAGCAATCTACCCACAATACCCCACAATGACAAAGCAAAAACAGGTTTTTAGAGATTTTTGCACATTTATTAAAAATAAAAAACTGAAATATTACATTCACATAAGTATTCAGACCCTTTACTCAGTACTTTGTTGAAGCACCTTTGGCAACAATAACAGCCTCGAGTCTTCTTGGGTATGACGCTACAAGCTTGGCACACCTGTATTTGGGGAGTTTCTCCCATTCTTCTCTGCAGATCCTCTCAAGCTCAGTCAGGTTGGATGGGGAGCGTCGCTGCACTGATATTTTCAGGTCTCTCCAGAGATGTTTGATTGGGTTCAAGTCCGGGCTCTGGCTGGGCCACTCAAGGACATTCAGAGACTCCTGCGTTGTCTTGGCTTTGTGCTTAAGGTTTTTGTTCTGTTGGAAGGTGAACCTTCGCCCCAGTCTGAGGTCCTGAGCACTCTGGAGCAGGTTTTCATGAAGGATTTCTCTGTACTTTGCTCCATTCATCTTTCCCTCGATCCTGACTAGTCTTCAAGTCCCTTCCGCTGAAAAACATCCCCGCAGCATGATGCTGCCACCATCATGCTTCACCGTAGGGATGGTGCAAGGTTTCCTCCAGACGTGACGCTTGGCATTCAGGGCAAAGAGTTCAATCTTGTTTCATCAGACCAGAGAATCTTGTTTCTCATGGTCTGGGAGTTCTTTAGGGGCCTTTTGGCAAACTCCAAGCGGGCTGGTGTGCTTTTTACTGAGGAGTGGCTTCTGTCTGGCAACTCTACCATAAAGGCCTGATTGGTGGAGTGCTGCAGAGATGGTTGTCCTTCTGCAAGGTTCTCCCATCTCCACAGAGGAACTCTAGAGCTCTGTCAGAGTGTCCATCGGGTTCTTGGTCACTTCCCTGATGAAGGCCCTTCTCCCCCGATTTCTCAGTTTGGCTCTACGGACAATTCCTTCGACCTCATGGCTTGGTTTTTGCTCTGACATGCACTGTCAACTGTGGGACCTTTATATAGTGTGTGTGTGCCTTTCCAAATTATGTCCAATTAATTGAATTGATCACAGGTGGACTCCAATCAAGTTGTAGAAACATCTCAAGGAGGATCAATGGAAACAGGATGCACCTGAGCTCAATTTCGAGTTTCATAGCAAATGGTCTGAATACTTATGTAAATAAGGTCAAAAAAGACTTAAAACCTGTTTTCGCATTGTTGTTATGGGGTATTGTGTGTAGAAATACCGGTAGCTATATCTATGACTAAAAATGGAAGAGGTTTTACAATCTGAGATCTTTTGTATCTCGATTGTAAGACCTCTTCTCTTTTTAGTCGTATATATGGCTAGCTACTAAACAGCAAGCTACAACATTACAACCAGCCACCTAAATCTAGGTTTACCAGCAAACGTTAGCACATGACTGGAGTTGGCTAGCTAGTTAGCCTGGCGCCTGCTAACCTCAATCGCTCTCATACACAACAATACATTTACGGTCTAACATTCGTGTCAATAGTAGCCCTTTATCGAATGGACTGGCCATGGATTTTGATCTCCTTTCCCACTGTGCCTTCAGAATGTTGACTTTGGTCTGATAGTTCCATAGCTTGAAGATTACCATGTAATACCTCTTTCACGCCGATCCTATGGCATCGTTCCAGATTCTTTGGTGATACAGTGGGGAGAACAAGTATTTGATACACTGCCGATTTTGCAGGTTTTCCTACTTACTAAGCATGTAGAGGTCTGTAATTTTTATCATAGGTACACTTCAACTGTAAAACAAAAATCCAGAAAATCACATTTGTATGATTTTTAAGTAATTAATTTGCATTTTATTGCATGACATAAGTATTTGATACATCAGAAAAACAGAACTTAATATTTGGTACAGAAACCTTTGTTTGCAATTACAGAGATCATACGTTTCCTGTAGGTCTTGACCAGGTTTGCACACACTGCAGCAGGGATTTTGGCCCACTCCTCCATACAGACCTTCTCCAGATCCTTCAGGTTTCGGGGCTGTTGCTGGGCAATACGGACTTTCAGCTCCCTCCAAAGATTTTCCACTAATTGTATTGATCTCTATAAGACTGGCTAGCTAAGCATACCTAACATGGACATTTTCAATATTGTCAGCTTGCTGTTAGCTAACTAGCATCACTAAATTGGTAGCAAAATTGCTAACTAGCTGAGACTGGCTGAGAACCAACTAACCAACCATAGACGATTTATACACATTCATCATAGCTACCGACACACAGAGAGTGAGTTAGCTATATCGACAATAGAAACAGAGTGTTTTCCAGACAAGGGTGGGATAGATGGCTACCAAATTGAGATACTCTTTATTTGGTAACATTAGCTAGCTTACTTTAGCTAACGTCAGTCAGATAGAACGAACAAACAAATATGTTTACTCTGCTGAATGTAGCTAGCTAGCATTGACTACCATGGAATAGGAGAAATTGATTGACAGTGTGTATACCAAAAGATAGCTATATGATTTAGTTGATGGCTTTCAGAGTTCAGTACTGTAACGTTAGCTAGCTAACTTACCCAGCTAGACTAGCAAGCTAGCTAACATTGTTACCTCTAATTGAGAATCTTCCGTTTTGTTGTGAAGGAAAACAAAATCGCTGGTATCGCATCACTTCTCAGCTGTCGTCGAAATGGATTCCCCATCAGTTCAACCTGAAAGTCCCTCTAATCTTTGGTCACCACATCATTCTTGATCGCCGCAAGCTACTGGCAGAATCGGGGTGAAACTCTGGTAGGTTGAATGAAGAAAGATTACTCATTTTTCGCGCCTGTTTGTAATTCGCACAGCCAGGCACAGAACACCACACGGGCATGATGACAAACTGTGAAAAACAAATTTCAAAAATATCTTGCCCAGAGAAGTTCTGATATTACTGTGTGTTGGTCGTTCGACTTAAACAACGCCATTATTCAAGTTTGTGTGCGCCCCCTTTACCTAGCGGGCGGTATCAGAATTTGCTATGAATGCCGGACTGTGGTTCACTATGAGCAGACCAATACACAGAGAAGATGACCTTACTCCAGTCCTCTACGGTTCAATCCTTATGGTCTTTTGCAAACCTCAGCCTGGCTCTTCTTTGCTTCTCATTGATGAAGGGCTTTTTTCTAGCTTTGCACGACTTCAGCCCTGCCCCTAGGAGCCTCTTTCGAACTGTCCTCACACATCATCCCAGCTTCCATTTGCTATTCTTTTTGTAGGTCACTTGATGTCATCCTACGGTTGTTGAGTGACATTCGAATGAGTTGGCGGTCATCCTGGTCAGTAGAGAGTCGTTTTCGCCCTCTGCCGGTCTGTAGCTTTGTTGTCCCCGATGTCTGCTGCTTGACCTTGTTCTTATGAACCGCCGTCTTTGAAATTTTAAGGATGGAAGCAACCTGACGCTCACTGTATCCCTCTGCCAGTAAAGCCAGAATTGAACCCTTCTTTTCCTCACTCAAAACTTTCCTTTTTAACTCTTTTGGCATTGTCAATAGTTATTTTTTGATTAATATTACTTTTGAGGTACTATTAGCACTGTTATTGCCATCCAGCTGGTCCTATTGCAAGAGGATAGTGATGACCACAGCAGTGGTTTTTATACTTTTCCTCGTTAAATAAGATTAGGTTCAGGTGATCACCTAATCAGTACCTAATTCAGTAGAATGAGGTGTGCCTGTGTTGGAATTCAACAGACACTGGAATGGAATGGCTGTCATACATGTAGAGATGCTGATTTAAGAAACATTTGCAGGAGTCTCTTAATTTTTTCCAGAGCTGTATGTAGATTTTTTCCAGAGCTGTAACAACTTTTTCCTGGTTCCATTTCAGCCAAGCAAGTTTGGTGGTAAAATACAGAGCTTAATTGTCTACACGATACTGCTCCCGCCACTGCGCCACTGTCCGTCATAATATTTGAGCTGAACAAATCTGTTCCAAGCAACTTAGGCAAGACTACGTACTACAAGGAGCCTCCCATTTTGTGAGGAAAAACGACATTCACGTACTGCGTTGTACTCCGAATCGTACGTTTACATAAAGTGTGCCGAGCCTCTAAGTCCCAACCTTATTCTTATGATTTCAGCGATATTTGCTTTAAAGACATGTGCCTTATGTCAGTGAATCAAATTGGTGAAATGTAATGTAGAGTTTGCAGATCCATAGAAAAGTTAAGACCTCTTCTGTCAGTGAATCATATCTCTGAAATGGGAAGAAGGGTGGGACTAACATAACATGGGTCTCGAGTGGCGCAGTGGTCTAAAGCACTGCATCGCAGTGCTAACTGTGCCACTAGAGATCCTGGTTCGAATCCAGGCTCTGTCGCAGCCGGCCGCGACCGGGAGACTCATGGGCGGCGCACAATTGGCCCAGCGTCGTCCAGGGTAGGGGAGGGAATGGCCGGCAGGGATGTAGCTCAGTTGATAGAGCATGGCGTTTGCAACGCCAGGGTTGTGGGTTCGATTCCCACGGGGGGCCAGTATAAAAAAAATATATATGTATTCACTAACTGTAAGTCGCTCTGGATAAGAGCGTCTGCTAAATGACTAAAATGTAAATGTAAATGTAAATGAAGATGAGACACAATGCCAGTCGGTGGCAAACCAGCAAACCTACAGCAAAAAATATAGATAATAAAGTAGTTAAATAATGTGTATTAATATTGTGTAAAAAGTAATTTTGTTTTAAAGTTTAGGTGAAAAATAATGTTAATGTGTGACATGCTGTAGAGTAAGCTTTTTAATTCCACCTCTAGCTAGCTAGCCATTGGTGGGGTTGCTCGTGCTCATGTCCTACTTAGGTGTGAATGGCTAGTGGCAAAACGTTGCCTCTCTACACAAGAATGTTACGGTTAAACTGCCTATGTAGAGGGAGGGGTTTGATAGAGCTGGGAAATTGCTAGAAAGCAGCAGTAGGCACTGGCAGACTTGTGGCCAAACAGGCATTTTCCATGCACTTGACTGTGAACGTTAGCTATGTTTGTTGTGTACTGAAATACTAAACAGCTTTGCTTAAAAGGACCATATCACACTGTCAAATAATTGCACCAGGGTAGCTAAATGTGTTGTGCTTTTGTCTCTCTGGAAAATGATCACACTTGACTTAAAGCCTACAAATATATATTATAGGGTATTATAATTAAGTAATTCAGATGATTTAAAGCAAACAGAAACAGATGAATAGTGCTACATAAAGTTTTTGTTATATGGCGTTAAAGGGCCTAATGTGGGTAATAACTATATTAAGCCAGTATGGCTAAAATACAATATGCACTATGTAAGGGATAATCAACGAGGGGCTATGCATTCTATGATAAATAATGACGTGGAAGGCGTTTTCCACGACGCGCTAGTGGAGTGGAACTGACCTTCCACAGAGTTGCATTAATTGCCAGAGAATGCATAGAGCCTCTTGTTGATTATCTCTTTTATACAGTGCATTCGGAAAGTATTCAGACCCCTTGACTTTTCCAAATTTTGTTACGTTACAGCCTTATTCTAAAATGGATTAAATAAATAAAAATCCTCATCAATCTACACACAATACCCCATAATGACAAAGCGAAAACAGGTTTTTAGAAATGTTTACACATTTATTAGAAATAAAAAACAGATACCTTATTTACTTAATTATTCCGACCCTTTGCTATGAGACTCGGAATTGAGCTCAGGTGCATCCTGTTTCCATTGATCATCCTTGATGTTTCTACAACTTGATTGGAGTCCACCTGTGGTAAATTCAATTGATTGGATATGATTTGGAAAGGCACACACCTGTCTATATAAGGTCCCACAGTTGACAGTGCATGTCAGAGGGATAGCTTTCCACTAGATGTTGGAACATTGCTGCGGGGACTTGCTTCCATTCAGCCACAAGCATTAGGTAGGTCGGGCGCAGTAGGCGTTCCAATTAATCCCAAAGGTTTTGGATGGGGTTGAGGTCAGGGCTCTGTGCAGGCCAGTCAAGTTCTTCCACACCGATCTCGACAAACCATTTCTGTATGGGCCTCGCTTTGTGGACAGGGGCATTGTCATGGTGAAACAGGAACGGGCCTACCCCAAACTCTTGCGACAAAGTTTTAAGCACAGAATCGTCTAGAATAACAATGTATGCTGTAGCGTTAAGATTTATCTTCACTGGAACTAAGGGGCCTAGCCCGAACCATGAAAAACAGCCCCAGACCATTATTTCTCCTCCACCAAACTTTACAGTTGGCACTATGCATTCGGGCATATAGTGTTCTCCTGGTATCCGCCAAACCCAGATTACTCTGTCGAACTGTCAGATGGTGAAGCGTGATTCACCACTCCAGAGAACACGTTTCCACTGCGCCAGAGTCCAATGGCGGCGAGCTTTACACCATTCCAGCTGAAGCTTGGCATTGCGCATGGTGATTTTAGGCTTGTGTGCGGCTGCTCATCCATGGAAATCCATTTCATGAAGCTCCCGACGAACAGTTATTGTGCTGACGCTGCTTCCAGAGGCAGTTTGGAACTCGGTAGTGAGTGTTGCAACCGAGGACAGACTATTTTTACGCGCTTCAGCACTCAGCGGTCCCATTCTGTGAGCTTGTATTGCCTACCACTTCGCGGCTTGGCCGTTGTTGCTCCAAGACGTTTCCACTTCACAATAACAGCACTTACAGTTGACCGGACCAGCTCTAGCAGGGCAGACATTTTACGAACTGACATCCTATAATGGTGTCAAGTTGAAAGTCACTGAGCTCTTCAGTATGGGCCATTCTATTGCCAATGTTTGTCTATGGAGATTGCATGGCGGTGTGCTCGATTTTATTCCCCTGTCGGCAACGGGTGCGGCTGAAATAGCCGAATCCACTAATTTGATGGGGTGTCCACATACTTTTGGTATAGAACATGTAAGAATGAACTATAGCCATTGAATTCCACCTTGCTGATATACCGTGCGTTATAGGGAATGCATGCCCTTCAAGCCAATCAGAAACGAGTATTCAACAATGCCGTGGTATAAAGTGTTATAATAAGTCGTAGTTCATGATCGATAAAACATCATACAGTATCCTACAAACTCCGGCTTCAATGGCATTATCACTTTTATACAACGGGTTACCAACACACTCAAATAATGATAATGAAATAATAATGAATTTATTCATACTATTTCATCCTTCCACAAAATATAGTCTCGACACAAATCTAGGGTTGCTACCCAAACCGGCTGGTCGTTCGTTCTATCGGTTCAGTTGCCAGAGACCGAACCGAACTGTTAAGTCTTTTTGTTCTAAATCTATGGACGCGACCCATTCATTCTAAATGTTCCTTTGCCATGACGGCTGGCAATGTTCTTATCCCTTGCTTGCGAGCTAGCCAACTTTGGCTAACACAGTCATATCAAACAGTGCAGCCAGAATAACAGCAAAGTAGCTGCATTTGCATTTGTTTAAGCTGTTTTTTATTGATTTTTGGGGGGGATACATCCATGACAATGAGCTAATGATGTGCGATTTCGCCTGGCAAAGAACATTTGCTCTCTCGCCAGGCCACTGTTCAGAAGAGAGATCCAAATACACAGCTAACACAATCACTTCAAACTGAAGCTGGAATGACAGCAAACTAGCTGCATTTCGTGTTTTTCTATTGACATTTCTTTGTATATATCCATAAAAATTATGCTGATTCATGATTTCGACTGGCTGAGAAAAGCTGCCTGTCTGTCTTGTCCCGACTCCCGACAAGTTCATTACCATAGGACAGCTGGAGATCGAATTTCAATATTGAAACAATGTTGGAAATGTCGGAGAGACAGACAGCAAGGTTATTGCAAATCTCCGCTATTGAAAACAAAATGCTAGTGTAAAAGAAATGAGAGATCATGTCTAGATTATTTTTGCAGTGTTGATCTAGTATATACACTGCTCAAAAAAATAAAGGGAACACTTAAACAACCCAATGTAACTCCAAGTCAATCACACTTCTGTGAAATCAAACTGTCCACTTAGGAAGCAACACTGATTGACAATACATTTCACATGCTGTTGTGCAAATGGAATAGACAACAGGTGGAAATTATAGGCAATTAGCAAGACACCCCCAATAAAGGACTGGTTTTGCAGGTGGTGACCACAGACCACTTCTCAGTTCCTATGCTTCCTGGCTGATGTTTTGGTCACTTTTGAATGCTGGCGGTGCTTTCACTCTAGTGGTAGCATGAGACGGCATCTACAACCCACCCAAGTGGCTCAGGTAGTGCAGCTCATCCAGGATGGCACATCAATTCGAGCTGTGGCAAGAAGGTTTGCTGTGTCTGTCAGCGTAGTGACAGGCCAGTACATCAGGAGACGTGGAGGAGGCCGTAGGAGGGCAACAACCCAGCAGCAGGACCGCTACCTCCGCCTTTGTGCAAGGAGGAGCAGGCGGAGCACTGCCAGAGCCCTGGAAAATGACCTCCAGCAGGCCACAAATGTGCATGTGTCTGCTCAAACGGTCAGAAACAGACTCCATGAGGGTGGTATGAGGGCCCGACGTCCACAGGTGGGGGTTGTGCTTACAGCCCAACACCGTGCAGGACGTTTGGCATTTGCCAGAGAACACCAAGATTGGCAAATTCGCCACTGGCGCCCTGTGCTCTTCACAGATTAAAGCAGGTTCACACTGGAGACGCCGTGGAGAACGTTCTGCTGCCTGCAACATCCTCCAGCATGACCGGTTTGGCGGTGGGTCAGTCATGGTGTGGGGTGGCATTTATTTGGGGGGCCACACAGCCCTCCATGTGCTCGCCAGAGGTAGCCGGACTGCCATTAGGTACCGAGATGAGATCCTCAGATGAGATCCTCAGATCCTCAGATCCTCAGACAGCTTGTGAGACCATATGCTGGTGCGGTTGGCCCTGGGTTCCTCCTAATGTAAGACAATGCTAGACCTCATGTGGCTGGAGTGTGTCAGCAGTTCCTGCAAGAGGAAGGCATTGATGCTATGGACCGCCCGTTCCCCAGACTTTAATCCAATTGAGCACATCTGGGACATCATGTCTCGCTCCAACCACCAACGCCACGTTGCTCCACAGACTGTCCAGGAGTTGGCGGATGCTTTAGTCCAGGTCTGGGAGGAGATCTCTCAGGAGACCATCCGCCACCTCATCAGGAGCATGCCCAGGCATTGTAGGGAGGTCATACAGGCACGTGGAGGCCACACACACTACTGAGCCTCATTTTGACTTGTTTTAAGGACATTACATCAAAGTTGGATCAGCCTGTAGTGTGGTTTTCCACTTTAATTTTGAGGGTGACTCCAAATCCAGACCTCCATGGGTTGATAAATTTGATTTCCATTGATAATTTTTGTGTGATTTTGTTGTCAGCACATTCAACTATGTAAAGAAAAAAGTATTTAATAAGATGATTTAATTCATTCAGATCTAGGATGTGTTGTTTTTGTGTTCCCTTTATGTTTTTGAGCAGTGTATTAAGATGGAACAGAGTAAATAGGCATTTCAACGTCATAGATTTAGCCGGTGGTAATTTGTGGAATAGACACCGGCTGGAATATGGTTTTAACCAATCAGCATCCAGGATTAGACCCACTTGTTGTATAAAAAGTATTATTGGTATGTACTTCATAAAAAGTCTTACCTGTGATACTCTTGTTGTGGCAAATTCGTCCTTATATTGATCAAAGAACCAAAGTATTTCCAAAGTTTTTGTAGAATAAAGATACATTTACATTTTAGTCATTTAGCAGATGCTCTTATCCAGAGCGACTTACAGTTAGTGAGTGCATACATTTTCCATACTGGCCCCCAGTGGGAAAAGAACCCACAACCCTGGCGTTGCAAGCGCCATGCTCTACCAACTGAGCTACAGGAGGCCTTGTGATTTACAATTAACATGCGCTTTTAAGACATTGTACTTGGTAAACAGGCGTTTGCAGTCACTAAAACATGGATATACACCATTAGCTTCATGTCTGTGCAAAACCTGATGATCTACATAACTTTTAACATTCTTCTGAGAAATGCCACAGGAGCAACATTTAAAAGTAGGCCTATTTGCCATAGCAGCTACTACAGAGTATGCGTTTTCTAGTACACTATTTATAATATTCACAGATTTTTCAGCCATGTTGGAAATAATTTGGCAATCAGACAAATCACACCAAACCTGTAAGGCCACAACTTCCAAATATTTTCTTTCCAACACAGCTGTGTCAAATTCAGCGAGGCACGGTGCAGCAGCTGTTGAAGAAAAATGAAAAACGATGTGAGGCAAGATGTACATGCATGCTCAAACTTGCCAGCTAGATTAACATGTTGTGACGACTACAGAGTATACGAAGAGGCAGGACGAAGACGCAGGAATTGACAAGGTCAATGTCGAGTGGTCTGCAGAGCATCTCCTTTTCCACCTCCCAGCTCTCAGTTTATATAGTCATTTTACATACATTTTATCTTAACCCCTCCCTCTTTGGTTCCACCACCACCTGTCACCAGTTTTCACCTCTTGACTGCTCCGCCCACTTCCTTAGTTTATGATAGTGGCTAAATCTGACTTCTCCTCTACAGTCGTGGTCAAAAGTTTTGAGAATGACACAAGTATTGGTCTCCACAAAGTTTGCTGCTTCAGTGTTCTTAGATCTTTATGTCAGTAGTTACTATGGTACACTGAAGTATAATTACAAGTATTCCATAAGTGTCAAAGGCTTTCATTGACAATGACATTCAGCTTATGCAAAGAGTCAATATTTGCAGTGTTGACCCTTCTTTTTCAAGACCTCTGCAATCCGCCCTGGCATGCTGTCAATTAACTTCTGGGCCACATCCTAACTGATGGCAGCCCATTCTTGCATAATCAATGCTTGGAGTTTGTCAGAAGTTGTGGGTTTTTGTTTGTCCACCTGCCTCTTGAGGATCGACCACAAGTTCTCAATGGGATTAAGGTCTGGGGAGTTTCCTGGCCATGGACCCAAAATGTTGATGTTTTGTTCCCCGAGCCACTTAGTTATCACTTTTGCCTTATGGCAAGGTGCTCCATCATGCTGGAAAAGGCATTGGTCGTCACCAAACTGTTCTTGGATGGTTGGGAGAAGTTGCTCTCGGAGGATGTGTTGGTACCATTCTTTATTCATGGCTGTGTTCTTAGGCAAAATTGTGAGTGAGCCCACTCCCTTGGCTGAGAAGCAACCCCACACATTAATGGTCTCAGGATGCTTTACTGTTGGCATGACACAGGACTGATGGTAGCGCTCACCTTGTCTTCTCCGGACAAGGTGTTTTCCGGATGGCCCAAACAATCGGAAAGGGGATTCATCAGAGAAAATGACTCTACCCCAGTCCTCAGAAGTCCAATCCCTGTACCTTTTGCAGAATATCGGTCTGTCCCTGATGTTTTTCCTGGAGAGAAGTGGCTTCTTTGCTGCCCTTCTTGACACCAGGCCATCCTCCAAAAGTATTCGCCTCACTGTGCGTGCAGATGCACTCACACCTGCCTGCTGCCAATCCTGAGCAAGCTCTGCACTGGTGGTGCCCCGATCCCACAGCTGAATCAACTTTAGGAGACGGTCCTGGCGCTTGCTGGACTTTCTTGGGCGCCCTGACGCTTTCTTCACAACAATTGAACCTCTCTCCTTGAAGTTCTTGATGATCCGATAAATGGTTGATTTAGGTGCAATCTTACTAGCAGCAATATCCTTGCCTGTGAAGCCCTTTTTGTGCAAAGCAATGATGACGGCACATGTTTCCTTGCAGGTAACCACGGTTGACAGAGGAAGAACAATGATTTCAAGCACAACCCTCCTTTTAAAGCTTCCAGTCTGTTATTCTGACTCAATCAGCATGACAGAGCGATCTCCAGCCTTGTCCTCGTCAACACTCTCACCTGTGTTAACGAGACAATCACTGACATGATGGCAGCTGGTCCTTTTGTGGCAGGGCTGAAATGTTTTTTGGGGATTAAGTTTATTTTCATGGCAAAGAGGGACTTTACAATTAATTGCAATTCATCTGATCACTCTTCATGACATTCTGTAGTAAATGCAAATTGCCATCATCAACACTGAGGCAGCAAACTTTGTGGAGACCAATACTTGTGTCATTCTCAAAACTTTTGACCACGACTGTATGTATTCAGTTTGGAAACAATGGTGGTGCGACCAATCAAGCCTTGTCATGCAAAATCATGTTCAGTTTGAACTCTGTTCAACCCCGGCTCACCCTGGCTTGACATGTAGATTGATTGTGGACATGGCAGGTCCACAATCAATCTCTCAAACATACCCAAGCCCAACCCCTCTCTCCCACCCTGTCATGATGTAAATAATCAAGAAGATGCCCAAGGAGAGACAAAGGGTTTAGCCTGAACAGGTCAGATGCCCATTTTACACACAGTGAGAGGAATTAATTAAGTTCATGCCTAGCAACAGCGATGTACCAATCTAAAAAATCCATATAAATGTAAAAATCCACATCACTCTCAAATCAACCTGTGGTATGAGCACTTCATACCATTTTAATGTTGCCTCAAATTGATATCACTTTACTTCAGGCATCTGTGTACACACTATAAGGGCGCATGACATGGTTATGACACCATCAGACTATTTACTGTAATTATAACACCTTGTTATAACATCTGGTATGTAGACTCCTAAGTAGCATGTAATATCATGTGACATAAATGGTCATACAGGATGTGTTATAGCAACAGCTAAGAACACATGACATAAGAGCCCATGACAACAGGTTGAGCACCCATTTATAAGTAGCTTTGTAACATCTTATGGCATTGCTCATTTACATTTTAGTCATTTAGCAGACACTCTTATCCAGAGCGACTTACAGTTAGTGAGTGCATACATTTTCATACTGGCCCCCCGTGGGAATCGAACCCACAACCCTGGGGTTGCAAAGGCCATGCTCTACCAACTGAGCTACACGGGGCTACTCATGACTATTAAGTACTGTCAATTACTGTTAACGACAGCTTATGTCGAATGTTGTAATGTGTGTGGGAGGGGACATGTAAAAGAGAGAGAGGGAAGAGGAGCACTTTACGGTATGTGTCCTTCATATGCATTCGTAAAGAGGCTTTATGAATGCATAGAAAGGATACATACTGAAAGGTGCTCCTCTTCCCTCTCTCTTCTCTCTGTCTTTCTCACAAGTCCCCTCCCACACCCCCTCACTCTCTGGTGCCATGTTGCTGTCTGAGGGACAGCAACAGGTGGGAACTGACCTGTAATCTTTTGACAGCGTTGCTGGATGGAAGCTCAGAGAAACTCTGACTGAGCTCTGATGTTTAGACCAACGATACCATACCATGCCATACAGTGCACGAAAAACACACGCAAACACAAACACAGATGTCTACTCAGTCTCACACACACTTCCTCTCTTCTGTTCCAGGTGGGATAAACAGGTGATCTCGGTGCGAGAGGCTAAGGCTCTGCCCAAGTCAAATAGTCTAGAGTGGAGAGACAAGTTCATCTGTGTGGAAGGTAGGTCAGACTAGACCTGACTAGTCAATCACTGCTAACTATGGCACTGACACCTAGCCCCCTCCCACACAGTTGTGTAGTGACTGTGTAATAACTGTGTTATTACCATGATGTAATGTCTCCCCTTTTAGATCATCTTCTTATATTGAAGCCTGGGGGCTAGGGATGGATGCTGGAAAACATGATTGTGCAATACATCTGGCTCTTGTTAATCCCAGTTTCAATGTTTTAACGCTGTATCTGTCCCTACTGAAATGTTGTCTCATCGTTGTTGTTCTCTCAGAGCCGTTTGATGGCACCAACACAGCCAGGGCGGTCCATGAGAAGGTCAAGTTTGATGCCATCAAAGCACAGTTCACTGAGGTACACTAAGGGAACGTTTCACTGAGGTTGTTTTTCTTTTACGTTGTAAATCCACCGTTTTTATTTGAGAGGCATCCCAAATCTAACCCCACCCCTCTAACTCTCTCTAGTCGTGGCATGTGCTCCAATTGAGGAAGGATCTCAACTTCTTCCTGCCTGTCAGAAACACCATCCAGAGGAGATGAGGAGGAACTGGGTATGATTCAGCTGTACAGAGAGGAACTCTGCCTGGTCTGGCAGCCAGGTCTGTCCTGGGTCTGTCTGCTGGGTTGATCGGTCTCCGTCTCCTTCTTTAGCATGCCAAAGACCTCCCATTCAGACCCTTCACGTTCTCCTGACTCACCTGCCAATGTCACGGACACAGAGGACTCATGAGAATGCTGCTAAACTGGGTGTGAGAGAGAGAGAGAGAGTGTGTGTCGTGTGTGACCTGAAGTATTGCTGCTGCCTCCCAGAGAGAAGCAGACCCTGACAAAACTCTGATAATCTCTTTTTTTCACCTCCATCTCTCTCCTTTCTATGTCTGGCCTTGCACACACAGATCTGTAAATATCTGTCTGAAGCTTCGCCCTGAACTGTGTTCTAGTTCCTCTGCTCTTTACATACCAGGGGGGACCTGTCCTCACCAAGATCTAAGGTCAAACTGTTGTACAAGAGCACATCCCAGAACCTTCAAGTCAGCTCTGTAACCTTAGCTTCTCAGCATCCTTATGTTTCCAGCTCATCCATGATTATCTATGACCAAGGTAGATTTGACATTGACAATGTGGTTGGGCGCCATGTTGTCACCAAAAGTTCCAATCCTTGGTAGAATGCATATGAGAATGTTATCATCATGGAACATTGTCATTGTTACTCTGACGCTAGTGAGAGGTAGTGTCTCTGCTGAAGTGTTTTTTTGTGAATAACAACCAATAAATTAATTTTGGAATCTAGGCTATGACAGGATGTATGGACAGCTTTTTGTATTTTTCAACATCAAATTAGTTAGTGGGGAAATTCTCTAAGATACATTTTTTTTAACCCTTTATTTTCCTATGATTGGGTTCAGGTCAACGCTGTGTCTGATTTAGCTTCGAGCTAGGTTAGTTCTTCTAAACAATGACAGTCACTCGTGCTCAGTTTAACTGCTAAACAGACCAGCACGACAATCTACTCTCACCTAGACATGAGTCTAACTTTTATTGGTAATATTTTGTTTGTTGTTCCTTGTCACTTGTACATTTTGTACTGTACACACTTTTAAATGATTGTTTAAGTGATAAATGATGATGACAATTGTGTATCTCATTGGAATGAAATGTTAACTTGTTGTGATTCTAAGGCTGAAGACTTGTGTGTTCACAGACTTGGTTCCCATACCCTTGTGGCAGCCCACACACTGTTAGTTTTTCTTTCTGTGTTTTAGATGCCTGGTTTAAGGTTAGTTTTACGACCACTGTCTGCATAGTGTTGGCATGAGGGGTATGGCGTCAGTCAGACATAGCTGTGTGGGTGCGCGCCTTTGTTACAGGGGGTGTTGTGTCAGGACATTATTTAACCTGGCCAGGGGGTTCTAGTCTTAAAGTCACACTGACCATGATCCATGTTGCTACTAGAGCACTGTGACCCACCTAAAGCTTTTGAAGTGTTATGACCATGTCAACAAATCTACTGTTTCTAACCAGGACCCACCATTTGGGGGACATTTTATTTACAAGTCCTTCTGTGTTGTTGCACACAGGGAACACATTTGCATAGCTTTAGATACTGTAGGGAAAGGTTGTTGTAGTGGGTGGGTGGGGTGGGGCGGGGGGATTGGACATCTCAGAGATATTCCTATCAGCGGATTCATTACTAAATATACAAGCTCACACATTTTTTCCAGTCTCTGAAAGACTACAACTGGTGTGGGGCGGTGCTTCGTGCTCCGGCCCCGTCCCTCCCCCAAGGCAGGACTTTTTAAAAGGGAGGCGGACACTAACAACACAATCCTTTGGGCAAAACTGAAAGAACTGACCAGACCACAATGGCTTCAAGTGATTCCTCTAATCAACATGAATTTGAAGATGGGAGTATGAAAAAAGTATGAAAATGTATGCAATCACTACCGTAAGTCGCTCTGGATAAGAGCGTCTGCTAAATGACCGAAATGTAAATGGAGCATTTTTTTTTGCTACCTGGTGACATTCAACCATACATGTTTCAACCGGAATATAGCAAAGAGGATTCAAAACAAATAGTTGGATTTAGCTAGAAGCTCAGCTACAGCCAATGTCAGCACCAAGGGGGCAGATGACAGATGACATACTAAACTTAAACTAAACTACGGTGCTAAGTAAATTATTTTTTCTGCAAGCCACCTAGCTAGCTAGATAACTTTAGTTTATCTACTGAAACCCATATTGTGTAATCCTGGCTAAAATACTACTGTGTTACAGTGAGGGGAAATACAATTATTTTTCTGTTTGCTAACTTAGGTAGGTAGCTAGCTAAGTTAGCTAAACAACTACAGGTTGCCATATCTATGACTAGAAATGGAGGTTTTACAATCGGAGATCCTATTGTATCTTGATTGTAAAACCCTCTTTTTAGTAATAGATATGGCTACTAAACAGCAAGCTATAACGTTACAACCAGCCACCTAAAGCTAGGTTTACCAGCAAATGTTAGCACATGACTGGAGTTGGCTAGCTAACTTGTTGCTATGTGCCAGGCCTCCCGTTTCTAACTTTTTAGCAAACGTGTAACATCAGCAGCTGTAAATAGTTTTACTCACTAGCTATGTAACATTATTGACAAGGGTTGACATTGGTTATGATTATGAGCGTGGATGCATTTCAAAATCACAAAATTATAGGCATGACACAAGATAAGATTAGGCTGGACATTTTTAACAATTATTTTTTTCAAATTAAAATTAGTTCATTGCATCCGCCATGGAGCCCAGTTTCATAATATTACCGTATGTCCTAGCAGCTTGCTGTAGTTTTGATGTTCATCACGAAGAAAACACCATATCTTAGGGCATTTTTCACCCTGCCAGCTACTATTAGTTCTATTGAGCACCATTGCACCAAATCGCAATCAGAACATTCTATTCCCAGCCCATTGTTCTGTGTCACAATGCCAGCTTTGCTATTGTTAGCAATGAGGTTTACCCATGTAAACTTTGAAGGCTTACCTCCGGTAACTTAATAATATCAAGGATAGGACTACTTGGTTAACGATATAACTGTTCGCCTGGGTACACGTTGTGGTGACTCACTGTGCCAGAGATGGCTGAAGAAATAACTTTTTTGTAGTTTTTAAATGCTGCTGAGTAATTTGATCTGTTCGAATTGAGTGTATGCTGCACAGATTCACTGAGTTGCAAACCAAATGGATGGGTCTAGCTTATTGATTTGTAGATCTGACGCAGTTTCTACCTCAGATTATGACCCCAGCGAGTGTCGTGAATGAGGTATGTAGTACCCGCAGACGTGGAGGAGCAAGAGCGATTAACCCATACTGTTTTTGCTGAAAAAAACCTCAACCTAACTCTAGGTATATCCCTTAAAAGTTATGTATAACCTATTTTAGCCTTAACCCTAACCCTGAACAGACAGTAACCCTAGCCATAACCCTAATTCTAGGGTAGGGTAGCCTACAACAGTTTTATAAACTATTTTAGTAATAATATTATGTTAGTAAATAACATTATAGTACAACATTTCATTTTCATTTTATAAAAAAAACAACTAAGTATTTGCTGTTTTTTTAATAATTAGTTATTTTCTATTTATTATTGCAAGGAAGAACACTTGATAAACAAGCCACAAATGTGGTTTGAGCTATGTGTGACCTAGTAACCTCTGTGAAATAATAATAAGAAATATATACAGGTGGGGAAAAAAAGTATTTAGTCAGCCACCAATTGTGCATGTTCTCCCACTTAAAAAGATGAGAGGCCTGTAATTTTCATCATAGGTACACGTCAACTATGACAGACAAAATGAGATTTTTTTCTCTCCAGAAAATCACATTTGTAGGATTTTTTATGAATTTATTTGCAAATTATGGTGGAAAATAAGTATTTGGTCAATAACAAAAGTTTCTCAATACTTTGTTATATACCTTTGTTTGCAAAGACACAGGTCAAACGTTTTCTGTAAGTCTTCACAAGGTTTTCACACACTGTTGCTGGTATTTTGGCCCATTCCTCCATGCAGATCTCCTCTAGAGCAGTGATGTTTTGGGGCTGTCGCTGGGCAACACAGACTTTCAATTCCCTCCAAAGATTTTCTATGGGGTTGAGATCTGGAGACTGGCTAGGCCACTCCAGGACCTTGAAATGTTTCTTACGAAGCCACTCCTTTGTTGCCCGGGTGGTGTGTTTGGGATCATTGTCATGCTGAAAGATCCAGCCACATTTCATCTTCAATGCCCTTGCTGATGGAAGGAGGTTTTCACTCAAAATCTCACGATACATGGCCCCATTCATTCTTTCCTTTACACGGATCAGTCGTCCTGGTCCCTTTGCAGAAAAACAGCCCCAAAGCATGATGTTTCCACCCCCATGCTTCACAGTAGGTATGGTGTTCTTTGGATGCAACTCAGCATTCTTTGTCCTCCAAACATGACGAGTTGAGTTTTTACCCATAAGTTATATTTTGGTTTCATCTGACCATATGACATTCTCTCAATCCTCTTCTGGATCATCCAAATGCACTCTAGCAAACTTCAGACGGGCCTGGACATGTACTGGCTTAAGCAGGGGGACACGTCTGGCACTGCAGGATTTGAGTCCCCGGCGGCGTAGTGTGTTACTGATGGTAGGCTTTGTTACTTTGGTCCCAGCTCTCTGCAGGTCATTCACTAGGTCCCCCCGTGTGGTTCTGGGATTTTTGCTCACCGTTCTTGTGATCATTTTGACCCCACGGGGTGAGATCTTGCGTGGAGCCCCAGATCGAGGGAGATTATCAGTGGTCTTGTATGTCTTCCATTTCCTAATAATTGCTCCCACAGTTGATTTCTTCAAACCAAGCTGCTTACCTATTGCAGATTCAGTCTTCCCAGCCTGGTGCAGGTCTACAATTTTGTTTCTGGTGTCCTTTGACAGCTCTTTGGTCTTGGCCATAGTGGAGTTTGGAGTGTGACTGTTTGAGGTTGTGGACAGGTGTCTTTTATACTGATAACAATTTCAAACAGGTGCCATTAATACAGGTAACGAGTGGAGGACAGACGAGCCTCTTAAAGAAGAAGTTACAGGTCTGTGAGAGCCAGAAATCTTGCTTGTTTGTAGGTGACCAAATACTTATTTTCCACCATAATTTGCAAATAAATTCATAAAAAATCCTACAATGTGATTTTCTGGAGAAAAAAAATTCTCAATTTTTCTGTCATAGTTGACGTGTACCTATGATGAAAATTACAGGCCTCTCTCATCTTTTTAAGTGGTAGAACATGCACAATTGGTGGCTGACTAAATACTTTTTTGCCCCACTGTACTTTATTTCTCAGCTGCCTCTCCAATGTCTTTACGGTCTGCTGTGAATTAATAACTTTTAGTTGTTCAATATTTCCAAGAGATGGCAGCATAAGACCACGAAGAATCAGTTATAGGCTACAAGTAGCAATATGATTGACATAAAATAGCATGCAACCAAAGAATATGTCACATGATTTTCTAAAATGGTCACTCATTACTTTACAGTTAGTTATACACAGTTGAAATCGGAAGTTTACATACACCTTAGCCAATACATTTAAATTCCTGACATTTAATCCTAGTAAAAATTCCCTGTCTTAGGTCAGTTAGGATCACCACTTTATTTTAAGAATGTGAAATGTCAGAATAATAGTAGACAGAATGATTTATTTAAGCTTTTATTTTATTTAATCACATTACCAGTGGGTTAGAAGTTTACATACACTCAATTAGTATTTGGTAGCATTGCCTTTAAATTGTTTAACTTGGGTCAAACGCTTCGGGTAGTCTTCCACAATTCTGGCCCATTCCTCCTGACAGAGCTGGTGTAACTGAGTCAGGTAGGTAGGCCTCCTTGCTCGCACATGCTTTTTCTGTTCTGCCCACAAATGTTCTATAGGATTGAGGTCGGGGCTTTGTGATGGCCATGCCAATACCTTGACTTTGTTGTCCTTAAGCCATTTTGCCACAACTTCAGAAGTATGCATGGGGTCATTGTCCATTTGGAAGACCCATTTGCGACCAAGCTTTAACTTCCTGACAAATGTCTTGAGATGTTGCTTCAATACATCCACATAATTTTCCTTCCTCATGATGCCATCTATTTTGTGAAGTGCACCAGTCCCTCCAGCAGCAAAGCTCCCCAACAGCATGATGCTGCCACCCCGTGCTTCATGGTTGGGATGGTGTTCTTCGGCTTGCAAGCGTTCCCCTTTTTCCTCCAAACATAATGATGGTCATTATGGCCAAACAGTTCTATTTTTGTTTCATCAGACCAGAGGACATTTCTCCAAAAGGTACGATCTTTGTCCCCATGTGCAGTTGCAAACCGTAGTCTGGCTTTTCTATGGCGGTTTTGGAGCAGTGGCTTCTTCCTTGCTGAGCGGCCTTTCAGGTTATGTCGATATAGGACTCGTTTTACTGTGGATATAGAGAGTTTTGTACCTATTTCTACCTGGGATTGATTTTTACTTTTCACACCAAAGTTCATCTCTAAGAGACAGAACGCATCTCCTTCCTGAGCAGTATGACGGCTGTGTGGTCCCATGGTGTTTATACTTGCGTACTATTGTTTGTACAGATGAACGTGGTACCTTCAGGCGTTTGGAAATTGCTCCCAAGGATGAACCAGACTTGTGGAGGTCTACAATTTTTTTTCTGAGGGCTTGGCTGATTCCTTTTGATTTTCCCATGATGTCAAGCAAAGTGGCACTGCATTTGAAGGTAGGCCTTGAAATACACCTCCAATTGACTCAAATGATGTCAATTAGCCTATCAGAAGCTTCTAAAGCCATTACATAATTTTCTGGAATTTTCCAAGCTTAGTGTATGTAAACTTCTGACCCACTGGAATTGTGATACACTGAATTATAACCGACTTGCCAAAACTATAGTTTGTTAACAAGAAATTTGTGGAGTGGTTGAAAAACGAGTTTTAATGACTCCAACCTAAGTGTATGTAAACTTCCGACTTCAACTGTGTGTGTATATACTGTATTAGGCCTGTGTTGCTTTTGGGAGAGCAAAAAAATTACTATTGCAGGTATTGAGCCCTGGCTAAATAATTGCTGGTTTGATGCGCTAACCTCAATGCTAGTATGCCTGCATTTTGAAACATCTTTAATATCTGATATGACAGTGCGAGTGATCAATTGCTGGTAGTTAAAACTTCCAAAAAATCTTACTCACATTGTTTCCAGTAGGGTAAATAGGGGTATATCTGTCTATTTTGCGAAATGCCTCACAATTTGTATATATATTTTTTCAACTCGAACACCATTTTAATCAGGAAAATCTCATTTTTGTAATGATGTTATTCTGGGCAGCGAGCTCTGCTGTCATCGATCGCTAGACCAGAAATAGTCAAAAGATTGATTTTTTTTTCCCCCTACTTCCTCATTACGCAGATGTAAGCACACTTGACACCATCGAGGTGCTGATGTTTACTTTCTACACAAGTTATTTTTCAGTATTGTCCTAAGAACAGATTGTAAAAAAAGAGAGACATTTTTTGGTGCCATTTAGGGGGAAATGGAATTCTAAGCATCACTCCAGTCAGAAGGGGCTCAGCGAAGGTTAGTTACAATTAATTTGTTATGGCCTCATGCTAGTGTTCCAGTTCAGCCAACATTCTTTGGCTGTTTTTCAGCCTTGGGTGAATTTTGACTCGTTCTATTGTCCAGCCTAATAGGATTCCAAACAGATGTAAATAACCATTTCTGGCTACCCAGCAAGCTAGCTAGCTAAGTTTACTAGCTAACAATGAGGAGAAACAATAATACAACAATTTAACTCTAAATCTCTAAAACTGATAAACTGGTTTTACTATAAAAATATTTGCTAAGTTTGGTGCTGCCATTCCCTATCTCCCCAATATATTATTGTTGAACGATGACCCTTCACTGACGACTCTCACAGTACCCCAGAAATGAGTATGGTTGTCTCGACTGACTGCAGCAAAAATAATGTTAGTGACCAGATGTGGAAGCCTCCACATAAGCTCAGCAAAACTCAATTGCTACAAAACTTCCTTGACATTCTTTCAATAGAGCTCTCCAGAGCTCGTGTGAACAGCGCCAAGGAAACATTAGATAGATACATTCAATATAGCAATTGAAAAATGCAAAAGCTTATGAGTTAATGTACTGTAATCATGTTTGAATTTATCAATTGTATTTTGAATATCTGTATAAAATATTGATGTACAGTGGCTTGCGAAAGTATTCACCCCCCTTGGCATTTTTCCTATTTTGTTGCCTTACAACCTGGAATTTAAATAGATTTTTTGGAGGGTTGTATCATTGGTTTACACAACATGCCTACCACTTTGAAGATGCAAAATATTTTTATTGTGAAACAAACAAGAAATAAGACAAAAAAACATAACTATTCACCTTTTGCAGCAATTACAGCTGCAAGTCTCTTGGGGTATGTCTCTATAAGCTTGGCACATCTAGCCACTGGGATTTCTGCCCATTCTTCAAGGCAAAACTGCTCCAGCTCCTTCAAGTTGGATGGGTTCCGCTGGTGTACAGTCATCTTTAAGTCATACCACAGATTCTCAATTGGATTGAGGTCTGGGCTTGACTAATCCATTCCAAGACATTTAAATGTTTCCCCTTAAACCACTCAAGTGTTGCTTTAGCAGTATGCTTAGGGTCACTGTCCTGCTGGAAGGTGAACCTCCGTCCCTGTCTCAAATGTCTGGAAGGCTGAAACTGGTTTCCCTCAATAATTTCCCTGTATTTAGCGCCATCCATCATTCCTTCAATTCTGACCAGTTTCCCAGTCTCTGCTGATGAAATCATCCCCACAGCATGATGCGGGATAGTGTTCTAGGCGTGACGAGAGGTGTTGGGTTTGCGCCAGACATAGCGTTTTCCTTGATGGACAAAAAGCTCAATTTTAGTCTCATCTGACCAGAGTACCTTCTTCCATATGTTTGGGGAGTCTCCCACATGCCTTTTGTCGAACACCAAACGTGTTTGCTTATTTTTTTCTTTAAGCAATGGCTTTTTCTGGCCACTCTTCCGTAAAGCCCAGCTCTGTGGAGTGTACGGCTTAAAGTGGTCCTATGGACAGATACACCAATCTCCGCTGTGGAGCTTTGCAGCTCCTCCAGGGTTATCTTTGGTCTCTTTGTTGCCTCTCTGTTTAATGCCCTCCTTGCCTGGTCCGTGAGTTTTGGTGGGCGGCCCTCTCTTGGCAGGTTTGTTGTGGTGCCATATTCTTTAAATTTTTTAGTAATTAATTTAATGGTGCTCCGTGGGATGTTCAAAGTTTCAGATATTTTTTTATAACCCAACCCTGATCTGTACTTCTCCACAACTTTGTCCCTGACCTGTTTGGAGAGCTCCTTGGTCTTCATGGTGCCGCTTGCTTGGTGGTGCCCCTTGCTTAGTGGTGTTGTAGACTCTGGGGCCTTTCAGAACAGGTTTATATATACTGAGATGATGTGACAGATCATGTGACACTTAGACTGCACACAGGTGGACTTTATTTAACTAATTATGTGACTTGTGAAGGTAATTGGTTGCACCAGATCTTATTTAGGGGCTTCAAGGCAAAGGGGGTGAATACATATGCATGCAACACTTTTCCGTTATTTATTTGTACTAATTATTTTGAAACAAGTTAATTTTTTCATTTCACTTCACCAATTTGGACTATTTTGTGTATGTCCATTACATGAAATCCAAATACAAATCAATTTAATTTACAGGTTGTAATGCAACAAAATAGGAAAACTGCTAAGGGGGATGAATATTTTTGCAAGGTACTGTTTGCAGGCTGATTCTATTCATGTGTGCCTTGTTCCCACAAACAATTTTACAAACATAAGATGAGTTACCCATGATATTTGTCCACAACATGAGCCCGAGGGAGGTGGGGAGGGGGGAATGGGTCGCACCTACTGAGAAGGGGGAGGGAAAGGGAAGATGGGACAGACAGGACAAATAATGCTTATTTTATGTCTTTTTTCTACTGTTTTTAATTTCTTTATATATGTACTTTTTATACTTTTTATTATTGCCTGTCTGTGATCTGAACACCTCACAAAACAAAAACAAATATTTGCCTAAGCATGCCTGTTAGACATGGTTGTAGCTAGAAACTTTTTGCCTACCTACCTAGGTACAGTTGTATGGTGTGGTCACTGTGCAAAGGTTGAGAGTTATGCCATATTTATTTCTTTATTAGGCTAGATAATGTTCTAAATGTAATCTATGTGCCTATGCACATGTATGCATGATCAACTAGTCTACCCTAATGGTGTTATGCTGGCACAGTTCAACTGTCGTTCAAGCTGCGTAATGGTGACGTGTGGCTCAGTTGGTAGAGCATGGTGCTTGCAATGGCAGAGTTGTGGGTTCGATACCCACGGGGGACCAGTTAGAAAAAGTATAAAACATTTATGCACTCACTACTGTAAGTCGCTCTGGATAAGAGTGTCTGCTAAATGACGTAAATGAGTATAATTGGTATTTTTTTGTCTTACAGACAATACCTTGTGTTGCCTGGGCTACTTCCTGGAGTGGATTCTTGGAGAGAAACACAATTCCTTTGCCTGCCTGTGTCATTGTAGCAGAACTGTATCCTGTGAACTGTATCCCTCTCGATAAATTGAACATTATGCTACATTTCAAGCAGAAGATGACTCGAGGAGCTGAATGGCAGTTTGGTCATGACAACACTCCTCCCACAGCGGTACAAGTGTTCCCTGAACTTACTGTATGTTTCTTTGGAATGGCAATTTTCATCATGACCACCTCTCCCATCATATGCTGATCACCAGTTCTCTTAGCTACAGATTGTTACACCACGTAATGTGATTTAACCAAACATTTAAAGGTACTGTTTGGTGTAGCACAGAATTTTTGACCAACCTTAGCTTGACGATGCTGTCTTCGTCCTCGATTTGTGGAAAAAGGAGTCTCAAAGAAATGTCAGTGTCCATTTGCAGGGGGTCAGTTTGAAATTAGAAAATGCTCAGTTCTTAAAATAAAGACTTTTTTTGCTCTATGAAGTAATCCAACAATGTGTACACCACCACCTTGTCTATTTCAAGTCTTCTCTCATTGATCGAGGCCATAGGAAACTAGGTAAACTGGGATACAGTGGGGGAAAAAAGTATTTAGTCAGCCACCAATTGTGCAGGTTCTCCCACTTAAAAAGATGAGAGAGGACTGTAATTTTCATCATAGGTACACGTCAACTATGACAGACTAAATGAGAATTTATTTTCCTGAAAATCACATTGTAGGATTTTTTATGAATTTATTTGCAAATTATGGTGGAAAATAAGTATTTGGTCAATAACAAAAGTTTCTCAATACTTTGTTATATACCCTTTGTTGGCAATGACACAGGTCAAACGTTTTCTGTAAGTCTTCACAAGGTTTTCACACACTGTTGCTGGTATTTTGGCCCATTCCTCCATGCAGATCTCTAGAGCAGTGATGTTTTGGGGCTGTCGCTGGGCAACACGGACTTTCAACTCCTTCCAAAGATTTTCTATGGGGTTGAGATCTGGAGACTGGCTAGGCCACTCCAGGACCTTGAAATGCTTCTTACGAAGCCACTCCTTCGTTGCCCGGGCGCTGTGTTTGGGATCATTGTCATGCTGAAAGACCCAGCCACGTTTCATCTTCAATGCCCTTGCTGATGGAAGGAGGTTTTCACTCAAAATCTCACGATACATGGCCCTATTCATTCTTTCCTTTACACGGATCAGTCGTCCTGGTCCCTTTGCAGAAAAACAGCCCCAAAGCATGATGTTTCCACCCCACATGCTTCACAGTAGGTATGGTGTTCTTTGGATGCAACTCAGCATTCTTTGTCCTCCAAACTTGACGAGTTGAGTTTTTACCAAAAAGTTATATTTTGGTTTCATCTGACCATATGACATTCTCCCAATCCTCTTCTGGATCATCCAAATGCACTCTAACAAACTTCAGACGGGCCTGGACATGTACTGGCTTAAGCAGGGGGACACGTCTGGCACTGCAGGATTTGGGTCCCTGGCGGCATAGTGTGTTACTGATGGTAGGCTTTGTTACTTTGGTCCCAGCTCTCTGCAGGTCATTCACTAGGTCCCCCCGTGTGGTTCTGGGATTTTTGCTCACCGTTCTTGTGATCATTTTGACCCCACGGGGTGAGATCTTGCGTGGAGCCCCAGATCGAGGGAGATTATCAGTGGTCTTGTATGTCTTCCATGTCTTCCATTTCCTAATAATTGCTCCCACAGTTGATTTCTTCAAAACAAGCTGCTTACCTATTGCAGATTCAGTCTTCCCAGCCTGGTGCAGGTCTACAATTTTGTTTCTGGTGTCCTTTGACAGCTCTTTGGTCTTGGCCATAGTGGAGTTTGGAGCGTGACTGTTTGAGGTTGTGGACAGGTGTCTTTTATACTGATAACAAGTTCAAACAGGCGCCATTAATACAGGTAACGAGTGGAGGACAGAGGAGCCTTTTAAAGAAGAAGTTACAGGTCTGTGAGAGCCAGAAATCTTGCTTGTTTGTAGGTGACCAAATACTTATTTTCCACCATAATTTGCAAATAAATTCATTAAAAATCCTACAATGTGATTTTCTGGGAAACAAAATTCTCAATTTGTCTGTCATAGTTGACGTGTACCTATGATGAAAATTACAGGCCTCTCATCTTTTTAAGTGGGAGAACTTGCACAATTGGTGGCTGACTAAATACTTTTTTTCCCCACTGTATGTCTAAAGAGTTAATCAGGGTGATTTTTCCACAAATAGACAGGTATTTTCCTTTCCATGGTAGCAAGATCTTATCCTATAAAAATGTATGTCCACTTCACCGTCAGACCATTTTATTAGTAAACTACACGGTAATGTAAAAGTTGTATTTTTTTGTGATCCAATACGTAATATGTAATTTATCATAATTTGGTTGTAATCCAGAAGGGTTAGAAAAATTATCAAATTCCTCTATGAGGCTGTGGAGGGATACAAATTGTGGATTTAAAAGAAAACGTGAATCATCAGCTAAAATGACACCTTTCTTTTTAAGCCCTGGATTTCTAGCCCCTTGATATTGTTGTTGAATACGATTTTAATAGCTAACATTTTGATAGCCATAATAAATAGATATGCCAATAGTGGACAAGCTTGTTTTACTCCTCTTGACAGTTTAATACTTTCTGAGAAGTAGCCATTATTTACTGTTTTACACCTAGAGTTACTTACTATACATAACTTTAACCCATTTCATAACAGATTCTCCAAAATTGAAATATTCCATGCATTTACAGTGGGGAGAACAAGTATTTGATACACTGCCGATTTTGCAGGTTTTCCTACTTACAAAGCATGTAGAGGTCTACAAAGCATGTAGAGACATAAGTATTTGATACATCAGAAAAGCAGAACTTAATATTTGGTACAGAAACCTTTGTTTGCAATTACAGAGATCATAGGTTTCCTGTAGGTCTTGACCAGGTTTGCACACACTGCAGCAGGGATTTTGGCCCACTCCTCCATACAGACCTTCTCCAGATCCTTCCAGTTTCGGGGCTGTTGCTGGGCAATACGGACTTTCAGCTCCCTCCAAAGATTTTCTATTGGGTTCATGTCTGGAGACTGGCTAGGCCACTCCAGGACCTTGGGATGCTTCTTACGGAGCCACTCCTTAGTCGTCCTGTCCCCTTTGCAGAAAAGCATCCCCAAAGAATGATGTTTCCACCTCCATGCTTCTTGGTTGGGATAGTGTTCTTGGGGTTGTACTCATCCTTCTTCTTCCTCCAAACACGGCGAGTGGAGTTTAGACCATAAAGCACTATTTTTGTCTCATCAGACAACATGACCTTCTCCCATTCCACCTCAGGATCATCCAGATCGTCATTGGCAAACTTCAGACGGGCCTGGACATGCGCTGGCTTGAGCAGGGGGACCTTGCGTGCGCTGCAGGATTTTAATCCATGACGGCGTAGTGTGTTACTAATGGTTTTCTTTGAGACTGTGGTCCCAGCTCTCTTCAGGTCATTGACCAGGTCCTGCCGTGTAGTTCTGGGCTGATCCCTCACCTTCCTCATGATCATTGATGCCCCACGAGGTGAGATCTTGCATGGAGCCCCAGACCGAGGGTGATTGACCGTCATCTAGAACTTCTTCCATTTTCTAATAATTGCGCCAACAGTTGTTGCCTTCTCACCAAGCTGTTTGCCTATTGTCCTGTAGCCCATCCCAGCCTTGTGCAGGTCTACAATTGTATCCCTGATGTCCTTACACAGCTCTCTGGTCTTGGCCATTGTGGAGAGGTTGGAGTCTGTTTGATTGAGTGTGTGGACAGGTGTCTTTTATACAGGTAACGAGTTCAAAAAGGTGCAGTTAATACAGGTAATGAGTGGAGAACAGGAGGGCTTCTTAAAGAAAAACTAACAGGTCTGTGAGAGCCGGAATTTTTACTGGTTGGTAGGTGATCAAATACTTATCTCATGCAATAAAATGCAAATTAATTACTTAAAAATCATACAATGTGATTTTCTGGGTTTTTGTTTTAGATTCCGTCTCTCACAGTTGAAGTGTACCTATGATAAACATGACAGACCTCTACATGCTTTGTAAGTAGGAAAACCTGCAAAATCGGCAGTGTATCAAATACTTGTTCTCCCCACTGTATATATAAATTACAGTCGTACTTTATCAAAGGCCTTTTTAAAGTCATCTATGAATACCAGGCCTGGTTTCCCTGATTTTTCATAGTGTTCTATTGTTTCTAGTACTTGTCTTATATTATCTCCAATGTGTATCGTCCATGTAAAAAACCTGTCTGATTAGGACGAATAATATCCGACAATACCTTTTTAATTGTATGCGCTATGCATTTTGCTAGAATTGTTGCATCACAACACTGAAGTGTAAGGGGCCTCCAATTTTTTTAATGTGTTTATGTTTTTGTTTAGTGTATAAATATCTTCTGTGAAACCATAAAGGCAGACACATTTTGAGGATGATCGAAAGCTCCATGGTTACACGTGGTCTGCGATTGTGGCCCGTTGGACGTACTGCCAAACTCTCTAAAAAGACGGTGGCTTATGGTAGAGAAATCAACATTCAAGAGAAATGAACATTACATTCTCTGGCAACAGCTCTGTTGGACATTCCTGCAGTCAGCAGGCCAATTGCATGCTCCCTCAAAACTTGAGACATCTGTGGCATTGTGTTGTGTGACAAGACTGCACATTTTAGAGTGGCCTTTTATTGTCCCAAGCACAAGGTGCACCTGTGTAATGATCATGCTGTTTAATCAGCTTCTTGATATGCCACACCTGTCAGGTGGATTAATTATCTTGGAAATATAAGCTTTTTGTCCATTTGGAACATTTCTGGGATCTTTTATTTCAGCTCATGAAACATCGGACCAACACTTTACATGTTGCGTTTATATAACTGACTCCAACATGTACAAAAAGCTGATTCTCATCAACACCCACCTGTTACCACATCACCCCTGCACTCCACGACTTACACTGACTATCCATGAAAGTGAGGATTGACTTAAGTTCTGCTCCTTATGCACAAAGCTGGCTTGTTAGCTCTGACAAAGACTTACTCATGTACTTGATCATGTATGTGTCTAATAAAACCTTATTCCATATCACGGTGGACTCGGTGTAAGATTGTACAACAGTTAAACTTCAAATCAGGTTAATAGAGAGCATAAAAGCTTTGAAACAATGCTGGCAAAATGTAACCTATGCTAATTTACTGGCTAATTACAGTGAGTTGGATGAAGCTACATCTCCAGTAGTCTTTCACTCTCTCTCAACTTTGTTTGACATTACAGTCTGTCAACACTATAGGCCATATCAAGATGCATTGTTACAGCATTGTTATCCCTCATAGATACAGTGGGGAAAAAAAGTATTTAGTCAGCCACCAATTGTGCAAGTTCTCCCACTTAAAAAGATGAGAGAGGCCTGTAATTTTCATCATAGGTACACGTCAACTATGACAGACAAAATGAGAAAATAAATCCAGAAAATCACATTGTAGGATTTTTAATGAATTTATTTGCAAATTATGGTGGAAAATAAGTATTTGGTCAATAACAAAAGTTTCTCAATACTTTGTTATATACCCTTTGTTGGCAATGACACAGGTCAAACGTTTTCTGTAAGTCTTCACAAGGTTTTCACACACAGTTGCTGGTATTTTGGCCCATTCCTCCATGCAGATCTCCTCTAGAGCAGTGATGTTTTGGGGCTGTCGCTGGGCAACACAGACTTTCAACTCCCTCCAAAGATTTTCTATGGGGTTGAGATCTGGAGACTGGCTAGGCCACTCCAGGACCTTGAAATGCTTCTTACGAAGCCACTCCTTCGTTGCCCGGTCGGTGTGTTTGGGATCATTGTCATGCTGAAAGACCCAGCCACGTTTCATCTTCAATGCCCTTGCTGATGGAAGGAGGTTTTCACTCAAAATCTCACGATACATGGCCCCATTCATTCTTTCCTTTACACGGATCAGTCGTCCTGGTCTCTTTGCAGAAAAACAGCCCCAAAGCATGATGTTTCCACACCCATGCTTCAGAGTAGGTATGGTGTTCTTTGGATGCAACTCAGCATTCTTTGTCCTCCAAACACGACGAGTTGAGTTTTTACCAAAAAGTTCTATTTTGGTTTCATCTGACCATATGACATTCTCCCAATCCTCTTCTGGATCATCCAAATGCACTCTAGCAAACTTCAGATGGGCCTGGACATGTACTGGCTTAAGCAGGGGGACACGTCTGGCACTGCAGGATTTGAGTCCCTTGCGGCGTAGTGTGTTACTGATGGTAGGCTTTGTTACTTTGGTCCCAGCTCTCTGCAGGTCATTCACTAGGTCCCCCCGTGTGGTTCTGGGATTTTCTTGTGATCATTTTGACCCCACGGGGTGAGATCTTGCGTGGAGCCCCAGATCGAGGGAGATTATCAGTGGTCTTGTATGTCTTCCATTTCCTAATAATTGCTCCCACAGTTGATTTCTTCAAACCAAGCTGCTTACCTATTGCAGATTCAGTCTTCCCAGCCTGGTGCAGGTCTACAATTTTGTTTCTGGTGTCCTTTGACAGCTCTTTGGTCTTGGCCATAGTGGAGTTTGGAGTGTGACTGTTTGAGGTTGTGGACAGGTGTCTTTTATACTGATAACAAGTTCAAACAGGTGCCATTAATACAGGTAACGAGTGGAGGACAGAGGAGCCTCTTAAAGAATAAGTTACAGGTCTGTGAGAGCCAGAAATCTTGCTTGTTTGTAGGTGACCAAATACTTATTTTACACCATAATTTGCAAATAAATTCATAAAAAATCCTACAATGTGATTTTCTGGATTTTCTTTTCTCAATTTGTCTGTCATAGTTGACGTGTACCTATGATGAAAATTACAGGCCTCTCTCATCTTTTTAAGTGGGAGAACTTGCACAATTGGTGGCTGACTAAATACTTTTTTCCCCACTGTATGTGTAGAATGGTGCATTACCATTATCTGTTATGATTAATACAGATCCCATAAGTGTTTCCAACGCAGGTTTAGAGATAGACCCCTCTCATATTTGTCACTTTTGATTTATATCTAAGGGAAGGTCATCCAATTCTGGTGTTATATTTTACATGTAGCTTGTAAACTGCTCTATGTTCATATACATTTTTATGAAACAGGAGGATGTGTTGCACTTTAGGTTGATTGTTACGGATACAGGTATCCTGTGTCCTGTGTTTTTCCTCTCCTTCTACCCTAATCACAGGTGTCCTGTATGTTCCTGATTGGTGGTCGTTGAGATGTCGGCTGATTGCTAAAGTGGACCAATCAGTGAACATTCCTCTGCATTGCACCACCTGTTGCTGGTTTTTCAATCACACAGCCCATTGTATAAAAACCAGTCAGTTGTGTTTGTTGTTAGAGAGAGACTATTTCCTTATGTGAGTATGGATACTGTTGTGTCCTGTGTACTCACTAAGTTGCTGGTTACCCTGTTTGGTAATTTTGTTAGACTACTTTTTTGTATGTGAGTAATGGATACTGTGATGTCCTGTTTTTAGAGTACTCACTAATTTGCTGGTTACTCTGTTTGGTAACTTTGTGTGTTTCTGGGAAAAGGGGAAGTTAAGCAAGCTGCCCTTGGGCATACATTACCCGTAGAAAGAACTGTCTATAAACACTAGTTAGACCTGAGCGGACCACCCCACTGTATTTTTGTATGAGTAGCAGTAGCTTAGCGGTTCTTGAGGCAGGCAAGATCAGTTTAGGGGTGTTTTACACTATTGTTTTATTTCTTGGGGCCTGCTCAGCCCTTTTTCCCAAACCTTTACCGTGTGTTCACAAATAAACATTTTATGTTTGACGGTAGTTTATGGTTGTCGTGTAGTTTTTCGTTCTCACTGTTCCATGTCATCATCCTAATTTGCATGAATTATGTTACGGGTCTCATGTCCATCCCCCTAGACGTTTAAAGCCACGGGGTTCGTAACATAATGTGGGGGCTCGTCCGGGATCATTCTCATTGATACTCATGCAAATTAGGTAGTGTCTGGTTCAGTGTTGAGCTTGGCAGCTGTAACTACCAGTTTTTTTTTTTTTGTGTGTTCAGTATTCGACGGCTCGTGTTGCTAGTTTAGGATGGCTACTTTTGAGTTGGATGCATTTTTGGAAAACCCTACGTGGGAGGTTTTTGAGAATTGCCGTAGAGTGGATCTGCAGGCTTTGGCTGACCACTTTTCTGTACCCATATCCAGGGTTTTAGTGAAAGCCGAAGTGAGGAAAGCAGTGTTAGAGATATTGTTGAGCGAGCGAGTGCTTGAGTTACCGCCGCCTGAGTCTGCTGCTCCTGTAGGGGATGTGGTTGCTGTTCCTGTAAGCCCATCAGTGTCTGAGGACGAGGCTAAGGCTCCAGCCACATTGCCCCGTTATGACCCACTCTCCCCATTGACTGACAGTGATGCCAGGATGGATGTCCGCTCGACACGGCTCCAAATGGAAGCGGAAGAGCGGGCACAAATCAGGCTAGACAAGCTGGAAACGCGTAGGCTTGATCAGGAACTGGAGACGCGTAAGATGGAACTGGAGACGCGTAGGCTTGATCAAGAACTGGAGACGCGTAAGATGGAACTGGAGACGCGTAGGCTTGATCAAGAACTGGAGATGCGTAAAATGGAACTAGAGGCAGAAACAGCGAGGTTAGTCTCTGCTCATACTATGCCTGCTAGTGAGCCATCCTCACCAGCTGTGTCGTCTACTACTTTTGATATTAGTAGACAGATCACCTTGGTACCTGTGTTTAGGGAGTCAGAGGTTGATTCCTATTTCAGTGTGTTTGAACGTATAGCGGTAGCATTGAAATGGCCCGAAGAGGTATGGTGCCTATTACTTCAGTGTAAATTAACAGGTAAAGCCCAAGAGGTTCTGTCAGCACTACCTCTTGAAGACAGCTTGAATTATGATGTGGTCAAAGCTACTGTTCTTCGTGCCTATGAGCTTGTTCCTGAGGCCTATCGACAGAGATTTAGGTCTCATAAAAAGGCTTCTACTCAGACTTATGTGGAGTTTGCTAGAGACAAAGGAAATCTGTTTGACAAATGGCACAGTGCTAGTAAGGTAACTGATTTTAACTCTCTAGGGGAGTTAATCTTGTTAGAAGAGTTGAAAAATTGTTTACCCGAACGCATTGTAGTTTATCTGAACGAACAGAAAGTATCCTCACTGTCGGAAGCGTCTGTATTGGCAGACGAGTTTGTGTTGACGCATAAGAGCGTGTTTTCGGCTCGTACGGAGAGCAGGGCCACAGAGTTGTTAACTTTTAGTCCTAGTCGACCAGCAGTACATCCAGCACGCCCAAAAGATGTGCGTCACTGTTTCTATTGTCATAAGGTGGGACATATGGTTAATGATTGCTTTCTGCTTAAACGCAAACAGGTGATGCCTCAGCACGCCAGGCCGCCAACGGGTGTTGGGCTCATTCGTACGGTTGTAAGGCCGGAATCAAGACTGAGGCCTCATAGTGAATGTGGTTTGAAAGTCCCTGTCCCAGATCACAGTTATGAACCGTTCATTTTTGAGGGGTTTGTTTCCATATCCGAGGACGAAGCGTCTCAGCGTCCAGTTAGAATCCTCAGAGATACTGGTGCGGCGCAGTCGTTCATACTATCTGATGTGTTGCCCTTGTCCAATAATACATATTGTGGTTCCTACATGCACAAATGTGTTAGAACATGACATTAATGTTGGAAACGCTGCACCTATCAAGCAACATGCTTATCGTGTCAACGTCTCTAAGAGAAAGATAATGAGGGATGAGGTCGGTTATTTGCTGGAGAATAACCTGGCTATGCCAAGTTCAAGTATTTACTTTTTTGTTGATAGGTTTAATTACTTCAACACTGAGTAATGGTACTCAATCTGCTCGATTTGGATTATAGGCACATTTTGTGTAAATTCAAGACCTTTGGATCTCAATCCTAAACCTCCTCCACCCTGCTCTCTGCCCCTACTCATTTGGGCTGCTCAGTTATTGGAGATGGATTACTGCCATCTGCTGCATCATAAAAATACTGCTGCTGTAATTCATTACATTACCACTCTTACATTCGTACAGTTGATCACAACTATCAAAGCAACATTTGCAATGAAAATTAAGGGTGTTTCATTAATTTGGACATTTGCTCATTACTTGAAGGGTGTCATTTCCAATGCTATCGAGTTGCCAACACCGATTGGAAGTTGCCAACACCGATTGGAAGGTGAGTGTTGAGCCAATATCTTCTCTGTATCTACAGTATCTGGCAGTAGGTCCTCTTTTATCCTGGTCAAATTAATTGTGGTAGAAAATTCCCATGATATACTGACTCATAATCAGCTTTATTGTGCCCACCAAAATTCTAATCACAAACACCATACAATAACTTTTATACCTAAGCCCTACTTCCAGCGTTGTACACTTTTGTAATTACTATATTCTATGGGTGCAGCCAGAACATTTAGGTACTGAAGTTGAAAATAGGTCTAAAAATATGACTGAGTTTCCAGATCAGGGGCACAAATGAGCGAGATTTACAATAATAAAAAACAAACAAACAGATATACCACATACGTATGTTATATACGTATGTCTGCTATATACGTTTGTCTGCTAAATGGCTTATTATTATATATTTTTTATATATATATATATTTTTTTATATATATATTTTATATATATATTATACACAATGGTACACATTGTTAAAATTAGGTTAGATGATTGACAGTCACTGCAGTGGGTCATGTGCCCAGTCCAAATTGGCCTAGGTCAGTGAGACAACCACTTCTACAACTTTTACAACCTTAAGTACCGGGGTCTGACAACTTGGATGGAAAATTGCTGAGGATAATAGCGGACGATATTGCCACTTTTATTTGCCATATTTTCAATTTAAGCCTACTAGAATGTGTGTTCCCCCAGGCTTGGAGGGAAGCAAAAGTCATTCCGCTACCTAAGAATAGTAAAGCCCCCTTTACTGGCTCAAACAGCTGACCAATTAGCCTGTTATCAACCCTTATTAAACTATTGGAATTTTTTTGGGACCATATACAATGCTATTTTACTGTAAACAAATTGACAACAAACGTTCAGCATGCTTATAGAAAAGGACATTCAACAAGCACAGCACTTACACAAATGACTGATGATTGGCTGAGTAAAGCCAGTGTGTCTATGTATGCGGATGACTCAACACTATACACGTCAGCTACTACAGCAACTGAAATAACTGCAACAGTTAACAAAGAGTTGCAGTTAGTTTCAGAATGGGTGGCAAGGAATAAGTTAGTCCTGAATATTTCAAAAACTAAAAGCATTGTATTTGGGTCAAATCATTCACTAAATCCTAAACCTCAACTACATCTCGTAATGAATAATGTGGAAATTGAGCAAGTTGAGGTGACAAACTGCTTGGAGTAATCCTGGATTGTAGACTGTCATGGTCAAAGCATATTGATACAACAGTAGCTAAGATGGGAAGAAGTATGTCCATAATTAAGCGTTGCTCTGCCTTCTTAACAACACTATCAACAAGACAGGTCCTAGTTTTGTCGCACCTAGACTACTGTTCAGTAGTGTGGTCAGGTGCCACAAAGAGGGACTTGGGGAAATTGCAGTTGGCTCAGAACAGGGCAGCACGGCTGGCCCTTAAAAGTACACGGAGCGCTAACATTGATGACATGCATGTCAGTCTCTCCTGGTTTAGAGTGGAAGAGAGATTGACTTCATCACTGCTTGTTATTGTGAGAGGTGTCGACGAGCTGAATGTACCAAGCTGTCTGTTTGGAATACTGGCACACAGCTCGGATACCCATGCATACCCCACAAGACATGCCACCAGAGGTCTCTTCACAGTCCCCAAGTCCAGAACGGACTATGGGAGGCGCACAGTACTACATACAGTGAGGGAAATAATGAATTGATTAGCATTTTAATGAGGGAAATAAGTATTTGACCTCCTCTCAATCAGAAAGATTTCTGGCTCCCAGGTGTCTTTTATACAGGTTACGAGCTGAGATTAGGAGCACACTCTTAAAGGGAACGCTCCTAATCTCAGTTTGTTACCTGTATAAAAGACACCTGTCCACAGAAGCAATCAATCAATCAGATTCCAAACTCTCCACCATGGCCAAGACCAAAGAGCTCTCCAAGGATGTCAGGGACAAGATTGTAGACATACACAAGGCTGGAATGGGCTACAAGACCATCGCCAAGCAGCTTGGTGAGAAGGTGACAACAGTTGGTGCGATTATTCGTAAATGGAAGAAACACAAAATAACTGTCAATCTCCCTCGGCCTGGGGCTCCATGCAAGATCTCACCTCGTGGAGTTGCAATGATCATGAGAACGGTGAGGAATCAGCCCAGAACTACACGAGAGGATCTTGTCAATGATCTCAAGGCAGGGTATTCCAGCATGACAATGAGCCAAAACACACGGCCAAGGTAACAAAGGAGTGGCTCAAGAAGAAGCACATTAAGGTCCTGGAGTGGCCTAGCCAGTCTCCAGAACTTAATCCCATAGAAATTCTGTGGAGGGAGTTGAAGGTTCGAGTTGCCAAACGTCAGCCTCAAAACCTTAATGACTTGGAGAAGATCTGCAAAGAGGAGTGGGACAAAATCCCTCCTGAGATGTGTGCAAACCTGGTGGCCAACTACAAGAAACGTCTGACCTCTGTGATTGCCAACAAGGGTTTTGCCACCAAGTACTAACTCATGTTTTGCAGAGGGGTCAAATACTTATTTCCCTCATTAAAATGCAAATCAATTTATAACATTTTTGACATGCGTTTTCTGGATTTTTTGTTGTTATTCTGTCTCTCACTGTCCAAACAAACCTACCATTAAAATTATAGACTGATCATGTCTTTGTCAGTGGGCAAACATACAAAATCAGCAGGGGATCAAATACTTTTTTTCCCTCACTGCAGAGCCATGACTACATGGAACTCTATTCCACATCAGGTAACTGATGCAAGCAGTAGAATCAGATTTTAAAAACGGGTAACAATACACCTCGTGGAACAGCGGGGACTGTGAAGAGACACACACAGGCCCATACACACATACATATAGACACTCACTCATTTACATTTATGTCATTTAGCAGACGCTCTTATCCACAGTGACTTACAAATTGGTGCATTCAACTTAGGATAGCCAGTGGGACAACCACATCTTGATCACAGTAAGTACACTTCTTCAAACAAGCAGCTGTGAGCAAAGTCAGTGCAATCAGGGACAACTACATCTCGATCACAATAAGTACATTTCTTTAAACACTCTATGTTGTATTGTAAATATGTGATAGTGGAGTAGTGGCCTGAGGGAACACACTAAATGTATTGGGTAAAGTTTTATGAAATATAATGTCATGTAATATTTTCAATTGTATATAACTGCCTTAATGTTTCAGGACCCCAGGAAGAGTAGCTGCTGCCTTGGCAGCAGCTAATGGGGATCCTTAATAAATACAAATACAAAGTACTTTAACCTGTAGCCTATATAATTGTGAATAGGCTCAATAACATGCAAATGATCACCACAAGCTTCAGTGCCTATGAGCTTAGACAACATAACCACTCGATTTTACAGGAAAGCATGAATGTCCTTCGATATTCCATTATTTAATTATGGGCAGGCAGCCACAGTCTGGTGAAATTTGCGTGTCATGACCCATCGAGACAGTTTCTAGTTTTGCCTATGTCAGGATCTGGCCATTTCTGATGAGCCTATAAGCTACATCAATAATTAGATAGGATATAAAAACTGAGTTCTGTCCACAGACCTATGATCATATGAGTTGTCCTTTGAAACTTTCAGATGCGCAAACATGCGTAAAGACCTGGCCGTCGGTCTCTCCTGGACTGCATCACTTTCAGTGAAAGTCACAGGGAAAAGTGCCTCACAGTTCGACAACTAAGTTGACAATGCCATGGTTTACAATGTTTATTTATCAAAATATGTAGGCTACTATGCCGTTACAATGCAGGGGCGCAGAGTGTCTCGCCGTCTGATTAATTACTTCACAGCGATTTCACAAGTTGCTATTTTTGCAGTAGCCTAACCTTGATTGTCGGGGAAATGTTTCGTAGAAATATAGTCTACTTTGCCAGGGCAATTAGCCTACGATACGAAAAAGCTACAATTGAATAGGCCAAAAGTATAGCCAATGCATTTCGTGAAATTAATGATTGCGGAGGGGTTTATGCAGTGTTCCATGGTGTCCTTCTCTATACTAGTGGTGTCGGTAAAGTGGTAATGAGTCCATAGGCCTATTGACAACTATGCATCTAGCCCGATGGAGGCTGGACTCAAAGGCTACTTTGATTTAGGGCCTATGCCGCCGCAGACGGGTCAAATAAGCCTATAGGCTGTCATCATTGGATGGGCTAAATAATGTAAAGGTATTTTGTGACAATGTATTTTTGTTGTAAATTGCTATATGCCAAACTTAAACAAAACTGAATTGAAACAAATTCATAGATCTAATGATTTACCGTTCATAAGCTATAGGACAGGGTGCCTCTACATGATTTGATGTGTCTTCGCGGGATTCGTGAGCTTCCCTAATGATAAACGTTAATCCCTTGATAAGTTGGAACAGCCTCAGCTCATTAATTTAGGCCTATAGTAAGCTCCTATGTCCGCTCATAAAAACAGTTATAATTTGTGGAGGCGTTGCCTGAACAAAACGTTTGCATTATAGGCTTGCTTAAGACCGATTTTGTTTATCATCTCAGGCACTGGCCTCTAATTGGCACTGATTGTGGTTAGCTGTTTTACCTGAATTCGATTTGTATTTTGACAGGTTCAGGATCCTGTACAGCAATGATAAAAGACGCAGTTACTGAGAGTTCTGGACGAGAGGCAACAAGTGGTGAGTTTTTATAGAGTGTCTATTGTAGAGACAGCCTATAATTCAGATAGCAGTGCTGGCCACTGGGTGTGCTATTGTTTTGGAAAGCTTGTTCCCTCTGCAGATCTCGACACGGAAGTATTGTCAGTAGACCTCCACCTGGTGTTTCTACATTGGCTGGTTACCTGCGTAATTAAAAGGTGGCATTTTGAAACAGAAGCACCCAACTCCGGGTAGGAGAAACATGACCACTACTCCAAGCCCAGGACCAGAGACGGGAGGCTACAGGATGAACCTACAGCATGAGTTATTTAGGCTATGTCATCCTGTGGATCCTGTTGACCTTTATACCCGACTTTTCGCTGTGCCTCTAGCCTCCGCATTGCCTGCTAGACTACTGTCGAGGAAGTCAACCTAAGAATGCCACACGAACAGGGCCAGACACGGAACTCGATTCTCAGAATGCCACTAGGCCTACTACCCCTGACAGCAGCCTTCCAGACAAGGCTCTCTAGCCCTGCTAAAAGGGATGATCTTCCAATTAGGCCTGCCTGGCTCAAACTTTGGCGTGAGTGAGCTACTATTAGGCCTATTCATAATTTCATCCAGACAATTGCACTCACCTGTGTCGCTGGAAATTCGGGAAGCGTGGAATTCTAGAAAACAGCTGCTGGTTGTCAGTGAAAGCGCAGCGCAGAGAGATGCGGAGGAATGTCGATATCCACCTGTAGGCGTAGGCCATTTTTTATCCGTCTTGTATGGCGAGCTACTACATATAGTCTATGCTACTGCAACGGCTTAGTAGCCTACATAATTGGACAAATAAACATTGTCAACCATAGCCTAGCCTACCTCATTGCCGAATTGGTTTTTGAAGTGTGAGGCACTTTTCCCTGGGACTGTCTGGAGAACACTGAAGGTGATGCAGTCCAGGAGACCGACGGATCAAGGCCTCGTTTCCCAGTTGGGATATACATTACATTCGGCAAGTATTCAGACCCCTTCCCTTTTTCCACATTTTGTAATGTTACGGTCTTATTTTAAAATGAATGAAATGATTTTATCTTTGTGTTTTTTGTTAAATGTCTGCTCAGCCCAAATGCCCATATGCTCTATATATGTAATGTATACAATAACTATGTATTTGTACTATGATCCTCCCATTCTATGGAATGCCCACTGCCGTCATACAGTGGGCAATTGTGCAAGTTCTCCCACTTAAAAAGATGAGAGGCCTGTAATGTTCATCATAGGTACACGTCAACTATGACAGACAAAATAAGAAAAAAAAATCCAGAAAATCACATTGTAGGATTTTTTATGAATTTATTTGCAAATTATGTTGGAAAATAAGTATTTGGTCAATAACAAAAGTTTCTCAATACTTTGTTATATACCCTTTGTTGGCAATGACACAGGTCAAACGTTTTCTGTAAGTCTTCACAAGGTTTTCACACACTGTTGCTGGTATTTTGGCCCATTCCTCCATGCAGATCTCCTCTAGAGCAGTGATGTTTTGGGGCTGTCGCTGGGCAACACGGACATTCAACTCCCTCCAAAGATTTTCTATGGGGTTGAGATCTGGAGACTGGCTAGGCCACTCCAGGACCTTGAAATGCTTCTTACGAAGCCACTCCTTCGTTGCCCGGGCGCTGTGTTTGGGATCATTGTCATGCTGAAAGACCCAGCCACGTTTCATCTTCAATGCCCTTGCTGATGGAAGGAGGTTTTCACAAAAAATCTCACGATACATGGCCCCATTCATTCTTTCCTTTACACGGATCAGTCGTCCTGGTCCCTTTGCAGAAAAACAGCCCCAAAGCATGATGTTTCCACCCCCATGTTTCACAGTAGGTATGGTGTTCTTTGGATGCAACTCAGCATTCTTTGTCCTCCAAACACGACAAGTTGAGTTTTTACCAAAAAGTTATATTTTGGTTTCATCTGACCGTATGACATTCTCCCAATCCTCTTCTGGATCATCCAAATGCACTCTAGCAAACTTCAGACGGACCTGGACATGTACTGGCTTAAGCAGGGGGACACGTCTTGCACTGCAGGATTTGAGTCCCTGGCGGCGTAGTGTGTTACTGATGGTAGGCTTTGTTACTTTGGTCCCAGCTCTCTGCAGGTCATTCACTAGGTCCCCCCGTGTGGTTCCGGGATTTTTGCTTGTGATCATTTTGACCCCACGGGGTGAGATCTTGCGTGGAGCCCCAGATCGAGGGAGATTATCAGTGGTCTTGTATGTCTTCCATTTCCTAATAATTGCTCACACAGTTGATTTCTTCAAAACAAACAGCTTACCTATTGCAGATTCAGTCTTCCCAGCCTGGTGCAGGTCTACAATTTTGTTTCTGGTGTCCTTTGACAGCTCTTTGGTCTTGGCCATAGTGGAGTTTGGAGTGTGACTGTTTGAGGTTGTGGAGAGGTGTCTTTTATACTGATAACAAGTTCAAACAGGCGCCATTAATACAGGTAACGAGTGGAGGACAGAGGAGCCTCTTAAAGAAGAAGTTACAGGTCTGTGAGAGCCAGAAATCTTCCTTGTTTGTAGGTGACCAAATATTTATTTTCCACCATAATTTGCAAATAAATTCATTAAAAATCCTACAATGTGATTTTCTGGATCTTTTTTCCTCAATTTGTCTGTCATAGTGGACGTGTACCTATGATGAAAATTACAGGCCTCTCTCGTCTTTTTAAGTGGGAGAACTTGCACAATTGGTGGCTGACTAAATACTTTTTTCCCCACTGTAAAAGCTTAGATAAATAATTCTCTCTACAGTTATTCTGACATTGCACATTCTTAAAATCAAGTGGTGAACCTAACTGACCTAAGACATGGAATTTTTACAATTATTAAATGTCAGGAATTGTGAAAAACTGAGTTTAAATGTATTTGGCTAAGGTGTATGTAAACTTCCGACTTCAACTGTATAAATTAACTAGCCAATACTATAAAAATACATTGTGAACATAGTAATTTCATCAGAAATGTTTACAATGTTTAGCTAAATGTTCAAAGATCCACTATGCAGAAATCGCTCCCCCATTTCTCCTGGCCCTTCATTGGACACTGTGTGGTCCTCTGTAGCTCAGCTGGTAGAGCACGGCGCTTGTAACGCCAAGGTAGTGGGTTCAATCCCCGGGACCACCCATACACAAAAATGTATGCACGCATGACTGTAAGTCGCTTTGGATAAAAGCGTCTGCTAAATGGCATATTATTATTATTATTAACAAACCTCCAAACGAGCTTCAATGCCATACAACATTCCTTCAGTAGCCTCCAACTGCTCTTAAACACTAGTAAAACTAAATGCATGCTCTTCAATCGAACGCTGCTGGCACCCGCCCACCCGACTAGAATCACTACTCTCGACGGGTCGGACCTAGAGTATGTGGACAACTACAAATACCTAGGTGTCTGGTTAGACTGTAAACTCTCCTTCCAGACTCACATTAAGAATCTCCAATCCAAAGTTAAATCCAGAATCGGCTTCCTATTTCGCAACAAAGCCTCCTTCACTCATGCTGCCAAACATGCCCTCGTAAAACTGACTATCCTACCGATCCTTGACTTCGGCGATGTCATTTACAAAATAGCCTCCAACACTCTACTCAGCAAATTGGATGTAGTCTATCACAGTGCCATCCGTTTTGTCTCCAAAGCCCCATACACTACCCACCACTGTGACCTGTACGCTCTTGTTGGCTGGTCCTCACTACATGTTCGTCGTCAAACCCACTGGCTCCAGGCCATCTATAAATCACTGCTAGGCAAATCCCCGCCTTATCTTAGCTCATTGGTCACCATAGCAACACCCACCCGTAGTATGCGCTCCAGCAGGTATATCTCACTGGTCATCCCCAAAGCCAACACCTCCTTTGGCCGCCATTCCTTCCAGTTCTCTGCTGCCAATGACTGGAACGAATTGCAAAAATCTCTGAAGCTGGAGACTCTTATCTCCCTCACTAACTTTAAGCATCAGTTGTCAGAACACCTTACCGATCACTGCACCTGTACACAGCCCATCTGAAATTAGCCCACCCAACTACCTCATCCCTATATTGTTATTTATTTTGCTAATTTGCACCCCAGTATCTCTATTTGCACATAATCTCTTGCACATCTATCATTCCAGTGTTAATACTAAATTGTAATTATTTTGCACTATAGCCTATTTATTGCCTTACTTTTGCACACACTGTATATATATTTTCTGTTGTATTTTTTGTCTTTATGTTTTGTTTTACCCCATATGTAACTCTGTGTTGTTGTTTTTATCGCACTGCTTTGCTTTATCTTGGCCAGGTCGCAGTTGTAAATGAGAACTTGTTCTCAACTGGCTTACCTGGTTAAATAAAGGTGAAATAAAAATAAAAATAAATAAATAAAAATGTCCTGGTTGCTAAAATTCTAATCGTTTGCCTAATTTCAGTTAATGTGACAAAACAAGCAAGTATAGTGTAGAGAATCATTGTAACATCTAAACTACAGTGAAATATATTTTCCATAAACAGAAATATTGTATTTTCAGCTGTTTGAAGCTGGTGTTCAAAACTGAAAGTAAAAGATGCAAAACTTAAGAATGGGAAGCATAGAAATAGCGAACATAGAACAGATCTACGGCTTATTAGATTTGCTTTCATTGAGAATGACAGATCTATAACACACATTTCAAGAGGTCTCTTCACAATCCCCAAATCCAGAACAGACTATGAGAGGTGCACAGTACTACATAGAGCCATGACTACATGGAACTCTATTCCACATCAGGTAACTGATGCAAGCAGTTAAATCAGATTAAAAAAACACAGGTAAAAATACCCCCTATGGAACAGCGGGGACTGTGAAGAGACACACACACACACACACAGGCACACAAGTGCTAGCACATGCACTCTACCCACACGTACATTGTAATATTGTTGTATGGTGGTATTATAGATTTTGTTTTGTATATACAGTGAGGGAAAAAAGTATTTGATCCCCTGCTGATTTTGTATGTTTGCCCACTGACAAAGAAATGATCAGTCTATCATTTTAATGGTAGGTTTATTTGAACAGTGAGAGACAGAATAACAACAAAAAAATCCAGAAAAACGCATGTCAAAAATGTTATAAATTGTTTTGCATTTTAATGAGGGAAATAAGTATTTGACCCCCTCTCAATCAGAAAGATTTCTGGCTCCCAGGTGTCTTTTATACAGGTAACGAGCTGAGATTAGGAGCACACTCTTAAAGGGAGTGCTCCTAATCTCAGCTTGTTACCTGTATAAAAGACACCTGTCCACAGAAGCAATCAATCAATCAATCAGATTCCGCTGTTCCATAGGGGGTATTTTTACCTGTTTTTTAAAAATCTGAAATCTGATTCTACTGCTTGCATCAGTTACCTGATGTGGAATAGAGTTCCATTTAGTCATGGCTCTATGTAGTACTGTGCACCTCTCATAGTCTGTTCTGGACTTGGGGATTGTGAAGAGACCTCTGGTGGCATGTTTTTAGGGATATGCATGGGTGTCCGAGCTGTATGCTTGTAGTTTAAACAGACAGCTCGGTACATTCTGCTTGTCAACATTTCTTACAAAAACAAGTAGTGATGAAGTCATGACATGCATATCATTGATGTTAGCTCCCTGTGGACTTTTAAGGCCTAGCCATGCAGCCCTGTTCTGAGCCAATTGTAATTTTCCTAAGTCCCTCTTTGTGGCACCTGACAACACTACTGAACAGTAGACCAGGTGCCACAAAACTAGGGCCTGTAGGACCTGCCTTGTTGATAGTGTTGTTAAGAAGGCAGAGCAGCGCTTTATTATGGAAGTTCTTCTCCCCATCTTAGCTACTGTTGTATCAATATGTTTTGACCATGACAGTTTACAATCCAGGGTTACGCCAAGCAGTTTAGTCACCTCAACTTGCTCAATCTCCACATTATTCATTACGAGATTTAGTTGAGGTTTAGGGTTTAGTGAATGATTTGTCCCAAATACAATGCTTTTAGTTTTTGAAATATTTAGAACTAACTTATTCCTTGCCACCCATTCTGAAACTAACTGCAGCTCTTTGTTAAGTCTTGCAGTCATTTCAGTCGCTGTAGTAGCTGACGTGTATCGTATTGAGTCATCCGCATACATAGGCACACTGGCTTTACTCAAAGCCAGTGGCATGTTGTTAGTAAAGATTGAAAAAAGTAAGGGGCCTAAACAGCTGCCCTGGGGAATTCTTGATTCTACCTGGATTTTGTTTGAGAGGCTTCCATTAAAGAACATCCTCTGTGTTCTGTTAGACAAGTAACTCTTATTATTATCATTATTATTATTATTATTTTTCTCCACAATTTCGTGATATCCAATTGTGATCCAATTACGATCGTCTCATCGTTGCAACTCCCCAAAGGTCTCGGGAGAGGCGAAGGTCAAGTCATGCGTCCTCCGAAACATAACCCGCCAAACCGTGCTTCTTCTGTTAGACAAGTAACTCTTTATCCAACTCTTTATAGCAGTGGGTGTAAAGCCATAACACATACGTTTTTCCAGCAGCAGACTATGATCGATAATGTCAAAAGCCGCACTGAAGTCTAACATGTGCCTTTTACTGAGGAGTGGCTTCCATCTGGCCACTCTACCATAAAGGCCTGATTGGTGGAGTGCTGCAGCTATGGTTGTACTTCTGGAAGATTATCCCATCTCCACAGAGGAACTCTGGAGCTCTGTTAGAGTGACCATCGGGATATTGGTCACCTCCCTGACCAAGACCCTTCTCCCCTGATTGCTCAGTTTGGCCGGGCAGCCAGCTCTAGGAAGAGTCTTTGTGGTACCAAGCTTCTTCCATTTAAGAATGACGGAGGCCACTGTGTTCTTGGGGACCTTCAATGCAGCAGACATTTTTTGGTACCCTTCCCCAGATCTGTGCCTCGACACAATCCTGTCTCGGAGCTTGGTTTTTGCTCTGACATGCACTGTTAACTGTGGGACCTTATATAGACAGGTGTGTGCCTTTCCAAATCATGTCCAATCAATTACATTTACCACAGGTGGAGTCCAATCAAGTTGTAGAAACATCTCAAGGATGATCAATTGAAATAGGATGCACCTGAGCTCAATTTCGAATCTCATAGCAAAGGCTCTGAATTTCTACACATTTCTAAAAACCTGTTTTTGTTTTGTCATTATGGTGTATTGTGTGTAGATTGATGACGAAAAACCTTTATTGATTCCATGTTAGAATAAGGCTGTAACGCAACAAAATGTGGAAAAAGTCAAGGGGTCTGAATACTTTCCAAATGCACAACATTGTTATGACCATATTATGACAGGTTATTTCAAGTTATGTCAGCTGTTATGACCTATTATGACATGGTTATGACCATGTCATAACGTGTTATGACGCTGGGTGTCAAGTAAAGTGTTACCACGTTGGTCAGTCTTGTGTTATCTATGCACAGAACATTTGTTAGCCTGATTTAATCAGATTTCTTTAATTTAAAAAAAACTGACTATTTTAGCAATCTAGTAGTGGTTGGCCACACACAGAGGATATTTGTTCCACATAAGGTTGCACTGAAGCGTGTGAATTTTTGGGTGGGCACTCCTTTGTACAGGTGGCACAGTCAGAACAGTTTGAAGCCCATAAGAGCCTGAAACTTTATTTAAATTCTGCCTGCCTTTGTTAGTGATACACAAAAGACAACAAGAATAAATGCAACAGTTTATTTTCTATACTTGTTGTCATGTATTTGTTCATCTTATTTGACCTTAATATTTTGTACTGTTGGTTAATCATATCAGTTGGTTCCACTGATGTAATTTTGCATCATGAAAACAGACAATTTCAAGGTTCTGAAACTCCCAGTATATTAAATTTTTTTTTACAAATGAACAGAAAAAAAGTTCATAATAATTCTGTTTATAATGACAGATTTTCTTTAAAATAATGGAAAGTAACCATTTGAATTCTCTGCAAAATAATAGAACACATAATAAACTGCGGTACTTTTCACGTTATTTAATATTTAAAGCTGCAATATGTAACTTTTTGTAACTTTAGATCTGACATTCTCAATGAAAGCAAATCTAATAAGCCGTACATCTGTTCTATGTTCGCATTTCTATGCTTCCCATTCTTAAGTTTTGCATCTTTTACTTTCAGTTTTGAACACCAGCTTCAAACAGCTGAAAATACAATATTTTTGTTTATGGAAAATATATTTCACAGTAGTTTAGATGTTACAATGAATCTCTACACTATACTTGCTTGTTTTGTCACATAAACTGAAATTAGGCGAACTATTAGAATTTTAGCAACCAGGAAATTGGGGAGCGATTTCTGCATGGTGGATCTTTGAACATTTAGCTAAACATTGTAAACATTTCTGATGAAATTACTATGTTCACAATGTATTTTTATAATATTGGCTAGTTAATTTATACAGTTGAAATCGGAAGTTTACATACACCTTAGCCAAATACATTTAAACTCAGTTTTTCACAATTCCTGACATTTAATCCTTGTAAAAATGCCATGTCTTAGGTCAGTTAGGTTCACCACTTTATTTTAAGAATGTGAAATGTCAGAATAATAGTAGAGAGAATAATTTATTTCAGCTTTTATTTCTTTCATCACATTCCCAGTGGGTCAGAAGTTTACAAACACTAAATTAGTATTTGGTAGCATTGCCTTTAAATTGTTTAACTTGGGTCAAACATTTCGGGTAAACTTCCACAAGCTTCCCACAATAAGTTGGGTGAATTTTTGCCCATTCCTCCTGACAGAGCTGGTGTAACTGAGTCAGGGTTGTAGGCCTCCTTGCTCGCACACGCTTTTTCAGTTCTGCCCACAAATGTTCTATAGGATTGAGGTCAGGGCTTTGTGATGGCCACTCCAATGCCTTGACTTTGTTGTCCTTAAGCCATTTTGCCACAACTTTGGAAGTATGCTTGAGGTCATTGTCCATTTGGAAGACCCATTTGCGACCAAGCTTTAACTTCCTGACTGATGTCTTGAGATGTTGCTTCAATATATCCACATAATTTTCCTTCCTCATGATGCCATCTATTTTGTGAAGTGCAGTCCCTCCTGCAGCAAAGCACCCTCACAGCATGATGCTGCTACCCCCGTGCTTCACGGTTTGGATGGTGTTCTTCGGCTTGCAAGCACCCCCTTTTTCCTCCTGTCACGTCTGTTGTATAAAGGATCGGACCAAGGTGCAGCGTGGTATGCGTACATAGTCGTTTATTTTAATAAACACCGACAAAATAACAAAATCCAACAGAACGTGAAGTTCAAGAGGCTAAACATCAAACAAGCCAAACAGAAACAAGATCCCACAACTAAGGTAGGCAACATGACTGCCTAAGTTTGAACCCCAATCACAGACAACGACCGACAGCTGCCTCTGATTGGGAACCACACCCGGCCAACATAGAAATATATAAATTTGATTTCACACCCTGACCAACCCAACTAGAGATCTCAATGTCAGGGCGTGACACCTCCAAACATAACGATGGTCATTATGGCCAAACAGTTCTATTTTTGTTTCATCAGACCAGAGGACATTTCTCCAAAAAGTACAATCTTTGTCCCCATGTGCAGTTGCGAACCATAGTCTGGCTTTTTTATGGCGGTTTTGGAGCAGTGGCTTCTTCCTTGCTGAGTGGCCTTTCAGGTTATGTCGATATAGGACTTGTTTTACTGTGGATATAGATAATTTTGTACCTGTTTCCTCCAGCATCTTCACAAGGTCATTTGCTGTTGTTCTGGGATTGATTTGCACTTTTCGCACCAAAGTACGTTCATCTCTAGGAGACAGAACGCGTCTCCTTCCTGAGCGGTATGACGGCTGCATGGTCCCATGTTGTTTATACTTGCGTACTATTGTTTGTACAGATCAACGTGGTACCTTCAGGCGTTTGGAAATTGCTCCCAAGGATGAACCAGACTTGTGGAGGTCTATCTTTTTTTTCTGTGGTCTTGTCTGATTTCTTTTGATTTCCCCATGATGTCAAGCAAAGAGGCACTGAGTTTGAAGGTAGGCCTTGAAATACATCCACAGGTACACCTCCAATTGACTCAAATTATGTCAATTAGCCTATCAGAAGCTTCTAAAGCCATTACATCATTTTCTGGAATTTTCCAAGCTGTTTAAAGGCAGAGTCAACTTAGTGTATGTAAACTTCTGACCCACTGGAATTGTGATACAATGAATTATAAGTGAAATAATCTGTCTGTAAACAATTGTTGGAAAAATTACTTGTGTCATTCACAAAGTAGATGTCCTAACCGACTTGCCAAAACTATCGTTTGTTAATAAGACATTTGTGGAGTGGTTGAAAAACTAGTTTAAATGACTCCAACTTAAGTGTATGTAAACTTCCGACTTCAACTGTATGTCAGTATTTTACTGTCTATTACAGTAAATAAAAAAAGATTTACCCCCAAATGTAGCAATTTAGTATGTATTTTTACAAAATTGGCAAGTTGATTTACAGCTTAACACCTTCTTTAATCAGATATTACTATATTTTGATGTGCATATCTATAGAATTACTGTTGAAAACTGTAAATATACAGTAATTTATTTATTATATTTACATTGAACATAATGTCTTTTGACTCTGAGTTCAACGTAAAAGTACATTTACCCCCCTTGGCATTTTTCCTATTTTGTTGCCTTACAACCTGGAATTAAAATAAACTTTTGGGGGGTTTGTATAATTTGATTTACACAACATGCCTACCACTTTGAAGATGCAAAATATTTTTTTTGTGAAACAAACAAGAAATAAGACAAAAAATATATATATAACTTGAGCATGCATTACTCGGGGTGATGAGAGGTGTTGGGTTTGCGCCAGACATAGCGTTTTCCTTGATGGCCAAAAAGCTCAGTTTTAGTCTCATCTGACCAGAGTACCTTTTTCCATATGTTTGGGGAGTCTCCCAGATGCCTTGTGGGGAACACCAAACTTGTTTGCTTATTTCTTTCTTTAAGCAATGGCTTTTTTTCTGGCCACTCTTCCGTAAAGCCCAGCTCTGTGGAGAGTAAGGCTTAAAGTGGTCCTATGGACAGATACTCCAGTTGCCGCTGTGGAGCTTTGCAGCTCCTTCAGGGTTATCTTTGGTCTCTGTTGCCTCTCTAATTAATGCCCTCCTTGCCTGTTCCGTGAGTTTTGGTGGGCGGCCCTCTCTTGGCAGGTTTGTTGTGGTGCCATTTTCTTTCCATTTGTTAATAATGGATTTAATGGTGCTCTGTGGGACGTTCAAAGTTTCTGATATTTTTTTATAACCCAACCCTGATCTGTACTTCTCCACAACTTTGTCCCTGACCTGTTTGGAGAGCTCCTTGGTCTTCATGGTGCCGCTTGCTGGGTGGCGTTGCAGACTCTGAGGCCTTTCAGAACAGGTGTATATATATACTGAGATCATGTGACAGATCATGTGACACTTAGATTGCACACAGGTGGACTTTATTTAACTAATTATGTGACTTCTGAAGGTAATTGGTTGCACCAGATCTTATTTAGGGGCTTCATAGCAAAGGGGGTGAATATACAGTGGGGAGAACAAGTATTTCATACACTGCCGATTTTGCAGGTTTTCCTACTTACAAAGCATGTAGAGGTCTGTAATTTTTATCATAGGTACACTTCAACTGTGAGAGACTGAATCTAAAACAAAAATCCAGAAAATCACATTGTATGATTTTTGAGTAATTAAATTGCATTTTATTGCATGACATAAGTATTTGATCACCTACCAACCAGTAAGAATTCCGGCTCTCACAGACCTGTTAGTTTTTCTTTAAGAAGCCCTCCTGTTCTCCACTCATTACCTGCATTAACTGCACCTGTTTGAACTCGTTACCTGTATAAAAGACACCTGTCCACACACTCAATCAAACAGACTCCAACCTCTCCACAATGGCCAAGACCAGAGAGCTGTGTAAGGACATCAGGGATACAATTGTAGACCTGCACGAGGCTGGGATGGGCTACAGGACAATAGGCAAGCAGCTTGGTGAGAAGGCAACAACTGTTGGCGCAATTATTAGAAAATGGAAGAAGTTCAAGATGACAGTCAATCACCCTCGGTCTGGGGCTCCATGCAAGATCTCACCTCATGGGGCATCAATGATCATGAGGAAGGTGAGGGATCAGCCCAGAACTACACGGCAGGACCTGGTCAATGACCTGAAGAGAGCTGGGACCACAGTCTCAAAGAAAACCATTAGTAACACACTACACCGTCATGGATTAAAATCCTGCAGCGCACGCAAGGTCCCCCTGCTCAAGCCAGTACATGTCCAGGCCCGTCTGAAGTTTGCCAATGACCATCTGGATGATCCAGAGGAGGAATGGGAGAAAGTCATGTGGTCTGATGAGACAAAAATAGAGCTTTTTGGTCTAAACTCCACTCGCCGTGTATGGAGGAAGAAGAAGGATGAGTACAACCCCAAGAACACCATCCCAACCGTGAAGCATGGAGGTGGAAACATCATTCTTTGGGGATGCTTTTCTGCAAAGGGGACAGGACGACTGCACCGTATTGAGGGGAGGATGGATGGGGCCATGTATCGCAAGATCTTGGCCAATAACCTCCTTCCCTCAGTAAGAGCATTGAAGATGGGTCGTGGCTGGGTCTTCCAGCATGACAACGACCCAAAACACACAGCCAGGGCAACTAAGGAGTGGCTCCGTAAGAAGCATCTCAAGGTCCTGGAGTGGCCTAGCCAGTCTCCAGACCTGAACCCAATAGAAAATATTTGGAGGGAGCTGAAAGTCTGTATTGCCCAGCGACAGCCCCAAAACCTGAAGGATCTGGAGAAGGTCTGTATGGAGGAGTGTGCCAAAATCCCTGCTGCAGTGTGTGCAAACCTGGTCAAGACCTACAGGAAACGTATGATCTCTGTAATTGCAAACAAAGGTTTCTGTACCAAATATTAAGTTCTGCTTTTCTGATGTATCAAATACTTTTGTCATCAAATAAAATGCAAATTAATTACTTAAAAATCATACAATGTGATTTTCTGGATTTTTGTTTTAGATTTCGTCTCTCACAGTTGAAGTGTACCTATGATAAAAATTACAGACCTCTACATGCTTTGTAAGTAGGAAAACCTGCAAAATCGGCAGTGTATCAAGTACTTGTTCTCCCCACTGTATATGCATGCACCACTTTTCCGTTATTAATTTTTTAGAATGTTTTGAAACAAGTTATTTTTTTCATTTCACTTGACCAATTTAGACTATTTTGTGTAAGTCCATTACATGGAATCAAAATAAAACTCCATTTAAATTACAGGTTGTAATGTAACAAAATAGGTAAAACGCCAAGGGGGATGAATACTTTTGCAAGGCACTGTACGTACGTAAATGAGAATGATACAAAAATCCATAATAAGTTATAACTGAAATAAACCATTATTTAACAGGACATTTTTTAAATTAGAGATGATTACTGTAATTTTACAAGAATTTGTTCAGTATTCAAAAAAATTTGAAATTACTATAACATTTTACAGTGAATTTTCTGTAAAAATTACATTAATTTTTTACAGTGTGGGCTCGGGGACGGTGGCCGTCCTCTGGGGAAGAAGTGGTCCACTGGATCAGCCTTTGGGTGGCGATGGCGGAGCAGTTCATCCCTGTCATGCTCACACAAGGGTGTTCTCCTGTATAAGGCAGATCTAGAGGGATGCTCAAGGAAATTAACATTTGTGTCTCCGTGTAGGTTAGTGTGTGTCAGCCAGCTGACTGCAGTTTATCTAATGCATGGGTGAGTGCATTAAGTTGGGCTGCAAGCCTGCTATCCATGGTGCGACAGAAGCTCTGGACTGGGGTAGACATAGGTGAAGCAATTAGCACATTCAATGGAGATAGGGAGATAGGGAGAGGGCATTGAAAGAGGAACGTGCCCTCTCACACTGAATAGCTACCCCGAGAGCTTTATCTAGGGTGTTAACATCATATTCACACAATTTAGCTTGCAGCACATGGTGAAGTCCAGCAATAAAACTTCTGTAATAGCAGTCTGTCCATAGTCAGGGAAGGCCTGATGCACAAGGTGGCGCAGCACTGCAACATACACCTCCAGCGTCTCATTGTACATACAGAGCCTTGCCTTCAGAGATGTTTGAAATGCCTTGATTTCTTGTGTTAGTCTAAAAACATCTGTTTGCATGTGTCCTCATAGCTACTCCTCATAGTTACTTTTCACTACAGCTGTAAGATTGTCACAGTAACTGAGTGCAGCATCAGCCAAACAAGATGGAAGAGTTGTGGCCAGCATGGGAGTTTGTAAGCTTTCATTCTTCTTGAATGAACCACAAGCAAGTAAGGCTGATAATAAAAAAGGAATCCAGGGACACTGCGACTTCAGATTAAATGTTTAATGTCAGAGTGCTACACAATTTATAAGGGAAAAAAACATAAAAGTGAGCCAAGAGCGTGGCTACCTCTTCCAGTCCCAAACTCTAGACCGAGGCATATTACCTTTACCTGACAACTCAAACTGAATTCTTCTTCTACTCTATGTTTACTACATACTTCAGTCTGAGACTGCCATTGTGTGATGGGTGATTTGAAGGAGTCAGGCGCAGGAGGGTAAATCACAGAATTACAGGATTTATACCTGAATACAGAGTTAAGCAGTAATGTGTCAAAACAGTCCAGTGCGCAAAACAGGCTAACTAACAAGGCACACAGGGAAAATAACCCGCCAATACAAAATACAAGGCGCTCAACCGAGCTTGACTCTCCTCACAATAAATAATCACACACAAAGACAAGGGGGCAGAGGGAACACTTATACAGGTACTGATGAGGGGATATGAAACAGGTGTGTGTAATAAACAAGACTAAACAAATGGAATGATGAGATGAGGAGCGGCAGTGGCTAGAAGGCCGGTGACGACGAACGCCGAAGCCTGCCCGAACCAGGAGAGGAGGCAGCTTCGGAGGAAGTTGTGACAGTACTCCCCCCTTGACGCGCAGCTCAAGCAGCACGCCGACACCAGCCTCGGGGACGGCCAGGAGGACGCGGAGCAGGGCGAGCCGGATGGCGACGGTGGAAATCCCGCAACAGGGAGGGATCGATGATATCCTTCACCGGGACCCAGCACCGCTCCTCCGGACCGTACCCCTCCAACTCCACGAGGTACTGAAGGCCCCCCACCCGATGCCTCGAATCCAGGATGGAACGGACAGAGTACGCCGGGCCCCCTCAATGTCCAGAGGAGGCGGAGGGACCTCCCGCACCTCAGACTCCTGGAGCGGACCAGCCACCACCAGCCTGAGGAGAGACACATGGAACGAGGGGTTAAAACGATAATCTTTTGGGAGTAATAACCTATAGGTAACCTTGTTTATTCTCCTCAGGACTTTGAACGGCCCAACAAACCGTGGGCTCAGCTTCCGGCAGGGCAGGCGGAGGGGCAGATTCCGGGTCGAGAGCCAGACCCGATCACCCGGTACAAAGACCGGGGCCTCACTGCGGTGGCGGTCAGCGTTGGCCTTCTGACGACGCATGGCGTGTTGGAGGTGGACGTGAGCAGCGTTTCATGTCTCCTCCGTGCCCCCCGAAACCAGTAATCTACCGCTGGAGCCTCGGTCTGGCTCTGATGCCAGAACCGGTTGATAATCTAAAACACACTGGAATGGTGTTAGGTTAGTGGAACAGGCCGGGCCGGGCTGGCGACGCGCACCACTGGCTTGGTGCGAGTGGCAGGAACAGGCCGGGCCGGGCTGGCGACGCGCACCACAGGCTTGGTGCGAGGAGCAGGAACAGGCCGGGCCGGACTGGGAACACGCACCACTAACTTAGTGCGGGGAGCAGGAACGGGTTGGGCCGTACTGGGAACACGCACCACTAACTTAGTGCGGGGAGCAGGAACGGGTTGGGCCGTACTGAGAACACGCACCACTAACTTAGTGCGGGGATCAGGAACGGGCCGGACCGGACTGGTGACACACACCACTTGCTTAGTGCGAGGAGCGGGACTGGGTTTCCTCATAAACCTCCGCTCCCTCTGCTTCCTAAACACACAAAACTAGTAAGGAATGGGATTTAAGAATATATACATACAGCTGTTGAAAAAATCAAAAGACCACTGCAAATTCTTCTTAAATCAGCATCTCTACATGTATGACAGTCATTCTATTCCAGTGTCTGATGAATTCCAACACAGGCACACCTCATTCTACTGAATTAGGTACTGATTAGGTGATCACATGAACCAAATCTTATTTAACAAGGAAAAGTATAAAAACCACTGCTGTGGTCATCACTATCCTCTTGCAATAGGACCAGCTGGATGGCAAAAACAGTGCTAATAGTACCTCAAAAGTAATATTAATCAAAAAATAACTATTGATCATGCCAAAAGAGTTGAAAAGGAAAGTTTTGAGTGAGGAAAAGAAGGGTTCAATTCTGGCTTTACTGGCAGAGGGATACAGTGAGCGTCAGGTTGCTTCCATCCGTAAAATTTCAAAGATGGCGGTTCATAAGAACAAGGTCAAGCAGCAGATATTGGAGACAACCAAGCTACAGACCGACAGAGGGTGAAAACAACTCTCTACTGACCGGGATGACCACCAACTCATTCGAATGTCACTCAACAACCATAGGATGACATCAAGTGTCCTACAAAAATAATGGCAAATGGAAGCTGGGGTGAAGTGCACGGCGAGGACGGTTCGAAACAGGCTCTTAGGGGCAGGGCTGAAGTCGTGCAAAGCTAGAAAAAAGCCCTTCATCAATGAGAAGCAAAGAAGAGCCAGGCTGAGGTTTGCAAAAGACTATAAGGATTGGACCGTAGAGGACTGGAGTAAGGTCATCTTCTCTGATGAGTCCAATTTTCAGCTTTGCCCAACACCTGTTCGTCTAATGGTTAGACGGAGACCTGGAGAGGCCTACAAGCCACAATGTCTCACACCCACTGTGAAATTTGGTGGAGGATCGGTGATGATCTGGGGGTGCTTCAGCAAGGCTGGAATCGGGCAGATTTGTCTTTGTGAAGGACGCATGAATCAAGCCACGTACAAGGTTGTCCCTGAAGAAAACTTGCTTCCTTTTGCTCTGACATTGTTCCCCAACTCGGAGGATTGGTTTTTCCAGCAGGACAATGTGCCATGCCACACAGCCAGGTCAATCAAGGTGTGGATGGAGGACCACCAGATCAAGACCCTGTCATGGCCAGCCCAATCTCCAGACCTGAACCCCATTGAACACTTCTGGAATGTGATCAAGAGGAAGATGGATGGTCACAAGCCATCAAACAAAGCCGAGCTGCTTTTTGCGCCAGGGGTGGCATAAAGTCACCCAACATCAATGTGAAAGACTGGTGGAGAGCATGCCAAGACGCATGAAAGCTGTGATTCAAAATTAGGGTTATTCCACCAAATATTGATTTCTGAACTCTTCCTAAGTTAAAACATTAGTATTGTGTTGTTTAAAAATGAACATGAACTTATTTTCTTTGCATTATTCGATGTCTGACAACACTACATCTTTTTTGTTATTTTGACCAGTTGTCATTTTCTGCAAATAAATGCTCTAAATGATCATATTTTTATTTGGAATTTGGGAGAAATTATGTCAGTAGTTTATAGAATAAAACAAAAATGTAATTTTTACCCAAACACATACCTATAAATAGTAAAACCAGAGAAACTGATAATTTTGCAGTGGTCTCTTAATTTTTTCCGCAGCTGTATATGGACAAGCAATGACAGAGCGGCATGGACTAAGATACAGTAGAATATTATAGAATAGAATGCAGTATATACATATGAGATGAGCAGTGCAAGATATGTAAACATTATTAAAGTGACTAGTGTTCCATTTCTTAAAACGGCCAGTGATTTCAATAGGCAGCAGCAGCCTCTAATGTGCTAGTGATGGCTATTTAACATTCTGATGGCCTTGAGATTTTTCATTCTCTCGGTCCCAGCTTTGATGCACCTGTACTGACCTCGCCTTCTGGATGATAGCGAGGTGAACAGGCAGTGGCTCGGGTGGTTGATGTCCTTGATGATCTTTTTGGCCTTCCTGTGACATCGGGTGTTGTATGTGTCTTGGAGGGCGGGTAGTTTACCCCCGGTAATGCGTTTGGCAGACTGCACCACCCTCTAGAGAGCCCTGTGGTTGTGGGTGGTGCAGTTGCCATACCAGGCGGTGATACAGTCCATCAGGATGCTCTCAATTGTGCATCTGTAAAAGTTTGTGAGGGTTTTAGGTGCTAAGCCGAATTCCTTCAGCCACCTGAGGTTGAAGAGGCTCTGTTGCATGGGTGGACCATTTCAGTTTTTCGGTGATGTGTACGCCAAGGAACTTGAAGCTTTCCACCTTCTACACTGCGGTCCCGCTGATGTGGATAGGGGGGGGTGCACCCTCTGCTGTTTCCTGAAGTCCACGATCATCTCCTTTTTTTGTTGATATTGAGTGAGAGGTTATTTTCCTGGCACCACACTCCCAGAGCCCTCACCTCCTCCCTGTAGGCGGTCTCGTCATTGTTGGTAATCAAGCCTACTACTGTTGTGTCCTCTGCAAACTTGATGATTGAGTTGGAGGCGTGCTTGGCCACGCAGTCATGGGTGAACAGGGAGTACAGGAGGGGGCTGAGCAGGCACCCTTGTGGGGCCCCAGTGTTGAGGATCAGCGAAGTGGAGATGTAGTTTCCTACCTTCACCACCTGGGGGCGGCCCGTCAGGAAGTCCAGGACTCAGTTGCACAGGGCGGGGTTCAGACCCAGGGCCTCGAGCTTAATGATGAGCTTGGAGGGTACTATGGTGTTGAATGCTGAGCTATAGTCAATGAACAGCATTCTTACATAGGTATTCCGCTTGTCCAGATGGGATAGGGCAGTGTGCAGTGTGATGGCGATTGCATCGTCTGTGGATCTATTGGGGCGGTAAGCAAATTGAAGTGGGTCTAGGGTGACAGGCAAGGTAGAGGTGATATGATCCTTGACTAGTCTCTCAAAGCACTTCATGATGACAGAGGTGAGTGCTACAGGGCGATAGTCATTTAGTTCAGTTACCTTTGCTTTCTTGGGTACAGGAACAATGGTGGCCATCTTGAAGCATGTGGGAACAGCAGACTGGGAAAGGGAGAGATTGAATATGTCCACAAATGTTCTGAGGACGCGGCTAGGGATGCCGTCTGGGCAGGCAGCCTTGCGGGGGTTAACATGCTTAAATGTCTTAACCACGTCGGCCATGGAGAAGGAGAGGCAACAGTCCTTGGTAGTGGGCCTCGTCAGTGGCACTGTGTTATCCTCAAAGTGGGCGAAGAAGGTGTTTAGCTTGTCTGGAAGCGAGACGTCGGTGTCGGCGACGTGGCTGGTTTTCTTTTTGTAGTCCGTGATTGTCTGTAGACCCTGCCACATACGTCTCGTGTCTGAGCCGTTGAATTGCGACTCCACTTTGTCTCTATACTGATGTTTTGCCATTTTAATTGCCTTGCAGAGTGAGTAGCTACACTGTTTGTATTCTGCGATATTCCCAGTCACCTTGCCATGGTTGAATGCGGTGGTTCGCGATTTTAGATTTGCGCGAATGCTGCCATCTATCCACGGTTTCTGGTTAGGGTAGGTTTTAATAGTCACAGTGGGCACAACATCACCTATACACTTCCTGATAAACTCAGTCACTCTTTCAGTGTATTCGTCTAAATTATTTTTGGAAGCTACCCGGAACATATCCCAGTCCGCGTGATCAAAGCAATCTTGAAGCGTGGATTCCGATTGGTCAGACCAGCGTTGAATAGTCCTTAGCATGGGTACTTGCTGTTTGAGTTTCTGCCTATAGGAAGGGAGAAGCAAAATGGAGTCGTGGTCAGATTTGCCGAAAGGAGGGTGGGGGAGGGCCTTATAACATTTACATTACATTTTACATTTTAGTCATTTAGCAGACGCTCTTATCCAGAGCGACTTACAGGAGCAATTAGGGTTAAGTGCCTTGCTCAAGGGCACATCGACAGATTTTTCACCTAGTCGGCTCGGGGATTAGAACCAGCGACCTTTCGGTTACTGGCACAACGCTCTTACCCACTAAGCTACCTGCCGCCCCGAGCTACTAACCATCTCGGAAGTTTGAATAGCAATGGTTGAGGATTTTAGCAGCGCGAGTACAACAGTCGATATGTTGATAGAACTTCGGCAGCCTAGTCCTCAAATTTGCTTTGTTAAACTCCCCTGCTACAATAAATGCAGCCTCAGGATGTGGTTTCCAGTTTGCATAAAGTCCAGTGAAGTTATTTGAGGGCCGTCATGGTATCGGCTTGAGGGGGGATATACACGGCCGTGACTATAACCGAAGAAAATTCTCTACGGTCGGCATTCACAGGTATTGTTTCAAAGGATTTAGACAACGGTCAGAATATGAATGTCATCTGTTACTATCAAATTATTGATTTCATGAACCTTGTTTTTTAAGCTACATATGTTAACATGGGCTATTTTTAACACTTTTATGGGATGCGTGATTATTTTTCATGCTTTACTGGGAAGCTTAGCAGAGGTAGACAAGCTCAGGTTATTTATGTTAGTGCAGGGCACACCGCCTCAGTGCTAACAGTATAACTCTGGTTCAAAGGCACATGATTACTGCGTGCAATAGCTGTAGGATCAGCAGAGGCATTCAGGGCAGTAAGAGGGACACAAATTAGGTTACATACATTTGTGTCTTCCAGAGCCCCTGGGATAATGTACATTTGCTGAAGCATTATGACAACTCAGCGACACAATGGTAGGGATTAAATTAGCTGGGCTTGGGTCATTGATAAGTCATTGTTTCAATGCAGCCTTATAATGCTGTGAAAGGATCCAGGAACCCAAATGATTTGGGTGGATCCCATCCTCCTTATAAAATTATCTTTGTTTTTCCAGAAGTTATCACAATTATCAATAAATGTTACACCCACAGTTATGGAGGGCTAAAAGTCCGCTGTACCATTCAGTGCCACGATCTAGGGAGGGCAGAGGGCCAGAAATCATAGGATGTTTGTTGGTGTCAAGCAGTGACCCAATCAGTTCTTCAGAATTAATCTTCAGCTGTTCTGAGCTGCCCTTCATAATATCATTGAATCCCACATGAGCTGGGATAGACTACATTTCCTGATGCTGGTTTAAAGTGTTTGGGAGCACCTTATTGATGTCCTGTACTCGTTCTCCTGGATAGCACAACGTTTTTGCTCCAGGGACAGACATTTCTCACCATTGAATGCAATGGCCGTAGAAGGGAATTGAGAAGTCCGCCCATTCCCACCTCTCACACAATTTGTTGAGCCTTTCACGGGCCCACGGGAAGCAGGATAGCGTACAACCGCTACTCCCGGCGATAGGTCCTGACCTCTCACATCAGGCAGTTCCCTGTCAGATCCAAAGAGAGGGAAAGGAGCCAAACTCGACGATGAAGCTGCTGCTGGAGTCAGCGTAGTTGGAGTTAGCACCGCTGTTGCAGACACAGGCAGTCCCAGCGATGAAGGTGCAGGTAGATCAGGCACCAGTGCAGCGAAGCTATTCCTTATGTCAATCTGCTCCGAACATCTCGCAATCACTCCCGTCCACTTAGCAGCATGCCCCTGCCTTCAGTTTCCATGTTGGACCAGAGCTGATTGGAACACAGTTCTGTCTACTTAACTACAGGATGGAGGAGTAGAAGTAGATGGAGACGACTTCTTTGGCAGGTAAGTTCCAGGTAGCACAGGCCATTTGGATAGGGCCAGATGACAAGGCGGGGAAACAGCCATTAGGTCCGAGCCGCGTCCTGCCATAGGAGTTGAGGATAAGAAAGTTCCAATTTGCGTTTTCCCCATAAATTCGCGCCGAATTTAGATTTGTTTGCTAAGCATCGCCACCTCATTCCTGTAGTCCACACCTAGCAAACAATTGCAGCATTGGAACTCTGGATTGTCAATATTGTCCCGGACAAGAGCGTAATAAACACAGCTTCTACAGCGCTGGAAATGTTCGTTAGCTCTTCCAGGTGAATCGGCTCCATTGCAACCTAGCTAGCTAGCTGTTGACACAGGTATCTGAGTTCTTGAGTTTCAACGTTTTTTGTTTTCTGGCTATGCTGTAGGCTTGTTCATTTAGCAGACAAGATATGTGTATAAGTTGTGTGCCATTATTTTATATTATATGATTTTATGGAAAGAAGAAGATAATTGAACTTAGCTGAATAAAATAGAAAGGATATTTACCCCATTCCATGAAGTGGCTATGTTGAGCATAAAAGTGATCCTTTGAAACAGGTCATATATGCTAGATTTAGAGTTATTTGGCAACTTTAGTTGTGAATGATACAAACCTTAGAATGTCTTAGAAATCAAAACATATATGGGCTGCATGATGTGACTATAGGCAATTGATGATTTGAGAAAGTCACAAAAAAAGCTTGCGCGCTGTTCTTTGCCTCAGGATACACATGCTGTTCTCCCATCAAGTGATCATATTTTCACCCTTCAGACTATGCTCAATTTAATCGGGTCTTTACTAATACGTAAAAATGTGTTTAGATTTAGAATGGCCCATTACCAAATGGGCAGGAACAGGGCAGTGTTTGAGGAGCATGCAGCCTCTCACTGCACGACAAGTGATATTCCACCCACACTCTGTATGCCATGGGCTCTCCAACCCTGTTCCTGCAGCTACCCAGTGCTTAATTTGGGAAACGAAGTGAAATCTGTTTGGGAACAGCAATAGTAACATGTGTTCACAACTAAACATATTTCATTAAACTGTTGACAGCCCCTTTCTCTGCGCGCTTGAGAAAGGAATGAAGGAGATAGGGGAGGAGATGGAAACGCACGATGGTGAGATATTCTGTAGCTAAAGGTATGTGCCAGCCTATTAACTATGAAAATACACAAATGCCCTATTACTAGGCTATTCAAAATTAAATACAAATGCACTATAATTGTAGGCTAACTCTATAAGCCGCCCTGCACAATGAATGAACCAACAGCATCGCCTAGGCCTATACGTTCTCTCCCAGACTGATGGATTGAACGTTTGGAGCATAGTATAAGGTAATCAGTCCATCCAGTATGCATAATAAAATAGTCCACAGTCAAAGGCGATTACTATAATTGTTTTATTTGGGAGTAGCCTATAGACTAGACCAATTATGGACAAAATACATCTTAAATCAGTTTTTTAAATGTTTTTTAGGATCACCACTTTATTTTAAGTATGTGAAATGTCAGAATAATAGTAGAGAGAATAATTTCTTTCAGCTTTTATTTATTTCATCACATTCCCAGTGGGTCAGACGTTTACATACACTCAATTAGTATTTGGTATCATTGCCTTTAAATTGTTTAACTTGGGTAAAATGTTTTGGGTAGCCTTCCACAAGTTTCCCACAATAACTTGGGTGAATTTTGGCCCATTCCTCCTGACAGAGCTGGTGTAACTGAGTCAGGTTTGTAGGCCTCCTTGCTCGCACACGCTTTTTCAGTTCTGCCCACACATTTTCTATAGGATTGAGGTCAGGGCTTTGTGATGCCACTCCAATACCTTGACTTTGATGTCCTTAAGCCATTTTGCCACAACTTTGGAAGTATGCTTGGGGTCATTGTCCATTTGGAAGACCCATTTGCGACCAAGCTTTAACTTCCTGACTGATGTCTTGAGATGTTGCTTCAATATATCCACATAATTTTCCTTCCTCATGATGCCATCTATTTTGTGAAGTGCACCAGTCCCTCCTGCATCAAAGCACCCCCACAGCATGATGCTGCCACCCCCGTGCTTCACGGTTGGGATGGTGTTCTTCGGCTTGCAAACTCCCCATTTTTCCTCCAAACATAACGATGGTCATTATGGCCAAACAGTTATATTTTTGTTTCATCAGACCAGAGGACATTTCTCAAAAAAGTATGATTTTTGTCCCCATGTGCAGTTGCAAACCGTAGTCTGGCTTTTTTATGGCGGTTTTGGAGCAGTGGCTTCTTCCTTGCTGAGCGGCCTTTCAGGTTATGTCGATATAGGACTTGTTTTACTGTGGATATAGATACTTTTGTGCCTATTTCCTCCAGCGTCTTCACAAGGTCCTTTGCTGTTGTTCTGGGATTGATTTGCACTTTTCGCACCAAAGTTAGTTCATCTCTAGGAGACAGAACGCGTCTCCTTCCTGAGCGGTATGACGGCTGCGTGGTCCCATGGTGTTTATACTTGCGTACTTTTGTTTGTACAGATGAACGTGGTAACTTCAGGCGTTTGGAAATTGCTCCCAAGGATGAACCAGACTTGTGGAGGTCTACAATTGTTTTTCTGAGGTCTTGGCTGATTTCTTTTGATTTTCCCATGATGTCAAGCAAAGAGGCACTGAGTTTGAAGGTAGGCCTTGAAATACATCCACAGGTACACCTCAAATTGACTCAAATGATGTTAATTAGCCTATCAGAAGCTTCTAAAGCCGTTACATCATTTTCTGGAATTTTCCAAACTCTTTAAAGTGTATGTAAACTTCTGACCCACTGGAATAGGGATACAGTGAATAATAAGTGAAATAATCTGTCTGTAAACAATTGTTGGAAAATTACTTGTGTCATGCACAAAGTAGATGTCCTAACCGACTTGCCAAAACTATAGTTTGTTAACAAGAAATGTGTGGAGTGGTTGAAAATGTAGTTTTAATGACTCCAACCTAAGTGTATATAAACTTCAGACTTCAACTGTATATATTAAATGAATCATCATCTTACAAAGAAAGTGCTGTCCATTTCGTTGTGTTAGGCTTTGAAACAATATCCACAAAGAACATGTTTTCCACTCAGTTTCAACCTGTTGTTGAACTTCTTTCCTCAAATTGATCAATCACAGTGAGGTGAGTTTTAAAAGCACATACTGTTTTGATTATCTGTTTGAAGTGATTTTCGATTGCATTTGCTTTGACGTCAGAGCGGTTAGAGGGACAATCGAGCCCTGAGTACCAGGCCATCTGTCACGCCCTGGCTCTGGGGACACTTGTATGTTGAGCCAGGGTATGTAAGTTCTATGTGTTTTGGTTCTATGGTGTATTCTATGGGTGCTATTTCTATGTTGGCCAGAGTGGCTCCCAATCAGAGGCAACTAGTGTCAGCTGTTGCTGGTTGTCTCTGATTGGGAGCCATATTTAAACTGTCTGTTTTCCTGTTGGTTTTGTGGGATCTTGTTTCTAGTTGGTTTGTGTTAGACCGTGAACTGTCACGTTATCGTTTTGTTGTTTTGATCGTGTATTCACTAAATAAAGAGTATGTTCGTCTGCAACACTGCGCCTTGGTCCTCATCTCTTACCGACGATCGTGACAGAAGATCCCACCAAGACTGGACCAAGCAGCAAGTCCAGGAGCCATCGCCTGAGAGATCTCTAGCGGATCTCCTTCGCCTCCTCGACTGGGTCAAGCCATGTGAGGAAGAGAGGGGCTTGACGTGGAAGCAGAAGGGCGAAAGGCTGGCAAAGAGTATGGAGACCTGGTCCACGGGTAGGAGTGAAGCCCATAAAATGTTTAGGGGGGGGGCTAACGCCGTGGACGACGGGGCAGCAGGAGACCGCGACAGAGCAGCCCAGCGGGTTGGCAGAGGAGGCCGCCAGGTTACGGGGGCCACTGGTCGAAGAGGGGAAGGAAAGTGTGGAGGCACGGCGAGAGGTACTGGGGTGTGTTACCAGTCCGGTCCGGCCCGTTCCTGATCCCTGCATAGGGCCAGTGGTGTGTGTCCCCAGTACGGTCCGGCCTGTTCCTGCTCCCCGCACCGAGCCTATGGTGCGCGTCTCCAGCCCGGCCCGGCCTGTACCTGCTCCCCGCACCAAGCCTATGGTACGCGTCGTCAGTCCGGCACGGTCCGTGCCTGTTCCCCACACCAAGCCAGTGGTGTGCGTCGTTAGTCCGGCACGGCCCGTGCCTGTTCCCCACACCAAGCCAGTGGTGTGCGTCGCCAGTCCGGTTCGGCCCGCTCCTGCTCCCCGCACCAAGCCTATGGTACGCGTCGTCAGTCCGGCACGGCCCGTGCCTGTTCCCCACACCAAGCCAGTGGTGTGCGTCGCCAGCCCGGTCCGGTCCGCTCCTGCTCCCCACACCAAGCCAGTGGTGTGCGTCGTCAGTCCGGCACGGCCCGTGCCTGTTCCCCACACCAAGCCAGTGGTGTGCGTCGCCAGTCCGGTCCGGCCCGCTCCTGCTCCCCGCACCAAGCCTATGGTACGCGTCGTCAGTCCGGCACGGCCCGTGCCTGTTCCACCGGTGCCGGACCAGGCACCGGTGGAACAGGCACGGGCCGTGCCGGAGTTCCACCGGTGCCTGGTCCGGCACCGGTCAGCTGCTTCACGCCGGAGCTAGAGCAATCCGCTCCACCAGTGTGCAGTCCAGCTCCGGTCAGCGGGGCCAGACCGGACCAGGGATACTTTGGGGGGTTGGAGAGGGAGTGGGGATCAGGCCCGGAGCCGGATCCGCCGCCAAGGCGGAGTGCCCACCCGGTCCCTCCCCTGTGGTATTTAGTTGACGCGGTAGGAGTACGCGCCTTTAGGGGGGGGTACTGTCACGCCCTGGCTCTGGGGACACTTGTATGTTGAGCCAGGGTGTGTAAGTTCTATGTGTTTTGGTTCTATGGTGTATTCTATGGGTGCTATTTCTATGTTGGCCAGAGTGGCTCCCAATCAGAGGCAACGAGTGTCAGCTGTTGCTGGTTGTCTCTGATTGGGAGCCATATTTAAACTGTCTGTTTTCCCGTTGGTTTTGTGGGATCTTGTTTCTAGTTGGTTTGTGTTAGACCGTGAACTGTCACGTTATCGTTTTGTTGTTTTGATCGTGTATTCACTAAATAAAGAGTATGTTCGTCTGCAACGCTGCGCCTTGGTCCTCATCTCTTACCGACGATCGTGACACCATCAGTGACTTGATGATCATTAGGGAGTTGCATACTAACAACACATGTCCAGATAGCACAAAAGGAGATTACTCAATGGTCACGTGGGATTTTACTGCGGTCATGACTCATGACTGCCGGTGTGGCAGTAATATGGTCACCGCAACAGCCCTAGTTATGCCTAATATAGCAATTCATATTATCTTTCCATAATTAATTATTGTTAATGTACATCTCAAAGCCATGCATGCAAGAAGCCTTGACTTGTCTGGTGCACACAAATGTTCTGTCCTCAGTTTGATTGAAGGCCTCAATCTGTCTTTTTGCCTTGTAACTGATTGCTTCTAGAAAGAGAGAAGGAACAACACATGATCAAGCTGAGCTATCTACTAGTTCAAAGCAATGAAATACCTAATTGTTACCCAGTATGAACGTACACTGAGTGTACAAAACATTAGGAACACCTGTTCTTTCCATGACATAGACTGACCAGGTGAATCCAGGTGAAATCTATGATCCCTTATTGATGTCACTTTTTGAGTTTATTTTTGTTTTCTACAGAGACAGTGCACATTAATGAATGTTTCAGTAAAAGTGCTTGTTTTAGCCAGCCGGCTAACTTTCAACCGCAGTCCCCACTTCAATCAGTGTAAATGAAGGGGAGGAGACAGGTTAAAGAAGGATTTTTAAGCCTTGAGACAATTGAGACATACAGTGGGGAGAACAAGTATTTGATACACTGCCAATTTTGCAGGTTTTCCTACTTACAAAGCATGTAGAGGTCTGTCATTTTTATCATAGGTACACTTCAACTGTGAGAGACGGAATCTAAAACAAAAATCTAGAAAATCACATTGTATGATTTTTAAGTAATTAATTTGCATTTTATTGCATGACATAAGTACACAAAAAATGTATGCACGCATGACTGTAAGTCGCTTTGGATAAAAGTGTCTGCTAAATGGCATATTATTATCATATTATTAGTGAAGACATCAAAACTATGAAATAACACATGGAATCATGTAGTAACCAAAAAAGTGTTAAACAAATCAAAATATATTATTCTACAATATAAAAAATACTTATTTCCCTCATTAAAATACAAATCAATTTATAACATTTTTGACATGCGTTTTTCTGGATTTTGTTGTTGTTATTCTGTCTCTCACTGTTCAAATAAACCTACCATTCAAATTATAGACTGATCATTTCTTTGTCAGTGGGCAAACGTACAAAATCAGCAGGGGATCAAATACTTTTTTCCTCACTAGCCTCGTTATTGTTATCTATTGTGTTACTATTTTCTATTTCCATTTGCTAATTTTCATACTTTTTAACTCTGCATTGTTGGGAAAGGGCTTGTAAGTAAGCATTTCAAGATAAAGTCTACACCTGTTGTACACCTGGGCTGGGTGGTAGCCTAGCGGTTAAGAGGTTGGGCCAGTAACCAAAAGGTCCTTGTGTCCTTGAGCAAGGCACTTAACCCTAATTGCGCTGGATAAGAGCATCTGCTAAAATGTATCTTGTTTTTGGAGCATGTGACAAATAACATTTGAGTTGAGGTCCTGTACGACTCCAGGGCAAGGAAGCATGCAGGAAAGACCATCGCTGACCCCTACAAAAATGATCCTCTGGCAGGCAGTTTAGGTCAATCATGACCAAAACTTCCCGCCACCTGAACAGTTTCTTTCCCTGGGCTGTGGCCCTCACCAACCAGCCATCTGGCCCATATAGACTAATTATGCATTCTATGCTGCACACAGCATCAAGCCATCTCTGAACTGTTCCAAAAATAACTGCATTTGCACTCTGTTCATCTCTCTGCATTTAGATATACACTGAACAAAAATGTAAACGCAACATGAAACAATTTCAAAGATTTAACAGAGTTACAGTTCATATATGGAAATATATGGTACTCTGTTCACAAGGTTTACATCAGCAAACCGCTCACCCACACGACGCCATGTCTGCCATCTGCCCGGTTCAGTTGAAACCGATATTCATCCGTGAAGAGCACACTTCTCCAGCGTGCCAGTGGCCATCGAAGGTGAGCATTTACCCACTGAAGTCGGTTACAACGCCGAACTGCAGTCAGGTCAAGATCCTGGTGAGGACGACGAGCATGCAGATGTGCTTCCCTGAGACAGTTTCTGACAGTTTGTGCAGAAATTCTTCAGTTGTAAAAACCTACAGTTTTATCATCTGTCCGGGTGGCTGCTCTCAGACGATCCCGCAGGTGAAGAAGCCAGATGTGGAGGTCCTGGGCTGGATTGGTTACACGTAATCTGCGGTTGTGAGGCCAGTTGGAGGTACTGCCAAATTCTTTAAAACGTCATTGGAGGTGGATTATGGTAGAGAAATCAACATTTAATTATCTGGCAACAGCTCTGGTGGACATTCCTGCAGTCAGCATGCCAATTGCACGCTCCCTCAAAACTTGAGACATCTGTGGCATTGTGTTGTGTGACAAAACTGCACATTTTAGAGTGGCCTTTTATTGTTCCCAGCACAAGGTGTAATGATCATGCTGTTTAATCAGCTTCTCAATATGCCACACCTGTCAGGTGGATGGATTATCTTGGCAAAGGTAAAACGCTCACTAACAGGGATGTAAACAAATTGTGCCAAAAACTTGAGAAAAATAAGCTTTCTGCGTATGGATCATTTCTGGGCTCTTTTATTTCAGCTCATGAAACATGGCAATAACATGTTGTGTTTTATTTTTCAGTATATTTGTACTAACACTGTAAATGTGTACATCCACTGTATACCCACTGTACAGTATATTTGTATATCCACTGCTCATTCTCTTATAGCTCTATGCTCTCTGTACTAAGTTCTTGCGAAAGTATTCACCCCCTTGGCATTTTTCCTATTTTGGTGCCTTACAACCTGGAATTAAAATTTATTTTTGGGGGGTTTGTATCATTTGATTTACACAACATGCCTACCACTTTGAAGATGCAAAATATTTAAATTTTTGTGAAACAAACAAGAAATAATACAACAAAAACTGAAAACTTGAGCGTGTATAACTATTCACCCTCCCCAAAGTCAATACTTCGTAGAGCCACGTTTTGCAGCAATTACAGCTGCAAGTCTCTTCAAGTATGTCTCTATAAGCTTGGCACATCTAGCCACTGGGATTTTTGCCCATTCTTCAAGGCAAAACTGCTCCAGCTCCTTCAAGTTGGATGGGTTCTGCTGGTGTACAGCAATCTTTAAGTCATACCACAGATTCTCAATTGGATAGAGGTCTGGGCTTTGACCAGGCCATTCCAAGACATTTAAATGTTTCCCCTTAAACCACTCGAGTGTTGCTTTAGCAGTATGCTTAGGGTAATTGTCCTGCTGGAAGGTGAACCTCCGTCCCAGTCTAAAATCCCTTGAAGACTAAAACAGGTTTCCCTCAAGAATTTCCCTGTATTTAGTGCCATCCATCATTCCTTCAATTCTGACCAGTTTCCCAGTCCCTGCCGTAGAAAAACATCCCCACAGCATGATCCTGCCACTACCATGCTTCACTGTGGATGGTGTTCTCGGGGTGATGAGAGGTGTTGGGTTTGCGCCAGACATAGCGTTTTCCTTGATGGCCAAAAAGCTCAATTTTAGTCTTATCTGACCAGAGTACCTTCTTCCATATGTTTGGGGAGTCTCCCACATGCCTTTTGTCGAACACCAAACGTGTTTGCTTATTTCTTTCTTGAAGCAATGGCTTTTTTCTGGCCACTCTTCTGTAAAGCTCAGCTCTTTGGAGTGTACGGCTTAAAGTGGTCCTATGGACATACTCCAATCTCCGCTGTGGAGCTTTACAGCTCCTTCAGGGTTGTCTTTGGTCTCTTTGTTGCCTCTCTGATTAATGCCCTCCTTGCCTGGTCCGTGAGTTTTGGTGGGTGTCCCTCTCTTGGCAGGTTTGTTGTGGTGCCATATTCTTTCAATTTTTTTAAGGATTTAATGGTGCCTCGTGGGATGTTCAAAGTCCCTGATCTGTACTTCTCCACAACTTTGTCCCTGACCTGTTTGGAGAGTCTGCATGGTGCCACTTGCTTGGTGGTGCCCCTTGCTTAGTGGTGTTGCAGACTCTGGGGCCTTTCAGAACAGGTGTAAATATATACTGAGATCATGTGACAGATCATGTGATACTTAGATTGCAAACAGGTAGACTTTATTTAACTAATTATGTAACTTCTGAAGGTAATTGGTTGCACCAGATCTTATTTAGGGGCTTCTTAGCGAAGGGGGTGAATACATATGCACGCACCACTTTTCCGTTATTGATTTTTTATACTTTTTTGAAACAAGTTATTTTTTTCATTTCACTTCACCAATTTGGACTATTTTGTGTATGTCCATTCCATGAAATCCAAATAAAAATCCATTTAAATTACAGGTTGTAATGCAACAAAATAGGAAAAACGCCAAGGGAGATGAATACTTTTGCAAGACACTGTAGGTATGTTCTTTGATACGGTTGGTAAAGCTGACGACTTCTCCGAATTGAAAGACACAGACTGGCTGGGCGACTTTTCTTTCGGTGTGGACATATTGGGGCATCTGAACGAACTAAATGTGAAACTGCAGGGAAATTGTGATTTTGTTGGGACTCTGCTGTTGGGACAGCATTATGTAGGCCCTAACAGTTTGTGGGCACCGCTTGTCACCGTTATAGTGTAATGAATGTATTGTTTAGTGTTGTGTAGTGGCTTTGCTAGCATGCATCCCCCAACCATTTTTCTGGCCCCACCAAGATTTACATGCTAAAATCACCACTGCTTTAGGTTCATCCTGTTTCCATTGATCATCCTTGAGATGTTTCCACAACTTGATTGGAGTCCACCTGTGGTAAATTCAAATGATTGGACATGATTTGGAAAGGCACACACTTGTCTATATAAGGTCCCACAATTGACAGTGCGTGTCAGAGCAAAAACCAAGCCATGTGTAAGGGATCGGGGGTTGGCAGGATCTAGACAGAGTCTGACACTTCCCCGATCTACTGAGAGGGGGAGTCATCAGACTCGATCTGGTTCACCTGAGTTCTGAGCACACCTGTCAGTAATTAGTGTAGGATTTAAGGTGTGCTCAGAAGCTCATTCGGCGCGAGGTATTGTTCCATTGTGACTTGCTAAGCGTTTTGTTCCGAGAGAGAGAGAGAGAGAGAGAGAGAGAGAGAGAGAGAGAGAGAGAGAGAGAGAGAGAGTTTGTTGTTTTGATTACCCGTGTATCCGACCTGTGCCTTGTTGTTTGACTCCCCGAATTGCTTAATCCTCTACTTGTCTACCCCAGTGATTACCGTTCTCTGATCCTGTGCCTGTGACCTCGACTACGACTAAGCCCGCTCCTTTGGTACCTCTGCCTGTCTATGCCTGGCCCGGTTTTGACCACAGCCCGCCCGACCACGATTAAGCTATTCCCTTGTCTGTACTCTAATAAAGCATCGCTATTCTGCGATTGGATCTTACCACTCTGTCCGAGTATTCATTACACCATGAGGTCAAAGGAATTGTCCGTAGAGCTCAGAGACAGGATTGTGTCGAGGCACAGATCTGGGGAAGGGTACCAAAAAATGTCTGCAGCATTGAAGGTCCCCAAGAACACAGTGGCCTCCATCATTCTTAAATGGAAAAAGTTTGGAACCACCAAGACTCTTCCTAGAGCTGGCCAATCGGGGGAGAAGGGCCTTGGTCAGGGAGGTGACCAAGAACCCGATGGTCACTCTGACAGAGCTCCAGAGTTCCTCTGTGGAGATGAGAGAACCTTCCAGAAGGACAACCATCTCTGCAGCACTCCACCAATCAGGCCTTTATGGTAGAGTGACTGATGGAAGCCACTCCTCAGTAAAAGGCACATGACAGCCCGCTTGGAGTTTGCCAAAAGGCAACTAAAGGACTCTCAGACCATTAGAAAGAAGATGGTGCCAGGGTTCATCAGACCATTAGAAACCAAGATTGAACTCTTTGGCCTGAATACCAAGCATCATGTCTGGATGAACCCTGGCACCATCCCTACAGTGAAGCATTGTGATGGCAGCATCATGCTGTGGGGATGTGTTTCAGCGGCAGGGACTGGGAGACTAGTCAGGATCGAGGGAATGATGAACGGAGCAAAGTACAGAGAGATCCTTGATGAGAACCTGCTCCAGATCTCTCAGAACCTCAGACTGGGGCGAAGGTTCAGCTTCCAACAGGACAACGACCCTAAGCACACAGCCAAGACAAAGCAGGAGTGGCTTCGGGACAAGTCTCCGAATGTCCTTGAGTGGCCCAGCCAGAGCCCGGACTTGAACCCCATCAAACATCTCTGAAGAGACCTGAAAATAGCTGTGCAGCGACGCTCCCCATCCAACCTGACAGAGCTTGAAAGGATCTGCAGAGAAGAATGTGAGAAACTCCCAAAATACATGTGTGCCAAGCTTGCAGCGTCATACCCAAGAAGATTTGAGTTTGTAATCGCTGCCAAAGGTGCTTCAACAAAGTACTGCGTAAAGGGCCTGAATACTTATGTAAATGTAAATTCCGTTTTTTATTTGTAATAAATGTGCAAACATTTCTACAAACCTGTTTTTGCTTTGTCATTATGGGGTATTGTGTGTAGATTGATGATGGAAAAAAACAATTTCATCAATTTTAGAATAAGGCTGTAACGTAACAAATTGTGTAATAAGTCATAGGGGTCTGAATACTTTCCGAATCAAATCAAATTGTATTTGTCACGTGCTGAATACAACAGGTGTAGACCTTACAGTGAAATGCTTACTTACAAGCCCTTAACCAACAATGTTAAGTAAAAAATAGATTAGTAAAAAATAAAATAATTAAAGACCAGCAGTAAAATAACAGTAGCGAGGCTATATACAGGGGATACCGGTACAAAGTCAATGTGCGGGGGCACAGGTTAGTCATGGTAATTGAGGTAATATGTACATGTAGGTAGAGTTATAGTGACTATGTATAGATAATGCACTCTTTATTTAAGTGATTGTCACGATCGTTGACAGACGGGTCAGACCACGATGCACCAAGCCCTGTCTGGACCCTGGTGTGGGAGGCCCCGACCCTGGAGAGGGGCTGACGTCTGGGCCTGGAGTAGAACCGCTGCCCGGAGCTGAACTGGGCACCGGTGGAGTGGACTGCTCTGGCTCCGGAGTGGAGCCGCTGACCGGAGCTGGACTAGGCATCGGTGGAGCGGACTGCCCTGGCTCCGGAGTGGAGCTGCTGACCGGAACTGAACTGGACCCCGGTGGAGCGGACTGCCCTGGCTCCGGAGTGGAGCCGCTGACCGGAGCTGAACTGGACCCCGGTGGAGCGGACTGCCCTGGCTCCAGAGTGGAGCCGCTGACCGGAGCTGAACTGGACCCCGGTGGAGCGGACTGCCCTGGCTCCGGAGTGGAGCCGCTGACCAGAGCTGAACTGGACCCCGGTGGAGCGGACTGCCCTGGCTCCGGAGTGGAGCTGCTGACCGGAGCTGGACTGGACCCCGGTGGAGCGGACTACTCTGGCACTGGACTGGAGCAGCTGACCGGAGCTGAACTCGGCACCGGTGGAGCGGACTGCTCTGGCTCCGGAGTGGAGCCGTTGACCGGATCTGGACTGGGCACCGGTGGAGCGGAATACTCTGGCTCCGGAGTGGAGCAGCTGATCGTAGCTGGACGGGGAACACGCACCACTGGTTTGGTGCGGGGAGCAGGTACGGGGCGTACCGGACTGGATAAGCGCACCACTGGTTTGGTGCGGGGAGCAGGTACGGGGCGTACCGGGCTGGCAACATGCACTACTGGTTTGGTGCGGGGAGCAGGTACGGGCCGTACTGGACTGGAAACGCGCACCACTGGTTTGGTGCGGGGAGCAGGTACGGGGCGTACCGGGCTGGCGACAGGCACCACTGGTTTGGTGCGAGGAGCTGGCACAGGCCGTACCGGGCTGTGGAGGCGCACTGGAGGTCTGGAGCGTAGAGCTGGCACAACCGATCCTGGCTGGATGCCCACTTTCGCACGGCACGTGCGGGGCGCTGGCACAACACGCACTGGGCTGTGAACGCGCACTGGCGACACAGTGCGTAGGACTGGCGCAGGATATACTGGACCGTGGAGGCGCACTGGAGACCAGGAGCGTTGAGCCGGCACAACCCGTCCTGGCTGGATGCCCACTTTCGCACGACACGTGCGGGGCGCTAGCACAAGACGCACTGGGCTGTGAATGCACACTGGCGACACAGTGCGTATCTCCGCATACCTATGTTCCTCAATGAACACACGCTCCTTTTGTTGCCTGACCAGCTCCTCTCTCCATGCCTCCACTATTTCCTTCTCCCTACGGGCCTCCTGCAGCGCCTCCTCTTTAAGGGAGCTCTCCTGCTCTATTCTCCATATCAGCCCCCGTAATGTGGTGGCCTCCTCTCTTAAACTCTCGATCCGCAGGTCTTGGAGGACCTCTAAAATAGCGGCCTCCTCCTCTATAGTCAGCCCTTTCACGGCCTCCTGCTGCCTCGTCATCCATCCCGTGTGCCCCCCCCCCCAAACATTTTCTTGGGGCTGCTTCTCAGGCTGTCTTCGTGACCGTTGATCCTCTCCTACCCCTACCCGGGCTTCCTCCTTCGCCCAGGGTCCCTTATCGGCTACACTCTCCTTCATTGCCTCCCGGTAATGGACGGCCTCCTCCTCCGTTATTCTCCCCCAACCGAGGAGGACATCTACTAAGGTTACCTCCTGTTGAGTCCCAGGCGTTTTCTCCTTCTGGGCACGCTGCTTGGTCCTTGTTTGGTGGGATCTTCTGTCACGATCGTTGAGAGACGGGTCAGACCAAGGCGCAGGATGGTATGCGTACATATTTATTAATGACGATAAACACTTGACAAAACAACTAAAGCAACGTAACGTGAAGATCAAACAATGGCTACACACTAACAAGCCAAACATGAGTCAAGATCCCACAACTAAGGTAGGCAACCAGGCTACTTAAGTATGATCCCCAATCAGAGACAACGAGCGACAGCTGCCTCTGATTGGGAATCACACACGGCCAAACATAGAAATATCAACCTAGATCTACAACATAGAAATACACTAACATAGATCTCAACAGAAAACTCACACCCTGACCCAACCAACAAGAGTTCTCTCGATCAGGGCGTGACAGTGATAATGCCCGAGAAGCCAGTGTTTGTTGGATATATTGTCACAGGTGTTGTTAGGCCTGAGACAAAGTCAAGGGCTGACAAACCGTGCCAATATATCCAACAATCATCGGCTTCAAGGGCATTATCACCTTTATAAAACGGGTTACCACCATATTCATATAATTATTTACATATTTTCATTCAAAATGTTATTTCGATTAATTTATTCGTACTATTTCATCCTTCCACAAGATATAGATCCAGGCTCTGTCGCAGCCGGCCGCGACCGGGAGACTCATGGGCAGCGCACAATTGGCCCAGCGTCGTCCAGGGTAGGGGAGGGAATGGCCGGCAGGGATGTAGCTCAGTTGATAGAGCATGGCGTTTGCAACGCCAGGGTTGTGGGTTCAATTCCCACGGGGGGCCAGTATAAAAAAAAATATGTATTCACTAACTGTAAGTCGCTCTGGATAAGAGCGTATGCTAAATGACTAAAATGTAAATGTAAATATAGTCCCGACACAAATCTATGGTTGCTAAAGATGCGACCCAGTCGTTCGTTCTTTTTGTTCTGTATCTATGGATGCGACCCGGTCGTTGTCTTTTTGTTCTGTATCTATAGACGCGACCCAGTCATTCGTTCTAAATGTCATTAACATACTGGCTGGCAACGTTCTTATCCCTTGCTTGCTAGCTAGCCAACTACGGCTAATTTACAGTTACGTCAAAACGTTCCGCCAGAATAACAGCCAGCAAAGTAGCTGCATTTCCATTTGTTTAAGCTGTTTTGTAGTTACATTTATTTGGATGCATCCATAACAATCAGCTTTTGATGCGCGACTTTGCCTGGCAGAGAAAATGTGCTCTTTTGTCAGGACACTGTTCAGACAAAAGACAGACCATCCATGACATTCATTTGAGCTGATTTTAATAAATGAAACCATACATTATCTTTGTTATCCACCACAGTTGACATAGCTATAGCTACTTATTGTATGTCACATTTATCTGTACATTCCCCTGGATGGTGCATTAGTTGAAATATCTGTCGGAGTCTTTGCTACTACTTCTGTGGCCTTGCTTCAGCCTTTTGGGTGTTGATGGTGCTGCAATGTTCTCTTTGTTTTCGGCCAGGATGGTACTCCAGCGTTTTCTGTCTGTCAGTGAGGGACACCAGTAGCTATGGAGCAAACCTTCGCACTGATGCCCACTCACTGACATAATCTCCCTCGCTTCTAAACCAGCATTGGCCAGTTTCTGGACTGTTTTGGTCCTGATGCTGTGATTTGTGTATGTAGTTGTTCCCGCTGCCCTGCAGATCTTGGGTAGAAGTGCTGCCAGATAGTTCACGCCCATCGGCTCTGACAGGCACCAGATCTAGTCCCAGATACACTCTCCTCTCCTTGGGTGGAGATAAAATGCAAGGGCGTTCTCCAGGCATTTCGATAGATATTTCTACAGTGATGCCACCGGGCATAGTGGGTTCCCTGGCTGCTCGAACATGAATCCCCTTTTGGACTCCCTGCCCCTCTCCCTTGGGTCCAGATGATTCTTTGTGGCCTTGTTATATGCGAGAGCGGTGTATCTGAGAGAGAGAATGCGTTGTTATAATATTTTTTTTCCAGTAGCCTAATTACGAGTGCAACTTAGAAACACAAACAGGCTATGAACAACATACCTTAGACCGTTCTCGTCTGTTTTTACGAGAAAATAGTTGGGCTTTAGTTGTCTGTTCCCCTCTTTTCCTGTTCGACCCAAATGTAACTGGAGGTCGAACCACACTTTCTGGACCAGACCCCTTGGTGTACCGGGATTAGAGCCTGGGAGTTTTGGAGCTGGGCCATGTCCTTATCAGTGATGGGAGGGTTGCTGTTTGTGATATATTTTCCTTGCTGCCTTAGCTGTTTGATGTTGCCTAGAAATACATGATTCGGGGTGGTAAATTAAGTGTCCTTCATAAGGCACCAGCTGCGACCGATGGGTGGGTCATTTAGAAACCGGTTGAGCCCAATCTGGAGTGCCAGGTAGCTACTTATGCCGTACTGCTCCCCCTTCCCATTTTGTACATTTCCATAAAACTGTCAGAGAAGAATGTTAAACTCTTCCTTAGTGACAGTTTTGAAGTCAACAACTTTTTTATTCTCTGCTAGCCAGCCCTCGAAGCACCGCACAGCCCAGTTACATATCTGGCTGTGTTTGCAAAATCACTACATATCCCATTGAGCCAACTGGGGAGAGGCTGCCTGTTGTCACAGTTCCAAGACCAGTCAGAAACGTCCAGCTAACCCTACGCCTATGACACCGGTGAATCTCAAAACTGAACTTGGAGCCGTGTTAAGCAATGATATCCTTCGCCGCTGTCGTCTTACGACAGATATCTCGAACCATGACTATTCAACAAAAATGTTAGTTTCCAGCAAATTTCTTAGTTACATGATTATATAACTAGCAAGGAGTTTTGAAGTTGAGGGTGCAGTATTTATGAAGTTTGGCAATGAGGATGAAAACTAGCATAGTTCAGCAAGCCAGCTAGTTTAGCCAGGGAAAACGAGTTCTGGCCTAGTGCGCATGTGGGCCAGCTGGGCGCACATGCACACTAGGCTAATTCAGGAGACTAGTTGTTATGCCCTGATATCAGGAGCTGGTGGTGAAAAGTTTTATTAAACAATTCAGAGACTTAAACTAATAAATCAGATGACTTATATTTAAGGAGAGCAAATCGATATACAATCCTGAAATCAGCAGTAACTGTCAATAGTAAAACAAAGGTTAAAACGATGTTTGAGTGAACCTGAATACAGAAAATGAATGACTCCTCCTCCTCACCATGAGGACATGTATGTCCATTGTAAGAGTGATCACTTGGCTATCTTGTTAATATAATAGTTGATCATCTTTGGTTGAAGTGCGGTCATCACTAGTAACCCAGCCACAAAGTCCTAATTTTGGCTAAACCCATAATTTATTTAAAACCTTAACCCTAACCTTAATTACACTGCTAACCTTATACCTAACCCTTACTTTAAATTAAGACAAAAAAAGAGCACATTTTTGTTTTCATTAATATTTACGATATAGCCAACATTTTTATAATTGACCGAATATGGACAGACCGGAGCCTTTCGTTTCCAATGGGAGCAAATGAATCATAGTGGGTAGAAGAAGCAAGGAGGTGGGCAGAGACAAGAACGAGCTAGCGAGATCCTATTGGCGCGTTCTAGCATTTATTTACATATTTCAATTAGGGAACGCCTACTCGGTGAAGTGCGCGTGTGCAATAACTCAATTCGCTCTTGTACTTCTTCCAAACAACACCATTTGTTAAAACTTTGGGACAGGGTAAAGTCTACAAAATGCAGTCCACTCTGTGTGTTACAGATTACAGTTTTGGAAACAGAAAACTGAATGGCGATCAAATGTTTCATCGATGAGAAAATGTGCAGAATTTCGGCCAAAATCCATCTTCTCCCACTGCCGGCCAATGGGCTTCCTCCCATCACCATATGTGGTAGTGAGTGGAAACGCCAACCGGATGCTTCGCAATTATACATCTGGTTAAATATCTGGCTCGAGGCTTTCTGGAACGTTTGCAAATCAGACCAAGCTGACCAGGCCGTTGTTTGGGGTTAGAAAAGTCAACGATTAGTGAAACATTCTTCCTTAGTTGTTAATTTTCTCAAATTCTAAAGGCACAACCTAGATTCGAGACAATGGTTTAAGTAGTTGAACATGTTATTACTCCAACCTCCTCAAAGTGACAAACTGACACGTTTTTAGTATAACATAACTTTATATCGAAGGCTTCCTGATTTGTCGGCCTGCACATGCGCAGTTCGGCGTGAGACGACCGTTTAACCCGATTACGTGTTTCTGCGCATGAGTTTAGCTAGCCAAGGTCGCGCCATGACATCGCCTACAAGTGTGATCGGGGATTTCTACTGGAGAAGCAGTTTTAGCCTATCTTCATACTGTACTGTACCTGATATAGCCGTTTGACTTTGTGGCTGTGGTAACTAGTGACAACCTTGCAGTGCAGTGCTTTTCCACGTGACCGAACGCGGAAGCGGATTGTACAAACAACAGCTGAGAAGTCTGGGGATGATGATGATGATGGCGGAGTTGGTGCAGGGACAGGCCTCCGTGGCTCAGCCCGGAATAAAAGCTGACGGCTTCGCCGACGCTTTACATCGGGCTCGACAGGTAATAACAGTAGAAAAACTCGCAAAGGAATCGATTGAGGTTGAACTAGGCCTTTTAAACGACGAAAACACTTATTTTAACTCGCCCATCACAACCAGCTTGTGCTATGCGCTCATGAAAAACAAACTAGCTAGTCAGCTAACGTTACTTAGCCGGCTAGCTAGCATGCTAAGCTAGTTGACAACCACAATAGTTTCGAGTTCGCAATGCGTCCTCGTGCTTGTTCATTTTGGCTGCAACAGGGCACGACAGGAAACAATGCTTTTATGTAGTTAACCGTGTTAGTGTCTTCAAGTGACTTTATGTTAATCCCGCTAGTTAGCCAACCAGCTAGCTACACGTGTCCACATGCAACCTGTTGTTCAGTCACTGAAGTTCTGGGGTTGAAACCCATAACAATCTGTGACAAGTAGGCAAAGGTTCCAAACCCACCCACACGTTTTTAAACAGATTACGTTATCCATATTTTTTCCCAGTTCTAGGTAGACAACATTGATCCAATTGCCCCTCCCTCCCCTGTTGAGACAGTGTCAAAGTTTGTAGCTCCATTATGTAACTGGCACCAGATATGCACTTTGGGGGGGCGGGTGGTGTCTAGTTAGGAACCCGATTAGGGAGCATGTATGAGTAGGTTAATTCAGTATTATGTTATGTTTGACCTTATAAGACAAAGGTGTCTTTCGGATGATAAAAACGTTTTACTAGCAAGCTACTATAACTAACGTGGCAATTGTTTGTGCTATATAGAGGTTTGGGATAAACTTAGATATTACAATGCTCCCTCTCATGCAAAATATACGTTATTTAGATTTGATTGGTTGACCCCTCTATTACATTGTTTGACATAATGCTCACCAACTAGCTCTTTATCCCCCAAACTCATGGGGAGGTGATAACTCAGCCCCTAAAAGATTCAAAATCATCTGAAGTTGACAATTAATTTATTTGGAAGGGGAATGGTAGATCTGCATACATAGGCAACTCAAAGCTCGGATGATACATGATTAAATCTTCCACACTTACAACGTCCCCATGGCTTTTAAAGCATGTGAGGGGGAATATGAGCGAGAATTATTCTATACATTGTTTAACTCTTATTTTTTTGCATGGATTTGTTGTCATTTGATTTCTCAAGGTTATGCTATTTGGTTGAGACCAGTGGTCATCAACCGGTCAGCGCGATTGCTGAGACTAATGCTGTGTTCAAAACAACTTGCAAATCTCTGACTTCAGTGCGTTCAAGACAACTGGGAACTGGAGAAAAAAACTAGATCCGACTGGGGGAAAAATGTTTTTAACGGTCATCCAAATCTTTCAAGAGAGCCGACTTTCCGACCTGAAGTTATGATTTGACCACGTTCCCCCCCGAGTTACAAGTTGTCTTGAAAGCACCATGACCATCAGAAGCAGGTAACATCAGTCCAGTAAAATAAAAAAGCAAATAATTAAAATTAATGCTCAGCTGTGCCTCGCAAGTGCTACACCAACTGATCTAGTTTTTTATCAAAGCTTTAGTTTTGAAATATAATATGGTCTGAGAATAACAATATGGCAGGTAATATGCTGTGACAATGTATTCGGGCCTACTGCACAAACCTCATTCCTACAAAATAGTTTTTATTAGGTTCATGTACTTTTTTAAAAGTCATGTAAAAAAGAAAAGGTTGGTTACCACTGGTTTAGACATTTCAGTTGCCGGTGAGTCTGGGTCAACTGCGTATTGTTGTTGTTAAGCAGATAATAGCCCTAGCGCTCATGGTGCTTTTGACCTACAGATATTGCATTTGCTTGACATGTGGGGCGCAGGTAGCCTAGAGGTTAAGAGCATTGGACCAGTAACCGGAAGGTCGCTGTTTCAAATCCCTGAGCCGACTAGATGAAAATTCTGTCTGTGCCCTTGAGCAAAGGCACTTAAAGGCATATTTTGGGATTTTGTAAACGATACCCTTTATCTACTTCCCTAGAGGAAGATTAACTTGTGGATACCGTTTTTATGTCTGTCTTAGTGCTGGCGCCATTTAGTCGGCTGGTCGATAGTATTTAAAAAAAAAATAATTCTCCATGGTGTACAAGACACCTGTCTCATTTGTGCCTGTCTGAGTACTAATACGTTGTGGATGCTGAGGGGATGGCACAGTCCATCACTTTAAGACGTGCTACTGAAATTGTATATGGTTATATTACGTAAGAACAATGGTTCTAATAAAATATTGTTTTATAACAAATGTGCTTTCTCCCGCGTTGGATAGTGTCCGCGGATCTGAAACACATCAGTGCGCTGTTGAATTGGCGCCTTTTCCTTGACCATGTTGCTACACTACATGGCCAAAAGTATTTGGAGACCCCTTCCAATTAGTGGATTCGGCTATTTCAGCCACACCCTTTGCTGACGGGTGTATTAAATCGAGCACACCGCCATGCAATCTCCATAGACAAACAGTAGAATGGCCCGTACTGAAGAGCTCAGTGACTTTCAATGTGGCACCGTCATAGGATGCCACCTTTCCAACAAGTCAGTTCGTCAAAGTTCTGCCCAGCTAGAGCTGACCTCAACCCCATCGAACACCTTTGGGATGAATTGGAACGCAGACGGCGAGCCAGGCCTAATCGCCCAAAATCAGTGCCCTACTTCATTAATGCTTGTGGTTGAATGGAAGCAAGTCCCAGCAGCAATGTTCCCAACATCTAGTGGAAAGCCTTCCCAGAATAGTGGAGGCTGTTATAGCAGCAAAGGGGGGACCAACTCCATATGAATTCCCATGATTTTGGAATTACATGTTCGACGAGCAGATGTCCACATACTTTTGGTGTATGTGCATCATAGCAAAGTTAACCAGCATATTGGTGTTGAGAACAATGTGGTGGAGGCAGCAACAGAATGAGTAGACAAGAAAACAGCCCTTGCCTTAATTGTCTAAGAAAAGTGAGGAGAGAGGAAACCCCAACTTAAGTAGGTCTATAATCAATGGCCTAACTGTTAAATGTGCCTGGCCTTATAAATCATCCATAAACCGTACCAGTCAAAAGTTTGGACACACCTACTAATTTCAGGGTTTTTCTTTTCTTTTTACTATTTTCTACATTGTAGAATAATAGTAAAGACATCAAATCTATGAAATAACACATACGGAATTATATATTAACCAAAAAAGTGTTAAACAAATTATCCAAATAGCCACCCTTTGCCTTGATGACAGCTTTGCACACTCTTGGTAGTCTCTCAACCAGCTTCATGAGGTAGTCACCTGGAATGCATTTCAATTTACAGGTGTGCCTTGTTAAAAGTTAATTTGTGTAATTTCTTTCCTCCTTAATGCATTTGAGCCAATCAGTTGTGTTGTGACAAAGTAGGGGTAGTATACAGAAGATAGCCCTATTTGGTAAAATACCAAGTCCATATTATGGCAAGAACCGCTCAAATAAGCATAGAGAAACGACAGTCCATCATTACTTTTAAGCCATGAAGGTCAGTCAATATGGAACATTTCAAGAACTTTGAAAGTTTCTTCCAAGTGCAGTCGCAAAAACCATCAAGCGCTATGATGAAACTTGCTGTCATGAGGACCGCTACAGGAAAGGAAGACCCAGAGTTACCTCTGCTGCAGAGGATAAGTTCATTAGAGTTACCAGCCTCAGAAATTGCAGCCCAAATAAATGCTTTACAGAGTTCAAGTCACACACATCTCAACATCAACTGCTGCAAAGAAACCGCTACTAAAGGACACCAATAAGAAGAAGAGACTTGCTTGGGCCAAGAAACACGAGCAATGGACATTAGACTGGTGGAAATTTGTCCTTTGGTCTGGAGTCCAAATTTGAGATTTTTGGTTCCAATCGTTGTCTTTGTGAGACGCAGTGTAGGTGAATAGATGATCTCCGCATGTGTAGTTCCCACCGTGAAGGATGGAGGAGGAGGTGTGATGGTGCTTTGCTGGTGACACTGTGATTTATTTAGAATTCAAGGCACACTTAACCAGCACGGCTACCGCAGCATTCTGCAGTGATACGCCATCCCATCTGGTTTGGGCTTAGTGGGACTATTATTTGTTTTTCAACAGGACAATGACCCAACAGACCTCCAGGCTGTGTAAGGGCTAGTGATGGAGTGCTGCATCAGATGACATGGCCTCCACAATCCCCCGACCTCAACACAATTGAGGTGGTTTGTGATGAGTCGGACAGCAGAGTGAAGGAAAAGCAGTCAACAAGTGCTCAGCATATGTGGGAACTCCTTCAAGACTGTTGGAAAAGCATTCCAGGTGAAGCTGGTCGAGAAAATGCCAAGAGTGTGCAAAGCTGTCATCAAGGCAAAGGGTGGCTACTTTGAAGAATCTAAAATATATTTTGATTTGTTTAACACTTTTTTGGTTACTACATGAGTCCATATGTGTTTTTTCATTGTTTTGATGTCTTCACTATTATTCTACAATGTAGAAAATAGTAAAAATAAAGAGAACCCCTTGAATGAGTAGGTGTGTCCAAACTTTTGGCTGGTAGTGTATATATATATATATAGAAATATATATATATATATATATATATATATAGAAATAAGATATCCTTCTTCTGTTGACTGAGTGTTTCTTTAATGGCCTGCTGATTCCATAATCTTTGCTATGCTGATATTAAGGCTTTACACTCTTTTCCCTGTTAGAACAGCCTCTCTGGTACTTATAATTGGGCTCCCGAGTGGCGCAGCGGTCTAAGGCACTGCATCTCAGTGCTTGAGGCGTCACTACAGACCCCCTGGTTCGATTCCAGGCTGTATCACAACCGGCCGTGATTTGGAGTCCCATAGGGCGGCGCACAATTGGCCCAGCGTCGTCCGGGTTTGGCCGGTGTAGGCCGTCATTGTAAATAAGAATTTGTTCTTAACTGACTTGCCTAGTTAAATAAGGGGGGAAAAAACAAAACATTTTGATTTAGTGTTTACACTGTTCCAAATTGTCAAATAATAGTAATAGTAACCCTCCTTTTTCTTGATCTCCTTATTACTATTTTTATTCATTTAGCAAGTCTAACTATTATCATTGTTATTATAATAATAATAATAATAATAATAAGTAATGTCATTATAATTAGTAGGCTTAGTATAGCAGCCTTGTATAACCACCATCCTGTAGGCCTAAGAGCGCATCCTGTTTAGTCTTAAGGCCGTAACTTCTGGCTACTGTAATCAAGCATTTTAGTTTTAAAATAACATAGCGGACCTTCAATTAATAGCGTAAACAATAAATACACCGTTCTATTTCCGAAATTGCATTCACAAATGAATGCAACTGTTTTTAGTCTTTGCTGTAATAAAGGCTTAACAAAAAAAGTTAAAGCAGACTCTGGTATGCTTATTTATTTAGTGTTTACATTGTTCCAACGGTCAGAAAAATTATACTGAACAAAAATATAAACGCATCATGCAACAACTTCAAAGATTTTACTGAGTTACAGTTATAGAAGAAAGTCAGTCAATTTAAATAAATAATGCCCTAATCTATGGATTTGACATGACTGGGCAGGGGCGCAGCTGTGGGTGGGGCTGGGAGGGCATAGGCCCCCCCGCTTGGGAGCCCACCCACTGGGGAGCCAAGCCCAGCCAATAATAATGAGTTTTACCCCACAAAAGGGAAGCTGGATGTGAAGGTCCTGGGCTGGCGTGATTACACGTGGTCTGCGTTCGTGAGGCCGGTTGGACGTACTGCCAAATTCTCTAAAACGACGTGAATGAACATAAAATTCTCTGGCAACAGCTCTGTTGGACATTCCTGCAGTCATCATGCCAATTGCACGGTCCCTCAATATGAGACATCTGTTTATTATAACCAATTTATTGATGTGGTTATGATATGTTATAGGTCAGGCCCTATTGTTCACGTGCATGTGTCACGTAAACAGAGCAAGGGTTGAGGGAATAGGGAATGTTTTTCCTAAACAAATTAGGGATTTCAGTAACAGAACTTTTCAGTCAGAAATGGCTGTAATTATGTTGCAGCTTCAGCAACACGGACAGCGCGATAAACACTTGTTCTGTGGTGGTCGCTGCAGCAGGGAGGAGAACGAGACAACGGGTGCTAGTTTACACAGTCAATCGCTGTCATTTTTTAAAAACCTAGCGCAGCAAGTCTGAGTTCACTTCAATTGCGTTGGATTCCCTCTAGTCATTTGTGTCTTACTTATTTCATCAAACAGTGTGCTTAAAGCATCAGACAAGCTCAGTGCATATAGTTTATTTGATTAAAACACATAGGATGTGTCTATATATAATCGATTGGTCGAAGAACAGACTACTCTTGATCAACAAAGTTATTTTTTGTCGGGGACAGCCTTACTGTGTCCAGTATGAAGGAAGTTGGAGGTAGTTTCAAGAACAAATGCTAACTAGCGTTAGAGCAATGACTGTAAGTCTATGGGTATCTACTAGTTTGTGTTGGCTCGCGAAACTACCTCTAACTTCCTTCATACTAGACACGGAGTCATAAAAATGATATCCATGAGTTAATCTGACTCTGGGGAAGTAGATAAAGGTACATTGCCAAAATCTTGAAGTATCCATTTAACCCTAATTGCTACTGTAAGTGACTAAAATGTCAAATGTAATGTGGTCGTAGCACTAGCAATTTGGGAAAACGTAATGTAATAAGCCATTTACGTGAAATGTTTCTCACATTGTAACTACAGTGGATGGTTTAACTGTTGTATAGAAAATCTGTGAAGTAATTATTATTCTTTTCCTCATCTTTCAGATGGCAGCAAAAATGGGGAATGAGCAGATTGTAGACCCCTCCATGTATGGCTACGGGGGCCAGAAGCGTTCTGTGGAAGACGGAGGTAACCTCAATTTCTCTCCTGCCGGCGATTTTAAAAGGGATAGTTTCCTGTGGTTTTCACAATGTTTTAACCTTCTTCTTACCTCCAACTGAGTCCATGAACGATTAATCACAGGACTCAAATGTTTCGTAGGTTATCGTAACAAATTTCTAACTTTAGCACCCTGTTTGGGTTCTAAACACATACCATAAAAGGCTATAGTAAAAGTTTGCAATATTTTGGAACAGAAATGTTTGAACCTATTTTAAGTCCAAGTGTTAATGCTTGTTTTCCACAAAGTGGTAAAGGCGTACCTCGCAGTTTGAAATGTTTTTATCCAACTTTAGCGTTTCGTGTTCTGTTTCAACATACAGTACCAGTCAAAAGTTTGGACACACCTACTCATTCCAGGGTTTTTCTTTATTTTGACTATTTTCTACATTGTAGAATAATGAAATGACACCTATGGAATCATGTAATAACCAAAAAAGTCCATCATTACTTTAAGGCATGAAGGTCAGTCAAGGAGGTGTGATGGTGCTTTGCTGGTGACACTGATTTATTTAGAATTCAAGGCACAATTAACCAGCACGGCTACCAAAGCATTCTGCAGCGATACGCCATCCCATCTGGTTTGGGCTTAGTGGGACTATTATTTGTTTTTCAACAAGACAATGACCCAACAGACCTCCAGGCTGTGTAAGGGCTATTTTACCAAGAAGGATAGTGATGGAGTGCTGCATCAGATGACATGGCCTCCACAATCCCCCGACCTCAACACAATTGAGATGGTTTGGGATGAGTCGGACAGCAGAGTGAAGGAAACGCAGTCAACAAGTGCTCAGCATATGTAGGAACTTCTTAAAGACTGCTGGAAAAGCATTCCTCATGAAGCTGGTTGAGAGAATGCCAAGAATGTGCGAAGGTGTCATCAAGGCAAAGGGTGGCTACTTTGAAGAATCTCAAATATAAAATATATTTTGTTTTTTTTAAACACTTTTTTGTTGTTGGTTACTACATGATTGTGTTATTTCATAGTTTTGATGTCTTCACTATTCTTCTACAATGTAGAAAATAGTAAAAATAAAAACCTTGAATGAGTAGGTGTGTCCAAACTTTTGACTTGGTACTAAGGTGATAAAACAAAGGCAACAGTTTAGAGACACTTCCATCCAATTTAATCAGCATATAAAGGACTTTGAGACTGAAAATATATGGAAGTTGTCTAATGGACCAAAAGAAAAGCAGAGCTAGAGGCTTGCTATTGAGATCCCAAACACCAACCCTGCAGTGAGCGAAAAGGGGAAGGTGTTAAACAGTAGTGATGGGGGACAAAATGTATACACATGTCGCAATGTTATTTTTGGACGACATAGCAAAATTTGACTCCAAGTATCAATTTGTAAAAACATATATATTATTATTTTTTGCAACTGTAAAACTCAGGTATTTTTCATCCTATAGCTTGTTCTCAATCTACTTTTTAAATAGTGAGCCAACATGTTTTCAGCACTTATTTCCCTGACTGATCAAAGCTTGTTTTCTCATGCTCTGTGTCTCTGCAGCAGACATATAGTGAAAAATGTTTGGAACATCAAATCTCAAAATTGTAGTATCGAATCGCAATACATATCGTATCGGCACCTACAGTGAGGGGGGAAAAAAGTATTTGATCCCCTGCTGATTTTGTACGTTTGCCCACTGACAAAGAAATGATCAGTCTATAATTTTAATGGTAGGTTTATTTGAACAGTGAGAGACAGAGTAACAACAAAAAAATCTAGAAAAACGCATGTCAAAAATGTTATAAATTGATTTGCATTTTAATGAGGGAAATAAGTATTTGACCCCTCTGCAAAACATGACTTAGTACTTGGTGGCAAAACCCTTGTTGGCAATCACAGAGGTCAGACGTTTCTTGTAGTTGGCCACCAGGTTTGCACACATCTCAGGAGGGATTTTTTCCCACTCCTCTTTGCAGATCTTCTCCAAGTCATTAAGGTTTCGAGACTGACGTTTGGCAACTCGAACTTTCAGCTCCCTCCACAGATTTTCTATGGGATTAAGGTCTGGAGACTGGCTAGGCCACTCCAGGACCTTAATGTGCATCTTCTTGAGCCACTCCTTTGTTGCCTTGGCCGTGTGTTTTGGGTCATTGTCATGCTGGAATATCCATCCACGACCCATTTCCAATGCCCTGGCTGAGGGAAGGAGGTTCTCACCCAAGATTTGACGGTACATGGCCCCGTCCATCGTCCCTTTGATGCGGTGAAGTTGTCCTGTCCCCTTAGCAGAAAAACACCCCCAAAGCATAATGTTTCCACCTCCATGTTTGACGGTGGGGATGGTGTTCTTGGGGTCAGAAGCAGCATTCCTCCTCCTACAAACACGGCGAGTTGAGTTGATGCCAAAGAGCTTCATTTTGGTCTCATCTGACCACAACACCTTCACCCAGTTCTCCTCTGAATCATTCAGATGTTCATTGGCAAACTTCAAACGGCCCTGTATATGTGCTTTCTTGAGCAGGGGGACCTTGTGGGCGCTGCAGGATTTCAGTCCTTCACGGCGTAGTGTGTTACCAATTGTTTTCTTGGTGACTATGGTCCCAGCTGCCTTGAGATCATTGACAAGATCCTCCCGTGTAGTTCTGGGCTGATTCCTCACCGTTCTCATGATCATTGCAACTCCACAAGGTGAGATCTTACATGGAGCCCCAGGCCGAGGGAGATTGACAGTTCTTTTGTGTTTCTTCTGTTGACACCTTCTCACCAAGCTACTTGGCGATGGTCTTGTAGCCCATTCCAGCCTTGTGTAGGTCTACAATCTTGTCCCTGACATCCTTGGAGAGCTCTTTGGTCTTGGCCATGGTGGAGAGTGTGGAATCTGATTGATTGCTTCTGTGGACAGGTGTCTTTTATACAGGTAACAAGCTGAGATTTAGGAGCACTCCCTTTAAGAGTGTGCTCCTAATCTCAGCTCGTTTCCTGTATAAAAGACAACTGGGAGCCAGAAATCTTTCTGATTGAGAGGGGGTCAAATACTTATTTCCCTCATTAAAATGCAAATCAATTTATAACATTTTTGACATGCGTTTTTCTGGATTTTGTTGTTGTTGTTCTGTCTCTCACTGTTCAAATAAACCTACCATTAAAATTATAGACTGATCATTACTTTGTAAGTGGGCAAACGAACAAAATCAGCAGGGGATCAAATACTTTTTTCCCTCACTGTAAGTATTGTGATATCATATTGTGAGGTCCCTGGCAATTCCCAGGTGGATTTAAAGTGGAACTGACAGCGTTTTAGCAACATGAAATCGTTTTAAAATCTGTTCATATACTGTACTTCCCCAGGAAGAATAACACCTTTTTTGAAATTTTCGGACAAGTGAGCACTTAGACATGGTCATTTTCATGTTTTCATAAATTCTTAGAATGTTTCGGAAGCAATATAGAGTGGGAAAGTGGCCATGCGTTTGGACCCTTATTAGACACGGCAGTAAATAAAACCTAATAAAAACAATCCCTTGTCCAGGACCAGAGTGTGCCATAGCCAATCAGAGCTACAGTAGGCCTTTATGCAAATAATCATTGCCACATGGGCCTGCCATCATTCACTTTGAAGTGCACTTTGTGTTTACAGGCATTAGCAATCAGTTTGTTTCATATCTGCAAAGTATTTAAAGTACTGTCAGTTCCACTTGAAATGGCCATTCCTATGGTGGCACTATTCCGCTGCTCCCCAAAGTCACCTATTTCTATGTGTCCGTTTTGGGGGCTTTCAAGGCTGATCGTGGGAAGATCCATACTGAGTGGAAAGATGAAATACTGTTTAAATGTGGTCCTACTGGAGCTGACTGTAACCAATGACACCCGACTGGATTACTGTCTGTTTCCTGTCAATCTTTGAAATACATGACTGCTGGTGTGCTTCAATGCTAAACCTTAATAAAGCACTTAGGCCTAAGCTGCCTTTCGTGTGAGGCACTACTGTAAAATAAAAACTAAATGTGAAGTCTGTCCAATTTAGAATGTAGTTTTGATGATTAAAAGAAACAAAATAGTAGTTGCATGTTATTGTAGTCCCATGTAGCTCAGTTGGTAGAGCATGGCACTTACATTTTACATTTTAGTCATTTAGCAGACGCTCTTATCCAGTGCATACATAATTTTTTTATTTTCATACTGGCCCCCCGTGAGAATCGAGCCCACAACCCTGGCGTTGCAAGCGCCATGCTCTACCAACTCAGCTACACGGGGCCACTTGCAACTCCAGGGATGTGGGTTCGATTCTCACTGGGGACTATTATGCAAATGTATGCACTCACAACTGTAAGTCGCTCTGGATAAGAGCGTGTGCTAAATGACGTAAATGTAAATTGCAGATGTATTATTAGGGATTCACAGCGACACTTTGCCCAGCTACCCTTACTCCGGCCAAATGCTCCGCCACGCCCACAGACTTTAGTTTCTTCTCTGCAATGAGTATGGATCTTGAGTACCTCCCTGACCCTTCACCCAATGCAAACACATTTGGGGCTGTCTGATTAGTCCAGGAACCGATGGGTTGGCCCAGAGCAAGAACATGTGGGTAAAGCCGCTGTTTTAAAATTCATCATTGGCTTTGATACTTTGGTTAGAGACGATCCAATCGCTGATGACTTTGTTTTGTACCACAAACGACTTCAATGATGGTAGTCTCAGACTAAAGTATGTAGCGAATGACAGAGCAGTGGAATAATTTTGTGTCATCAGGCTAAGCGAAGCTGTTACGTATTGTTATTGTCTGAAATCATTATATATATTTTTTGACATGGTCAAATAACTCCAGCATAGATTGGTAACAAAAAAAATAAAAATGGCACACAAACTACAGGCCATGAGTAACTTGGTCAAAAAGAATGCCGCCGATTGGCCTATAGGGGGTGCAGTTTCACTTAAACCCTGATATCCGTCGCCCCGTTTGAACTAGAGACTTGAAACTTTGTATGTAGGTGTTTTTCCTCATGCGGAACACATTTGCCTCACGGACCTTATGGTTCCGTCAGGATAGATTTTCCTCCATCTTGGAAATGTTTCCAAAAAACACCAAATTCGTTATGTAGGCCCATGGTACAGCTCTTTACTTCGTTTGAGAAAAGCTAAGGGATTGGTTAAGAGATGGATGAGTCATTGATAAATCAGGGAATCTGATTTTACGTGTCCATGAATATCCACTCCACAATGGCCTATCAACTTGGAACTTTTTAGGGCCATCAAAGACATTGCCATGATGAACCATGTTACATTTGGCATTTATATCTTAAATAAGAAAACTATTAAAAATTCACTTTTTTTGGCTATGTTATGCTTTAAATAATCATAAACAATCTTCTCATGGACTAAAAGTCAGATTCACTCTGAATGTAGTCTTTGGACTCATCACAACAGGCCCTAAAGCGTTTGAGAAACTAACGTGTATGCATTCAATGGCATCACTACAGACCCTGGTTCGAATCCATGCTGTATCATAATCCGGCCGTGATTGGGAGTCCCATAGGACTCACAATTGGTCCAGCATTGTCTGGGTTTGGCCGGGGTAGGCCATCATTGGAAATAAGAATTTGTTTTTAACTGACTTGCCTAGTTAAATAAAGGTTATAAAAAATTAAAAGATGGCCACACTACACCATTAGAGGCATATGCTAATATGCTAAAAATACTTCAAAAAGCTTCTCATGAACAATAGGTACAAATGGAATGTAGGCCCATGGTACGTCTTAACTTAGTTTGAGAAAAGGTAAGGGATTTGTCAAAAGATGGCTGAGTTATTGACAAATCAGATTTTACGTGTCCATCAACTTGAAACTGGTACTCAATACATTAAGTAAAGACTTTAAAGGGATACTTTGGGATTTTGGCAATGAGGCCCTTTATCTGCTTCCCCATAGTCCGATTAACTCCTGGATACTATTTTTGTCTCTGCGTGCATTTTTAAGGAAGTTGCTAGCTAGTGCTACGACAGTTGCTAACTAGCATTTGCGCTAACTCTAATTAGCGTTGGCTTGCGAAACTACCTCTACCTTCCTTCATACTGGACACAGAGAGACATACAAATTGTATCCAAGAGTTCATCTGACTCTGGGGAAGTAGATAAAGGGCCTCATTGCCAACATCCCAAAGCATTTCAATTAGACTATCAAGGCTCTTTTTTTTTCTTTTTTTACTTTGACTAATAATTTTCTGGTTTAGTCATCAAAAAAGTAGTGGGGTAGTGTAGCCTTTACTCATCTGGGCTGTTACATGACACATTGCATTTCAGATGAGCCCGCTCGGCTTCTCCATCCAGTTGTTTTCGGCCTGTTGTAGCCAATTATTATCTCTGGTTTGTTAATGGTGAAGGATAAGCTGGACTCGGTGCCGTCCCAAGCGTTGTCCTCTGGCCTATTGTGTTCTGGCCAGGGGGAGGCCTGTCTAATATGCTATTGACATTTGAGCGGGTTAGCTAGCACATCCAACTTTATACCTGTCATAGGCTCATCTCCTAGTGAACTTCATGAACAACTTCGACGAAAAGATCATGATCATTAGAAAGCAAATTACGGACTCCTCTTTGAATCTGCGTATTTCTCCAAAGCTCAGCTGTCCGGAGTCTGCACAAAACTGCCAGGACCTAGGATCAATGGAGATGCTCAAGTTTTCTAATCCTATATCTCTTGACACATTCATGAAAATAGTAATGGCCTCTAAACCTTCAAGCTGCATACTGGATCCTATTCCAACTAAACTACTGAAAGAGCTACTTCCTGTGCTTGGCCCTCATATGTTGAACATAATAAATGCCCCCTATCCACTGGATGTGTACCAAACTCACTAAAAGTGACAGTAATAAAGCCTTTCTTGAAAAAGCCAAACCTTGACCCAGAAAATGTAAAAAACTATCGGCCTATATCGAATCTGTTGTGCAGCAACTCACTACCTTCCTGAAGACAAAACATTTATAAAAAACACTTCAGTCTGGTTTTAGACCCCATCATAGCACTGAGACTGCACTTATTAAGGTTACCTTTTAATGGCGTCAGACAAAGGCTCTGCATCTGTCCTCATGCTCCTAGACCTTAGTGCTGCTTTTGACACCATCGATCACCACATTCTTTTGGAGGGATTGGAAACCTTAATTGTTCTACATGGACAAGTTCTTGCCTGGTTTAGATGTTATCTGTCGGAAAGATATCAGTTCGTCTCTGTGAATGGTTTGTCCTCTGACAAATCAATTGTACGTTTCGGTGTTCCTCAAGGTTCCGTTTTAGGACCACTTGTTTTCACTATACAGTTGAAGTCGGAAGTCTACAAACACCTTAGCCAAATACATTTAAACTCAGTTTTTCACAATTCCTGACATTTAATCCTAGTAAAAATTCCCTGTCTTAGGTCATTTAGGATTATATCTTTATTTTAAGAATGTGAAATGTCAGAATAATAGTAGCGAGAATTGATTTATTTCAGCTTCACATTCCCAGTGGGTCAGAAGTTTACATACACTCAATTAGTATTTGGTAGCATTGCCTTTAAGTTGTTTAACTTGAGTCAAACGTTTCGGGTAGCCGAATTTTGGCCCATTCCTTCTGACAGAGCTGGTGTAACTGAGTCAGGTTTGTAGGCCTCCTTGCTCGCACACATTTTTTTTAGTTCTGCCCACAAATGTTCTATAGGATTGAGGTTAGGGCTTTGTGATGGCCACTCCAATACCTTGACTTTGTTGTCCTTAAGCCATTTTGCCACAACTTTGGAAGTATGCTTGGGGTCATTGTCAATTTGGAAGACCCATTTGCGACCAAGCTTTAACTTCCTGACTGATGTCTTGAGATGTTTCAATATATCCACATAATTTTCCTTCCTCATGATGCCATCTATTTTGTGAAGTGCACCAGTCCCTCCTGCAGCAAAGCACCCCCACAGCATGATGCTGCCACCCCCGTGCTTCACGGTTGGGATGGTGTTCTTCGGCTTGCAAGCCTTCCCCTTTTTCCTCCAAACATAACGATGGTCATTATGGCCAAACAGTTCTATTTTTGTTTCATCAGACCAGAGAACATTTCTCCAAAAAGCTTTGTCCCCATGCGCAGTTGCAAACTGTAGTCTGGCTTTTTTATAGGGGTTTTGGAGCAGTGGCTTCTTCCTTGCTGAGTGGCCTTTCAGGTTATGTCAATATAGGACTAATTTCATTTTTGAAATAGATCCTTTTGTACCGGTTTCCTCCAGCATCTTCACAAGGTCCTTTGCTGCTGTTCTGTGATTGATTTGCACTTTTCGCACCAAAGTACGTTCATCTCTAGGAGACAGAACGCGTCTCCTTCCTGAGTGGTATGACGGCTGCATGATCCCATGGTGTTTATACTTGCGTACTATTGTTTGTACAGATGAACGTTGTAGCTTCAGGCGTTTGGAAATTGCTCCCAAGGATAAACCAGAATTAATAACAAGAATTGTGGAGGTCTACAACTTTTATTCTTAGGTCTTGGCTGATTTCTTTAGATTTTCCCATGATGACAAGCAAAGAGGCACTGAGTTTGAAGGTAGGCCTTGAAATACATGCACAGGTACACCTCCAGTTGACTCAAATTATGTCAATTAGCCTATCAGAAGCTTCTAAAGCCATTGCATCATTTTCTGGAATTGTCCAAGCTGTTTAAAGGCATAGTCAACTTAGTGTATGTAAACTTCTGACCCACTGGAATTGTGATACAGTGAATTATAAGTGAAATAATCTGTCTGTAAACAATTGTTGGAAAAATGACTTGTGTCATGCACAAAGTAGATGTCCTAACCGACTTGCCAAAACTATAGTTTGTTAACAAGAAATGTGAGGAGTGGTTGAAAAACGAGTTTTAATGACTCCAACCGAAGTGTATGTAAACTTACGACTTCAACTGTATATTTTACCTCTTTGGTGATATCATTCGGAAATGTTAACTTTCATTGTTGCGTTGCTATGCGGATGACAGACGGCTCTACATTTCGATGAAACATGGTGAAGCCCCAAAATTGCCTACCCTGGAAGCCTGTGTTTCAGACATAAGGAAGTGGATGGCGGCAAATGTTTTACTCTTAAACTCAGACAAAACAGAGATGCTAGTTTTAGGTCCCAAGAAACCGAGATCTTCTGTTGGATCTGACAATTAATCTTGATGGTTGTACAGTCGTCTCAAAAAAAAACTGAACGACCTCAGCGTTACTCTGGACCCTGGTCTCTCTTTTGACGAACATATCAAGAATATTTCAAAGACAGCTTTTTTCCATCTTCGTAACATTGTACAGATCAGAAATGCTTTCTCTGAAAATGATGCAGAAAAGCTAATCCATGCTTTTGTCACTTCTAGATTAGACTACTGCTACCCGGATGAACACTAAATAAACTTCAGTTAGTGCTAAACACGGTTGCTACAATCTTGACTAGAACCCAAAAATTTGATGATATTACTCCAGTTCTAGCCTCCACACTGGCTTCCTGTTAAGGCTAGGGCTGATTTTCAAGATTTTACTGCTAACCTACAAAGCATTACATGGGCTTGCTCCTACCTATCTCTCCGATTTGGTCCTGCCGTACATACCTACACGTACGCTACGGTCACAAGACGCAGGCCTCATTATTGTCCCTAGAATTTCTAAGCAAACAGCTGCAGGCAGGGCTTTGTCCTATAGAGCTAAATTTTTATGGAATTGTCTGCCTATCCATGTGAGAGACGCAGACTCGGTCTCGACCTTTAAGTCTGTACTGAAGACTCATCACGTCAGTAGGTCCTATGATTTGAGTGTAGTCTGGCCCAGGGGTGCGGAGGTGAACGGAAAGGCACTGGAGCGACAAACTGCCCTAGCTGTCTCTGCCTGGCCGGTTCCAGTCTCTCCATTGGGATTCTCTGCCTCTGACCCTATTACGGGGGCTGAGTCACTGGCTTACTGGTGCTTTCCATGCCGTCCCTAGGAGGGGTGCGTCACTTGAGGGGGTTGTGTCACTGACGTGATCTTCCTGTCCAGTTTGTCGCCCCCCTCTGGCTCGTGCAATGGAGGAGATCTTTGTGGGCTATACTCCGCCTTGTCTCAGGGTAGTTGGTTGGTTGTCTGTTATTATCCCTCTGGTGGTGTGGGGGCTGTGCTTTGGCAAAGTGGGTGGAGTTATATCCTGTTAAAATCTTTGTTGGCCCTGTCCGGGGGTATCGTCGGAAGGGGCCACAGTGTCTCCCAACCCCACCCCCCCCGTCTCAGCCTCCAGTATCTATGCTGCAATAGTCTATGTGCCGGGGGGCTACGGTCAGTCTGTCTTATCCGGTGTCCTTTGTGAATTTAAGTATGCTCCCTCTAATTCTCTCTCTCCCTCCTCCCCGGAGGACCTGAGCCCTAGGACCATGCCTCAAGACTACCTGGCCTGATGACTCCTTGCTGTCCCCAGTCCACCTGGTCGTGCTGCTGCTCCAGTTTCAACTCTTCTGCCTGCGGCTATGGAACCCTAACCTGTTTCGCCGGACGTGCTAACTTGTCCCAGACCTGCTGTTTTCAACTCTCTCTCTCTACCGCACCTGTTATTTCAACCTCTAAATGCCCGGCTATGAAAAGCCAAGTGACATTTACTCCTGATGTACTGACCTGTTGCAACCACTGTGCTTATTATTTGACCCTGCTGGTCATCTATGAATGTTTGAACATCTTGGAGAAAGATCTGGCCTTAATGGCCATGTGCTGTTATAAACTCCACCCGGCACAGCCAGAAGGGCACCGGCCACCCATCAGAGCCTGGTTCATCTCTAGGTTTCTGCCTTTCTAGGGAGTTTTTTCTAGCCACCGTTGCTTGCTGGTTTGGGGTTTTAGGCTGGGTTTCTGTATAGCACTTTGTGACATCTGTTGATGTAAAAAGGGCTTTATAAATAAATTTGATTGGTTGATAGTGGGGTGGTGTGTTGCACACACAGACTTTGCTACGCCATCCAGCTGTATAAAATATTGACGGATCCATCTCATATCATTTTCACCCTCTGCCCAGGCACATAACACCTGCAATTGGGCTCTTTGACATGTGTGCAGGCAATAAAAAAGGGGAAGAAAGTTAATACTTCTAATCTTTTCTCTCTCCTCTCCACTGCATCTCCATCTGGCTCTGGTCCCTTCCCTGGTTGGCTCTTGTCTCCTTCCCTCACAGTAGGTAACCAGCTGGGAGCCATGGTACATCAAAGGTAAGCCTGTAGCCAGCACCAATTTACCCACTGTATTGACACTGTAAATAGTTATTGATTGAGAAATCTGTGCGATGACTCCCCCTCCTCCACTTCATTTTAGCTCACTATCCAACCCAAAGACACAACACTTGATCCCCAGCGGGATAGCGCTGAAGTACTTAGACCGGATAATGATTTGTTCTCAGCATAACTGTTTTGTTTGCAAATATAGAGAAGTCTTAAGTATTACATATACTGAACAAAAATATATACACAACATGCAACAATTTCAAAGATTTTACTGAGTTACAGTTCACATGAGGAAATCAGTCAATTGAAATGAATTCATCAGGATCTAATCTATGGATTTCACATGACTGGGAATACAGATCTACATCTGTTGGTCACATATACCTTAAAAAGAAATGGGCCTCACAATAGGCCTCAGGGTCTCGTCACTGTATTTCTGTGTATTCAAATTGCCATCGATAAAATGCAATTGTGTTCGTTGTCCGTAGCTTATGCCTGCCCATACCATAACCCCACCGCCACCATGGGGCACTCTGTTCACAATGTTGACATCAGCAAACCACTCGCCCACATGACGAGTACACATGGTCTGTGGTTGGACGTAGTGCCAAATTCTATAAAATGATGTTGGAGGCGGCTTATGGTAGAGAAATTATCATTAAATTCTCTGGCAACAACTCTGGTGGACATTCATGCAGTCAGCATGCCAATTGCACGCTCAACTTGACATCTGTGGCATTGTGTTGTGTTACAAAACTGCACATTTTAGTGGCATATTATTGTCCTCAGCACAAGGTGCACCTGTGTAATGATCGTGCTGTTTAATCAGCTTCTTGATATACCACGCCTTGGCAAAGGAGAAATGCTCACTAACCGGGATGTAAACACATTTGTGCACAACATTTTAGAGAAATAAGCTTTTTGTGCGCATGTACAATTTCTGGGATCTTTTATTTCAGCTCATGAAACATGGGACCAACACCTTACATGTTGCGTTTATAGTTTTGTTCAGTGTAGTTCATATTGTTGAATGGAGTGATGGAAAGTAATAATTTGACAAATCTGCTGGCCTTTCTACAATATGATTCTACTCACCAGCGCATGTGCTACTGTGCACAAACATGTATATTATTTAATGGTCCCTTTTTTATTTTATATATTTTGATTCTTTTCACCCACCCTCTTGTCATTTAGGGCTGTTATGACAGAAGACTTTAAAGTGCCTGATAGAATGGTTGGATTCAGTAAGTACATGTTATGGGAGGTACACTATGTGGTTTGGGATGTTTTTGTCCTTGTATGCTTTATTTAGAATTATGTTAAAGTTTGTATTAATTAGTGTTGTCCCTGACAACGACAAAAAAATGGTCGACCGAGAGTCGTCATATTCTTTTGACCAATCGATTGGTCGAAATGTTAAAATTTGTATTTTTCCATATATAGCCTGTTTTTAATAAAATCAACTATATATATACTGTGCTTGTTTTGATGCTTTAAACACGCTATTTGATTAATTAAGGAAGACACGCAAATTACTTGAGGGAGCCGGAGATAAAGATTGCCTAACCAGAAGAAATCAAATCAAATAAACAATATTGTATTTTCAGCTGTTTGAAGCTGGTGTACAAAACCGAAAGTAAAAGATGCAAAAACGAAACTTAAGAACGGGAAGCATAGAAATAAAGCACAAAGAACAGATCTACCTCTTCTTAGACTTGCTTTCAATGAGAGTAACAGATCTATAACACAGATTTCTACATTCATTTGGTATTGCAGCTTTAACACAATCAGAAATACCATCAGACATCCCCAAATGGGCACATTTATAGACCTACATTTGCGTGCAGGCTAGGTAGCCTAGGCCTACTTCTATATGCATAATCAGGTGCGCGTCCTTACTCAACATTGACAGGAGCGCTCCAAACAAAAGACAAAGAATAAATTGACAACTCGTAAATGGAATGAATTAAACTTAAACTTGTTACTCACAAGTGTAGCATAGGTTGTGAGCTATGCAAACAACGTGTCTACACTGACAATGAGAACGGTAAACGACTGTAATAATATGCCTATATTAAATGCATTAACAGAAATTACCGTAACCAAATAAACATTGTAGATGAGAAATTATGGGAATTAACAGTAAATGTAGGCTACTACTGGTGATACTGTATATGTAATGAGGAATTGATAGACACCTACAGTCGTGGTCAAAAGTTTTGAGAATGACACATTAATTTTCACAAAGTCTGCTGCCTCAGTTTTTATGATGGCAATTTGCATATACTCCAGAATGTTATGAAGAGTGATCAGATGAATTGCAATTAATTGCAAAGTCCCTCTTTGCCTTGAAAATGAACTTAAACCCCCAAAAAACATTTCCACTGCATTTCAGCCCTGCCACAAAAGGACCAGCTGACATCATGTCAGTGATTCTCTCGTTAACACAGGTGAGAGTGTTGACAACGACAAGGCTGGAGATCACTCTGTCATGCTGATTGAGTTAGAATAACAGACTGGAAGCTTTAAAAGGAGGGTGGTGCTTGAAATCATTGTTCTTCCTCTGTTAACCATGGTTACCTGCAAGGAAACACGTGCCGTCATCATTGCTTTGCACAAAAAGGGCTTCACATGCAAGGATATTGCTGCTAGTAAGATTGCACCTAAATCAACCATTTATCGGATCATCAAGAACTTCAAGGAGAGAGGTTCAATTGTTGTGAAGAAGGCATCAGGGCACCCAAGAAAATCCAGCAAGCGCCAGGACCGTCTCCTAAAGTTGATTCAGCTGCGGGATCGGGGCACCACCAGTGCAGAGCTTGCTCAGGAATGGCAGCAGGCAGATGTGAGTGCATCTGCACGCACAGTGAGGCGAAGACTTTTGGAGGATGGCCTTGTGTCATGAAGGGCAGCAAAGAAGCCACTTCTCTCCAGGAAAAACATCAGGGACAGACTAATATTCTGCAAAAGATGAATAAAGAATGGTACCAACAAATCCTCTGAGAGCAACTTCTCCCAACCATCCAAGAACAGTTTGGTGACGAACAATGCCTTTTCCAGCATGATGGAGCACCTTGCCATAAGGCAAAATTGATAACTAAGTGGCTCGGGGAACAAAACATCGACATTTTGGGTCCATGGCTAGGAAACTCCCCAGACCTTAATCCCATTGAGAACTTGTGGTCAATCCTCGGCGGGTGGACAAACAAAAACCCACAACTTCTGACAAACTCCAAGCATTGATTATGCAAGAATGGGCTGCCATCAGTCAGGATGTGGCCCAGAAGTTAATTGACAGCATGCCAGGGCGGATTGCAGAGGTCTTGAAAAAGAAAGGTCAACACTGCAAATATTGACTCTTTGCATAAACTTAATGTAATTGTCAATAAAAGCCTTTGACACTTATGGAATGCTTGTAATTATACTTCAGTATACCATAGTAACATCTGACAAAAATATCTCATAACACTGAAGCAGCGAACTTTGTGAAGACCAATACTTGTGTCAATCTCAAAACTTTTGACTACGACTGTACTATCAAAGGGCAAACATTTCACACAATGAATGCGAAGGAAATGGCGGCAGAGAACTCATTCTGGAGAGAGACGTGGCTTGTGCATTTTAGCCACACTCCCCTTCTTGGATTGTGGCATCATCCCACGGCCTCGTCAATGGATTAGTCCACTAAGCCAGGCACAAATCAGACTGGAGTCATGTGCCATGAAAGAAACAAGTCTATTTGCGACTGCTCGACTAAAAAAATCTTGGGCAATCAACAGCCTATCGACCAAACAATCGACCAGTTGACTAAATTGATTTATTTTGTCTGACACATTACCTGAACTATTTTCTCTACACCCATCCCACTTCTATTTTTCTCACCTCCCATTTATTTTAGTCATAGGCAGAGGAGGAGAACAAATTACGAGAATCCAGCTGGAGTCGGGGTGTAAGATTCAAATTGCCTCTGGTAAGCAGTTATGTCTGTGACTACACACACTTCCAACCTTCCAGTCCTTGTCATATGATATAATAACCAATATCAGATTGCTTTTAATTGAATATCTCAGCAACATACAGTACCAGTCAAAAGTTTGGACTCACTTACTCATTCAAGGGTTTTTCTTTATTTTAACTATTTTCTACATTGTAGAATAATAGTGAAGACATCAACATTATGAAATAACACATATGGAATAATGTAGTAACCAAAAAAAGTGTTAAACAAATCAAAATATATTTTATATTTGAGTTGTTTCTAAGTAGCCAGCCTTTGCCTTGATGACAGCTTTGCACACTCTTGGCATTCTCTCAACCAACTTCACCTGGAATGCTTTTCCAACAGTCTTGAAGTACTTCCCACATATGATGAGCACTTGTTGGCTGCTTTTCCTTCACTCTGCAGTCCAACTCATTCCAAACCACCTCAATTGGGTTGAAGTTGGGGGATCTGATGCAGCACTCCATCACTCTCCTTCTTGGTCAAATAACCCTTACACAGCCTGGAGGTGTGTTGGGTCATTGTCTTGTTGAAAAACAAATGATAGTCCCGCTAAGCCCAAACCAGATGGGATGGCATATCACTGCAGAATGTTGTGGTAGCCATGCTGGTTAAGTGTGCCTTGAATTCTAAATGAATCACAGATGGTGTCACCAGCAAAGCACCATCACAGCACCTCCTCCGTGCTTCACGGTGGGAACTACACATGCGGAGATCATCTGTTCACCTACACAGCGTCTCACAAAGACACAACGATTGGAACCAAAAATCTCAAATTTGGACTCCAGACCGAAGGACAGATTTCCACCGGTCTAATGTCCATTGATCGTGTTTCTTGGCCCAAGCAAGTCTCTTCTTCTTATTGGTGTCCTTTAGTCGTGGTTTCTTTGCAGCAATTTGACCATGAAGGCCTGATTCACGCAGTCCCCTCTGAACAGTTGACGTTGAGATGTGTCTTTGAAGCACTTTATTTGGGCTGCAATTTCTGAGGCTGGTAACTCTAATTAACTTATCTTCTGCAGCAGAGGTAACTCTGGGTCTTTCTTTCCTGTGGCGGTCCTCATGAGAGCCAGTTTCATCATAGCGCTTGATGGTTTTTGCGACTGCACTTGAAGAAACTTCCAAAGTGCTTCACATTTTCTGGATTGTCTGACCTACATGTCTTAAAGTAATGATGGACTGTCGTTTCTTTTTGATTATTTGAGCTGTTCTTGCCGTAATATGGACTTAGACCTATTTGGTAAAAGACCATCTTCTCTATACTACCCCCCCCCCCCACCTTGTCACAACACAACTGACTGGCGCAAACGCATTAAGAAGGAAATAAATTCCACAAATTCACTTTTAACAAGGCACACCTGTTAATTGAAATGCATTCCAGGTGACTGCCTCATGAATCTGGTTGAGAGAATGCCAAGAGTGTGCAAAGCTGTCATCAAGGCAAAGGGTGGCTATTTGGATAATTTGTTTAACACTTTTTTGGTTACTACATGATTCCTTATGTGTTAATTCATAGTTTTGATGTCTTCACTATTATTCTACAAAAAAAAACCTGGAATGAGTAGGTGTGTCCAAACTTTTGACTAGTACTGTATAGTATGAGAGTTGTCAGCTAGCTAGAAGCGATGTCAGCAATGCAAAATGGATTATCATGACTGTTTTTGCTCAATACTGGATCTATCTTGAAAACTTGACTCCTTTAACTGTATGCCAGCTGTTCTGTACATGATGCTGACTGTAATGTCTGTTTGTCATGGTAGAGAGTGGAGGTATGATGGACAGAGCCTGCTCCCTCACTGGAACCCCTGAGAGCATTGAGTGAGTTTCTAGATTGAGACTGTTGAACGTGACAAATTCTATAAACTTAGTGGCAGTAAAGTACCGTCGACATCCTTTGTCATTTTGAAAATAACAATGTTTCCGTCTTGAGTGGACCCTAATGCATTTGATGGCCCAACATTATGTGGAAAGTCCCCTTATTGACGGTTTATAGATGCTCACTGTATCAACTGAAACCCTATTGGAATTAGTTAAAAATATATATATTTAACTGTCACTCCACAATATTACCGCTTTGACAATACATAATACGGTTTTAAAAACCACATTGTGGACCACTCAGATAATGTTTTGACACTGTAGGACAGTCATAGTAGGCAATGATAGTACAATATTTCATTGGTTTCGGTGATAATACATTACATCATCTACAGTGGCTTGCGAAAGTATTCACCCCCCTTGGCATTTTTCCTATTTTGTTGCCTTACAACCTGGAATTAAAATGGATTTTTGGGGGATTTGTATCATTTGATTTACACAACATGCCTATAACTTTGAAGATGCAAAATATTTTTTCTTGTGAAACAAACAAGAAATAAGACAAAAAAACAGAACTTGAGCGTGCATAACTATTGATCCCCCCAAAGTCAATACTTTGTAGAGCCACCTTTTGCAGCAATTACAGCTGCAAGTATCTTGGGGTATGTCTCTATAAGCTTGGCACATCTAGCCACTGGGATTTTTGCCCATTCTTCAAGGCAAAACTGCTCCAGCGCCTTCAAGTTGGATGGGTTCTGCTGGTGTACAGCAATCTTTAAGTCATACCACATATTCTTAATTGAATTGAGGTCTGGGCTTTGACTAGGCCATTCCATTCCAAGACATTTAAATGTTTCCCCTTAAACCACTCGAGTGTTGCTTTAGCAGTTTGCTTAGGGTCATTGTCCTGCTGGAAGGTGAACCTCTGTCCCAGTCTCAAATCTCTGGAAGACTGAAACAGGTTTCCCTCAAGAATTTCCCTGTATTTAGCTCCATCCATCATTCCTTCATTTCTGACCAGTTTCCCAGTCCCTGTCGATGAAAAACATCCCACAGCATGATGCTGCCACCACCATGCTTCACTGTGGGGATGGTGATCTCGGGGTGATGAGAGGTGTTGGGTTTGCGCCAGACATAGCGTTTTCCTTGATGGCCCAAAAGCTCAATTTTAGTCTCATCTGACCAGAGTACCTTCTTCCATATGTTTGGGGAGTCTCCCACATGCCTTTTGGTGAACACCAAACGTGTTTTCTTATTTTTTTTCTTTAAGCAATGGCTTTTTTCTGGCCACTCTTCTGTAAAGCCCAGCTCTGTGGCGTGTACGGCTTAAAGTGGTCCTATGGACAGATACTCCAATCTCCGCTGTGCTTTGCAGCTCCTTCAGGGTTATCTTTGGTCTCTTTGTTGCCTCTCTGATTAATGCCCTCCTTGCCTGTTCCGTGAGTTTTGGTGGGTGGCCCTCTCTTGGCAGGTTTGTTGTGGTGCCATATTCTTTCCATTTTTTAATAATGGATTTAATGGTGCTCCATGGGATGTTCAAAGTTTCTGATCTTTTTTTATAACCCAACCCTGATCTGTACTTCTCCACAACTTTGTGCCTGACCTGTTTGGAGAGCTCCTTGGTCTTCATGGTGCCGCTTGCTTGGTGATGCCCATTGCTTAGTGGTGTTGCAGACTCTGGGGCCTTTCAGAACAGGTGTGTGTATATACTGAGATCATGTGACAGATCAAGTGACACTTAGATTGCACACAGGTGGACTTTATTTAACTAATTATGTGACTTCTGAAGGTAATTGGTTGCACCGTATCTTATTTAGGGGATTCATAGCAAAGGGGGTGAATACATATGAACGCACTACTTTTCCGTAATTTATTTTTTAGAATGTATTGAAACAAGTTATTTTTTTCTTTTTCATTTTTTACCAATTTGGACTATTTTGTGTGTGTCCATTCCATGAAATCCAAAAAGTTAAATTTCAGGTTATAATGCCACAAAATAGGAAAAAATGCCAAGGGGGATGAATTATTTTGCAAGGCACTGTATAGTTCATTGATATACAACTTTTTGCACTCCACCAGGCAGGCCAAGAGAATGCTTGGTCAGATAGTGGACCGCTGTCGGAACGGCCCCGGGTTCCACAGCGAGGCTGAGAGCAACAGCTCAGTCCAGGAGATGCTCATCCCAGCCAGCAAAGTGGGCCTGGTCATCGGAAGGGGAGGGGACACCATCAAGCAACTGCAGGTATGTCTTCCTAGAGAAAAAATAATAATGTAATAGGATCTCTGTGGCTATACTCCCTCTAGCCTTCTATAATAATGCCACAACTAGCCCAATTACTACATTTACATTTACGTCATTTAGCAGACGCTCTTATCCAGAGCGACTTACAAATTGGTGCATTCACCTTACTACCATTATTGCTGCAGCACTACCACTACCACTACTGCTACTAGGCCTACACAGGTTTTTGTTAACCCAACTACACCTTTTTTCACAACCATAAATACTTCAAGACAAGCAAGACACACATTTTCTTTAGGAAATCTCATTTTCTAGTTTCTACAGTCTTCTCTGTAATTATCAAGTAGTTATGATGTTCACTATTTTCCTTTCTTCCCTCGTATGGACTAACATGAGGCCCACAAGGTTTGTGAGCAAAGGATTGTTGTTTGTCCGTACGCACCCTACTTAGTGTCACTCTGTGGTAGGGCTGTCGCGGTGACCGTATTACCGCCACACCGGCAGTCATGAAGCCAAATTTGCTAACTGCCTGGTACTCAGCACTCTATTGTCCCTCTAATCACTCTGACGTCAATGCAAATGTAATCGAAAATCTAATCAAACACTTCATGAGAGCTAATGTTGCTCAACATTTCTATAGGTTATGCAATTGCGCGAGAAAACCGAGTGATGGCCTCAAATAAAGATAGAGGAGCTTCCCATCAGCTTTCTATAGGCTAGGCCTACTGTATTTATTTCTCAACTTTCCTAATATTAAGCACATTGCTTATCTTTACAACAGGAGTATAGCCTACCTGGCTGACATGAAAATGAACCATGAGAAAAGCATCCTCCATTCGCTATTTAAGTGCATAGATTACTTTTTTTTTTTTTTTCCCCTGACCCTGTTTTTTGATGGGTGCATGATAATGGTCCATTCTAAATCAAAACAAATTTCACACATTTGATTTAATCTTGTCTTTACATATACTAAATAAAGAATAATAGTCTGATGGGTGACAATATTAGCCTATCACTTGTGAATTATATACTATCACTTGTGAATGATGCCCTGCATTAGGCAAGAAACAAGGCCTTTTCTTTGCGACTTTTTCTAATTATAGTCGCACACCTCATGTAGCCTACCCCATAGGCCTACAGTACCAGTCAAACGTTTGGACACACCTACTCATTCAAGGGTTTTTCTTTATTTTTACAATTTTTTTTACATTGTAGAATAATAGTGAAGACATCAAAACATGATGACAGCTTTATACACTCTTGGCATTCTCTCAACCAGCTTCACCTGGAATGCTTTTCAAACAGCCTGAAGGAGTTTCCACATGTACTGAGCACTTGTTGGCTGCTTTTCTTTCACTCTGCGGTCCAACTCATCCCTAATCATCTCAATTGGGTTGAGGTCGGGGGATTGTGGAGGCCAGGTCATCTGATGCAGCACTCCATCACTCTCCTTCTTCGTAAAATAGCCCTTACACAGCCTGGAGGTGTGTTGGGTCATTGTCCTGTTGAAAAACAAATGATAGTCCCACTAAGCCCAAACCAGATGGGATGGCGTATTGCTGCAGAATGCTGTGGTAGACATGCTGGTTAAGTGTGCCTTGAATTCTAAATAAATCACAGACAGTGTCACCAGCAAAGCACCCCCACACCATAACACCACCTCCTCCATGCTTTACGGTGGGAAGTACACATGTGGAGATCATCCGTTCACCCACACCGCGTCTCACAAAGACACAGCGGTTTGAACCAAAAATCTCACATTTGGACTCCAGGTCTAATGTCCATTGCTCGTGGTTTTTGGCCCAAGCAGGTCTCTTCTTGTTATTGGTGTCCTTTAGTAGTGGTTTCTTTGCAGCAATTCGACCATGAAGGCCTGATTGACACAGTCCCCTCTGAACAGTTGATGTTGAGATGTCTCTGTTACTTGAACTCTGAAGCATTTATTTGGGCTGCAATATCTGAGGCTGGTAACTCTAATGAATGTATCCTCTGCATTCCTGTTGTGGTCCTCATGAGAGCCAGTTTCATCATAGCGCTTGATTGTTTTTGCGACTGCACTTGAAGAAACTTTCAAAGTTCTTGACATTTTCCGTATTGACTGACCTTCATGTCTTAAAGTAATGATGGACTGTCATTTCTCTTTGCTTATTTAAGCTGTTCTTGCTATAATATGGACTTGGTCTTTTACCAAATAGGGCTATCTTCTGTATACCCAACCCTACCTTGTCACAACACAACTGATTGGCTCAAACGCATTAAGAAGGAAATCAATTCCACAAATTAACTTTTAAGAAGACACACCTGTTAATTGAAATGCATTCCAGGTGACTACCTGAGATAATGCAAAGAGTGTGCAAAGCTGTCAGCCACCCTTTGCCTTGATATTTGAAGAATCTCAAATATAAAATATATTTTGATTTGTTTAACACTTTTTTGGTTACTACATGATTCCATACAGTGGGGAAAAAAAGTATTTAGTCAGCCACCAATTGTGCAAGTTCTCCCACTTAAAAAGATGAGAAAGGCCTGTAATTTTCATCATAGGTACACGTCAACTATATTAGACAAAATGAGAAAAGAAAATCCAGAAAATCACATTGTAAGATTTTTAATGAATTTATTTGCAAATTATGGTGGAAAATAAGTATTTGGTCACCTACAAACAAGAAAGATTTCTGTCTCTCACAGACCTGTAACTTCTTCTTTAAGAGGCTTCTCTGTCCTCCACTCGTTACCTGTATTAATGGCACCTGTTTGAACTTGTTATCAGTATAAAAGACACCTGTCCACAACCTCAAACAGTCACTCTCCAAACTCCACTATGGCCAAGACCAAAGAGCTGTCAAAGGACACCAGAAACAAAATTGTAGACCTGCACTAGGCTGGGAAGACTGAATCTGCAATAGGTAAGCAGCTTGGTTTGAAGAAATCAACTGTGGGAGCAATTATTAGGAAATGGAAGACATACAAGACCACTGATAATCTCCCTCGATCTGGGGCTCCACGCAAGATCTCACCCCGTGGGGTCAAACTGATCACAAGAACGGTGAGCAAAAATCCCAGAACCACACGGGGGGACCTAGTGAATGACCTGCAGAGAGCTGGGACCAAAGTAACAAAGCCTACCATCAGTAACACACTACGCCGCCGGGAACTCAAATCCTGCAGTGCGAGACGTGTCCCCCTGCTTAAGCCAGTACATGTCCAGGCCCGTCTGAAGTTTGCTAGAGTGCATTTGGATGATCCAGAAGAGGATTGGGAGAATGTCATATGGTCAGATGAAACCAAAATATAACTTTTTGGTAAAAACTCAACTTGTCGTGTTTGGAGGACAAAGAATGCTGAGTTGCATCCAAAGAACACCATACCTACTGTGAAGCATGGGGGTGGAAACATCATGCTTTGGGGCTGTTTTTCTGCAAAGGGACCAGGACGACTGATCCGTGTAAAGGAAAGAATGAATGGGGCCATGTATCGTGAGATTTTGAGTGAAAACCTCCTTCCATCAGCAAGGGCATTGAAGATGAAACGTGGCTGGGTCTTTCAGCATGACAATGATCCCAAACACACTGCCCGGGCAACAAAGGAGTGGCTTCGTAAGAAGCATTTCAAGGTCCTGGAGTGGCCTAGCCAGTCTCCAGATCTCAACCCCATAGAAAATCTTTGGAGGGAGTTGAAAGTCCGTGTTGCCCAGCGACAGCCCCAAAACATCACTGCTCTAGAGGAGATCTGCTTGGAGGAATGGGCCAAAATACCAGCAACAGTGTGTGAAAACCTTGTGAAGACTTACAGAAAACGTTTGACCTGTGTCATTGCCAACAAATGGTATATAACAAAGTATTGAGAAACTTTTGTTATTGACCAAATACTTATTTTCCACCATAATTTGCAAATAAATTCATTATAATTCCTACAATGTGATTTTCTGGAAAAAATATTCTCCTTTTGTCTGTCATAGTTGACGTGTACCTATGATGAAAATTACAGGCCTCTCTCATCTTTTTAAGTGGGAGAAATTGCACAATTGGTGGCTGACTAAATACTTTTTTTCCCCACTATGTGTTATTTCATAGTTTTGATGTCTTCATTATTATTCTACAATGCAGGAAATATTTTTAAAAAATAAAGAAAAACCCTTGAATGAGAAGGTGTGTCCACTTTTGACTGGTACTGTATATGTTTTGATAAGGTTTGTATCACAACTAAAGTAGCCAAATAACTTCTTAAAATTAGGCACATTAATCCACTTTACAAGGGGTGCAGAGTCTAAACGGCATACGTAAGCAGCGCGTGAGTTTCAAGTTTGGGGAAGATAATTTTTCCAATAAAAATACACCTTTATAATAAAAGCATTACATGAATAATCGCATTTGAGGTCACTTTTGATAATGGTGTTTTACCGCTAATGGAACATTTGCGCTAATCGCCTACTGCCGTGTGCGCATTGCTGTGCTCATAATTGTAAGAAATAGCCTAATAGTTTATAAACATTTAAAGCTAAACCTTCTGATCTGTTGAGTCAGCCACATTGCGTAAAAACGTTTTTGGGATGCTAGTGGTTGTATGAGTTTGGGATTTATCGCGTCCCACAACTGTCCCAGACTATGTTTGGAATATTTATTTCTCGCACAGAATAGAATAGGTCAACATGTGTACCATGGGAGATGGTAGATTAACATAGGCTAGTGCTTTTGCTGTTCGTTAGGCCTACTCATCTTGTTGGCTGACAAAAAGTAAATGTGGGCTGTTCTTCCAATATCTTCAATATGCACCTCGGAATTGGATAAGGACGCGCGCAGTTGTGTCCCCGATGTGTCTGTCTTCACTTGTAGCCTGTGAGAAAGACCCGATCACGTGATGGATAGCCATGTGAGTGAGAGGTGCTTTGGAGCGCAGAGCACTCAGGGAGAAGGGCACAACGCAGCACTCCGGCACAACGGCCACTGGCCGCAAAAATTGGGTGCATTACGGCGACACAAAGGGTATGCCGCCGTGAAAATCGAGTCATTATCAAGTGCTTGTCAAATTGTGAATGAGAGACTGATAGTGTGTACAGCCTGCGCAAAAAACAAAGCAGAGCTCATACCTTTTTTAAGTGACTTTTTTCAAATCATCATTAGTCGTAGCCTTACAATGTGTTAAAAATCAAAACATATAGCCCAATGTTGTTAGAACAACTAAAGTTACATTGATTAATCTAAATTACCCATATAGGAGTACCTATTTAATTGTTAACTGCAAATCAAAACATATAGCCCAATGTTGATAGAACAACTAAAGTTACATTGATGAATCTAAATTACCCATATAGGAGTACCTATTTAATTGTTAATTGCTAAACACAGAATAGCTGCATGTGCGCACTCCCTCAAATCGTTTGGAGAAAATATCCTTTCTATTTTATTCAGCTTTGTTCAATTGTATTCTTCATACTATAAAAATAATGCCACGGAATTCTGAGCAAATCTGTTAAATGAACTAGTGTAGAATTGGAGTGGGTCTAGGGTATCCGGAATGATGCTGTTGATGTGAGCCATGACCAGTCTTTCAAAGCACTTAATGGCTAACGACATGAGTGCTACGGGGCAGTAATGATTTAGGCAGGTTACCTTCACTTCCTTGGGCACAGGGACTATGGTGGTCTGCTTGAAACATGTAGGTATTACATACTCGGTCAGGGAGAGGTTGAAAATGTCAATGAAGACACTTGCCAGTTGTTCCGCGCGTGCTTTGAGTACACGTCCTGGTAGTCCGTCTGGCCCCGCGGCTTTGTGAATGTTGATCTGTTTAAAGGTCTTGCTCACATCGGCTACTGAGAGCGTTATCACACAGTCGTCTGGTTGGCTCGCGTCACTGAGCAGCTCTCGGGTGGGTTTCCATTTGTAGTCCGTAAAAGTTTTAGAGCCCTGCCACATCCGACGAGCGTCAGAGCCCCACGTCATCTGACCACTTCCGTAATGAGCGAGTCACTGGTACTTCCTGCTTCAGTTTTTGCTTGTAAGCAGGAATCAGGAGGATAGAATTATGGTCAGATTTGCCAAATGGAGGGTGAGGGAGAGCTTTGTATGTGTATCTGTGTATGGAGTAAAGGTGGTCTAGAGTTTTTTTTTTTTTTTTCTCTGGTTGTACATGTGACATGCTGGTACGGAAATTAGGTAAAACGGATTTAAGTTTGCCTGCATTAATGTCCCCGGCCACTAGGAGTGCCGCTTCTGGATGAGCATTTTCTTGTTTGCTAATGGCCTTATACAGCTCGTTGAGTGCGGTCTTAGTGCCAGCATTGGTTTGTGGTGGTAAATAGACGGCTATGAATAACATAGATGAGAACTCTCTCTTGGTAGATAGTGTGGTCTACAGCTTATCATGAGGTATTCTACCTCAGGCGAGCAATACCTTGAGACTTCTTTAATATTAGACATTGCGCACCAGCTGTTATTGACAAATAGACACACACCTCCGCCCCTCGTCTTACCAGACGTAGTAGCTTCTCTGTCCTGCCGATGCATGGAAAATCCCACCAGCTCTATATTATCCGTGTCGTCAGCCACGACTCAGTGAAACATAAGATATTACAGTTTTTAATGTCCTGTTGGTAGGATATTCTTGATCGTAGATCATCCATTTTGTTTTCCAATGATTGCACGTTGGCCAATAGAACGGATGGTAGTGGAGGTTTACTCACTCGCCTACGAATTCTCAGAAGGCAGCCCGACCTCCGCTCCCCTTTTCTCTGTCTTTTCTTCATGCAAATGACGGGGATTTGGGCCCATTCCGATAAAGCAGTATATCCCTCACGTCGGACTCGTTAAAGAAAAAATAATCATTAGTTACATCATGCAGCCTTACAATATATTAAAAATCAAAACATATAGCCCTTTTGTAGAATACCTAACGTTACATGAATAACTCTAAATTAAGCATATAGGAGTACCTATTTCTTTGTTAACCGCTCAACACAGAATAGCCGAATGTGCGCACTCCCTCATAGTTTGGAGAAAATTATTTATATTTTATTCAGCTTTGCTCAATTGTATTCTTCATACTATAAAATAATTTAAAATGATGGCACGGATTTCTAAGAAAATCTTGTCTGCTAAATGAGTGTAGCCCACAGCCATTTGGCATAGCCAGATTAGGACCTAACATAAGGACAACGCTGAGTATGCTGTTCTGTCCTTCTGAAATAGAGTACCATTTCTTCAAATCATGTTTCTTTAGACCTGTCTAAAATAAATAATGGATTTATTGTGAAGGTGTAGGCTATATTACATGTATTTATTAGACTTTTTTAAATGTAGATGTTTCAAAGGTTTCCATCAGTGGCTTGTAGGCTATGTGTGGAAGCCAGGAGATGCTAAATGCGTTTGTTAATTAATGGTCAATTACCGTGAGACAGACAGTTATTTGTTTGACAATCACCGGCTGACCAAATTTTGTGACAGCCACAGCCCAAGTCAGTGGTAGTCACTAATATTTCTGAGGGAGCCACTTTTGTGAAACTACCTCACTGGGCAAGCCACCATACCAATTGGAGATGAGGGGTTGGGGAGGTCACACAGTCAAATTGCTTCATAAAATCTAAACGGATGATTAGGCTATCAAAGCAATATTTCTCAAGTTCACATTTTAGACATTTACATTTTTACATGGAGTTCATATTGGCTGCCCTAAGAAGGCCGTTTGGTTCATTTAGTTAGGCAATTCTAAAAGCAGCAGCCTTATATTCAGGGCTTTTTTCAACTTCCAAAGCCTGTTAAAATAGAAAATGTTACTGTCTCTGCAACAGAAGGGACTCACTATTTGCAAAATGCATTGCATTGCTGTCTAGTCATTTGAACGCTCTAACATCGTTTTTTCTGAAGACAGTATAACATGGACCATAAACCCGTTTCATTGTCTATTTTAGGATACTTGGTGGTATAAGAAACGATTTTGATGAGTAAAAAAAAATCTGGGCTTATTGCCATTAACTCAAAAGTTATAAATAACAGAGTGAAATTTCAGTCTGAAGGAAGTATGCTTTGAAGTGATTAAAATGCATCAGAAATGTATTGGAAAGTTCAGGAAAACCTCAGGTATAATGATTAAGAAATCTTTGTATGATGTTCTTTCGAGAATCAATTCATTTCCCCTATTCATTCTGTGTGGATTTGTCACTCTCTGTTCTTATGAGCCTTGTACGGCTTTTGAGTGTCCTAGAGGGAAACAGAAGACTTGGACGCGAGTCTTCGCTTTCAGGAACGGGATCTACTACGTGTTTACCGTGTGTGTCTGTGTGTGCCAGGAGAGAATAGGAGTGAAGATGATGATGATCCAGGACGGCCCCATGCCCACCGGGGCGGACAAACCCCTGAGAATCACTGGGGATCCCTACAAGGTCCAGGTGAGGGAGGGGTGGGGGGCTGAGTAACGTTATACAGGGCAACTACTGTTAGACTGCTGCATGACGGGGAGCATTGACGGCCACGGTGCACACAAACACCGTCACCCGAATCTCATTTTCTTCTCCCCATAGCAAGCTCGGGAGTTGGTGATCGAGATCATCCGCGACAAAGACCAGGGAGACTTCCGCAGCGGCCGCAACGACTTTGCGTCAAGATTGGGCGGAAGTACTTTGGATGTAAGAATGCAATGTGCATGTACAGGATGTCCAGTGAATTTCACAACCCATGACTAGGGTGTCATTTTGAACACACCCTTGATGTTTGAGCTCACGTGCTTCTGACCTTTTCCCTCCGTCTAGGTGGCTGTGCCCAGGTTTGCAGTGGGGATCATCATTGGCCGGAGTGGTGAGATGATCAAGAAGATCCAGGGGGATTCTGGAGTGAGGATCCAATTCAAACCAGGTGCGTGCGCGCATTTGTTTTTACATACTGTATGTCAGATATGTCATATGGAGGAGGGTTTCTCTTCACTGTAGAGATGTAATTATATCGGGGGAATGCAATTTTCCCTGTCTCGTATCATACCATAACCAAGTATGTACGTGGAAAGAGCACTTTGATTCTTTGTGTCGGTGTGTGCCGTATCTTGGGTGTGTTCAATATGACAAAATGATGTGATCAATTCTACGGAAACTGAACGACCAGTTGAAAAACGTTGTGATTATGGTAGCCCAGAAGGTGAGTAGCGTATGGTGTGCTACACAAGTTTTGCGATTTTCAAATGGTCACACCCGTATTTATCAGGCCACCCCTCACCACACCCACCAGTTTTTTGTTAGCTTCTGCACACAATGTGCAGTAGTTAATGGGGATCCTAATAAACTAAACCCAACCAAACGGGAGCAAATGCACCTCAAAGACTGTTGAAGAACGGCGTGCACCGTTTTGGGGAAACGTGTCGTTCAGTACAAACCGTCATGCAACGTAGCAAATGTTGAATCGAGCTGAACGCACTCCTGCTGTCAGTCACCACTGTTGGCTTAGTGCTGACCCTGCTCCCTCCTCCCACCACCAGATGATGGCATCAGCCCAGAGCGCATAGCCCAAGTGATGGGACAACCAGACAGGTGTCAGCACGCTGTCCATCTCATCAACGAGCTCATCCAAACAGCACAGGTATGCACACACACACAGAACAAGCAAATACCTCTCAAGTAAACACTCAGAGCAAAGAACACACACATTCCACATAAGTAGTGTACACACAAACGCACCACAGCAAGCAAACACACACTTGGCACAACACACACCAAGCAAGCACACGTACCACTCGTGATCCTTATTTTCCAGTCAATTTATTTTGCCGCAAGCTGCCTCTTGACCAATGGTCGCATCCCAAATGACAGCCTATTCCCTACATAGTGCACTACTTTTGACAGGGCCCATAAGGCTCTGGTCAAAAGTAGTGCACTATGTAGGGAATAGTGTGCCATTTTGGGACTCGGCCCATGTTGCTTGTTTTCTGGCATGTATCGCTCAGGTGGCCAATACAAGACAATTACCATATAGATCTGCAAATAAGTACTGCAACTCCTAGTCAAATACAGCTAACAGATTAGTCATACGTTTGGTTCTTTGTAAGTGCGGACAACCTCAAGCAAAATTACACGTTTGCAATAAACAGGATTGAAAAGATACTGTATCGAATATATTACCTATGATATATCACAAGGACATTGTAAAATAATGCCACTTCATGCTTGGGTTATGCTCCCGGGGTATGATGTCTGTATTAGCTGGTGAGTGTCTCCTTGCTGTATGTAAAACGTTTGAATATAATTAATTGCATGTTTATCATTATGAATCACTCATGAACTTCACTTTTTATATTCTCATTGAATTTGTCTGCAATTGTCTTGATATGTCCATTGTCTACGCTTGATGACATGTTTTAACGTATGAACAGAGCTGCAAACAACATTTCCCCATGTGAATAATAAAGTTATCTTATGTGTGATTGGAGCAGGAGCGCGATGGCTTTGGGGGCTCTGGAGGACCAAGAGGAAGGGGACGAGGCCGCGGGGACTGGGGCATGGGCTCACCAGGGGGACTGCAGGAGGTCACCTACACAATACCCGCTGACAAGTGTGGTCTGGTGATCGGCAAAGGTACTGCAACTCAGTCCCTCAGTGTTCAAAGCATACTAGGGCAGCGTAGAACCTCGGAGCTCCAAACACAAGTGGATGATGTGCGGAACACTGAGATGTCCGAAGTTCCCTTAACTATATGGAACTATTATAGAAAATATGGATTGTGTATTTACACAACTTTTCTCATATTTTAGCCAGATGCTGTAATTATTGGATGTGTTATTAGCACATGTAGGCCTAAGCAACATTTATGTTCATCTGAAGCCTACAAAAATGTGTTGGGTTTTTATTGCGGCCCAGTGCAGTCAAAAATGTGATTTTCCTGTGTTTTTATATATACTTCCACACTGAGGTTGGAATAATACTGTGGAAATTATAATAATGCACTTTTAGTGTAAGAGCTGTTTGAAAAGACCGCCTGAAATTTCTGCCTGTTTTGGTGGGATGAAGTTTTGGCCTGCCCAAAACTCTCTCCTGACAATTAGTTAATAGAGGAATAAGAAAGAGTTCCAAACCTCTCTGCCAATAACAGCTAGTTTTCAGTTTTCCCCGCTCCACTCAGACCAGTTCCAGACCACTTTCGCAACGTGCATCAATCCCATAGGAAGTCTATGCCAGAAGCAACTGGATGGCCACAGTGTCTCCCTCGCTCCCCATCTCCCCCTGCACTCATGTATATGGCTTTTAAAAGTGATATTCGGTGCCTAATGAGGGGGATAATGAGTGTAAAGTAATGTGACATGAATTGTTTGAGTCTCATAATAACAGCCCTCAATCATCTGGAAGATTGCCGTGGTCCTTCTAATCAGATCTGTTTGCCAGGCGATGGACTTGAATGAGGGAATGACTGTCAAATTTGCTATTCATGCTCACTCTATTGCCTGCTATTTAAAAGTCATTGACCATTTAGTGAGTGACGGGGGTATTTGTGTTGTGGGTGGTTTGATGGGAGACGCGTAGAGAACAGACTACTCATGCGAATGGTGCTCGTTTAATAAAGTTAGATCAAAGTTGTATCAATGTCTTCAAGATCTCATAATGATAGTATTCTACATGACAGAACCGAATATAATAGTATAATGTTACTGTAAGACAAAAACACCACCACATTTCTCTCTACCGCCCCTGTAGTCGTATAACTATTTTCCTCCCTTGAGCTGGATGGCAACTCTCCACAGTCCGTTGATACCAGTGTTGTGTGAGGAAAATTGAGAATGAACTGTTTGCCAAATACAATTTCCAAAATGTTATGTGTTAGTCAAGCACATAACCACTATTGTCACAGAGTTTCTAAACCCAGAGGCGCAAAATCGCAAACCTGCCGGGAACGCTTGTGATGTTCCAGTCCAAACTGGCACAACCTAGATTTGAGCCAATGCCTTAAGTAGTTTTAAGCATGTTGTTGCTTCAACCTTGTGAAAGTGACAAACTGACACTTTTTCATTTTAGTCAAAAACAACTTTATATCGATGGAATGCCCTTTGATTTGACGGCCTGCACACGCATAGTTCGGCAAGAGACGACCGTTAGACCCGACGACTTGTTTCTACGCATGAGCTTAGCTAGCCAACGTCGCCATGACATTGCCTACAAGTGTGATCGGGGATTTCTATTGGAGAAGCAGTTTTAGCCTATCTTAATACGGTACTGTCTTTGCTATTATTTTGTAGTTAGTGCCTTAGCTAGGGCGTCATTACGACAAAGGTAGTTAACTACAGCGTTTAGTCAACGAAGCGAGAACACTTTCTTGCCCGCACATGATTTGATCTCTGCAATGATAGTAGCATTGACGAGCAAGGAAACACATGCAGTGTTGTGGTAGTTCAGTGCGCGGATGGAAACAGACATGGCAGAGAGAGCTGTTCTGCTAATACTGTCCTTCACAGAAAGTTATATTAGACTGTTAAAGATTAGTAGGCCTATGTTAATTAATCAGCTCTTGATCTATCCTCTTGCTATAGCTGTATGTCAGCAGTAGGCTGTGATAAGTCAGTTCACCAATGACGAGGCATGTTGAATAAATGGTAGCCTAGTAGTCAGACTTAACTTGATGGATTAGGTCAGGGATGGAGATCTGAAACAAGTTCATATAGGCCTAGTTCATTTGTTTCATATTCCAAATAGCCTACTGCAGTGTTGTAGTCGACACTAAACTTGGAGGTCGAGTCCCAAGTCCCTTGTTCTCGAGTCTGAGTCGAGTCACGAGTCCCTATGGCTGAAGTCCGAGTCGATTCCGAGTCGCCAAAGGGAGAGTAACGAGTCAAGTCACGAGTCCATCAATTGAAATAGGTGTTATTATGTTTCTAGTCGCCACCAGATGGCAGTAATTTACTAAATGTTACTGAAAGTTATACTCAACAACTGTGTTTCACTACTTATTTGCTACATAAATGAATGGGAAGTCAGGCTCTCGGCTACTTTTTTGTTATCGACCACTGATATGTGTAGGTTTTTTATCGCAGAGTGAAAACTAAATGTAGACTTGTCAGAACCTGGCTATGGGAGGGGGGGAGGGTCGAGCGAGATGACAAATTCATCCACTTACTGTTCTATACATTTTTGCATTTACATTTTAGTCATTTAGCAGACGCTCTTATCCAGAGCGACTTCCAGTTAGTGAGTGCATACATTTTTCATACTGGCCCCCCGTGGGAAACGAACCCACAACCCTGGCGTTGCAAGCGCCATGCTCTACCAACTGAGCTACAGGGGACCTCTCGAGGGGAGAGCGAGAAACACAGCTAGACTGTTGTTTTACTACACTGAACAAAAATATAAACACACTATGTGGAATGTTGGTCCCATTTTTCATGAGCTGAAATAAAAAAATTATTTCTCTCAAATTTGTTTACTTCCCTGTCAGTGAGCATGTCTCCTTTGCCAAGATAATCCATCCACCTGATAGGTGTGGCATATTGTCGTGGAAATTCTACACAGGGACACTCAAAGTCAATCTTAAATGAATCATTGTTTATTAACAGTTAACCCCTTTACCAAGCACAGGCAGGATCTAAGGATTATTTATGACACTAAAACAAGATTAACATTTTCAAGGCTGTCTTCACATGATAAAATGTTCTATCACATTATCAAGAAGCTGATTTAAACAGCATGATCATTACACAGGTGCACCTTTTGCTGGGGACAATGAAATAGTCACTCTAAAATGTGCAGTTATGTCACACAGCACAATGCCACACATGCCTCAAGTTTTGAGGGAGTGTGCAATTGGCATGCTGACTGCAGGAATGTCCACCAGAGCTGTTGCCAGAAAATGTTATGTTCATTTCTCTACCATGAGCCGCCTCCGTCGTTTTAGAGAATTTGGCTGTAAGTCCAACTGGCCTCACAACCACAGACCACGTGTATGGCATTGTGTGGGTGAGCGGTTTGCTAATGTCATCGTTGTGAACAGAGTGCACCATTGCGGCGGTGGGGTTATGGTATGGGAAGGAATAAGCTACGGACAACAAACACAATTGCATTTTATTGATGGCAATTTGATTCGTGTCGAGGCACAGATCTGGGGAAGGGTACCAAATCATTTCTGCAGCATTGAAGGTCCCCAAGAACACAGTGGCCTGCATCATTCTTAAATGAATGTTTAGAACCACCAAGACTCTTCCTAGAGCTGGCTGCCGGGCCAAACTGAGCAATCGTGGGAGCTGGGCATTGGGGGAGCTGGGCCTTGGTCAGGGAGGTGACCAAGAACCCGATGGTCACTCTGAGGAGATGGGAGAACCTTCCAGAAGGACAACGATCTCTGCAGCACTCCACCAAGCAGGCCTTTTTGGTAGAGTGGCCAGATGGAAGCCACTCCTCAGTAAAAGGCACATGACAGCCGCTTGGAGTTTCCCAAAGGGCACCTAAAGGACTCTGACCATGAGAAACAAGATTCTCTGGTCTGATAAAACCAAGATTGAACTCTTTGGCCTGAATGCCAAGCATCACGTCTGGATCAAACCTGGCACAATCCCTACAGGGAAGTGTGGTGGCAGCATCATGCTGTGGGGATGTTTTTCAGCGGCAGGGACTGGGAGACTAGTCAGGAGCAAAGTACAGAGAGATCCTTGATGAAAACCTGCTCCAGAGCGCTCAGGACCTCGGACTGGGGCGAAGGTACGCCTTCCATCAGGACAAAGACCCTAAGCACACAGCGAAGACAACGCAGGAGTGGCTTCGGGATAAGTCTATGAATGTCCATGAATGGCCCAGCCAGAGCCCGGACTTGAACCCCATCGAACATCTCTGGAGAGACCTGAAAATAGCTGTGCAGCAATGCTCCCCATCCAAACTGACAGAGCTTGAGAGGACCTGCAGAGAAGAATGGGAGAAACTCACCATAAAAACGCATAAAAATACATCAAAAGGAAGTTGGTTTTGAAGTGTCTGTGCTATATCTGAGATATAAGTAGATCAGGATTGTTTTTGATTTTTTTACCAATATTTAACCCCCTTTTTTGTTGTCACTAAACCATACATACTTTAAAACTGGTACCGGGCTACCTTCAGATTAGGCTTGTGGGCAGCCTAGAGCAAAACAACCGATATGTACAGTTGGAAGTCGGAAGTTTACATACACCTTTGCCAAATACATTTAAACTCAGTTTTTCACAATTCCTGACATTTCATCCTAGTAAAAATGCCATGTCTTAGGTCAGGATCACCACTTTATTTTAAGAATGTGAAATGTCAGAATAATAGTGGATAGAATGATTGATTTATTTCAGCTTTTATTTCTTTCATCACATTCCCAGTGGGTCAGAAGTTTACATACACTCAATTAGTATTTGGTAACATTGCCTTTAAATTGTTTAACTTGGGTCAAACGTTTCGGGTAGCCTTCCACAAGCTTCCCACAATAAGTTGGGTGAATTTTGGCCCATTCCTCCTGACAGAGCTGGTGTAACTGAGTCAGGGTTGTAGGCCTCCTTGCTCGCACACGCTTTTTCAGTTCTGCCCACACATTTTCTATAGGATTGAGGTCAGGGCTTTGTGATGGCCACTCCAATACCTTGACTTAGTTGTCCTTAAGCCATTTTGCCACAACTTTGGAAGTAAGCTTGGGGTCATTGTCCATTTGGAAGACCCATTTGCGACCAAGCTTTAACTTCCTGACTGATGTCTTGAGATGTTGCTTCAATATATCCACATCATTTTCCTTCCTCATGATGCCATCTATTTTGTGAAGTGCACCAGTCCCTCCTGCAGCAAAGCACCCCCACAGCATGATGCTGCCACCCCCGTTCTTCACAGTTAGGATGGTGTTCTTCGGCTTGCAAGCATCCACCTTTTTCCTCCAAACATAACGATGGTCATTATGGCCAAACTATTTTTGTTTCATCAGACCAGAGGACATTTCTCCAAAAAGTACCATCTTTGCCCCCATGTGCAGTTGCAAACCGTAGTCTGGCTTTTGTATGGCGGTTTTGGAGCAGTGGCTTCTTCCTTGCTGGGCGTCCTTTCAGGTTAGGTGGATATAGGACTCGTTTCCACATAAAGACACCTATTAATTAAAGCTGCAAGCAGCGTTGCCAGGGTTCAGGTGTGTGCCCAATGTGCCACCATCAGGAAAAATGTGGCACATTGCCCTATGATGAATTACTTCTGTACTATTTACCACACTTGCCAAATATCTCAACTCAAAATCAAACTGATCATGCAATATGATATGCTTTTGGTGTATTTTGGACCATTTTCAATGATGTTTACTACTTTACACGTTTTCTCCAGAACCGATTGGCACTAAATTTGGTATATAGCATCTTTGAATGCACATCTTCAAACACACTATTTTCCAAGACTCTAGCTGAAACAATATGGCTGCTATGAGCCAATGAGATTGCATGAATGTTTTTTCCTGTCCAACAGCGCCACAATGTGGCCAAACTAAACCATACTTTTACAGGTTAGCTAGACTCACCTCCCTGAGCGTGTATGCCGAATTCCATCATTCGAACAGATCAAGAGATATAAAAATGTGCCCGTTATAGTGCCACCGTGTGGTCGATCGGAATGTGCTTGCATATGTTGAGTCTTGACAGTGTTTGGAACATGTGCACCAAGTTTTATTACAATGCGAATATCTGTGTCTGATTTATGTGCCAAACCAAGTGAATGTTTATTGGTCCTTAGCTGCCATATTTGACATACTAGCCTAGAAAAAGAAGTTTTGGAAAGATTCAAAAAGGGTTATATGCTTGCTTCACCAATGGCACCCCTTAAGGATCTTTATATAGAACTGAAATTGATTCCATATCGAACCCTATATGGAACCCAAGGGTCCTAAATGGAACCTATTTTGGGTGAGTGAAGAAGAACCCCTGGGGTTCTGATCAAAGAACCCTACAAAAGGGTTCTAAACTCAACAAAAATAAAAACGCAACAATTTCCACCCACTTGGGAGCCAGGCCAAGCCAATCAGAATTAGTTTTTCCACCAAAAGGGATTTATTACAGACAGAAATACTCCTATGCTTTTTGTGCGTACGGTACATTTCGGGGATCTTAAATTTCAGCTTATGAAACATGGGACCAACACTTTACATTTTGCGTTTATATTTTTGTTCAGTGTATATATAGAACCTTTAGGGGTGCCATATATGAAGGAAGCAATAGAACCCTTTTTGGTTCTACCGAGATACATATATATATTTTTTTTAGAGTGTTTGTGGTCTAAACTACAGTTGTTGCATGTGAAAACGGAAGCAAGTGCGATGTGAAGTTATTGAGTGAACGGAGAAAGCTTGGTCTATCCAATCAGAGGGGTACAGCCTGCCCTTCTTTTTACATACAGGCAAATTTGCCAGTTGAGTTATTTAGAGCACGGAGCATGATCCTGAGATGGACGAAGCTAGTGAGCATTAGAAATCTCTGTGTCATTCCAGGTCGTCCAGACTGGGGAAGCATTCGAAATCTTAGTGCTAGCTGCTCGGTCTGAAACAGATCTTGGGAATTTTTCGAGCTATGAAGACGTTGTCTCCCTCAGTCAAGTGCTTTTGGTCAGTAGTTGTGTGGTTATGGTCAGTAGTTGTGTGCAGTAGCTGTGGTCAGTAGTTGTGGTCAAAAGTCGTGTTCAGTGGTTATGGTCAGTAGTTGAGTGGTCAATAGTTGAGTGATTGTGGTCAGTAACTGTGGTCACTAGTTTTGGTCCGTTGTGTGGGTGTGGTCTGTAGTTGTGTGGTTCAGTAGTTGTGTGGTAAATATTTATGGATCTGGTCAGTGGTTGTGCTCAGTAGTTTTGTGCTCAGTAGATGTGGTCAGTAGATATGTTCAGCAGGTGTGTGGTTGTGGGCAGTATTAGTGCGGTTGTGGTTACTAGATGTGATCAGCAGGTGTGTGGCTGTGGTAAGACATTGTGTAGTTGTGGTCAGTAGTTGAGCGGTCAGTAGTTGTTAGATTAATTTGTATTTTAAGAATAATGACTAAAGGATTTCACCCCAAATACAGTATAAAAAAGTGTTAGAATTATAATGTATTGTCAACCTACTAACAGAGGGGGGCGGGACTAAACATTCCAGGGTGAAGGGTACTGAGGAAACTGGTTACAGGGGGCCTCCTAGAGGTGGGCGGAGCAAAAGTGCCTTTGTGTGGAAGGAGTATAAAACAGTATGTGTTTTGGGCGCGAGAGCTCTCCATGAATAAAGATACAGATAATCCTTGTGGGTTGTGGACCTTGAATCATTGATGATTAAAACCAGAGCCTTACAACCTCTGGTAATGATTCAAGCTTAGGTTGAATTAGAGAGAGAAATTCTCGTAACAGTAGTTTTGTAGTTGTGGTCAGTAGTTGTGTGGCTGTGGTCACTAGATATGGACAGCAGGTGTGTTGTGGTAAAGAGTTGTGTGGTTGTGGTCAGTAGTTGTGCGGTTGTGGTCACTAGATGTGGTCAGCTGTTTTGTGGTTGTGGTCAGAAGTTGTGTTATGGTCACTAGATATGGTCAGAAGTTGTGTGGTCGTGGTCACCAAATGTGGTCAGCAGTTGTGTGGTTGTGGTCAGTAGTTGTGTGGTTGTGGTCAGTAGTTGTGTGGTTATGGTCAGTAGTTGTGTTGCAGTCAGCACGCCCTCCTCTTTAGAGACAGGCAAACTAGCCAGTTGAGTTATTTAGAGCACGGAGTATGATCCTTAGAAGGAGGACGAAGCTAGTGAGCATTAGAAATATTCTCTTTTTCATTCTAGGTCGCCCAGACCGGGAAAGCATTCTAAATCTTAGTGCTAGCTGTTCGGTCTGAAACACATTGACAAATCATGGGAATTTGAAGAGCTATGAAGACGTTCTCTCCTGCCTTGGCAACACTGCTCCCTTATGGCTAAAGCAAGTGTGAGAATCATGCTAACATACAGTACGTTTGTGCATTAATATTAACTAAATACTGCACTCTGACCCACAAAACTTATTTTCTAGATTCATGACAGTGTTAGACATAGCAAGGAAAGTGAACTTGAAAATGTGATGTAGTTACATTGGAATTTGCAGCTGTTGTTGGTAAATAATTAATCTGCCAGCTTCTGACATGACTTAATGCTGCTAGAAAGAGAGCAGTTGATGGGTTACTAAAACCGCTCTATCTACTGGTTGGTAGACGCTATTCCTAATCCGTTTTCGTATTTGAGTAGCAGAAAATTAGGGGAAGATTTCATACCCTCTGTTTTAGTCTGTGTAGTGGTCAAAACGGCAGTTGTTTGGAAAAAGTTAGAAAATGTGGTAACGCAGTTTCTAAAACAGCTGTATTAGATCCGTAGCGGATATTTTGGATCCGTAAACAGATTTGAATAGCAGAGAAGTAGAGCGAGATTTCATGCTTTAAAAAACAACGTTTTGTCTAACTTGTTGGTTGAGTGGTCAAAACCGCAGTTGTTTGAAAAACAAGTTATAGAAAATGTTGTTGATTCAGTTACTAAAACAGCTGTAAATGTTTATCAGAATATATATTTGTTTAGTTCAAACAGCAGATTTGTGTAGGTGTAAAGCTGTCTAAGTTGTTGCAAAGTGGTCAAAGTGGATTGAGGACAAAAACGAGGACACATTTTTTTAATACTTTAAGTATAAAAGATATAAAAAGTTGTATACAAGCACACTATTCCACACCGATCAAATCAAATTGTATTTGTCACATGCACCGAATACAACAGGTGTAGACCTTACAGTGAAATGCTTACTTACAAGCCCTTAACCAAAAATTCAGTTTTAAGAAAGAATAAAAAATTAATATAAAAAAAATTATACGAAATAAAAGTAACAAATAATTGAAGAGCAGCAGTAAAAATAACAATAGCGAGGCTATATACAGGGGGTACCGAGTCAATGTGTGGGGGCACCGGTTAGTCAAGGTAATTGGTGTAATATGTACATGTAGGTAGAGTTATTAAAGTGACTGCATAGATAATAAACAGAGTAGCAGCAGCTTAAAAGAGGGGTGGGGGGGCAATGCAAATAGTCTGGGTAGCCATTTGATTAGATGTTCAGTAGTCTTATGGCTTGGGGGTAGAAGCTGTTTAGAAGCCTCTTGGACCTAGACTTGGCGCTCCGGTACCGCTTGCCGTGCGGTAGCAGAGAGAACAGTCTATGACTAGGGTGGCTGGAGTCTTTGACAATTTTTCCAGCGTGCGCATATTGGCGTGCATGCGTCTACTCCCTTGTTCCTCTCGCTACTTCCAATACCTCAGTGGCTACTGTGCACGTGTAAGTTACGGGGTTGTGTTTCAGAAGCACACTAGCCTGTCCACAACATGTCCACTGTAAACACTGAGCTGCTAGCTAGCTGTCGATCGATCGATAAATCTTCCAAGCTAACTAATTATTTTTTCTTTCAAACTACTATGCTACCAACGTGTGAATACGAGGAGGCAATGTTCAAATTTGCAGACATGCCGTATTTATTTTAACCGGAATACACAGACGAGGAGCTTCAACAGATGGAGGATTACAGAGAAATGAGAGCGAGAAACGGAGCAGCTGACACCTGACTCGGGACACCTGGGAATTGGTGGTGTACCTGTGGGCAATGCCAAGTGATGCCCACTGAAGACGAGTGTCTTTGCTGCACAGAGTGGGACCTGCTTATGCCAGCTGTGAAAAATCTAGAATTGTCTGGTGACGAGACAACGTTGACCCGCGAGCCCCCACCCTACTCTGTGTAACCAGTGACAATGATTTTCCAGCCTTCATAAACCCAGCAGTTATATAAACTTTTTTCCATGTGCCAAAAATAAACTGGAAGAAGAGACCTCGGCCAGAGGGACCTAATGGCCTGCAGTCAATAAAGTAAGTACCGATAGTTAATTTTATTTTATAAATGGACTTCACAGCATTACGGTATTCATAGTCTGTGTCAAATATGTCATTAGTCACCCATATGTTCATTAATAGGCCTACCTAGTATTATTCTGCTTTCGCACAGTGTGCTGACTTGTTTTTTTTTTCTCATTTATTTTCTCGGCAATATAGACTTGAGGCTTACAGAGTGGTCTTGGAATGGGGATTGAAAGGCGAACAAGTGTTACCCAGTTACGTCATCAGCACCATCCGCAACAACTACCCCTCACCCGCCGATGTCTACGCTGGATTCAAGAAGGCAGATGACGTCTTCAGAATCCTTTGAACAACCTTCCACCGATGGCTCATCACCTTTCCCTTCCCCTAGTTTCTATATCTCCTTTTCTCATTCGTATTTTTTTTGGTTTGTATACTGCAATTCTACTTTTAGCTGCCAATGTGTAGAAGATCAAATAGTCCTTACTATACATGCAACACATAGCCTTGAAAAATCCCCATTGACACCTGTGCTAACAAGACCAAAAGCAGTATAATCCCTTCAAATAATACATTGTAGACTTTAACATTTCCAATTGAGGAATATGTATGACTTTTATTTCACAGATGAAATACGTAATAATATATTGACAGTATCTGTAGAAAATTCCCTCTGGACCATCTTGCTGACCCTGGGAGTTAGGGAGACATTTGTGATTATCAGGCTGCATCAAGTAGTTTACCATCTTCCAACCAGAGCCTGAGTTTTGTCTTGCAGTAGATTGCAATTCACACCTCTGTTGTTAGGGAGGTTACTAGGGAGCCTTCTAGGAGAGTTCCAGAGATGGTCACAAACTCTCCCTTACTCCCAGGGTCAAAGAGAGGGTTCAGAGGGGATTCTCTACAGTATCAGTGTAATACAGTAGCATGGGCTAGCTAGATGGTGGTTTGTAGGACAGTGACTGGATTTGAACAGTAAAATATATAATAATATCGCTTATAGTAGGTCAGGTGGGTACATTGCAGTTTAGTCAAATAAGAGGTAGTTGTTGTTGCATAGGTAGTGGTGCAGTAGCCACAGTTGTGTGTGTGTGTGTGATGTATGGAAAAAGCAGCTTCAATCTTGACAAAAGGCATTATTTTATTACCAAGTCTCGTGTGAACAACATGCTTACGCACACTGTCCCTCCAACACACACACTCACTTCATTTACTCACACACACACACATATATATAACCATCATATATGCTGCTGCTACTCTATCATATGTCCTGATGCCTAGTCACAGTACACCTGTGAAGCTCTGGTGAACTCCATGCCCAAGAGGGTAAAGGCAGTGCTGGAAAATGATGGTGGCCACACAAAATATTGACTCTTTGGGCCCAATTTGGACATTTTCACTTAGAGGTGTACTCACTTTTGTTGCCAGCGGTTTAGACATTAATGGCTGTGTGTTGTGTTATTTTGAGTGGACAGCAAATTTACACTGTTATACAAGCTGTAAACTCACTACTTTACATTGTAGCAAAGTGTCATTTCTTCAGTGAAAAGATATACTCAAATATTTACAAAAATGTGAGGGGTGTACTCACTTTTGTGAGATACTGTACATATGAGATGAGTAGTGCAAGATATGTAAACATTATTAAAGTGACTAGTGTTCCATTTCTTAAAGTGGCAAACTACTGATATTGATTACTGCATTGTTGGGATAAAAGCTTGTAAGAAAGGCATTTCACTGTACTTGTGCATGTCACATAAAAAATATGGAAACTTGATGTGTGCCACATTGACTTGAGTAGTTTGCGACTATTCTGTAAATAAATAAAAAATACAACCAAGTTGGCCTAACCCGGTTTTGATTAGCATTTGTGTGGTGGCTGTGATTATTATTATTATTATTATTTTCTCCTTTTCGTGCTACAGTGGTAAGGGGCAGGAATTGGGATCGGTTTGCAGCTACAGTCAAGGCCTTGTATGGCTATGTTTTTGGGTGGTCGTCTTGGAAGTTGTACATGGGAGAGCGGGTCCTTGTACACCACTGTCTTGTCCTCCCGTCTTTTCAGCACACACTCTACCAAATCGACCTGGAAGGTCTGTTTTGTTGGCTCGTACATTTTCTTAGCAACCCAGGCTTTGGTTTGTTTTAGGAAAACCATACTGTACCTGGGTGTGCCTGAGGAGAAATTAAACGGCAATTAACAATTTTCTCACTTCCGCATAAGATTTACACACTAAGTCTTCCTGGTGTCTACCTTTACTGAAAATACGATTACAAAGTATGCACAGTGACAAGATTTACTCCGAAAATAGTGAAATTGTGTAACTTTCACCAAGCCTACAAAGATTTAGCTTCTCCCAAACTCCCAAAGAATCCAAGACTGTCCATTGCGAAACATCACATTTTACCTGCAGCAGTGGTTGCCTGTCAGGCTTTTTTTGTCCGGGTCTACAACAAAAATATGTGATGTTGGGGTACTCAAGAGCCAGAGGTGTGTAACACTGATCTAAGGTGTAAGATATAAGGTCTACAAATTCTAACGCGTTGAAATCCGAAAAGCTTGTGAGAGTAAAATGTAACCCCTCACTTGTGGTGCAACTTTATGGGTTGGTTCTGGCTGACTTGGAGCAGTGGTCAATTCGCTTGAGGTTTCCTGTGACATAAACCAGGGTTGTTGAAATCGGGGAAAGCCGAAACCTGGAAAAACTAAGAAAACTGAATTTAGGGGTAAAAAATACAGAAGTAGGCAAAAAATATTAACAGATTTTAAAAGGTCATATCTGGGTGGTCACAGGTATCAAACCCAATATTCTGGCGTTGCAATGCTTTACCAAGATGCATGACTGGGTTATAACTGCTTTGTGAATCCTCAATTTAATATGATTTATAAGGCCTTTATTAAGAGGTGCTTATGCCACCCTTTATAAAGCACAGGTTTGTCATATTTGACAGTGGGTTATGTCACATTTGACGTTGGTGTAATGTCAGTTATCACATTCTTGAACCCTTTATAATGCATGATATTTGGTTATAGATGATTTCTAACACTTATGTAGTGTTTATGAAGCCTTTATAAGCTGCACGTCATTTAACGCGGGACCGAATAGGTCTGCTAATTAAATTGTCTACTTTGCCTAAAGTTATTGTTTTAGTAGCTTTATTTGTTGTCTAATTCAGGCTTTCTTTCATAGACCATACGCAGGCCGTAAACTTTAGGCTTACAGTTTAAACCAGTAGAAACTTAGTTTAAACCAGCAGCAGGTAGAAGTTTGAGTAGGCCTATACTAAATAAATGTAGGATTTTTGCAGCCTATATTTGATTCTGGGAGTTTTTAAAAAGTTATCTAAACAATATTGAATGTAAATATCTTGGTTTTTTTATGTCAGCTATAGGCTTTCGGTAATTGGAAGACTCTTTCAAAGCGATTTTGAGTCAATGTGCCTCGTTGCATTGTGAAAATAAAAAGATATCGTTCTTAATTCATTGGAATAACCGCCTACTGTCTGTATTCATAAAAACAGTTATCCTTATTTTGTCAATATAATCATTTATTCAGAAGGTTAAACCCATAGGTTTTAAGGCCACAGTAAATTAAATTAGATTACCAGGTACATTATTCCTCAGATTTTACTGCCTACAGCAGGGTTCTTCAATTCCGGTCCTGGAGGGCCGAAACACTTCTGTTTTTTATTTCTACCTGGTAGTTGATTGCACTCACCTGGTGTCCCAGGTCTGAATTAGCCCCTGATTAGAAGGAGAGGATGAAAAACAGAGGTGTTTCGGCCCTCCAGGACCGGAATTGAAGAACCCTGGCCTACAGTATGTACCATAGCAACACCCACCCGTAGTATGCGCTCCAGCAGGTATATCTCACTGGTCATCCCCAAAGCCAACACCTCCTTTGGCCGCCATTCCTTCCAGTTCTCTGCTGCCAATGACTGGAACGAATTGCAAAAATCTCTGAAGCTGGAGACTCTTATCTCCCTCACTAACTTTAAGCATCAGTTGTCAGAGCACCTTACCGATCACTGCACCTGTACACAGCCCATCTGAAATTAGCCCACCCAACTACCTCATCCCCATATTGTTATTTATTTTGCTCATTTGCACCCCAGTATCTCTATTTGCACATCATCTCTTGCACATCTATCATTCCAGTGTTAATACTAATTGTAATTATTTTGCACTATAGCCTATTTATTGCCTTACCTCCATAACTTGCTACATTTGCACACACTGTAGATATATTTTCTGTTGTATTTTTGACTTTATGTTTTGTTTTACCCCATATGTAACTCTGTTGTTTTTATCGCACTGCTTTGCTTTATCTTGGCCAGGTCGCAGTTGTAAATGAAAACTTGTTCTCAACTGGCTTACCTGGTTAAATAAAGGTGAAATATAAAAAATGTAGGCCTACAGTTCAGGGGGTATCTTTTTATAGCCTTAATATGCTTGTACTCGACATTGTTGATGAAAAATTAACGCTGTAGGCTAATAGGTGTGTTGGAAAAATGACAAGCTCGCAACACGCATTTGGATTATTCATTAGGAATTATTTGATTTCATTCTGGTAACCTTTTACCCCTCCGTATCCACAATGTTGCTTGTCGGTTTTTCCTCGCTCTACTCTTTTATTGTTTCTTCTTCACATCAGCAAAGAATGACTCCTCATCGTCTGCTTCATATGAGGCTTTCGCTTATGAAGGGCAAAAAAAACATGAATAAGACAATGTATTTCAAAAGAACAGAATAACATGTTTTGAGTTTTATTTGTCTTTGCTTAGTAGCAGAGGCTAAATGGCTGTGCCATCAACTTGTTCATTTAGCAGGCATCACTACCGTATATTCAGTCAAAACGCATACTGTGGCCACTTTATTTATACACCCTGTTCAGACAGTGAGCCATGTGGCCGTAGCTTGCTATATAAAGCAGGCAGACAGACATCGAGACATTCTGTTACTGTTCGATTGAACGTTTGAATGGGCAAAAGAGTGACTTAAGCGACTTTGAGCGTGGTATGATCGTCGGTGCCAGGCACGCCGGATGCAATATCTCAGAAACCACCGCCCTCCTGGACTACATTGTCGCACAAACCTTAAACATCCAGTCAGCGGCAGTCCTGTGGGCGAAAACAGCTCGTTGATGAGAGAGCTCAAAGGAGAATGGCTTTAATCGTGCAAGCTAACAGGCGGGCCACAAACAGACAAATAACGGCGCAGAATGGCATCTCGTTACGCACAACTTGTCGATCCTTGTCACGGATGGACTGTTGCAGCAGACGACCACACCGGGTTCCACTCCTATCAACTAAAAACAAGATGTGTCTCCAGTGGGCACGCGGTCACCAACATTGGACAATTGAGAAGTGGAAAAACATGGCCTGGTCCGACGAATCCCAGTTCCTATTGCGTCATGCTGATGGCAGAGTCAGGATTTGGCGTAAGCAGCATGTGTCCATGGAACCATCCTGCCTGGTGTCAACGGTACAGGCTGGTGGTGTACTGGTGTGGAGAATGTTTTCCTGGCACATGTTAGGTCCCTTGATACCAATTGAGCAACGATTGAACACCACAGCATATCTGAACATTGTTGCTGACCAAACCCAATAGAGCGTCTTTGGGATGAGATGGAACGGGTTGTTTGCCACCCAATCTGAAGCAACTGCGTGATGCCATCGTGTCAGCATGGATCAACACCCCTGTGGAACGTTTCCGACACCTTGTAGAATCCATGCCCCAAAGACTTCAGGCTGTTCTGGAGGCAAAGTGTGGTCTGACCCGGTACTAGATTGGTGTACCTAATAAACTGGCCACCGAGTGTATATTTTACAGTAAGAATATAATGGAATAAAACAGAACATTTCCATTTCTCTTACAATAAAAATGGTTTAGCAGTTATTGTAAGTAATAGGCTACAGTCCAGTTACAGCTTCTTCTGACAAAGTAAAAATAAAAAGAGCTGTCTTTTCCCGGTTGTGAGCTGTTGTGCGCGTGGGACAGAGGAAGAGCAATTCTTACACTATTGTTCTAAATTCAATCACCCTCTTCTTCATTGTCATCATTCAGTTCATGCAAATTAAATTGTGAAGTCAGGTACATCAGTTTCTATCGGCCATTCATTGACGTCATTCATTCAGCGAGGAAAAGACAAGGAGCAACTTGGAGATGCAAGAAAGAGTAATGAACAGCTAAATGATATCCAGGAAAACATAGCTAAAATACTCACCAAAATAAACAAACTGCTCTACAATCTGTTAAAGTAGATTAGCTCAAAGTTTAGTATTATGTCAGACATGCACATAGACATGCGCATGAACGAACAAGACAACAAAATTGTCCTTCTGGAAACAAAGTTGCAAACTTGATGAATTGGACCAGCAAGAAAACAGAATGAGACTAAACAACATGAAAATATTGTCCTTACCGGATGACGTGGAAAGAGGAGACCTTTCCAGCTACGTGGTCAAGCTGATATCAGAGGAACTTGGGAGGTAGGGACAAGCTTAGCTTGAGTATTTGTATTTATTAGGGATCCCCGTTAGCTGCTGCTACTCTTCCTGGGGTCCAAACAGATTAAGGCACTGATATCACACAAAACAAAAGATAAAACAGTACATCATATAACATTATTACACCACTGCATATCTACAATACAAAATGTATAATACCACCATACAACAATATTACAATGTACGTGTGTGTAGTGTGCGTGTGCTAGCGTTTGTGTGTGTGTGTCTCCACAGTACCTGCTGTTCCATAAGGTGTTTTTTAAATCTGATTCTACTGCTTGCATCAGTTACCTGATGTGGAATAGAGTTCCATGTAGTCATGGCTCTATGTAGTACTGTGCGCCTCTCATGGTCTGTTCTGGACTTGTGGATTGTGAAGAGACCTCTGGTGGCATGTTTTGTGGGGTATGCATGGGTGACTGAGCTGTGTGCTAGTGGTTTAAAGAGACAGCTCGGTGCATTCAGCTTGTCAACGCGAGGGCCTAATTTATTTATTTCAATTGACTGATTTCCTTAGATTAACTGTAACTCAGTAAGATCTTTGAAATTGTTGCATGTTGCGTTTTATATTTTTGTTGAGTATACAATGACATAATCCACAGACTTTTGGTACATTAGGAGAGAAGTTGGAGCTTAAAAGGCACAAATAATTACTTTCTTTGTTTTTTGTGTGTTTTCTGTTAAATGTCAGCCCACATGATCACATGCTCGATATATCTAATGTATACAATAACTATGTATTCATACTATGACTCTACCAATTCATGGAATGCCCAATGCCCTCATAAATGCTAAAATGTTTTATCAGGTTCTTCAATGATAGACGGAACAGACAAGATTAACTTTGATTTATACAAGTAAATACCAACAAAATCCAACTTATTACGTGGAATGTGCACGGGCTCCATGATGGGGGGAAAAAAAGCATGATTCTTGAACACATAAAGATATTGTCAGCAGATGTAGTTTTCCTGCAAGAGTTACATTTCAAAAAAGAAGAAATTGAATATTTAAAGAGGAGTTGGATTGGGGAGGCCTATGCTGCCACCTACTGTAGTAACAGCAGAGGTGTAGTCATCCTGATAAATAAGAATACACCCTTTCCCCTTACATCTCAACACACGGCCGAAGGAGGCTGTTTACTAATATTGAACGTGCTCTGAATCATTTACTGGGTTAGAAAATCCATGACATAGTGATGTCGGATCATTCTCCGGGATCATTCTCCGGAATCATTCTCCGGAATCATGCTTAATTACACCCAACAGAAAATACATTTGCGACAGAATATGGAGATTGAACAGAGCGCATCTTCAAGACCCTAAATTGATTAAATGCGTAATTGAAAGACATCCCCACAGCATGATGCTGCCACCACCATGCTTCACTGTAGGGATGGTGCCAGGTTTCCTCCAGACGTGACGCTTGGCATTCAAGCCAAAGAGTTCAATCTTGGTTTCATCAGACCAGATAATCTTGTTTCTCATGGTCTGTCCTATAGGTGCCTTTTGGCAAACTCCAAGCAGGCTGTCATGTGCCTACATTAAGGCCTGATTGGTGGAGTGCTGCAGAGATGGTTGTCCTTCTGGAAGGTTCTCCCATCTCCACAGAGGAACTCTGGAGCTCTGTCAGTGACCATCGGTTTCTTGGTCACCTCCCTGACCAAGGCCCTTCTGCCCCGATTTCTCAGTTTGGCCAGGCGGCCAGCTCTAGGAAGAGTCTTGGTGATTTCAAACTTCTTCCATTTCAGAGTGATGGAGGCAACTGTGTTCTTGGGGACCCAGTGCTGCAGACCTTTTGTGATACCCTGCCCCAGATCTGTCCCTCGACACAATCCTGTCTCGGAGCTCTACGAACATTTCTTTCGACCTTATGGCTTGGTTTTTGCGCTGACATGCACTGTCAACTATGGGACATTTATAGAGACAGTTGTGTGCCATTACAAATCATGTCCAATCAATTGAATTTACCACAGGTGGACTCCAATCAAGGTGTAGGAACATTTCAAGGATGATCAATGGAAATAGGATGCACCTGAGCTCAATTTCGATTCTCATAGCAAAGGGTCTGAATACTTAATAAACAGAAATACCTTCTTTACATATTTTTTATACATTTGATACAATTTCTAAAAACCTGTTTCTGCTTTGTCATTATTGGTTATTGTGTGTAGATTGAGGATTTTTTATTTATTTAATCCAGTTTAGAATGGGGCTGTAACGTAACAAAATGGGGGGAAAAGTCAAGAGGTCTGAATACTTTCCGAATGCACTGTACAAACGACAACATACGGACGTACGCAAACATCCACAACATCACCCCTGCCCAGACCCACCTGCTCACACCCTCATCTCCAGCGCCAGTATCACTCTCCGCCACATGGCCTCAAACTGCACCATTTTGTTTCTCTCCGTCGCACATGCACTTTCAACATTTAGATAATAAAGCTTTTGACCTTTCCGTTGTGTTAACGATGGAAGATTGGGTGATTTCCAGTTTTTAAGTAAATGTTTTTTCAAGATAATTGATGAGAAACTATCATCCAACCCATTGGGTATCTCAATGCACCCTCATATGCCATGTCTTGAAATATGCAGACAGACGGATTAAAAGTACATTTACATTGTAATACTTCTGACAGCCAGTCTTTAGGTGCCTTTTGGCAAACTCCAAGCGGGCATTCATATGCCTTTTCCTGAGGAGAGGCTTCCGTCTGGACACTACCATATCTTCACTAACCAATATAATATAGTTATATTAATATATAATATAGATAGTCAGTGTCTTTTATTTCTCTCTCCTTCTGACAGGAATAATAATATAATGTTTCAATAATGCAGATGTTTACATTTGGTTGACAATGTGTTAATGGCCCCGGGGTCTATTAACACTGGGGAAGAGGCAGCGGGAGGAGGAGACACTTTCTGCAGCCTTTTCAGCTCAGGGTCAACTGGGGTCGACGGCGTATCACCCAAAAGTGAACAAACATGTAATTGATGTTCGGACATCAGCGGTCCATACTCGAGCAGGGTTTTTTCTGGATCACAAGGGGCTTAGGTGGTGGGCGTGGCAGGAGGCGTGGCAGGGAGCAAGGTCAGCATGTCGGCGTGGCTGAATTTTAGAGAACATTTTAAAGGCCCCCATCTTGGCGGTGTAGAAGTTTTGGGGGGCCTTTTTAAAGCCAATTTCCTGCAATTCTACACATTTTGCCATGCATCTGATAGAACATTTTGCATTTCTGAAGCTAATTTCCTGTAATTCTATGCATTTTGCCATGGCTAATGCTGTGTTCTTTTACTAAAACGTAACAAAATCTACATTGTTACATTCATTGTTTTTGGAATTTGTCCTAGCTTTTATTTTGGTGATTGTTAGTTCATAAAGATTGTTCTTTTAAAGAATATATACACTACCAGTCAAAAGTTGACACACCTACTCATTCAAGGGTTTTTCTTTATTTTTACTATTTTATACATTGTAGATTAATAGTGAAGACATCAAAACTATGAAATAACACATGGAATCATGTAGTAACCAAAAAAGTGTTAAACAAATCAAAATATATTTTACATTTGAGATTCTTCAAATAGCCACCCTTTGCCTTGATGACAGCTTTGCACACTCTTGGCATTCTCTCAACCAGCTTCACCTGGAATGATTTTCCAACAGTCTTGAAGGAGTTCCCACATATGCTGAGCACTTGTTGGCTGCCTTTCCTTCACTCTGCAGTACGACTCATTCCAAACCATCTCAATTGGGTTGAGGTCGGGGGATTGTGGAGGCCAGGTCATCTGATGCAGCACTCATCACTCTTCTTCTTGTTAAAATAGCCCTTACACAGCCTGGAGGTGTGTTGGGTCATTGTCCTGTTGAAAAACAAATGATAGTCCAACTAAGCCCAAACCAGATGGGATAGCATATAGCTGCAGATTGCTGTGGTAGCCATGCTGGTTAAGTGTGCCTTGAATTCTAAATAAATCACAGACCGTGTCACCAGCAAAGCACCCCCACACCATAACACCACCACCTCCATGCTTTACGGTGGGAACTACAAATGCGGAGATCATCCGTTCACCCACTCTGCGTCTCACAAAGACGTGGCGGTTGGAACCAAAAATCTCAAATTTGGACTCCAGACCAAGGGACAAATTTCCATCAGTCTAATGTCCATTGCTTGTGTTTCTTGGCCCAAGCAGGTCTCCTCTTATTATTGGTGTCCTTTAGTAGTGCTTTCTTTGCAGCAATGGCCTGATTCTCACAGTCCCCTCTGAACAGTTGATGTTGAGATGTGTCTGTGATTTGAACTCTGTGAAGCGTTTATTTGGGCTGCAATAACTGTAATGAACTTATCCTCTGCAGCAGAGGTAACTCTGGGTCTTCCTTTCCTGTGGCGGTCTTCATGATTGCCAGTTTCAGTATAGCGCTTGATGGTTTTTGCGACTGCACTTGAAGAAATGTTCCGTGTTGACTGACCTTCATGTCTTAAAGTAATGATGGACTGTCGTTTCTCTTTGCTTATTTGAGCTGTTCTTGCCATAATATTGACTTGGTCTTTTACCAAATAGGGCTATCTTCTGTATACCACCCCTACCTTGTCACAACACAGCTGATTGGCTCAAACACATTAAGAAGGAAAGAAATTCCACAAATTAACTTTTAAGAAGACACACCTGTTAATTGAAATGCATTCCAGGTGACTACCTCATGAAGCTGGTTGAGAGAATGCCAAGAGTGTGGAAAGCTGTCATCAAGGCAAAGGGTGGCTACTTTGAAGAATCTCAAATATAAAATATATTTTGATTTGTTTAACACTTTTTTGGTTACTACATGATTCCATACATGTTATTTCATAGTTTTGATGCCTTTGCTATTATTCTGCAATGTAGAAAATAGTAAAAATAAAGAAAAACCCTTGAATGAGTAGGTGTGTCCAAACTTTTGACTGGTACTGTAGGTCCATTACCTTTTCTAAATACTTTTTAGCTGGTTTTAGTCGTTTAAAATTTTACACTGAAAGCATTTTTCCATTATGAAAATGAATTACCCCCCCCCCCCCCCCCCCCCCTCCAAAAAAAGTGGAGGTGGAGGGAAACGGTTGGCCCTCTGGGGTCTTTGGTAGGACTTGGCACTAGGGTGAACTGATTTGTGAATGCCTGCCCGCCTCAGAGCCACAGACTGCGAAACCCCCCAAAAAAGGGATACAGATTAATTAATTTTTTGGTTCTGTTTGGCCTGACATGTAATTGCTCCCCACACACAGAGGTCGAGCTGCAGACACCACATAGACTGGTGGCACTCAACAGACAACCTTTATGTCGGCCTGGCGGGAAGTGCCTTTCATTTTTGTCGCTAATTTTCACGGTTGTAAAGGGAAAATTGAGACGTGGAGAGGTGTGGACTTTTTGTTTTGCTTTCTGTTTTAGTTTATAAGCGTGCAACATTCCCTTACACCTCAGTACATCTTGTTACAAACTCCAGACATCTCGGCCATTGTTTCATAATATTAGAAATGCACCTTTTTTGTGTAGTGTTTATGAATGCATGTGAAGGACTAGTTGATCATATTAGCCTCAGAGTGGAATATTTATTTTATTACATCAAATTCATCATCTCCAGCACCACTGCAATGTCAACATACAGTATGTGAAAATGTCAGGTTTCTATGTTTTGTAGTTAAAATGATAGAAGATGTGTTTCCGATGACATGATCCAGAGACTAATGTTATCATCTGGTGTGCATCATATGATTTTAACCAACTAGGCAAAGGTTTCTTACTATATTTTAGGATTTTCGTTAGAAATGTTATTGGTTGCTTTTTTGGTCGGTTCATACTCTATTAGATAATATATTTGCCTGCAAATATTTTACCACATCCAAAAAGAAGCTGCACCTTCCTCAATGTTTGGACAATGTTCATATAAAGCCGGGTGTACATTACATGATTTTGGCTCCGATTTATCTGTCCTACACCGGAAGATCGGAGACAAAATACCCATGCCTACTTGGGGCGCGCGGCCGTCACCAACGCTTGTTTAATGTGAGCGGCCCAGAGACTCGATCTGAGGGATACCTATTCCGTCTTTGAGCCATCCCAGACGTCCCGATATTTTTTGAGAACGGTGATCAGCAACATACAATGAGAGCTCGCCAGAGAAGAAGCCAGTGAGATGTCGTTGTATTGCATTAACCAGAATGTGTAGGCTCTCGAGCAGAGCGAGTGTCAGATCGTTACAGCTCTGAAGTTCACAAGCAATGTTATTCAATTCAAAATGTATTGGCCAGATATTTCAACTCTGTATGGCAAGTGTTAATGTCTGACTGAAAACGTTTGAGGCTACTTTGAGCCACAGCTCGTGTGAGCTACATTAAACATCTAATCACATAATCATATTGTTTTTGCGAGTCAGCGTGGTATCGAGATTCCTCACGACCAAGTGAAGAATCTTGTAGTGTGTGTGTGTGTGTGTGTGTGTGTGTGTGTGTGTGTCCGTCTGTGCCACATTGCGTACCACTACATTGGCAAGACAAACTACAGGAAAGACGATCGTTTAATGTGAGAGGCTCAGCGTTCTTAGGATTTTGGAAGTTGTGTATTGTACGGCCGGCATTAAAGGAGATCTCTTTGATATTCAAGTAACCTACTTTTTATGTTCTGACATAGCATTATAATTTAGCAGTTTTCTTTCGTTTAAATGTTCATTCTCAGCTAGCTTCGGTTAGAGAAGCAGGCCAGCAACCATTCCAAAGTTTAGGTTTTTGTGTCTTTTACCTTCGGTTTTGTACACCAGCTTCAAACTGCTGAAAATACAGTATTTTTGGTTATGGAAAATTTAAACTTAGCAAAAAAAGAATCGTCCCCTTTTCAGGATCCTGTCTTTCAAAGATAATTAGTAAAAATCCAAAATACTTCACAGATCTTCATTGTAAAGGGTTCAAACAATGTTTCCCATGCTTGTTCAATGAACCATAAACAATTAATGAACCTGTGGAACGGTCGTTAAGACACTAACAGCTTACAGACGGTAGGCAATTAAGGTCACAGTTATGAAAACTTAGGACACTAAAGAGGCCTTTCTACTGACTCTGAAAAACACCAAAAGAAAGATGCCCAAGTTCCCTGCTCATCTGCGTGAACGTGCCTTAGGCGTGCTGCAAGGAGGCATGAGGACTGCAGATGTGGCCAGGGCAATGAATTGCAATGTCTGTACTGTGAGACACCTAAGACAGTGCTACAGGGAGACAGGACGGACAGCTGATCGTCCTCGCAGTGGCAGACCACGTGTAACAACACCTGCACAGGATCAGTACATCTGAACATCACACCTGCGAGACAGGTACAGGATGGCAAAAACAACTGCCCGAGTTACACCAGGAACGCGCAATCCCTCCATCAGTGCTCAGACTGTCCGCAATAGGCTGAGAGAGGCTGGACTGAGGGCTTGTAGGCCTGTTGTAAGGCAGGTCCTCACTAGACATCACCGGCATCAACGTCGCCTATGGGCACGAACCCACCATCGCTGGACCTGACAGGACTGGCAAAAAGTCCTGTCAGGACTTGTGGGTGATGGTCGGATTCGCATTTATCGTCAAAGGAATGAGCGGGATCGAGGTGGAGGGTCCGTCATGGTCTGGGGCGGTGTGTCACAGCATCATCGGACTGAGCTTGTTGTCATTGCAGGCAATCTCAACGCTGTGCGTTACAGGGAAGACATCCTCCTCCCTCATGTGGTACCCTTTCTGCAGGCTCATCCTGACATGATCCTCTAGCATGACAATGCCACCAGCCATACTGCTTGTTCTGTGCGTGATTTCCTGCAAGACAGGAATGTCAGTGTTCTGCCATGGCCAGCGAAGAGCCCGGATCTCAATCCCATTGAGCACGTCTGGGACCTGTTGGATCGGAGGGTGAGGGCAAGGGCCATTCCTCCCAGAAATGTCCGGGAACTTGCAGGTGCCTTGGTGGAAGAGTGGGGGAACATCTCACAGCAATAACTGTTAAATCTGGTGCAGTCCATGAGTAGGAGATGCACTGCAGTACTTAATGCAGCTGGTGGCCACACCAGATACTGACTTAATTTTGATTTTGACATTTACGTCATTTAGCAGATGCTCTTATCCAGAGCGTCTTACAGTTAGTGAGTGCATACATTTTCATACTGTCCCCCCGTGGGAAACGAACCCACAACCCTGGCGTTGCAAGCGCCATGCTCTACCAACTGAGCTACAGGGGACTGACCCCTCCCCCTTAGTTCAGGGACACATTATTCAATTTATGTTAGTCACGTCTGTGGAACTTGTTCAGTTTATGTCTCAGTTGTTGAATCTTGTTATGTTCATACAAATATTTACACTTTAAGTTTGCTGAAAATAAACGCAGTTGACAGTGAGAGGAATCTTTTTTTTGCTGCACGTAGAGCACGGCGCTTGTAACGCCAAGGTAGTGGGTTCGATCCCCGGGACCACCCAAACACAAAAATGTATGCACGCATGACTGTAAGTCGCTTTGGATAAAAGCGTCTACTAAATGGCATATTAAATAGACAAACATTAGAATTTTTGCAACCAGGAAATGGAGTGATTTCTGCGTAGTGCACCTTTTTAAAGGAAAATTCCACTAAAAAACTATACTGAACAAAAATATAAACGTAACATATAACAATTTCAAAGATTTTACTGAGTTACAGTTCATATAAGGAAACCAGTCAATTGAAATAAATTCATTAGGCCCTAATCTATGGATTTCACATGACTGGGCAGGGGTGCAGACATGGGTGGGCCTTGGAGGGCATAGTCCCACCCACTTGGCAGCCAGGCCCAGCCAATCAGAATATATTTTTCCCCCACAAAGGGCTTTATTACAGACAGAAATACACCTCAGCAACCCCCCTCAGACGATCCCGCAGGTGAAGAAGCCAGATGTGGAGGTCCTGGGCTGGCTTGGTTCCATGTTGTCTGCGGTTGTGAGGCCAGTTGGGCGTACTGCCAAATTCTCTAAAATGACGTTGGAGGCAGTTTATGGTAGAAAAATTAACATTAAATTATTTGGCAACAGCTCTGGTGGACATTCCTCCAGTTAGCATGCCAATTGCATGCTCCCTCAAAACTTGAGACAGCTGTGGCATTGTGTTGTGTGACAAAACTGCACATTTTAGTGGCCTTTTATTGTCCCCAGCACAAGGTGCACCTGTAATGATAATGCTGTTTAATCAGCTTCTTGATATGCCACGCCTGTCAGGTGGCTGGATTATCTTGGCGAAGGAGAAATGCTCACTAACAGTGAGGTAAACAAATTTGTACAAATCATTTGAGAGAAATACGCTTTTTGTGTTTATGGAACATTTCTGGGATTTTGTATTTCAGCTCATGAAACATGGGACCAACACTTTACATGTTGCGTTTGTTTTTGTTCAATGTATATTTTGGTATTTGTTTCATTAGTCCACTGTTGATACAGTCCCAAAATGTTTTGCATGTCAGCAATCAAGTTTGCAAAACGCATCATACTGTTGAATTTTCTATATTTTGAAAGTTTTATATCTTGAAAACTTGATTGATGATATGCAAAATATGTTGGGACTGTATCAACAGTGGACTAATGAAACAAATACCAAAATATATAGTTTTTGAGTGGTATTTTCCTTTAATGACTAAATAATACTACTCTGTGCTATTTTTGTGCTTATTTATGATATTATGGTTGCTTTTCATTTAAAATACTCTCAAAGCAATAAAATAAGAACTAGTTAATTCATTTAGACTTAATTTTTTACATATTGATACAGCCCAGCTGATAAAACTAGAGAATCGTCTTGCACATTACGATATCTCAACTATATAACGTCAAGGTCAAATTTTGACGATACTCAATATTATCGTATATCGGCCCAACCCTATTGCACACAAAACAGCAAGGGCGATGACAAAGGATGTGTTATTCCCAGCCGTCAGTGGTCACATGTGGTGTGATGTTTTGTGGTGTCTGTCCAGGTGGAGATACCATCAAAAGCATCAACCAGCAGTCTGGAGCCCACGTGGAGCTGCAGAGGAACCCTCCTCACAACACCGACCCCAATGTCCGCATCTTCTCCATCAGAGGCACCCCGCAACAGATGGAACTAGCACGCCAGCTCATCGACGACAAGATCGGAGTAAGTAGTTGTTTGAAAAAGTTCCCCCAAGTCAAGTGCCTTTAACACTAGAACTGCCGTAGGCCAATGGCCACTGACGTTTGATTCTGTACCCCAAAAAAAGTGTCAAAAATGCTACGTCCTGCTCCTTCCCTGACTTTTCCTAAATGTTTGTATTTTACATTGCTCAGTTGTCAGAATTCTTTAATCACAAACAGAAAAGTAAGACCTTAACGGGCCAAGACAAATGCGCTGTAGGACGTTGGTACTTAGCCAGGCGCTAACGTCTTTCTCTCCTCACTGAATGCATGGACGATAGAAACTGATAATTGTGCACATTACTTCACAGTTGAATTTAAATTGGGCTATAATGAAAGATAAAGAGGGTGAAGAGGTGACTTCATATAGAACAATAGTGGGATGATGAAGAATTGTGTCCATTGTGACTGTGAAATCGAGAGCATAGAGGAGATGAGATTGATTCATGCGTTACGGCACAGGTACAGGGTCCGATACAATCAATAAATTACTTGTTTTCATATCTTGTCATGAAAATATATTTTCACGACTATTTCTTTATGCTATTGATTCTTTACATTTGTGTTATGCCTATTTATCAGCGTTGGCGCTCATGTTTATAGCAAGTAATTTGACTGCGCGCCTTGCTGGTTGATATCATTCTCTTAAGTTTTTCTTTGTATAAAGATGTTGTTACTGGACTGTATTATTTACTATAACTCTATTACTAATCAAATATGTTGTACGGGAAACATGCTACATGTTGCAGTAGGCCTTTAGAATAATGCAAAACATATCCTTGACTCTATCCGAGTTGATGAGCGAACGATGCCAGACATCCTGCGCAGCTGTCCCATTTAAAACTACACCTAAACAAAACCAAAACTAATTTCACACTTAATAAGAGAGAGCCTAAAGACAAGATTAAATTGACAATAGTCTGAGTGACAATATTATCAGTTGTCAAATTGTACATGAAGAGATGGGTGCAGCTTGGAATTGACAGAGGCAGGGAAAGGAGCACCACTTTATCAAATCCTCCTCTAGAGTCACATGCAGGTAACTTATTCTAGATGGTATCAGAGAGCATATTCTGCAGATTCTATGACACTTACCTTTGTCAAATAACTCTCAATATTCAAGAGGTGTAGCTCTATTTCCAAACATCACTTTTTCCAAGAATAACCGCACTGTCCATGCGTTCAGCACATGAGCACTCACACGACAGCATTGCTCAGGCTACTAAGCAAGGACTAGTAACATAATCTACTTAAAATATGCTGTGGATTTTTTAAATACATTTTCTTATTTCAACAATGTTTCTTTAGACCTGCCAAACTAAATTATAACGGATTTCTTTGATGGATTTAACTCTTGAACTAGTGGTTTTTAGTTTTTTTAAACCAAAAACCTTCATAAACACAAACAAATGATTGTTCTTCTGATAGCATACAGTGCATTCGGAAAGTATTCAGACCCCTGACTTTTTCCACATTTTGATACGTTACAGCCTTATTCTAAAATTGATGATTTTTTTTATTTTGTTCTCATCAATCTACGCACAGTACTCCATTATGACAAAGCAAAAACAGATTTTTTGAAAACTGAAATGTCACATTTATTTAAGTATTGAGACCCTTTACTCAGTTCTCTGTTGAAGCACATTTGGCAGCGATTACAGCCTCGAGTCTTCTTGGGTATGATGCTACAAGCTTGGCACACCTGTATTTGGGGAGTTTCTCCCATTCTTCTCTTCAGATCATCTCAAGCTTTGTCAGGTTGGATGTGGAGCGTCGCTGCACAGCTATTTTCAGGTCTCTCCAGAGATGTTCGATCAGGTTCAAGTCCGGGCTCTGGCTGGACCTCTCAAGGACATTCAGAGACTTGTCCCGAAGCCACTCCTGCGTTGTCTTGGCTGTGTGCTTAGGGTAGTTGTCCTGTTGGAAGGTGAACATTTGCCCCAGTCTGAGGTCCTGAGTGCTCTGGAGCAGGTTTTCATCAAGGATCTCTCAGTACTTTGCTCCGTTCATTACATTTTACATTTTAGTCATTTAGCAGACGCTCTTATCCAGAGCGACTTACAGTTAGTGCATACATTTTCATACTGGCCCCCTGTGGGAAACGAACCCACAACCCTGGCTTTGCAGGCGCCATGCTCTACCAACTGAGCTATCCCGGCTAGTCTCCCAGTCCCTGCCGCTGAAAAACATCCCCACAGCATGATGCTGCCACCACCATACTTCACCATAGGGATGGTGCCAGGTTTCCTCTAGACTTGACGCTTGGTATTCAGGCCAATGAATCTTGTTTCTCATGGTCTGAGAGTCCTTTAGGTGCGTTTTGGCAAACTCCAAGCGGGCTGCCATGTGCCTTTTACTGAGGAGTGGTTTCCGTCTGGTCACTCTACCATAAATGCATGATTGGTGGAGTGCTGCAGAGATGGTTGTCCTTCTGGAAGGTTCTCCCATCTCCACAGAGGAACTCTGGCACTCTGTCAGAGTGACCATCGGGTTCTTGGTCACCTCCCTGATCAAGGCCCTTCTCCCCCGTTTGCTCAGTTTGGCCGGGCAGCCAGCTCTAGGAAGAGTCTTGGTGGTTCCAAACTTCTTCCATTTAAGAATGATGAAGGCCACTGTGTTCTTGGGTACCTTCAATGCTGCAGACATTTTTTGGTACCCTTCACCAGATCTGTGCCTCGACACAATCCTGTCTCGGAGCTCTACGGACAATTCCTTCGACCTCATGGCTTGTCTCTGACATGCATTGTCAACTGTCGGACCTTATAGACAGATGTGTGCCTTTCCAAATCATGTCCAATCAATTGAATTTACCACAGGTGGATTCCAATCAAGGTATATAAACATTTCAAGGATGATCAATGGAAACAGGATGCACCTGAGATCAATTATCGAGTCTCATAGCAAAGGGTCTGAATACTTACGTAAATAAGGTATTTATACATTTTGTTTTTTATACATTTGCAAAAAAAAAAAAAAAAACGTTGCGCTTTGTCATAAGGTATTGTGTGTAGATTGATGAGGATTTATTTTTATTCCATTTTAGAATAAGGCTGTAACGTAACAAAATGTGGAAAAAGTCAAGGGGTCTGAATACGTTCTGAATGCACTGTATATGAAATGAGTTTATTAGACTGTTAGAATGTTGACCCGTCATTGGCTGAAATGGGGGTCCATCGAGGCCAGGCGTATGCTAATGACGCCACCCGCCAACATTCTCTAGTGGATACTTATCGGCTGAAAGGCCTCGCGGTTCTAGTGTTAAGTCAGAAGACTAAGTCTCAATTAGTCAACAGGGCAACCTAGGCAAATTGCATGAAATGTCTAAACATTTTAATTATTAACTGTTAGTCGACTAAATAAATACAGCCTTGATTTCAACTAATTCAACCTGGAGTTATTTACTTTGCTTAACACTGTTGAATGTATCTGGGTTTTTTCAGGGCTCAGGAATAGTGAGCAACGGTAATTTTGGGTTTAGCCCTTTCTCTCAAGGCCCTGCAACTCATCAAAGGTAAGTCACACTTTCTGTTCGCCCCTGTCGTTTTTTTGTCTACTATATGCATTTTCTTTGTGTTGCTGTAACTCTGTCTGCTTTCTGTCTTGATAAGTTGTGGCAGTGGAGCCCAGACATTCATGACAGGAGGATGGGGGACTACTTATCAAACATGGCAGCCTCAAGGCCAGCAGGACCCCAGTAAGTCACCTTTTCCGCTACATCTCGTCATAAGCACAGCCCGTAAACATTTGGCAACCCTGTCTTGTATTTTGCAATTAACATCAACTCTGCTAGCCTGGTGGAACCAGCCTGATCTCTACGCAGAGATCAGGCTGGTTCCATCAGGCTAAAACTCTACAGGAATATCTTGATATCGATATTTCCTCAGCTTAAACATAGTTTTGAAACAATTTTGCACTGAGTTTATATGAAATAGACATATAAAGATGGACTCTGCAACATTTGGCTAATTTCAGTGTCTTACAAATATCTCTCAAATGTAAGAAGTTAAGACTCATACATGCATACAAGCAGATCGTCAGAGTTTGATTTGTCCAGGGTATTTCATCAGCTCAGTAATCAGTGAAGTAGAAGTTGTAGGGTGAAATTGCCCCTAGATGCTGAGCTTGGGTCAGGTTAGCATTTCCCCCTTAATGGTTTAGGTTAGGATTGGTTAATTACTGCAGTCATTAGCCTACCACCACTACTACTACAACTACTACAAAGCTTTTTAAACCCCATGACAACTTTTGTTCACAACCATACTTCAAGAAAAAGCTAGCACACGTTTACTTAAGGAAATATCATTTTCTAGTTCTATGTTTGGAATACAGTGGGCACTTGGAATACAGTGTTTGGCATGACAATGAATGAAAAAGCCAAGGAGGAGGAGTTTCGTTCAGAACATGTCGTTGCACATTCAGATCTACACCACCACTGGTACCAGTCAGTATTAGCTAGCTAACGTTTGTGAGCTAGCCATGTTGCTTTATGCCAGCAGCATACCACCCTGCATCCCACTGCTGACATGCTTCTGAAGCTGAGCAGGTTTGGTCCTGGTTGGTCCCTGGATGGGAGACCAGATGCTGCTGGAAGTGGTGTTGGAGGGCCAGTAGGAGGCACTCTTTCCTCTGGTCTAAAATAAAATATCCCAATGCCCCAGGGCAGTGATTGGGGACATTTCCCTGTGTAGGGTGCCGTCTTTCGGATGGGAAGTTAAACGGGTGTCCTGACTCTGGTCACTAAAGAGCCCATGGCACTTATCGTCAGAATAGGGGTGTTAACCCTGGTGTCCTGGCTAAATTCCCAATCTGGCCATCATGGCCACCTAATCATACCCAGCTTTCCAATTGGCTCATTCATCCCCCTCCTCTCCCCTATAACTATTCCCCAGGTCGTTGCTGTAAATGAGAATGTATTCTCAGTCAATTTATCTGGTAAAATAAGGGATAAATAAATACAAAATTAGTTTAGCTCAGTCCAATTAGCATTAGCGGCTAGATACAGCTTGCTAAAAAAAAAGTAACTCAACTAACAAGCTTTTTGCAGAGAGTAAGATTCACAAAGTAATAGGAGAAAACATGTAGATGCAGATTAAGAAGCAATTGGAAAGCTGCATTGTTTTCACCTAAATTGGATATATCTGTTTGCAATACTGCATGCATTAATATAAGAACAGCATGCGGACAGTGTGAATATAACTTTGGACAGTCAGGAGCTGTACTGCCTGCTTGAATGGCAGGGGGCGATCTTGGTGTGTGTTGGAAGTGGGCGCAGGAGGACAGGGTCACTAGTTACCACAGCTACAAAATCATAAACCCCACCTATTTCTACAATTGATCTTCTTAAAATCTGATTTTAAACCTAACCCTGACCTTAACCACACTGCTAACCTTACGCCTAACCTTAAATTAAGACTAAAAAGCAAATATTTGTTTTCATTAATTTTTACAATATAGCCGATTTTGACTGTGGTTGTGGTAACTAGTGGAAACCAGAGGACAGCGAGAGACCACTCGAGCATCTGAAGAATCATAAGTAACAACGAGTAAACTGGAGAAACATGTTGCACGCGGCTGAGTGGTGTTTCAAAATATCGCACACAGCCTCTTGCGAGATGGATATTGCACATGTCAATATCGCAATTTCGATGTGAATTGGATGAATCATGCAGCCCTAGAATGAACCAGGTCTAGTAGGTACACATTAGCGTTCATCCACTCCTCTTTTGCTTGTAAACCAATTGAAAGGGGTAGTCTACTATGGCTTGAACCAATTGCGTAGGAGAAACAGAAATGTTCTACAAATAACACACAAAAAATTGACAGAAGGAACATTTTCCTCCGTCGCAAATTGACTGAGGAAAATTAAAAAACATAACAGTTTACTATTATTCCCGAATCAAGTGACTTCTGACAGGTTTGGGCCAAAGGGTGTATATCAAGAAAATATCCCCAAATGTTACAGAGTCCATCTTAAATACACTGGTATTTGTCATATATTTAATACAATGTTGTATTATTTGGGTACAGGTCACAATGGACCCCAGGCAGGCCAGATGGACTACTCTAAAGCATGGGAGCAGTATTATAAAAAGCTAGGCAAGTGCTCGTGAGACAGTCCAAACCTGTCTTACCCACATGACTTTTCGAACAAATGCAATATTCAGAGTTTTGCTACCAGTAACTTTGCTTTACTGTGACATGCAATTTAGTGCAACTGCATCAAAGCTTGAGGTTCAGCTTTTAGCGCAGTATATCCCCAGTAGAAGACATTGCAGATAATGCAATGATTATGATTCTCCATGTCCACCTTAATGGCCCTTTCTGTTTGCAGGCCAAAATACCCAAGCTCAGAGTATTGTCCATGACTACAGCAAAGCATGGGAGGATTATTATAAGAAACATAGGCTCATTCATTTGGTCAGTTGTCTTTCGACATAGTCAAGGTTACAATTAGGATTGTGATAGCGTTATTTGATGCTGTTTTCTCACAATGTCTTTACGCTTGTGCCCAAAAAGGTCAGACATCTCAGCAACAGAGCTCACTCCCAGAATACAGTGCGGCTGTGGCAGAGTATTACAGGCAGCAGGGAGCGTACCTTTGGCCGGGTGCACAGGCAACCCAGGGCCCAGGTCTTCAGGTAATGTACAACACAGCCAAACGTATACTCACAATGGCTTTAAACAGCTCTCTAAACTGTGATCTTTGCCTCTAAACAGCTCTCTCTGCCTCTAAACAACTTTCTCTAAACATGACCTAAACAGCTTCGTATATGCCTCTCTCTCAACAGCTCTGTTTCTGCCTCAAAACAGCTCGGTCTCTCGCTTCTCGTTCTCTAAACGGCTTTTTCTGCTTTTAAACAGCTATGCTTCTAAACCTCTCCGTCTCTGCCTCGGTCTTTAAATAGCTCTGTTTCTGCCTCTAAACAGCTCTCTCTGCCTCTTAAAAGTGCTGGCTCTGCCTCTAAACAGCTCTGCCTGTAAACATACAGTGCCTTCAGAAAGTATTCATACCCCTTGACTTATTCCACATTTTGTTGTGTTACAGCCTGAATTCAAAATGGAATAAATTGACTACACACAATACCTCATAATGACAAAGTGAAAACATGTTTTTAGACATTTTAGCAAATGTATTGAAAATGAAATACAGAAATTACACATTTACATAAGTATTCACACCCCTGAGTCAATATTTTGTAGAAACCTTTAACGGTGATTACAGCTTTGAGTCGTCTTTGGTATGTCTGTATCAGCTTTGCACATCTGGATTTGGGGACTTTCTCCCATTCTTCCTTGCAGATTTTCTCAAACTCTTAAGTTAAATGGGGAGCGGCGGTGAACAGCTTCAATGGGATTCAAATCTGGGCTTTGGCTGGGCCACTCAAGGACTTTCACATTCTTGTTCTGAAGCCATTCCAGCAGTTGCTTTGGCTGTATGCTTGGGGTCATTGTCCTTTTGGAACGTACATTTTCGCCTCCCAGTCTAAGGTCGTTTGCACTCTGAAGCAGGTTCTCATCAAGGATTTGCTTGTATTTGGGTCCATTCATTGTTCCCTCTATCCTTACCAGTCTTGAAGTCCCTGCCATTGAAAAGTATCCCCATAGAATGATGCTGCCACCATCATGCTTCATGGTAGGGATAGTGTTGAAGGGTGATAGGCTGTGCCTGGTTTTCTCCAGACATAGTGCTTTGCATTCAGGCCAAAGAGTTCAATTTTTGTCTCATCAGACCACGTACGTGCCTTTTTGCAAACTCTGGACGTGCTGTCATGTGCCTTTTTCTCAGGAGTGGCATCCGTCTGGCCACTCTCCCATAAAGCCCAGATTAGTGAAGTGCTGTAGAGACTGTTGTCCTTCTTGCAGGTTCTCCCATCTCAGCCAATGAACTCTGTCGTTCTGTCAGAGTGCTCATTGGGTTCTTGGTCATCTCCCTGACCAAGGTCCTCCTTGTCCAGTTACTCAGTTTGGTCAGAGACCAGCTCAAGGCAGAGTTTGGGTAGTTCCATATTTTTCCCTTTTCCAATTATAGAGACCACTGTTCTCTTGGAAACTTCCAACATTCTAGAAATATCTCGTGGGCGGCGCACAATTGGCCCAGCGTCGTCCAGGGTAGGGGAGGGAATGGCCGGCAGGGATGTAGCTCAGTTGATAGAGCATGGCGTTTGCAACGCCAGGGTTGTGGGTTCGATTCCCACGGGGGGCCAGTATAAAAAATATATATATATATGTATTCACTAACTGTAAGTCGCTCTGGATAAGAGCGTCTGCTAAATGACTTAAATGTAAATGTAGAAATAGTTTTATACCCTTCCCCAGATACAAAAGTATGTGGACACCCCTTCAAATTAGTGGATTTGGCTATTTCAGCCACACCCGTTGCTGACAGGCGTATGAAATCAAGCACACAGCCATGTAATCTCCGTAAACAAACATTGGTAGTAGAATGGGCCGTACTGTAGAGCTCAGTGACTTTCAACGTGGCACTGTCTAGCTCCCTGCTAGAGCTACCCCGTTCAACTGTAAGTGCTCTTATTGTGAAGTGGAAACATCTAGGAGCAACAACGGTTCAGCCGCGAAGTGGTAGGCCTCACAAGCTTAAAAATAGTCTGTCCTCGGTTGCAACACTCACTACCGAGTTCCAAACTGCCTCTGGAAGCAACGTCAGCACAAGAACAGTCAGCACAAGAACTGTCCGTCGGGAGCTTCATGAAATGGGTTTCCATGACCGAGCAGCCGCACACAAGCCTAAGATCACCATGCGCGATGCCAAGCGTTGGCTAGAGTGGTGAATCACGCTTCTCTACAGATCCTCTCAAGCTCTGTCAGGTTGGATGGGGAGCGTCGCTGCACAGCTATTTTCAGGTCTCTCCAGAGATGTTAGATCGGGTTCAAGTCCGGGCTCTGGCTGGACCACTCAAGGACATTCAGAGACTTGTCCTGAAGCCACTCCTGCGTTGTCGTGGCTGTGTGCTTAGTGTTGTTGTCCTGTTGGAAGGTGTACCTTCGCCCCAGTCTGTGGTCCAGAGTGCTCTGGAGCAGGTTTTCATCAAGGATCTCTCTGTACTTCGCTCCGTTCCTCTTTCCCTCTTTCCTGACTAGTCTCCCAGTCCCTGCCGCTGAAAAACATCCCCACGGCATGATGCTGCCACCACCATGCTTCACCGTAGGAATTGTGCCAGGTTTCCTCCAGACGTGACGCTTGGCATTCAAGCCAAATAGTTCAATCTTGGTTTCATCAGACCAGAGAATCTTGTTTCTCATGGTTTGAGAGTCATTTAGGTGCCTTTTGGCAAACTCCAAGCGGGCTGTCATGTGCCTTTTACTGAGGAGTGACTTCCATCTGGCGACTCTACCATAAAGGTCTGATTAGTGGAGTGCTGCAGAGATGGTCACATCCCTGACCAAGGCCCTTCTCCCCCGATTGCTCAGTTTGGCCGGGCGGCCAGCTCTAGGAAGAGTCTTGGTGGTTCCAAACTTCTTCCATTTAAGAATGATGGAGGCCACTGTGTTCTTGGGGACCTTCAATGCTGCAGAAATGTTTTGGTACCCTTGCCCAGATCTGTGCCTCGAGAATTCCTTCGACCTCATGACTTGGTTTTTGCTCTGACATGCGCTGTCAACTGTGGGACCTTCTATAGACAGGTGTATGCCTTTCCAAATCATGTCCAGTCAATTGAATGTACCACAGGTGGACTCCAATCAAGTTGTAGAAACATCTCAAGAATGATCAATGGAAACATGATGCACCTGAGCTCAATTTTGAGTCTCATAGCAAAGGGGTCTGAATACTTATGTAAATAAGCTATTTCAGTTTTTTTAATTTTTATACCTTTGCAAAAATGTATTAACTTGTTTTCGTGGAAAAAGGGAAGGGGTCTGAATACTTTCCGAATGCACTGTAGATATGTATAGGGGTAAGGTGACTAGGCATCAGAATATAAGATAAACAGAGTAGCAGCAGCTTGTATGTGAGTGGGTGTGTGTAGAGTCAGTATAAATGTATGTGCATGTTGATTGGAGTCCACCTGTGGTAAAGTGAGCAGATGATGGAATGAGTGAGTGTGTAGGGCCCTGTGATTGTGCATAGAGACAAAAATTAAAGGTCAGTGAGGATACAGGGTTAACTCTGATAGTCCATGCAGCTATTTTGTTAGCTATTTATCAGTCTTATTGCTTGGGGATAGAAGCTGTTCAAGAGCCTGTTGGTGCCAGACTTGATACACCCGGTACCGCTTGCCGTGCGGAAGCAGAGAGAATAGTGTATGGCTTGGGTGGTTGGAGTCTTTAACGATTTTCCAGGCCATCCTACCACACCGCCTGATGTTGATGTCCTGGATGGCAGGGAGCTCGGCCCAAGTTATGTACTGGGCTGTCCGCACCACCCTATGTAGCGCCATGGGATTGAGGGCGGTGCTGTTGCCATATCAGGCAGTGATGAGCCAGTCAAAATGCTTTCAATGCTGTAGAACTTTTTGAGGATTTGAGGCCCCATGCCAAACTTTTTCAACCTCCTGAGGGGGAAGAGGCGCTGTCATGCCATTTTAAGTCTTTAGTGATTTGAACACCAAGGAACTTGACGCTCTAGACCTGCTCCGCTGCGGCCCTGTCGATGTGGATGGGGGCGTGCTCGCCCCCCCCCCTTCCTGTAATCCACGATCAGCTCCTTGCTCTTACTGACGTTGAGGGAAAGGTTGTTGTTCAGGTCACTGACCTCCTCCCTGTAGGCTGACTCATCTTCGCCGGTGATCAGGCCTCCCACCGTCGAGTCGTCAGCAAACTTGATGATGGTGTTGGAGCCATGCGTGGCCACACAGTCGTGGGTGAACAGGAGGGAGTACAGGAGGGGACTAAGCACATACCCCTGTGGGGCCCCTGTCTTGAGGGTCAGCATGGCGGAGGTTATGTTGCCTACCTTCACCACCTGGGGTTGGCCTTTCAGGAAGTCCAGTATCCAGTTGCAGAGGGAGGTGTTCATACCCAGAGTCCTAAGCTTGGTGATGAGCTTGGAGGGGACAATGGTGTTGAACGCTGAGCTGTAGTCAATGAAAAGCATTCTCACATACGTATTCCTCATATCTAGGTGGGTGAGGGCAGTGTGGAGAGCAATTGAGATTGCGTCATCTATGGATCTGTTGGGGCAGTATGCAAATTGGAGTGGGTCTGGGATGGTGGAGTTAATGTGTGCCATAACCAGCCTCTCAAAGCACTTAATGATTACAGAAGTTAGTGCTACAGGGTGGTAGTCATTGTGGCATGAAGCCTTAGAGTTCTTGTGGACAGGAATGATGCTGGTCATCTTAAAACGTGGGGATTACAGACTGGGACAAGGAGAGGTTGAGTATTACTGTGAATATGCCTGCCAGCTTTTCTGCGCATGCTCTGAGAACGTGCCCTGGAATACCGTCGGTCCCTGCGGCCTTGCGGGTGTTGACCTGATTAAATAACTTTTTCACGTCGGCCTCGGCGTGCGACATCACCCTCTGGGTCGGTGACGGCCCTCACACCCGGCACGATTTTGTTGTCAAAGCGTGCATAAAATGCATTGAGTTTGTCTGGTAGAGAGGCATCGTTGGGCAGCTCACGGTTGGGTCTTCCTTTGTAATCCGTAATGGACTGTAGCCCCTGCCACATACAGCGGGTGTCGGAGCCTGTGTAATATGATTCGACCTTATTCCTATATTGTCCTTTTGCTCGTTTGATGACTCTGCGGAGGTCATAGCGGGACTTATTGTACTTTTTCCTGTCCACGGTGGTAGCCTCAGGGTTGTCTATGATAGTTTTATGTGTGGTAGCCCTGTCCTTTAGTTTAGCGCCAACCTCCGTGTTAATCCAGGGTTTTTGATTGGGGAAGCAGCGAACCCTCACCGTGGGGACAACGTCGCCAATACATTTTCTAATGAAGCCAGTAACTGAGGTGGTTAGCTCGTCAATGTTATCGGCGGCGTCTCGAAACATATTCCAGTCAGCTCTAGTAAAGCAGTCCTGTAGCATAATCTCTTATTCTGGTGACCATTCCTCAACGGAGTGAGTCACGGGTACTTCCTGTTTGAATTTCTTCTCATAAGCAGGAGTACGGAGTCATGATCTGATTTGCCGAATGGCGGACGAGGGAGGGCCTTGTATGCTTGCTTGTGGGTAGAATAACAGTGGTCTAGGACTTTATCGCCCCTAGTGGCGTTGGAGACATGTTGATGAAAGTTGAGCATCACGTGTTTTAGTGACGCATAATTAAAATCGCAGGCAGCTAGAAAAGCAGCCTCTGGTTGTTCGTTAAGTGCCAGCTTGTTATTTATCTTATCCTCAGGTGGAATGTATACAACAGTCACGATAACAGCTGAAAACTCCCTCGGTGGGTAGAAGGGTCGGCATTTGACCATCAGGTATTCCAAGACCGGTGAACAGTGGTCGACACTTCCACCACACTGGAGTTGGAGTTGATGTAGAGGCAAACCCCTCCCCGCCTCGATTTCCCCGACTCCACTGTCCTGTCTGCCAAGTGAATGGAGAATCCATTGAGTTGGATATCCATGGGGGGTATCTTGTCCAAGAGCCATGTTTCAGAAAAGCAAAGAATATTGCAGTTTCGAGAGTCCTGTTGTTAGCAAATCGGCAATCGGAGGTCATCTGTCTTATTATCGAGGCCAGTAGAATGGAGGGGAGGTGGCCGGTTTTCCCTTTGCCTTAATCTCGCCAGGATCCCCCCTTCTTGCCTCTGTAATGCCGCCGCTTCCTCTTGGCACTGTATATGTTAAAGCCAAGTCTTGAAAAGTTTACATTGGTGCGTGCTGTTGCATGAATTTATGCATGGTAAACTACATAACATTTTCCTCTTTGTAATATCTTTCAGGAGCATTAGAGTGGACGCCCATCTAATGAAGATTTTGGAATCATTGAGATGATGAAAACAGAACTATTAACAGTACTATTGAGGTTTCTAAAGTATATTTTCAACACTTTGCGGCTTACCTTTCCTTTTTGTAATGTACTAGCTATAGAATAACAAAAAATAATTAACATATTTTTTTCTTTTTTTTTACCTGAAAAAACTGATATTTTACTGGGCAATTTGGAATACCCTCTGGTCTTGAGATTAACAATTTTTTTTTTTTTATCAAACTTGAACTTAAAATGTATCGATGTGGCTTTGAACAAAATGCAGTATAATCTATTTTGTCTAGTTTTAGCAATAAAATGGTATTGGCTTAGCAGTCTTGAGTATTGATTGTAATGGCAGTTTTTGTTTTTGTGAACTATAATGTTTTAAGCATGTGTTTGTGCTTCTTTTGATTTGTGTTTTTACGTAGAAATTGTTTTATGTTTAGAGATTGAAATGTAATGTATTATTGTTGGAAAATAGGTTTTCTTTTGTACTAAATTCCTGGTATGGTGTCTAATTTCTTATTTAATCCTGTTATTCTTCTGTGTTATTGTTTTGTTTTCTGTTCAGGGAGGTGCAATATCTCATTTCGGTTTGGAGACAAATATGTTGACAAATATGAGTTCTTATTCCTACATTAGAAATCTTAGGTTTAAGCCTAAGTGTAATAAATGCTTATCAAATTGATCTGTTAGTGGGGTTATTATTATGAGTTTGATTTAATCTTATGTATGTAGTATCCTTATGTACATGGGTATTTAAGTATATTTGTTGAATAAGGATTGTTTGTGTAGTTTTCACATGGATGCTCTCCCAATTTTCTGTATTCACTGCTCAAATATGGTAAATATGTTTCGAAATTTGATGTTGCATCTCTCACCAAGTGCAAATATAAACCCAGTATACGCTCTGTGCTCAAGACTGCTAAGCCTCTCTTTCATTCTACTTGTTAAAAATGCTTGTTTTTGTATGGCAAATGTAAGTGTGTACCCGCTAGCTTCCACAATATCCCAACCAGTACACTCTGTTACTCGCTAACATGATTGTTTTTGTGTGAGCAAGAATGTATGCTATGATTTGTTACATGATTACTGTCTCTACTATATTTTCTAATGACAAGGCATACTGTATCCTCAGATTTTTTTAGAAATGTTTTCTCATATGCACAGCTAATGATGTATTTAAAAGTAGAGTAATTTTTTTGTTTCTGGGGCAGTTGATACCATTTGGGCTATTGTAAAGCACATTCCTGTTTTGAAATGTTTGCTGCCTTTTCAATGGCAAATTAGCTTAACTGCAGAGATACCCAGAGAGCCATATCACTGGACTAACAAGTTCATCGTTCTGTAGCATACAGTGTGATTTAGATACCTTAAGTGTAAAGTTTTATATGCCATAAACATGAATAGAGGCAATATATATTCTCACTAGTTTATTTCTATGCTTTCTCTACTCTTTGACTCAAAGTAATTTGCCACAAAAGCTTTTGTGGTGAAAATATAGAATCTTTATTTTTGTACTGTTAAAAAGTTAACTGCACCGGTATGAAGTATAATGATTTGTCAATCTCCCTACCCGTTTTCTTTGTTGCTGTGTACCCTGCTTCAATTAAATCTAAACTCCAAGATTGAGTATGAATTTACCTCTTCTTTCAGAAGCATTATTTTATTTTTTCCAGATATGAAAGGACATGATGATGTGGACAGCAAATGTAATGACACATTTTCTGCCAGAAAAAAAAAAGCATAAGTGTTATGTGTTTACAGGTCTGTCATTCTTAAATTAATCAATTAGCGAAATGCATGCCCTCATTCACTCCCTCGTGCATTAAAACACATTAGCAAAAAAAGTTGTAGAAGTCTGTCGAATTGCGGCAGATGGTCATGTGTTTCGAAAGAGAATGGGTGTGTCCGAAATGCCAGCCTATTCCCTACATAGTGCACTACTTTTGACCATAAGGCTCTGGTCAAAAGTAGTGCACTTGGCCGGCCCTGGGCATAAGCGGACGCTTAGGGCCCCCGGTCGCTCTGGGTCCCCAAAAAAACATCATAGTGCCTTCAGAAAGTATCCATACCCATTGACAGCCTGAATTCAAAATTGATTCAATAGATTTTTTTCTCTCACCCATCTACACACAATACCCCATAATGACTAAGTGAAAACATGGTTTTGTTGCTTATTTATTGATAATGAAATGCAGAAATATCTAATTTACATAAGTATTCACACCCCTGAGTCCATACTTTGTAGAATATGGGTAAGTCTCTAAGAGCTTTCCACACCTGGATTGTGCAACATTTGCCATTAAAAATTAAAGATTTTCAAGTAGATTTAAGTCAAAACTGTAATTCGACCAGGAACATTCACTGTCTTGGTAAGCAACTCAAGTGTAGATTTGGCCTTCTGTTTTAGGTTATTGTCCTGCTGAAAGGTGAATTCATCTCCCAGTGTCTGATGGAAAGCAGACTGAACCAGGATGCCTTTTTAGGAAGGACGCATGTGTCTTTGTAGTGAGTGGGTGTATTGATACACCATCCAAAGTGTAATTAATAACTTCACTATGCTCAAATGGATATGTAATGTCTGCTTTAAAAAATTTGACCCATCTACAAATAGGTGCCCTTCTTTCCTAGGCATTGGAAAACCTCTGTCGTCTTTGTGGTTGAATCTGTGTTTAAAATTCACTGCTTGACTGAGATGAAAGTCAAAAAAATGTCAACACTAATATTACACACAGTAATAACAAAGGGGTTGAACGCTTTTTATTAATTTTGAAAAACATAATTCCACTTTAAATGACATTATGGGGTATTGTGTGTGTGTGTATACTATTAAATATTGATTTAATCCATTATAAATTCTGTCTGTAACATAACATGTGGGAAAAGTCATTGGGTGTGAATACTTACTGAAGGCACTGTATATAACAGCCTCCACTCTTCTGGGAAGGCTTTCCACTAGATGTTGGAACATTGCTGCGGGAACTTGCTTCCATTCAGCCGCAAGAGCATTAGTGAGTGTTGGGCACTGATGTTGGGCGATTAGGCCTGGCTCACGGTTGGCGTTCCAATTCATCCCAAAGGTGTTCGATTGGGTTCAGTGGCCTAGCGATTGGGTTCAGGTCAGGGCTCTGTGCAGGCCAGTCAACTTCTTCCACACCGATCTAGACAAACCATTTCTGTATGGACCTTGCTTTGTGCAAGGGGGCATTGTCATGCTGAAACAGGAAAGGGCCTTGCTCAAACTGTTGCCACAAAGTTGGAAGCACAGAATCGTCTAGAATGTCATTGTATGTTGTAGGGTTAAGATCTCCCTTTACTGGAACTAAGGGGCCTAGTCCGAACCATGAAAAACAGCCCCAGACCATTATTCCTCCTCCACCAAACTTTACAGTGGCCACTATGCAACTGGCATCCGCCAAACACAGATTCATCACTCCAGAGAATGCGTTTCCACTGCTCCAAAGTCCAATGGCGGCGAGCTTTACCCCACTCCAGCAGACGCTTGGCATTGCGCATGGTGATCTTATGCTTGGAAACCCATTTCATGAAGGTCCCGACGAACAGTTCTTTTGCTGACGTTGCTTCCAGAGGCAGTTTGGGACTCGGTAGTGAGTGTTGCAACTGAGGATATTTTTTTTATTTTTTAGAAATACCTTATTTACAGTGGGGAGAACAAGTATTTGATACACTGCCGATTTTGCAGGTTTTCCTACTTACAAACCATGTAGAGGTCTGTCATTTTTATCATAGGTACACTTCAACTGTGAGAGACGGAATCTAAAACAAAAATCCAGAAAATCACATTGTATGATTTTTAAGTAATTAATTTGCATTTTATTGCATGACATAAGTATTTGATCACCTACCAACCAGTAAGAATTCCGTCTCTCACAGACCTGTTAGTTTTTCTTTAAGAAGCCCTCCTGTTCTCCACTTATTACCTGTATTAACAGCACCTGTATGAACTCGTTACCTGTATAAAAGACACCTGTCCACACACTCAATCAAACAGACTCCAACCTCTCCACAATGGCCAAGACCAGAGAGCTGTGTAAGGACATCAGGGATAAAATTGTAGACCTGCACAAGGCTGGGATGGGCTACAGGACAATAGGCAAGCAGCTTGGTGAGAAGGCAACAACTGTTGGCGCAATTATTAGAAAATTGAAGAAATTCAAGATAATGGTCAATCACCCTCAGTCTGGGGCTCCATGCAAGATCTCACCTCGTGGGGCATCAATGATCATGAGGAAGGTGAGGGATCAGCCCAGAACTACACGGCAGGACCTGGTCAATGACCTGAAGAGAGCTGGGACCACAGTCTCAAAGAAAACCATTAGCAACACACTACGCCGTCATGGATTAAAATCCTGCAGCACACGCAAGGTCCCCCTGCTCAAGCCAGCGCATGTCCAGGCCCGTCTGAAGTTTGCCAATGACCATCTGGATGATCCAGAGGAGGAATGGGAGAAGGTCATGTGGTCTGATGAGACAGAAATAGAGCTTTTTGGTCTAAACTCCACTCGCCGTGTTTGGAGGAAGAAGAAGGATGAGTACAACCCCAAGAACACCATCCCAACCGTGAAGCATGGAGTTGGAAACATAATTCTTTGGGTATGCTTTTCTGCAAAGGGGACAGGATGACTGCACCGTATTGAGGGGAGGATGGATGGGGCCATGTATCGCGAGATCTTGGCCAACAACCTCCTTCCCTCAGTAAGAGCATTGAAGATGGGTCGTGGCTGGGTCTTCCAGCATGACAACGACCCGAAACACACAGCCAGGGCAACTAAGGAGTGGCTCTGTAAGAAGCTTCTCAAGGTCCTGGAGTGGCCTAGCCAGTCTCCAGACCTGAACTCAATAGAAAATCTTTGGAGGGAGCTGAAAGTCTGTATTGCCCAGCGACAGCCCCGAAAACCTGAAGGATCTGGAGAAGGTCTGTATGGAGGAGTGGGCCAAAATCCCTGCTGCAGTGTGTGCAAACCTGGTCAAGACCTACAGGAAACGTATGATCTCTGTAACTGCAAACAAAGGTTTCTGTACCAAATATTAAGTTCTGCTTTTCTGATGTATCAAATACTTATGTCATGCAATAAAATGCAAATGAATTACTTAAAAATCATACAATGTGATTTTCTGGATTTTTGTTTTAGATTCCGTCTCTCACAGTTGAAGTGTACCTATGATAAAAATGACAGACCTCTACGTGGTTTGTAAGTAGGAAAACCTGCAAAATCGGCCATGTATCAAATACTTGTTCTCCCCACTGTACATAAGTATTCAAACCCTTTGCTATGAGACTCGAAATTGATCTCAGGTGCATCCTGTTTCCATTGATCATCCTTGAGATGTTTCTACAACTTGATTGGAGTCCAACTGTGGTAAATTCAATTGATTGGACATGATTTGGAAAGGCACACACCTGTCTATATAAAAACCAATTCATGAGGTCGAAGGAATTGTCCGTAGAGCTCCGAAACAGGATCTTGTCGAGGCACAGATCTGGGGATGGGTACCAAAACATTTCTGCACTATTGAAAGTCCCCAAGAACACACTGGCCTCCATCATTCTTAAATGGAAGAAGTTTCGAACCACCAAGACTCTTCCTAGAGCTGGCCGCCCGGCCAAACTGAGCAATCATGGGAGAAGGGCCTTGGTCAGGGAGGTGACCAAGAACCCGATGGTCACTCTGACAGAGCTCCAAAGTTCCTCTGTGGAGATGGGAGAACCTTCCAGAAGGACAACCATCTCTGCAGCACTCCACCAATCAGGCCTTTATGGTAGAGTGGCCAGACAGAAGCCACTCCTCAGTAAAAGGAACATGACAGCCCGCTTGGAGTTTGCCAAAAGGCACCTAAAGGACTCTCAGACCATGAGAAACAAGATTCTCTGGTCTGATGAAACCAAGATTGAACTCTTTGATGTGAATGCCAACCGTCACGTCTGGAGGAAACTAGGCACAATCCCTACAGTGAAGCATGGTGGTGGCAGCATCATGCTGTGGGGAGGTTTTTCAGTGGCAGGGACTGGGAGACTAGTCAGGATCAAGGGAAAGATGAACGGAGCAAAGTACAGAGTTCCTTGATGAAAACCTTCTCCAGAGCATTCAGGACCTCCGACTGGGGCGAAGGCTCACCTTCCAACAGGACAACGACCCTAAGCACACAGCCACGACAACGCAGGAGTGGCTTCGGGACAAGTCTCTGAATATCCTTGAGTGGCCCAGCTAGAGCCCGGACTTGAACCCGATCTAACATCACTGGAGAGACCTGAAAATAGCTGTGCAGCGGCGCTCCCCATCCACCCTGACAGAGCTTGAGAGGATCTGCAGAGAATAATGACGACTCAAGGCTGTAATCGCTGCCAAAGGTGCTTCAACAAAGTACTGAGTAAAGGGTTTCAATAGTTATGTAAAAGTTATATTTCAGTTTGTTTGTAATACATTTGCAAAAATGTATAAAAACCAGTTTTTGCCATTATGGGGTATTGTGTGTAGATTGATGGGGGGGGGGGGGACATTTTCATACATTTTAGAATAAGGCTGTAATATAATAAAATGTGGAAAAAGTCCAGGGGTCTGAATACTTTCCGAATGCACTGTATAGTGTATCTATACTTGTAGTAATCATGACCAAATTACCAACTGCTCACGAAGGGCACGTGCCCCCGTTTATTTTGTTACTCACTCAGATATCTTATTGACATGGCATAAGTCATGGCAAAATGTGTGGAATTGCAGGAAATTAATTATCTTTAAAAAAAAAATGTTTTAGTCATTTCGCAAATGCTCCAGAGCTACTTACAGTGCGTTCATCTTAAGATAGCTAGTTGGGACAACCATATATCACAGGTATAGAAAATACATGTTTCCTCAGTGAAGTAGCTATCAGTAGAGTCAGCGCTAGAAAGGGGGGGGTCAAGTGCAAGTGTTGGTTCATTATTATTTTTATTTTTATTTTTGGGGGGGGGGGTTCGAGGTGAGGTGGAGGATAATTTAAGATACTGTTTGAAAAGATAGGGAAGATTTTTGCAAGATGGGCAGGGACTCTGCTGTCCTAGCTTCAGGGGGAAGCTGGTTCCACCTTTGGGTTGCCAGGACAGAGAAGAGCTTGGATTGGGCTGAGCGGGAGCTGCGCTCTCGTAGGGGTGGGAGGGCCAAGAGTACTGAGGTGGCAGAACGGAGTGCTCGTGTTGGGGTGTAGGGTTTGAGCATAGCCTGAAGGTAGGGGCTGTTCCTCTTGCATTTCTGTAGGTAAGCACCATGGTCTTGTAGTGGATGCAAGCTTTGACTGGAAGCCAGTGGAGTGTGCAGAGGAGCGGGGTGACATGAGAGAACGTGGGAAGGTTGAAAACCAGGCAGCTGCAGTGTTCTGGATAAGTTGCAGGGGTTTGATGGCACAAGCGGGGAGCCCAGCCAACAGTCAGTTGCAGGAGTCCAGACAGGAGAGGACACGTGCCTGGATTAGGACCTGCGCCGCTTCCTGTTAGAGGTACTGTCGAACTCTACAGATGTAGTAGAGCATGAAGCTGCAGGAGCGAGTCACTGCTTTGATATTTGCAGAGAACGACAGGGTGTTGTCCAGGGTCAAGCCAAGGTTCTTTGCACTCTGGGAGGGCAACATTGTGTTCTCAACTATGATGGAGAGGTCTTTGAGCGGGCAGGCCTTCCCCGGGAGGAAGAGCAGCTCCGTCTTGTTGAGCTTGAAGTGGTGGGCCGATATCCAAGTTGAGATATCTGCCAGGCATGCAGAGATTGGTGTCAGAAAGTGGGAAGGAGAAGTTGAGTGTCATAACAATGACAGGAGAGACCATGTAAGGATATGACGGAGCCAAGTGACTTGGTGTATAGAGAGAAGAGGAGAGGGCCTAGAACTGAGCCCTGGGGGACACCAGTAGTCAGAGTATGTGGTGCAGACACAGATCCTCTCCACGTCACCTGGTAGGAGCGGCCTGCCAGGTAGTATACAATCCAAGAGTGTGCAGAGCCTGAGACGCCCAGCCTTGAGAAGGTGGAGAGGAGGGTCTGATGGTTCACGGTGTCGAATGCAGCAGATAGATCTAGGAGGATGAGAACAGAGGAGAGAGAGTCAACTTTGGCAGGGCGGAGAGCCTACGTGACACAGATAAGAGCTGTCTTGGTTGAGTGACCCGTCTTGAAGCCTGACTGGTTAGGGTCAAGAACATCGTTCTGAGAGAGAAATCGAGAAATTTGATCAGAGACCGCACGCTCAAGTGTTTTGGAAAGGAAAGAAAGAAGGGATACAGGTCTATAGTTTTTGATGTCAGATGAGTCGAGTGTTGGTTTCTTGAGGAGGGGAGCGACTCGGGCCATTTTGAAGTCAGAGGGGACACAGCCACTGGTCAAGCGTGAGTTGATGAGGGAAGTGAGGAATGGGAGGTCTCCAGAAATGGTCTGGAGGAGGGGATGGGGTCGTCAAGCAAATAACTGCCGGTCTCACTGTAATTGACCGTTAATTAACATAAACACATTTAGCATCTCCTGGCTTCCACACACAGCCTACAAGCCACTGATGCAGACCTTTGGAACATCTACGGTTTAGAAAGTCAAATAAATCCATTTAATATAGCCTACACAGACTACATTTTCTTTAGACCTTTTTCAGAAGAACAGAATAGCATACTCTGAGTTGTGCTTATGTTAGGCCCTGATCTGGCTATGCCATATGGCTCTGGGCTACACTAGTTCATTTAGCAGACAAGATTTGCTTAGAATTAGGTGGCATTATTTTATATTATTTTATAGTATGAAGAATATAATTCTCTAAACGATTTGAGGGAGTGAGCATATGCGGCTATTCTGTGTTGAGTGGTTAACAAATAAACAGGTCCTCCTATTTGCTTAATTAGTTATTTATGCAACTTAAGTTGTGATACAAACGTTGGGCTATGTTTTGATTTTTAATATATTCTAAGGCTGCATGACTCTAATGATGATTTGAAAAAAGTCGCATGAGAGGCATGAACTCCGATTAGTTTTTTGCGCAGGCTGCACACACTTCATCAGTCTCTCATTCACAATTTGACATGAATTTCCTGGCGGCATCCCCTTTGTGTGGCCGTAATGCCCCCTAAAAAAATCCATGCCTTTTGCGGCCAGTGGCCGTTGTGCCCTTGGGCTGAATATAGTAATTATTATTCCTTTCTCCCGGCTGCGTGTCCCCGAAACACCTCTAACTCACATGGCTCTCTCAGATATCTCAATTCTTATTAGCCAATGCCCGTCACGTGATCGGGTCCTTCTCACAGGCTAAAAGTGAAGACAGACACATCGGGGACGCAACTTATCTAATTCCGAAGCGCATATTGAATTTGTTGGAAGAACTGTCCACATTTACTTTTCGTCAGCCAACAAGATGAGTAGGCCTAACAAACAGCAAAAGCACTAGCCTATGTCAATCTACTATACCCCGTATTACAAAAGTTGACCTATTCTGTGCGAGAGAGAAATATTCCAGGCATAGTCTGGTACAGTTGTGGGATGTGATAGATCCCAAATTAGTACAACCACTAGCATCAAAAAACCTTTTAAAAGCATTGAGGCTGACGCAACAGATCAGAACGTTTAGCTTAAAATGTTGATAAACTATTAGGCTATTTCTTCAAATTATATGCGCAGCAATGCGCACACGGCCATAGGCTATAAGCGCGAATGTTCCAAAATGCAATCAATTAGCGGGAAAACACCTTGTAATGCATGTAATGCTTTTATTATAAAGGTGCATTTTTATGGTAAATTATCTTCCCCAAACTTGAAACCCACACGCTGCGTATGTATTCCAGTTAGGCTCTACACCCGTTGTAAAGTGGATTAATGTAATTAATTTTAAGAATTTATTTGGCCACTTTAGTTGTGATACAAACCTATAGGCCAGGTTACATATACTAAATAATATATGTGTGAAATTTGTTTTGACTTAGAATGGACCACTATCATGCAACTGTATTGAAACAGGGACAGGGTACAAAAAAAAATGTAATCTATGCACTTAAATAGCGAATGGAGGATGCTTTTCCCATGGTTCATTTTCATGCCAGCCAGGTAGGCTATATATTCCTGTTGTAAAGAGAAGCAATTGCTTAATATTAGGAAAGTTGAGAAATAAATATAGTAGGTCTAGCCTATAGAAAGCTGATGGCATCCTCTTTTAAATAGAGGCCATCACTCTGTTTGTCGTGCAATTGCATAGCCTATAGAAATTTTGCGCAACATCAGCTCATGGGCTGTCATGAGGTGTTTGATTAGATTTTTGATGGCATTTGCATTGATGTCAGAGGGATTAGAGGGACAATAGAGTGCTGACTACCAGGCAGTTAGCAAGTTTGGTAGGCTACTAATGACCATCAGCAGCATCAGAGCTTAGAGAAACCTAATGAATCATTAATTGACTAAACGGTCACGTGGAATTTGACTTTCCTCATGACTCGTGACTGCCGGTGTGGCGGTAATACGGTAACCGTAACAGCCCTACGCATGACCATCTGGGTAGGGGCTGAATGGTTAGGGTTGGAGGAAAGGTAGACATAAAAGGAAAAGCCATTGTCAGGAAATGAGCTTATCAAGGTGTCAAGCTCATTGAGGAACTCTTCGAGGGCACCTGGTGGGCGATCGATGACAATGTTAAGCTTGAGCGGACAAGTGACAGTGACCGCATGGAATTCAAATGAGGAGATGGACAGGTGAGAGAGGGAGAAAAGAGAAAATCTCCAGGAGAAATGAGTAGACCTGTGCCACCACCGCAACGACCAGATTTCTCAATGAGAGAAAACGTAGTCAGATGAAGAAAGAGCAGCTGGAGTAGCAGTGTTCTCTAGGGTGATCCATGTCTCCGTCAGGGCCAAAAAGTCAAGGGACTGAAGGGCAGCATAGGCTGAGATGAACTCAGCGTTCTTGACCGCATGAGTTGTGTGCGCAGTGTACACTATTAGAAGGGTTGCAGCCAAGGGGTGGGGAGCGTCTGTAAAGCCTACAGGGAGAGGAGCAGCCAAGGGGTGGGGAGCGTCTGTTAAGCCTACAGGGAGAGGAGCAGCCAAGGGGTGGGGAGCGTCTGTAAAGCCTACAGGGAGAGGAGCAGCCAAGGGGTGGGGAGCGTCTGTAAAGCCTACAGGGAGAGGAGCGAACTGGGATGGAAAACACACACATAGTTGCCAAAGCTACAAAAACAGCAAAGATGAGATCTGAAAATAACTAGGTAAGATACTCAAGTGAGAGAGTGGTGTGGAGCCTTCCTCAAATAACTTGGCAGATCCGTCTTTCTTTCGGTGACGGTCTGAGTTTTGCGACGCGACCGCCACTTACAGCTGCCGCTGAGAAACCATGCGAGACTGAATTACTAACACTAATTGCTGATTGCCTAGGAGAGATGAAACCACTCCCCCTCCAATACAGCCACTGATTACCAAAACAAGTCACAAATTGCCCCTTAATCCTGGTTGATGTGTCAACAACTGTCTGCAAATTGTGAGCAGTCAGCAGTTCATACACCAAGTAGGCCACAGGGAAGACAGGCAGCACTTAAAGTAGATGGCCCTAGCTAGCAAAAAGACAGTACTAGACCACAACAGATAAAGACAAAAACAAGTATACGTATCACTCCTGGAGTTATCAGGAGTCCTCTAGTTATACAATTTTAAAATTATTTCAGCCCCATGGCAAAATGTGTATAATTGCAGGAAATTAACTTTAAAAAGTATGTTTTATTCTCTCCGCTGTCAAGAGGGAGGCCACTAAAATGTTTTGCCCGCGAGGCAAAACATTGTAAATAAGGATGAGCCAGCATTTATTTTGTGTACCCCTAAAGTAGCTGACACAGATTTAAGATTTAACTGTTGCTGGAGGCAGGGTTCGCACAAGGTGCTTGAGGTGCTTAAAGTACTTGAATTTGGCACTCTGAAATTCAAGTACTGGAATACCTTGAAAATCAGACACTTTCTCAAGTTGGTACTTGAAAAGTACTTGAATTACAATGAGAGGAGAACAGAAAATGATCAAATATGTTAATATAAAAAAGATTAGAAACCTTTATTGGTCTTGTGAATACATTTCCAGGCAGACTACTGAGTTTTATTTCCTCACGTGTTTCGCACTCTGGTTGCCAGGCAAGCTCGCTCATTTCACCCACACTGCCACTTACCCAGGCAGGTACAGAACTGACTGATTAGGCGCTGCCAAACGTCACATCGATAGCTAAAATGCCGGGCAAATGTAGATTCAAACCTGCCTGGCAGGATTTTGATGTTTATAAATGGTTTTGCCAGACCAATCCAGGGATGTAGTAAACTCAGTTTACGCTCCTTTTTATTTGTGAAATAGCGTTTACTCACCTTTTCTATTTGGTTAATTATCGTTGACCCACTTATTATTGCGTTCCCAGCTTTGATCAACGCTTAGAAAGCTTCTTGATCCGAGTTCTAATCGCACCTACCTCTATGAATGAGTGCAATCATGAATGATTCATGTATGCTCATTATGTTCGCCTGCTCCCACGGATTTGCTGCCTTAGCAGCGCATTCACTCACCACTCTGACGAATGGGAAACTCCGCCCATGACATCTACCTCAGCAAGTGGCAGAGAGATGTCGCTGACAGTGGGATTTTTTTTTTTTTTACATCCCTCGACTCGTGCCAACACACATCCCCCAAACAAAAACCCCCTGACTCTCGGAGAATGAGTGTACAACTGGTAAATATACAGTGGGGGAAAAAAAGTATTTAGTCAGCCACCAATTGTGCAAGTACTCCCACTTAAAAAGATGAGAGAGGCCTGTAATTTTCATCATAGGTACACGTCAACTATAACAGACAAATTGAGAAAAAAAATTCCAGAAAATCACATTGTAGGATTTTTTATGAATTTATTTGCAAATTATGGTGGAAAATAAGTATTTGGTCAATAACAAAAGTTTCTCAATACTTTGTTATATACCCTTTGTTGGCAATGACACAGGTCAAACGTTTTCTGTAAGTCTTAACAAGGTTTTCACACACTGTTGCTGGTATTTTGGCCCATTCCTCCATGCAGATCTCCTCTAGAGCAGTGATGTTTTGGGGCTGTCGCTGGGCAACACGGACTTTCAACTCCCTCCAAAGATTTTCTATGGGGTTGAGATCTGGATACTGGCTAGGCCACTCCAGGACCTTGAAATGCTTCTTACGAAGCCACTCCTTCGTTGCCCGGGCGGTGTGTTTGGGATCATTGTCATGCTGAAAGACCCAGCCACGTTTCATCTTCAATGCCCTTGCTGATGGAAGGAGGTTTTCACTCAAAATCTCACGATACATGGCCCCATTCATTATTTCCTTTACACGGATCAGTCGTCCTGGTCCCTTTGCAGAAAAACAGCCCCAAAGCATGATGTTTCCACCCCCATGCTTCACAGTAGGTATGGTGTTCTTTGGCTGCAACTCTGCATTCTTTGTCCTCCAAACACGACGAGTTGAGTTTTTACCAAAAAGTTATATTTTGGTTTCATCTGACATTCTCCCAATCATTTTACATTTACATTTTAGTCATTTAGCAGACGCTCTTATCCAGAGCAACTTACAGTTAGTGAATACATATTTTCTTTATACTGGCCCCCCGTGGGAATTGAACCCACAACCCTGGCGTTGCAAACGCCATGCTCTATCAACTGAGCTACATCCCTGCCGGCCATTCCCTCCCCTACCCTGGACAACGCTGGGCCAATTGTGCACCGCCCATGAGTCTCCCGGTCGTGGCCGGCTGCGACAGAGCCTGGATTCGAACCAGGATCTCTAGTGGCACAGTTAGCACTGCGATGCAGTGCCTTAGACCACTGCGCCACTCAGGAGTCAATCCTCTTCTGGATCTTCCAAATGCACTCCAGCAAACTTCAGACGGGCCTGGACATGTACTGGCTTAAGTAGGGGGACACGTCTAGCACTGCAGGATTTGAGTCCCTGGCGGTGTAGTGTGTTACTGATGGTAGGCTTTGTTACTTTGGTCCCAGCTCTCTGCAGGTCATTCACTAGGTCCCCCGTGTGGTTCTGGGATTTTTGCTCACCGTTCTTGTGATCATTTTGACCCCACGGGGTGAGATCTTGCGTGGAGCCCCAGATCGAGGGATATTATCAGTGGTCTTGTATGTCTTCCATTTCCTAATAATTGCTCCCACAGTTGATTTCTTCAAACCAAGCTGCTTACCTATTGCAGATTCAGTCTTCCCAGCCTGGTGCAGGTCTACAATTTTGTTTCTGGTGTCCTTTGACAGCTCTTTGGTCTTGGCCATAGTGGAGTTTGGAGTGTGACTGTTTGAGGTTGTGGACAGGTGTCTTTTATACTGATAACAAGTTCAAACAGGTGCCATTAATACAGGTAACGAGTGGAGGACAGAGGAGCCTCTTAAAGAAGAAGTTACAGGTCTGTGAGAGCCAGAAATCTTGCTTGTTTGTAGGTGACCAAATACATATTTTCCACCATAATTTGCAAATAAATTCATAAAAAATCCTACAATGTGATTTTCTGGAAAAAATAATCTAAATTTGTCTGTCATAGTTGACGTGTACCTATGATGAAAATTACAGGCCTCTCTCATCTTTTTAAGTGGGAGAACTTGCACAATTGGTGGCTGACTAAATACTTTTTTTCCCCCACTGTATTTGTTACACTGAATGTTATCAGATCTTCAACCAAAACCTAATATTAGATAAAGGGAACATGAGTGAACAACAACATTTGTATACTTATTTCATTGATTTACTTAGCAAAGTTATGCAACACCCAATGCCCCTGTGTGAAAAAGTAATTACCCCATTACACTCAATAACTGGTTGCACCACCTTTAGCTGCAATGACTGCAACCAAACGCTTTCTTGTAGTTGTTGATTAGTCTCACATCGCTGTGGAGAAATTTTGGCACACTCTTCCATGCAGAACTGCTTTAAGTCAGAAACATTTGTGGGTTTTCGAGCATGAACTGCTTGTTTCAGGTCTGCTTCAACACGTGTCAAACCCATTCCATGGAGGGCAGAGTTTCTGCGGGTTTTCGCTCCTCCCTTGTACTTGATTGATGAATTAAGATCAATAATTAGTAAGGAACTCCCCTCACCTGGTTGTATAGATCTTCATTTAAAGGAAAAACCAAAAACCCACAGACACTCTGCCCTCCGTGGAATGAGTTTGACACCCCTGTGCTACATCATCTCCATTGGGTTTAGTTCTGGACTTTGACTAGGCCATTCCAAAAGGGTATATTTGTTGCTTTTCAGCCATTCTGATGTAGAATTGCTTGTGTGTTTTGGATCATTGTCTTGCTGCATGACCCAGCTGCGGTTCAGCTTCAGCTCATGGACAAAGGAGCAAAGAAAAAAAGGGGACAAATACTTTTTCACAGCACTGTATGAATTTTCATATTTGTACTGTGTACTTGTGTCCTCAAAAGTGACTACACCTCTGCAATTTATAATTGTATTTTACCAGAATGGCAGTATAAGCATTACTAGGTATTGTTTATGGCCCTCTCATGATAAATAATTTTGGGTATGTCTATTTAGGTATGTCTATTTGGGTGGAAATCTACATTTTCACATTACATTTAACTGCTTTAAGGATGTTTTTATTAATATATTAACTCTCCACAGATTTTCCCTAATACGTTCCTTAAGGATGCCACTCCCCTTACTGAAAAAACAGGCTTCTGTCAAACATTTCTGTCAAAGCTTTGGTCAATTTGTCACAAATTTGCAGCAAGCTCATATTTTTTAACATGCTAATAATTTTTGGGGCAAACTGTTGTGGTAAATTTGCGGTAACTTCTGAACTTTTGGGAACAATTCTGGGAAACTCAGTATGAATATGCAAATTAGATCACATAACTTGAAATTAACTTATTTCTCAGAGAAAAAAACTAAACAACATGTCTTAACAGAAAAATAAACTTGAAATCATCAGCACGGTAATGAAGAAAATAGCAAAAACTTCACAACAATGCTTAAACCATGTTAGAGGATGACTTTTGAGGTCTGGGGAAAATCTAAGAAACATTGATTTTGAGTGTAGTTGCCCTTGAGAGCATGCCCTGCACTGTTGTTTGGTTAGCGGGTTTTCTGTAGTTCAGTAAGTAGCGCACATGTGATGTGATTCAGCCACCAAGGGAATGGGTGGAGTAAAAGGCCAGCAACACTCCGTATTATTCAGAGCCCCGTGAAATGACACCTATATTTACATTCTACAGACCCTAATCAAATCAAATCAAATTTTATTGGTCACATGCGCCGAATACAACAGGTGCAGACATTACAGTGAAATGCTTACTTACAGCCCTTAACCAACAGTGCATTTATTTTAAACAAAAAAAGTAAGAATAAAACAACAAAAAAAGTGTTGAGAAAAAAAGAGCAGAAGTGAAATAAAGTGACAGTAGGGAGGCTATATATACAGTAAAATAAAGTGACAGTAGGGAGGCTATATATACAGGGGGGTACCGTTGCAGAGTCAATGTGCGGGGGCACCGGCTAGTTGAGGTAGTTGAGGTAATATGTACATGTGGGTAGAGTTAAAGTGACTATGCATAAATACTTAACAGAGTAGCAGCAGCGTAAAAAGGATGGGGTGGGGGGGCAGTGCAAATAGTCCGGGTAGCCATGATTAGCTGTTCAGGAGTCTTATGGCTTGGGGGTAGAAGCTGTTGAGAAGTCTTTTGGACCTAGACTTGGCACTCCGGTACCGCTTGCCGTGCGGTAGCAGAGAGAACAGTCTATGACTAGGGTGGCTGGAGTCTTTGACAATTTTGAGGGCCTTCCTCTGACACCGCCTGGTATAGAGGTCCTGGATGGCAGGGAGCTTTGCCCCAGTGATGTACTGGGCCGTACGCACTACCCTCTGTAGTGCCTTGCGGTCAGAGGCCAAACAGTTGCCATACCAGGCGGTGATGCAACCAGTCAGGATGCTCTCGATGGTGCAGCTGTAGAATTTTTTGAGGATCTGAGGACCCATGCCAAATCTTTTTAGTCTCCTGAGGGGGAATAGGCTTTGTCGTGCCCTCTTCACGACTGTCTTGGTGTGTTTGGACCATGATAGTTCGTTGGTGATGTGGACACCAAGGAACTTGAAGCTCTCAACCTGTTCCACTACAGCCCCGTCGATGAGAATGGGGGCGTGCTCAGTCCTCTTTTTTTTCCTGTAGTCCACAATCATCTCCTTTGTCTTGGTCACGTTGAGGGAGAGGTTGTTGTCCTGGCACCACACGGCCAGATCTCTGACCTCCTCCCTATAGGCTGTCTCATCGTTGTCGGTGATCAGGCCTACCACTGTTGTGTCGTCGGCAAACTTAATGATGGTGTTGGAGTCGTGCCTGGCCATGCAGTCATGGGTGAACAGAGAGTACAGGAGGGGACTGAGCACGCACCCCTGAGGGGCCCCCGTGTTGAGGATCAGTGTGGCAGATGTGTTGTTACCTACCCTTACCACCTGGGGGCGGCCCGTCAGGAAGTCTAGGATCCAGTTGCGGAGGGAGGTGTTTAGTCCCAGGATCCTTAGCTTAGTGATGAGTTTAGAGGGCACTATGGTGTTGAATGCTGAGCTGTAGTCAATGAATAGCATTCTCACGTAGGTGTTCCTCTTGTCCAGGTGGGAAAGGGCAGTGTGGAGTGCGATAGAGATTGCATCATCTGTGGATCTGTTGGGGCGGTATGCAAATTGGAGTGGGTCTAGGGTTTCTGGGATTATGCTGTTGATGTGAGCCATGACCAGTCTTTCAAAGCACTTCATGGCTACAGACGTCAGTGCTACGGGTCGGTAGTCATTTAGGCAGGTTATCTTAGAGTTCTTGGGCACGGGGACTATGGTGGTCTGCTTGAAACATGTTGGTATTACAGACTCAGTCAGGGACATGTTGAAAATGTCAGTGAAGACACTTGCCAGTTGGTCAGCACATGCTCGGAGTACACGTCCTGGTAATCCGTCTGGCCCTGCGGCCTTGTGAATGTTGACCTGTTTAAAAGTCTTACTCACATCGGCTACAGAGAGCGTGATCACATAGTCATCTGGAACAGCTGGTGCTCTCATGCATGCTTCAGTGTTGCTTGCCTCGAAGCGAGCATAGAAGTGGTTTAGCTCGTCTGGTAGGCTTGTGTCACTGGGCAGCTCGCGGCTGTGCTTCCCTTTGTAGTCTGTAATAGTTTTCAAGCCCTGCCACATCCGACGAGCGTCAGAGCCAGTGTAGTATGATTCAATCTTAGACCTGTATTGACTCTTTGCCTGTTTGATGGTTCGTCGGAGGTCATAGCGGGATTTCTTATAAGCGTCCGGGTTAGAGTCCCGTTCCTTGAAAGCGGCAGCTCTACCCTTTAGCTCAGTGCGGATGTTTCCTGTAATCCATGGCTTCTGGTTGGGGTATGTACGTACGGTCACTGTGGGGACGACATCATCGATGCACTTATTGATGAAGCCAGTGACTGATGTGGTGTACTCCTCAATGCTGTCTGAAGAATCCCGGAACATGTTCCAGTCTGTGCTAGCAAAACAGTCCTGTAGCTTAGCATCTGCGTCATCTGACCACTTTTTTATTAACCGAATCACTGGTGCTTCCTGCTTCAGTTTTTGCTTATAAGCAGGAATCAGGAGGATAGAGTTATGGTCAGATTTGCCAAATGGAGGGCGAGGGAGAGCTTTGTATGCGTCTCTGTGTGTGGAGTAAAGGTGGTCTAGAGTTTTTTTCCCTCTGGTTGCACATTTAACAACCCTACTGAGTATTCCCTACAATACTCTTACAGTGGCACCCAGTATAGTTCTCACACCAAGCCAATATGTATTCCATATACAGTGATTCGCATTGGGGGGGCATTTATTTGACCTTGGAACATGTCTTAAAACCCAAATTTTATGCAAATGACACTTCAATATGAACAAAACAAATATGAATCATTGTTAATGTTTACACAGTTATTTTTCATACATCATGAATGGTTGACATTTTCCTACTGTAACGTGGGGGACTTTTATTTTAAACATTTCAGAAATTCCGTGACCCAGGAAGTACTTTTTTGTGTTGCTGACGAGACACTGATCATGTGATGAATTTGCAAATCAAATGCCCACTTGTGCTGCCAATGGACAGCGACAAACAAGTAAGTTAACCTTTATTTATTGTAATTTAAATGAGTTTGTAGTAGATAAGTGTTCAGTTAGATTACATTCTGTAGCTACCTCAATCGTTATTTCAACCAGCAGGCTCAGATAAATACAAATCACCCTAGATACAACCATGTCTCATAGTCACGTCATGAGATTTGTAAATGAAAGAGGAATATAATAATATGAATTGAATGGAGTTTCCCATCTTCCCATTTAGAGTTTCTGGTGCAGCACAGAAATGCCCTTATCCAGATGGTTTGACAAAGGCATCTTCTAACAGACCTGCTAACTTTCTTTGTTGTTACTTTAAGGTTGGAACCAACATGCAGTACCTCCAGCAGGAAAAGAGGCAATAACCATTCGTCCGCGAGCTCAGGAACAAGCTACATTATTCACAGCCCTATGTAATTTTCAATGGAATTGAATGTTGAATTTCTAATAATTAGTATTGCTTACATTTCAGAACATACATCACAGCACGTCAGAGAATTGTCCGCAATGTACAAGAATATATACTTTTTTTAAACAACACATTGAAACAAATCCCTATTTTCTAAGTATGTATTATTTCATAATAAGATTTCATAAAGTATGATTGATTAAATTATTTCATGAACCAAACAGTCCAAACATCAGAATAAAGCCTCAGCTGAACTTTATGTGCACACTCAGATTGCAATCTCATAAAAACAAAGCATGCGTGCGTGTGACAATGTGTTTCTGAAGTGGTTTTAACTCAGATCTGTCATCAGACAGTGCCAGTGCAAATCAATAGATATTCACATTCACTGACACACTTCAGCTATCTTAGGTGACAGCACATACAAATCACACTGCTTTGCCATACAATAATGGTCTACATTTGGGTCGTATCAAAACATTGTTACACAGAGAACAAGTGCAAAATATAACGTTTGAAGGTCACTCTACTAAGGACATGGACTAATGACTGTCATTACTTAAGTAATAACTATACTTAATTCAAAAAGCACTTTTCACAGTTCCCGAAATATAACATTTGTATTTAAAATAAATTGTTGTAATAGAATGAAAGTATAGCGGAATGCGCTTCAGCCCAGCTTGAACAACAAATGTCATTATATATTAATCATACAAATATACAAAGATGTATGTGCAACAGTAGTTGAACTAAAGGCAAACAAGCACATTCGCTACAGTAGGCAAAAAGCAGGCACAAAAACAAACAGTCAATTTAACAGGGCTATAAATAGTGCCTTAAGAGCATATTAGCATTGCAATATGATGGGGAAGGGTAAAGGGGATGCCTAGTCAGTCGCAAAACTGAATGCATTCTACTGAAATGTGTCTACTGCATTTAACCCAACCCCTCTGAATCAGAGAAACACTCATGGCTTATCCATCCATTGATCTATTAATTCTAACTACATATAAGAGCTGCCCCCTTCTATTACAATTGCTGGATTTTAGAATCCAAACAATGAAATGTTCTCAATCCCTGAGGAAAAAGAAAACATTTCAGAGAACCAATCAAACCCTGTCGCACAATTTATGAGCAAATATGGTATTATCAAACAGCCTCCTTTCCAGACCATTGTGGTCACAACTCTCCCTGCGCTGAGTCACATAGGTCGTGTCAGCCAGGCTATTTAATCAAAGCAAACAGAATAAAATTAAAGTCTAATGTTTTCGTAAACAATTTAACCCACCATGCCTGGAGTATTCAGCAGACGCGGATACTCTTGGACTATCTCAGCTGTCTTGGCCCCATTCTGTCTGGTCAACTGAGCCCTCTGGATCGTGGTCTATTTTGTGTACTCCGCAACTTGGTTTTCCCGGCCAGATGTTGTTGTTCAGCCACTACACTTATCCACCATTGTTCAGTGGTACCTGTGGTAAATTCAATTGACCAAGATGAAACTCCTTGGCCTGAATGCCAAGCGTCATGTCTGGAGGAAACCTGGCACCATCCCTACGGTGAAGCATGGTGGTGGCAGCATCATGCTGTGAGGATGTTTTTCAGCGGTAGGGACTGAGAGACTAGTCAGGATCGAGGGAAAGGTGAATGGAGCAAAGTACAGAGAGATTCCTTGATGAAAACCTGCTCCAGACCGCTCAGGACCTCAGACTGGGACGAAGTTTCACCTTCCAACAGGACAACGATCCTAAGCACACAGCCAAGACAACGCAGGAGTGGCTTCAGGACAAGTCTCTGAATGTCCTTGAGTTGCCCAGCCAGAGCCCGGACATGAACCCGATCTAACATCTCTGGAGAGACCTGAAAACTGTTTTTGATTTGTCATTATAGGGTATTGTGTGTAGATTGATGAGGAAAAAACTATTTAATCAATTTTAGAATAAGGCTGTAACGTAACAAAATGTGGAAAAAGTCAAGGGGTCTGAATACTTTCCGAATGCACTGTAATAGGACTTGAAACACACATCCAGTGCCCCAAGCAATGTACCTTGCTCCAATGCCTCTTCACTAATGACTGTAAACACCTGTGAGCAGTCCCCAAGAGCCAACACAAATGGGTAGGTTCTGGTCACCTTCGCCTGGCGCAGGTACTCAACCATGTTGGTCCCAACCTGTTAGATAGAAATCATTCGATTTTAGAATATGAGGACTTGTGCAAAGCATGGAGGCACACTGACAATGCCATCACACACACTTTATTTTGTATATTTTATAGCCATTTACATCAATATAAACACACAATCCCTGTTTGATGCCTACATCTTCCATTCATTTGGGGCTGAGGCTCATAGGTTCATTTACACAACAATGTCTTGGAGTGTGCAGTTAACCAATTTTGGAATGCTGTTCCTTTCATTCAAGGTTTACAAATGTTATCTAATTTCCTCATCAATCTCCCTATGCCTATCCACTATTTAAACTTACAGGCTGCAAGTCAATGAAGGTCTTTCTGGACTCTTCAAAGGTGGGTCAGAATGTCTTCCTGACAATCTTGTAGACTGGTGTTGGCAGGACCACTGGCAGAAGTCTTAAAGCGATGTTACTTATTAGTCAATAACTTGATTGTTTCAAGCAAAAAATAAATGAGCATCTGAGGCAGGGTCATTTCAAACTATACCTGCACTTCGAAGAGAAGATCTTGGGCCTGCTTTTCTCAGCTGGCAAAGCAAAAATGTTTGTCCTTGATGACCGCGATCGAGTTCTCAGTTTCCCCAAGCAGTCTGGGTTTAAAATTGAGAGGTCCTGGGCAATCTGTAGTAAAGCAGACAAACAATTGCTTTTCCATTGCAGTTAATAATTAGTCTGGCTAACACCTAATTCTCGAAGTCCTCCTGACCTCAGTCTGGAATGGCTCTTTGATGATGCCGGCACAATGTGTCAATAATGAAGGGGGCTGTGCTTTTACTGGTTGGCTCTCCTCTGTGTTTTTCTCCCTCAAACACCCACAAACACAGCCACACTCAGCCCCTGAGTGCTGCCCCCTTCTATTACAATTGCTGGATTTTAAAATCCAAACAATGAAATGTTCTCAATCCCTGAGGAAAAAGAAAACATTTCAGAGAACCAATCAAACCCTGTCGCACAATTTATGAGCAAATATGGTATTATCAAACAGCCTCCTTTCCAGACCATTGTGGTCACAACTCTCCCTGCGCTGAGTCACATAGGTCGTGTCAGCCAGGCTATTTAATCAAAGCAAACAGAATAAAATTAAAGTCTAATGTTTTCGTAAACAATTTAACCCACCATGCCTGGAGTATTCAGCAGACGCGGATACTCTTGGACTATCTCAGCTGTCTTGGCCCCATTCTGTCTGGTCAACTGAGCCCTCTGGATCGTGGTCTATTTTGTGTACTCCGCAACTTGGTTTGCCCGGCCAGATGTTGTTGTTCAGCCACTTGGTCATCTGGGCTGCCCTCTCACATTTGACTCTGTTGTGAATACAAAGTATTCAATGAATTATAAATTCCTTTTAACAATCAATTTTCAAACTACACAAATCTTTCAACATGTACCTGGCAAGACCCGTGTTTCCCCCCCCCCCACTCTCAAAAAGGAATTTCGCAGGTTTACTTACCCTCAAACTTTGGAAGCAAAGAGGCCAGGTTCCACTCATTCAACCCATCCTTTACAAAGCTGTCCATTGGCCTTGACCTCTGCATTTAAGTACAGAAGTAAAGAAATGTTAGAAACATAGCTAGTTAGCTATACCTGCAGTCATTTGCTGTCACGAACTCGGATACCTCCTGCGCCTCAACCTGTTCTTTTGGCCTGTTGTTTCCGAAGTGTTACTTTTTTTAAAGTGTTTGTGTCAACAACTGATAGCTAGGTAGCTAGCTAGGTTGCAATGGAACCTGCTTCGCCTGGAATGGCTAACGAAAGTTTCCAGCGCTGTAGAAACTGTGTTTATTACGCTCCTGTCCGGGACAATATTGACAATCCAGAGTTCCAATGCGGCAATTGTTTGCTAACGGAGGATTACGGGAACGAGGTGGCTATGCTTAGCAAGCAAATCTCAATTCTGCGCGAATTTATGGGGAAAATACAAACTGGAACTTTCTCGTTCTCAATTCCTATGGCAGGACGCCGCTCGGGCCTGATGGATGTTTCCCCGCCTTGTCATCTGTCCCTATCCGAATGGCCTGTGCTACCTGGAACTTTCCTGCCAAGGAAGTCGTCTCCATCTGCCTTTCCTCCTCCATCCTGTAGTGAAGTAGACAGAGAACAGCAAGAAGATTGTTCCAATCAGCGCTGGTCCCATGTCACAAGACGTGGAAACCAAAGGCAGCGGCATGCTGCTAAGCGGACGGGAGTATTGGCGAGAGGTTCAGAGCAGATTGACATAGGGAATAGATTCGATGCACTGGTGCCTGATCTACCTACCATCGCTGGGATTGCCTGTGTCTGCGACGGCGGTGCTGACTCCAACTACGCGGCTCCTTTCCCTCTCTCTGGATCTGACGGGACACTGCCTGCTGTGGGAGGTCTGGACCTATCGCTGGGAGCAGCGGGTGTATGCTATCCTGCTCCTTGTGGGCCTGTGAAAGGTTCAACAAATTGTGTGAGGGGTAGGAATAGGTGGATTTCTCCATTCCCTTCTCCGGCCATTGTATTGGGCAGTTCAATGGTGAGAAATGTTTCATTCACTGGAGCAAAAACTTTGTTATCCAGGAGCATGAGTACAGGACATCAATAAGCTGCTCACAAACATTTTAAACCAGCATCAGGAAATTTAGTCTATCATAGTTCATTTGGGATTCAATGACATTATGAAGGGCAGCTCAGAACAGCTGAAGATGAATTTTAAAGAACTGATTGGGTCACTGCTTGACACCAACAAACATTCTATGATTTCTGGCCCTCTGCCCTCCCTAAATCGTGGCACTGAATGGTACAGCAGACTTTTAGCCCTCCATAACTGGCTACGAGACTATTGCAGCTCTGTGGGTGTGACATTTATTGACAATTTTGATACCTTTTGGAAACAAAGCTTGTATTATAGGTTGGGACCCACCCAAATCATTTGTGTTGCTGGATCCTTTCACAGCATTATGAGGCTGCGTTGAGACAATTACTTATCAATGACCCAAGCCCAGCTCATTTAATCCCTACCATTGTGTCACTGAGTTGTCATAATGCTTCAGCAAATGTACATTATCCTAGGGGCGTTGGAAGACACAATGTAAGTAACCTAATTGATGTCCCTCTTACTGCACCGAATGCCTCTACTGATCCCACAGCTATTGTATACAGCAATCATGTGCCTATGAACCAGGGTGATACTGTTAGCACTGAGGTGGTGTGCCCTAATAGGAAGTCCACTGTTTGCAGCTGACCCTGCACTAACATAAATAACATGAGCATGTCTACTTCTGCTAAGCTTCCCAGTAAAGCAATGAAAACAATCAAGCATCCCAGAAAAGTGCTAAAAATAGCTACGTTAACATATGTAGCTTAAAAAATAAGGCTCATGAAATCAATAATTTGCTAGTAACAGATGACATTCATATTCTGACAATCTCTGAAACTCACTTAGATAATACATTTGATGATACAGTGGTAGGAATACATGGTTATAACATCTAGAGAAATACAGAAATGCCAAAGGCGGAGGAGTTGCCATTTATATTCAGAACGACATTCCTGTAAAGCTTAGAGAGGATCTCATGTTAAATACTGTTGAAGTAAAATGGCTACAGGGTCATCTGCTTCACCTAAAGCCCATTCTGGTGGGAAGCTGCTATAGACCACAAAGTGCTAACAGTCAGTATCTGGGTAACTGTGTGAAATGCTTGATAATGTATGTGATATCAACAGAGGGGTCTATTTTCTGGGTGATTTAAATATTGACTGGCTTTCATCAGGCTGCCCACTCAAGAGAAAACTTCAAACTGTAACTAGTGTCTGCAAACTGGTTCAGGTAGTTACAAACAGCACAGGAATTAAATCATCAACATGTATTGATCACATCTTTCCTAATGCTGCAGAAATGTGCTTTAAATCAGTATCCAAATTCATCGGTGATCAAAATATAGTAGCCATATCTAGGAAAACCAAAGTTTCAAAGGCTGGGTCTAATATAGTGTATAAGAGGTCATACAATAAGTTTTGCAGGAATAAATTAGTCCTAAATATCTCTAAAACTAAAAGCATTGAATTTGGGACAAATAATTCACTAAACCATAAACCTAGTTGCAGGCAGGAAGCAGTCACAGGTTTAGAACTACTAAATTTATTTAAGCACCATAGATCAAAGCGGGACAAAACCCAAACACTGTTGTGCTCAAAATATATGTTCATAAACAAAAAGGCACAGGGCGAACCCAAAGTGCAAAATATAAAGTACTCAGGAAATAGTAGGAGAGATTCCTCTCAGGAAAACAAGTAACATCTACAATGACCGACAAAGACAAATGGCAGAGGGAGTATATATACAGTGATAGAGTGGGGATTGGAACCAGGGGTGTGTAATGATGACGAGACAAGTCCAGGGTTGATGAGTGAAGGGAGTTTTCCAGCAGTAGGTTCGGCAGCAGCTAGAAGGCCGGCGACGCCGAACGCCTGAAACTGGACAAGAGGGGGAGCCAAAGCGAAGGCTGGTGTGACAAAATTGAGCTAGTTGATGTGACTAAACTGCTTGGAGTAACCTTGGATTATAAACTGTCATGGTCAACTTGTTGACACAACAAATAAAATAAAATAACATTGTATTTGTCACATGCCCCGAATACAACAGGTGTAGACCTTACAGTGAAATGCTTACTTACAAGCCCTTAACCAACAATGCAGTTTTAAGAAATACTAAAAAATAAAAAACGTTTAAAAAAAACACACACAAAAAACATTAAAGAGCAGCAGTAAAACTAACAATAACGAGGCTATATACAGAGGGCACCGGTCCCGAGTCAATTTGCGGGGGCACCGGTTAGTTGAGGTAATCGGGGTAATATGTACATGCACTCACTAACTGTAAGTCGCTCTGGATAAGAGCGTCTGCTAATTGACTAAAATGTAAAGGTACCATATTAAATATCTTATATGAACTCCCCATTAAAAGTGTCAAGTGTCTAAGTATATCATTACATTCTTAATTACTTGATACCCTAGAAACTCATAACAGATTGGCATCTAAACAAACAGGATGCAGTTCACAGCCAAACTAACAGGTAAGCAGACGTTCATTTTTTTTTTGATTATGTCAAATTCTGCTTATCTGTGGTGAAGCTGAGCTGTAACAAACTTTTAAAATTCAATATTTTAAAGGGGGACGATGAGTGGTATTGAGTTATTTAGTGAGATGTAAGGAGAATTATCAAATTAGACAATAACATGGTGCTATGATTAAAAAAAACAGGGTGTGTTAAGAGTAATGAGTACAAAGACAAAAGAGAATACAAGAGAGATGTGTTGTATCATCATGGAATAAGTCATGAAATAAGAGAGATGTGTTGTATCATGGAATAAGTCATGAAATAAGTACTCTGATGTTGCATCATCATAAAATAGGATCTATAATGTGTTGTATCATTATGAAAAGGATTGCAGATGTGTTGTATCATCATATAAAATAGGATCTATAATGTGTTGTATCATTATGAAAAGGATCGCAGATGTGTTGTATCATCATAAAATAGGATCTATAATGTGTTGTATCATTATGAAAAGGATCGCAGATGTGTTGTATCATCATAAAATAGGATCTATAATATGTTGTATCATTATGAAAAGGATCGCAGATGTGTTGTATCATCATAAAATAGGATCTATAATGTGTTGTATCATTATGAAAAATATATTCTAATGTTCTTTGATGTGTTGTATCATCATTAGATTTGAATACCTTGGTTAGGAGAGAATATTTTTTGTGAAAGACTCAGAGCAGATGCAACATAACATATTGAATCATAGCACCAAAACAAAAAATAGGAACTACATTTTAATACAGATCAGGATGGGGATTTTAATTTAAGTATTTAATTACTAATAATGCATGAAATAATAGCAGTAATGAATGGCCAGCTTAGTAGACCGATATCTGGAAAAACAGTCACCATTAAGAGTAAAGCAGAGCTTCATTTAACTCGAAGTGAGAGACAGGAAATGGACGAAATTATTACAGGCAAATCCGCATTTAGAATATTTGAATCTGAAGGGTGCAAAATAAGTTCTAAAAATGGGTATAATAATTTGATATAAGATTGGATAAGAAGTTACGATATATAACATAATTAATTCATTGAATATCAAGGAGTGGTATGGAGATTGTGAGGTTATTTTAGAGAGTAGTGGAAAGGTCTGTATTTTCTGGACAGGCAGGGCAGTGTCCTGAAATTACAGTCTGTGGTTTTGGTTCCGCTGGGAAAATGTTTGAAGAAGTGATTTGTGTGTAGTAAGAATTGGTTAAAAACACCACGAAGGGATTCTTTGATGTGAGTACCTAGAAGTTTCTAACGCTAAATATGTATTAACTTGCTCACCCAAGCATAGACGTACGTCATGGGTGGGGGAGTAATTCATATGGGTTTTCAAAGTTTGTACCGTTGTTGGATCATGTGATAGAGATAAGGTTTAAGGAATAAACTGACCATAAGTAATGTGGTTATAGACATCATGTATAATATAGTACAAAGCCAATATAGGGTTTCCATTTAACTAATTATCAGGGTAGAGCTAAGGTAGTGAAGTGAAGGAACTTCATTTTGTATCAGAGGGTATGATGACAAACCATTGTAATTGAGCTATTTGTGTAATTTATTTCTAATGGCATAGAGTAAAATCTGTATTTATGAGTGTAATTCAACTGATGGTATGTGTTGCTTGAACAGATACTACAGAGTATTTGGTTTGGTGATGTAGAATGGAAGGCTTGTAGCGTGTTTTGGTTCAAATAGAAAGACTAATTTAACAGGTATGGAGAGACGATTGCGTGGTAGTCATTTTTTGGGGGGCGTTGACTAAGGGTTTGCTAGATTAAATGATTGAATGGTGGCGTAATGTCTATAAATAAATTGAATATTGATACTCTACCATCATATATTGAATTTATATCCAAACTACAGAAAGTGTTTGGTGTTACTTGTAGCCTACTTAGAAAGGACAGTTACCTAGATCTGATGTATTCTGATAATGTCGGAGTGGTGGTTTCATATGACCTGTGGCTATGATCTTAGTTGATTACAGGGGAAATAGAATGTAGTTTAGGACGCACAGAGAAGCGAATGTCTTATTTTTATGAGAAGTGAAGCAGGGGAATTCGGAGGATAAAAGGAAATATAAATGACTGAGGACTATGGCATCTTTTGGTTGAGGTCAATACAGAAGTATTATGGACATACTATCGTAATAGATAAACTGAACCAAACATGACGTTACTACAGCAATTTAGGATGGTTAATGTTGTTACGTTAGTTTTTAAACCCTATGATAGAGGTAAATGCAGAATGCTGTTTGAGAGTGTGTTTTATTTTGTCTACTAGTAAAAAATGGAAGAGTTTCCATGTTTTTGTCTGCGGGTGTTAACCATTGGGACTCGCTGAAACGTGAGAGCGCTGTAAGGGACATTATGGGTTACGTTAGGTGTAGAAGGATCAATGGTTGCTGTGGAGAAGGAAGTCATAGGGGGTTGAATGTTTGGTGTGAAAGGGCTAACTAGTTAGTGGTGAGAACTAGTGACGTTTAGAGTGGTGACGTAACTTGCTATGCGACGTGGAAGTAGTTGTTTAACTTGCTTTGCAAGGATCGCAGATTTTGTGGAGCGACGGGTAACGGAGTTTCAATGGTGAATGTCGTCGATGTGTGTAGAGGGTCCCTGGTTCAAGCCCAGGTAGGGAAGCAAACAAGCTCTTACATTGATAATGTTGACGTGAATTACTGGTTTAATTGATAACATTATATGAAATGGATAGGATAACATAGTAATTAAAGTTGCATAGCTGTGAATAGATGTTTTATTTGTTCTGACTATAACTTACAAATAATTTATCTGTTGAAGTACCGTTAGATGGAAAGTCAGCGATAGAGAATAATAGATATAGTAGAGGGTTTTCTGTGTTACAAAGTAAGTAGGTTAATTGGGAGATGTGAAATGTTGAATTGAATTGTTTGAAGAAGGTTAAGTAGGTTTATTGGGAGATGTGAAAGGTTGACATGGATTGTTTAATAAGACTGGTATTAAAATAATTATTTATATTTAGGTGAATGAAAATGTGTTATTAGGTAGTATTGCTTTGTGGAGACAATTTACTAATGACATGATTTCGTAAGAGGGTGAAAGGAAGTAGTGATAGTTGGGCTATATTGACATATCTAGGACGCATTGGGATGATATGAAGAACATGTCTAGATAGTTGAATATGGAACGTTCTGACAATTTTTTATTATTATTATTAAATTCTATAGTTTGTGTAAAACAACAAGGAGTTATGCAGACAGTTCATTAATTCTAAAAATGATAATCTGTTTATGGTATGTTGAACAATGGGAGATAGTTGTTACTATTAGGCTGATGAAGAAGTATTTCTTTTTTGTATGTTATGAAGTTAATTAAACAATAGGTTTATATTTTAAAACATCAATGCAACAGGTTGCGATGATTAAATTACTAGAAAGGGGTTATAGGTTTATAGTAGAAGGTGTAGTGAACTTAATGAAACGTGGTATTATATAGTGTCTTCTGAGTGGGAGTTTTTTTCCAGGATTGATGGAAGTCTACTATAGTATTATGTTAAGGGGAAAGTAGGAGACAACGTATCAAACAATTTTTAAATAGATGCCTGGGATAAAATATCAAGGCTTACTTACGTGGAGTACGTATGTATTGGCTAATGAATGAAATGACATTTACAGGGGTGACAGGAACAATAGAAGGGGAAACATATTTCCTATGTTGTTGATCAAGTAAACGATAATGGATCATTTGATATGGGATCACATGGAGCAGATTTAGGGGTTAAATAATCATTGTGAGATATAAAGAGGATATGGTCTGAAGGGTAATCAATTAAAAATACTCATTATCAACTCGAAGAACTTTGAGTGGTTTTCATCTTTTGAGAGATTTTATGTAATTTTTTTCTGGAGTAGTTATGAGGCATTAGATTGATACAAACGATTATTGATGAGATAGGACTGTGTATATCTGTATCATGTTTTGTGTGTACTTACTATGTTTGGATTACTGATTGTAATTCAATGTTAATGAAATGTATAATTTCTCTTTCAGGAGAAAGGGTATTTCCTTATCTCATTGGAATGTTGCCCAGGGCTAGGGGGAGCAGTTTAGTGAAGTTAGGCAGTATTAGGTTGTAAAAGGGAGCTATCAAATTAAGTAAGGCCTGGCTATTTTTGTTTGTCGTTTTCCAATAGGGTTTTTCAAATAAACCCACAACCCACCTAGGATGATGTTTATATAGGGTTCTTATTTTGATTGTAAAGGCTTCAACAGGTCCAAGGTGATATGTCTTAAAGGAGCACACACAGTGAATTTTATGAAGTTTTTTATTTTCTTTTTTGAGTGAGTTTTGGGTATACACATGATTTCTTATGAGAAGAAATGTCATGAGGACTTAATGTACACTTGGGATAAGTAACATTTATGAAATGTTTTGAATGTTGGTAATGATTAGTATACTATAGAAGGGAACAATTCGTTGAATGATTTCAATGACCTCTGAACTGTTCTGACTTTCTAGTGTGACTTGATCACCCACACTGGAAATCCTAGAGGCATGCCGAATTGGGGGTTAGTTATAATAAGTATAATTTGGTAATAATATATATAATTCGGACCATGAAAAGAAAAGAGAGAGAGAGCTTTCCCTGGATGAGGGATACCTGTTGCTAGTCAATTGTACTAATCTTGGATTACTTTACGGGATAGAAGTAAGTTAAGGTATAATCAAATGTTGTCATTTTAATTTCATTTATTATTTTGGTTTAATAGGCAATGTTGGTGTTTTGTTTTTGAAAGCATGAATCACGTTGTGACTCATGTGTTCAGAAAAGGGGGTAGTACTGATGGTAAGAGGATTTATTGGTACATTTGCATATTGTAGTAAGAATATGAGCTGTAGTAATTAATGTGTTATGGGTTAGATTAAATGTTTTAGTTGAAAATGTATTTGTGGTATAAGGGAGAATGTAGTGGAGGCATGTCTATGGAAAGAGTGACTATAACAAGATGCACTTTCTAATATAGGCTTTTCCTGACTGATTGATAAGACGACAGTGTAAAGTAGCATATTGTGTCTCAACTAAACAATGTTCTGCAGACTTTCTTTCAAAAAGGTGAAGGTTTCTTGGCAAGAACTAACAGGAGAATCTGGGCATTTTCTGTGCATGGGAGACTGTGTGGCAGTAGAGGATTAAAGACATAAGAGCTGGACAGAATCTAGGTGGAGTGGTTAGTACTAGGTGTTGCTGGCTATCTCGATGGAGGGGACAGTAGCAGAGAGAGATTTGTGCATATATTTGTCCCACTGTATGAGGTAATAAAAATCAGAGGAGGAAGATGGAAATGTCAATGTGGAGCATTGTTTTTGTGTCTATGTCTGTGTGTCGTTGCAGCCGTGAATCTTGAATCCCTATTGGTGCGATGAAAGAAGGACACACTACACAGAGCGATGTGAACAGAAATTGGGAAGTACAGTGAGGGAAAAAAATATTTGATCCCCTGCTGATTTTGTACGTTTGCCCACTGACAAAGACATGATCAGTCTATAATTTTTATGGTAGGTTTATTTGAACAGAGAGAGACAGAATAACAACAAAAAAATCCAGAAAAACGCATGTCAAAGATGTTATAAATTGATTTGCATTTTAATTAGGGAAATAAGTATTTGACCCCCTCTCAATCAGAAAGATTTCTGGCTCCCAGGTGTCTTTTATACAGGTAACGAGCTGAGATTAGGAGCACACTCTTAAAGGGAGTGCTCCTAATCTCAGCTTGTTACCTGTATAAAAAGACACCTGTCCACAGAAGCAATCAATCAATCAGATTCCATAACTCTCCACCATGGCCAAGACCAAAGAGCTCTCCAAGGATGTCAGGGACAAGATTGTAGACCTACACAAGGCTGGAATGGGCTACAAGACCATCACCAAGCAGCTTGGTGAGAAGGTGACAACAGTTGGTGCGATTATTCGCAAATGGAAGAAACACAAAATAACTGTTGATTTCCCTCGGCCTGGGGCTCCATGCAAGATCTCAGGAATCAGCCCAGAACTACACGGGAGGATCTTGTTAATGATCTCAAGGCAGCTGGGACCATAGTCACCAAGAAAACAAAATGGTAACACACTACGCCGTGAAGGACTGAAATCCTGCAGCGCCCGCAAGGTCCCCCTGCTCAAGAAAACACATATACAGGGCCGTCTGAAGTTTGCCAATGAACATCTGAATGATTCAGAGGAGAACTGGGTGAAAGTGTTGTGGTCAGATGAGACCAAAATCGAGCTATTTGCCATCAACTCAACTCGCCGTGTTTGGAGGAGGAGGAATGCTGCCTATGACCCCAAGAACACCATCCCCATCGTCAAACATGGAGGTGGAAACATTATGCTTTGGGGGTGTTTTTCTGCTAAGGGGACAGGACAACTTCACCGCATCAAAGGGACGATGGACGGGGCCATGAGAACCTCCTTCCCTCAGCCAGGGCATTGAAAATGGGTCGTGGATGGGTATTCCAGCATGACAATGACCCAAAACACACGGCCAAGGCAACAAAGGAGTGGCTCAAGAAGAAGCACATTAAGGTCCTGGAGTGGCCTAGCCAGTCTCCAGACCTTAATCCCATAGAAAATCTATGGAGGGAGCTGAAGGTTTGAGTTGCCAAACGTCAGCCTCGAAACCTTAATGACTTGGAGAAGATCTGCAAAGAGGAGTGGGACAGAATCCCTCCTGAGATGTGTGCAAACCTGGTGGCCAACTACAAGAAACGTCTGACCTCTGTGATTGCCAACAAGGGTTTTGCCACCAAGTACTAAGTCATGTTTTGCAGAAGGGTCAAATACTTATTTCCCTCATTAAAATGCAAATCAATTTATAACATTTTTGACATGCATTTTTCTGGATTTTTTGTTGTTATTCTGTCTCTCACTGTTCAAATAAACATACCATTAAAATTATAGACTGATCATGTCTTTGTCAGTGGGCAAACATACAAAATCAGCAGGGGATCAAATACTTATGATAAAAATTACAGGCCTCTCTCATCTTTTTAAGTGGGAGAACTTGCACAATTGGTGGCTGACTAAATACTTTTTTTCCCCCACTGTATAAAATGACAGTGATTTAAGTAAATCATTAGTATGTATTAGTATAATTATTTTCTAAATGAAGGATATTGATTGTACAATTTAGAATTGTTTTATATAGATATTATGGGTTAAAAAAGTGATACATTTTAAAAAAAAAATACATTTTAGTCATTTAGCAGACGCTCTTATCCAGAGCGACTTACAGTGGGAATCGAACCCACAACCCTGGCGTTGCAAACGCCATGCTCTACCAACTGAGCTACATCCCTGCCGGCCATTCCCTCCCCTACCCTGGACGACGCTGGGCCAATTGTGCGCCGTCGCATGGGTCTCCCAGTCGCGGCCGGCTACGACAGAGCCTGGATTCGAACCAGGATCTCTAGTGGCACAGCTAGCACTGCGATGCAGTGCCTTAGACCACTGCGCCACTCGGGAGACACCTTATGATAATGTATTAGGTATTAGTATGATACCTTATGGTAATGCATTAGGATACACTATTTGAGTAGACATTGTTGAATCATACTGTTGGAAACATGGAAGTTAATGTGAGGATTGTGACTGAAATCATGAATATGTTGATTCATTGGGTTGACATATTAGTCATTATATACATTTTAAGTATTGGGTTATATTGATATGGATGTTTAGAGTGGTAAATATCTATGTTGCTAGGCAAGTACTTAATTGGTTCCTATCATGGGGTTACACTATTTTCATATGACATATATCACATCCTAGATCTGAATGAATGAAATAATGTTATTAAATACTTTTTTTATTTACATAGTTGAATGTGCTGACAACAAAATCACACAAAAATGATCAATGGAAATCAAATGTATCAACCCATGGAGGTCTGGATTTGGAGTCACCCTCAAAATTAAAGTGGAAAACCACACTACAGGCTGATCCAACTTTGATGTAATGTCCTTAAAACAAGTCAAAATGAGGCTCAGTAGTGTGTGTGTGGCCTCCACGTGCCTGTATGACCTCCCTACAACGCCTGGGCATGCTCCTGATGAGGTGGCGGATGGTCTCCTGAGGGATCTCCTCCCAGACCTGGACTAAAGCATCCGCCAACTCCTGGACAGTCTGTGGTGCAACGTGGCGTTGGTGGATGGAGCGAGACATGATGTCCCAGATGTGCTCAATTGGATTCAAGTCTGGGGAACGGACGGGCCAGTCCATAGCATCAATGCCTTCCTCTTGCAGGAACTGCTGACACACTCCAGCCACATGAGGTCTAGCATTGTCTTGCATTAGGAGGAACCCAGGGCCAACCGCACCAGCATATGGTCTCACAAGGGGTCTGAGGATCCCACCTGTGGACGTCGGGCCCTCATACCACCCTCATGGAGTCTGTTTCTGACCGTTTGAGCAGACACATGCACATTTGTGGCCTGCTGGAGGTCATTTTGCAGGGCTCTGGCAGTGCTCCTCCTTGCACAAAGGCGGAGGTAGCGGTCCTGCTGCTGGGTTGTTGCCCTCCTACGGCCTCCTCCACGTCTCCTGATGTACTGGCCTGTCTCCTGGTAGCGCCTCCATGCTCTGGACACTACGCTGACAGACACAGCAAACCTTCTTGCCACTGCTCGCATTAATGTGCCATCCTGGATGAGCTGCACTACCTGAGCCACTTGTGTGGGTTGTAGACTCTGTCTCATGCTACCACTAGAGTGAAAGCACCGCCAGCATTCAAAAGTGACCAAAACATCAGCCAGGAAGCACAGGAACTGAGAAGTGGTCTGTGGTCAACACCTGCAAAACCAGTCCTTTATTGGGGGTGTCTTGCTAATTGCCTATAATTTCCACCTGTTGTCTATTCCATTTGCACAACAGCATGTGAAATGTATTGTCAATCAGTGTTGCTTCCTAAGTGGACAGTTTGATTTCACAGAAGTGTGATTGACTTGGAGTTACATTGTGTTGTTTAAGTGTTCCCTTTATTTTTTTGAGCAGTGTAGTTTAGGGATGTAATGATTTAACAGAGAGTGAAAATAGAGTGTTACAATGTGTATCTATCTCAGGAATAATAGGAGAACAAAGTCGGAGTTGAATATTGTATCTTTTAACAATCATGGGTTTTTAAGCAATTGGGTCTGGGATGTCACTCATTAGACTATGAAATTAATAATCACATAGCATTGGATGCTATTATAGTAAATAAAGAGGGAATGTATGTGATTATATGGGGGATACATGTTGGACATCAAGATTAGGAAGGTTTTGGGAATTTAACTAAAGATATGGGAAATTTAGAGACATGCAGGAAGACATTAAGAGTAACAATTCTAAATATATACAATCTCATTCCAGTTTAGAGTCCATTGATAATGTTGATTGAGGAATGGGGAATGTTAAGTTGGAAATGTATAAGGTGGATTTTAAGGTTTACAGGATTGAAGATGTGGAAAGAAGTCTAATCTCAGTCAATCAGATAGCGCCCCAAGTGACCAGTGAAAAGCTTGGGGTTCATCTGACTGGACATGGATGACGAAGACGGACGTTTTTGTAATTTTTCTTTTCATGTGACAGATTATAATATCCATGTAACTTAGTAAGTGTCATGGATCTTTGTATTTGTGGGGATGATGTCATTATGTTATGAATTTATGTGTATGTATGTTTTTCTTGGTAGCATGTCTAAGGTGATTGGTCAGTTATCTAGCATAGTTTAGGATCTAGTCATATATATATATACACACACACACACATACATACAGTGGGGGGAAAAAGTATTTAGTCAGCCACCAATTGTGCAAGTTCTCCCACTTAAAAAGATGAGAGAGGCCTGTAATTTTCATCATAGGTACACGTCAACTATGACAGACAAATTGAGATTTTTTTTCTCCAGAAAATCACATTGTAGGATTTTTAATGAATTTATTTGCAAATTATGGTGGAAAATAAGTATTTGGTCACCTACAAACAAGCAAGATTTCTGGCTCTCACAGACCTGTAACTTCTTCTTTAAGAGGCTCCTCTGTCCTCCACTCGTTACCTGTATTAATGGCACCTGTTTGAACTTGTTATCAGTATAAAAGACACCTGTCCACAACCTCAAACAGTCACACTCCAAACTCCACTATGGCCAAGACCAAAGAGCTGTCAAAGGACACCAGAAACAAAATTGTAGACCTGCACCAGGCTGGGAAGACTGAATCTGCAATAGGTAAGCAGCTTGGTTTGAAGAAATCAACTGTGGGAGCAATTATTAGGAAATGGAAGACATACAAGACCACTGATAATCTCCCTCGATCCGGGGTGCCACGCAAGATCTCACTCTGTGGGGTCAAAATGATCACAAGAACGGTGAGCAAAAATCCCAGAACCACACGGGGGGACCTAGTGAATGACCTGCAGGGAGCTGGGACCAAAGTAACAAAGCCTACCATCAGTAACACACTACGCCGCCAGGGACTCAAATCCTGCAGTGCCAGACGTGTCCCCCTGCTTAAGCCAGTACATGTCCAGGCCCGTCTGAAGTTTGCTAGAGTGCATTTGGATGATCCAGAAGAGGATTGGGAGAATGTCATATGGTCAGATGAAACCAAAATAGAACTTTTTGGTAAAAACTCAAGTCGTCGTGTTTGGAGGACAAAGAATGCTGAGTTGCATCCAAAGAACACCATACCTACTGTGAAGCATGGGGGTGGAAACATAATGCTTTGGGGCTGTTTTTCTGCAAAGGGACCAGGACGACTGCACCGTATTGAGGGGAGGATGGATGGGGCCATGTATCGCGAGATCTTTGCCAACAACCTCCTTCCCTCAGTAAAAGCATTGAAGATGGGTCGTGGCTGGGTCTTCCAGCATGACAACGACCCGAAACACACAGCCAGGGCAACTAAGGAGTGGCTCCGTAAGAAGCATCTCAAGGTCCTGGAGTGGCCTAGCCAGTCTCCAGACCTGAACCCAATAGAAAATATTTGGAGGGAGCTGAAAGTCCGTATTGCCCAGCGACAGCCCCGAAACCTGAAGGATCTGGAGAAGGTCTGAATGGAGGAGTGGGCCAAAATCCCTGCTGCAGTGTGTGCAAACCTGGTCAAGACCTACAGGAAACGTATGATCTCTGTAATTGCAAACAAAGGTTTCTGTACCAAATATTAAGTTCTGCTTTTCTGATGTATCAAATACTTATGTCATGCAATAAAATGCAAATTAATTACTTAAAAATCATACAATGTGATTTTCTGGATTTTTGTTTTAGATTCCGTCTCTCACAGTTGAAGTGTACCTATGATAAAAATTACAGACCTCTACATGCTTTGTAAGTAGGAAAACCTGCAAAATCGGCAGTGTATCAAATACTTGTTCTTCCCACTATATATGGGGGATTGGAAATGATGGAAGCTACAATCCATCTGCAATATTGAAGTTGATCTACCCTAACATTAGTTTACAAAATGATTGTTTACGAAGGTCTATATTTGGTCGACTTTACAATCTAGCAAGCTGGGATCTCATTGCTCAAATTGGTAATCCAATGTTTTGAAAACAGCTTGCTAGCCTCCTGTGTCATGAATGTCTGTGGAATGCCAGAGTCAAGCGCAGGACACAGAATGAAACAAAAATCTACTTTACTGAATAGTAAAGAAACAAGCAAAACCTCCAAACACAGGGAGGAGCAAACCCGCTCACAAACGACACTCGTAACAATCAACAAACACGCACAACACACAGTGGGAGCGAACAGGTTAAATAGGGAAGGACATAATACCATATTGGGAAACAGGTGTGCAACACTAGACAACAACCAGGTGAACATAGAAACATAGATCGTCAGCAGCTAGTATTCCGGTGACGACGAACGCCGCAGCCTGCCCGAACCAGAAGGAAGGGCAGTCTCGGCAGAATCCGTGACATCCTGTCCAGTATAACAATGTAAATATCTAAATGGTTGTTATCCTAGATAATGTTATTTACCGTTTATTTTGTCATTAGCTACGTTTCCATCCAATTGGCGACAGATTTTCATGTGAATATTCTCAAATATTATTTAAAGCTGCAATATGTAACTTTTTGGGCGACCCGACCAAATTCAAATAGAAATCTGAGTTATAGATCAGTCATTGAAAGCAAGTCTAAGAAGCGGTAGATCGATTCTATGTGCGCTATTTCTATGCTTCCCATTCTTAAGGTTAGTTTTTGCATCTTACTTTCAGTTTTGCACTCCAGCTTCAAACAGCTGAAAATACAATATTTTTGGTTATGGAAAATATATTTCACAGCGGTTCATATTCTCTACACTATACTTGCTTATTTTGTCTCACGAACTGAAATTTTAGCAAGCAGGAAATGCCGAAGCGATTTCTGCATAGTGAATCTTTAATCTGAAGCCCAATAAACTGCACGGTTTCCCGAGTCGTAGTGAGAGGACTACACACCATATCATTGCGTGACTCCAAGTTTACTTCGATATGATGGTTATTATATCAATATTTGCGCATAAAGTAATTTCTACCATCATTTCTTTCATAATTAATTTTAGACACATAAGATCCCCACCATGTCGAACGAACAAATTCTGTCTGCATTTATAAAATTGTACCGAAACTACCTGATTCAATCACAGCTGTCGTGATTTTTTAAAATATACGGTATGACTTTACTCACATAAACTGTGCCTGGAAATGTGGTTACTGGTAAGCTTGACATTTACCTGCTTATTCCCTGACGTTGTCCATGTTATTTTATAGATGTGTAAACATTTTACATTTTGTCATTTAGCAGACGCTCTTATCCAGAGCGACGTACATGAGCAATTAGGGTTAAGTGCCTTGCTCAAGGGCACAGACAGATTTTTCACCTAGTCGGCTCGGGATTAGAACCAGCGACCTTTCGGTTACTGGCACAACGCTCTTAACCACTAAGCTACCTTGGATCACCTACCTTGGACGATGCAAATAGTCCAGATAGCCATGATTAGCTGTTATGGCTTGGGGGTAGAAGCTGTTAAGAAGCCTTTTGGACCTAGACTTGGTGCTCCGGTACTGCTTGCCGTGTGATAGCAGAGAGAACAGTCTATGACTAGGGTGGCTGGAGTCTTTGACAATTTATAGGGCCTTCCTCTGACACCGCCTGGTATAGAGGTCCTGGATGCCAGGAAGCTTGGCCCCAGTGATGTACTGGACCACAACGCACTACCCTCTGTAGTGCCTTGTGGTCGGAGGCCGAGCAGTTGCCATACCAGGCGGTGATGCAACCAGTCAGGATGCTCTTGATGGTGCAGCTGTAGAACTTTTTAAGGATCTGAGGACCCGTGCCAAATCTTTTCAGTCTCCTGAGGGGAAATAGGCTTTGTCGTGCCCTCTTCACGACTGTCTTGGTGTGTTTGGACCATGAGTTTGTTGTTCATGTGGACACCAAGGAACTTGAAGGTCTCAACCTGTTCCACTACAGCCCCGTCAATGAGAATGGGGGCGTGCTCAGTCCTCTCTTTTTCCCCGTAGTCCGCAATCACCAGTCTTCTACAGTGCATTCGGAAAGTATTCTGACCCCTTAACCTTTTCCACATTTTGTTATGTAGTGTATTGACAATATGATGGTGTTAAATGTTTTTAAATGGAACTGAAAGGATGTTGATTTTTGGTATCAAGAAGGAAGGTTTTAGCGTGACGCCACATATGACAGACAGGAAGTGGGTTGTAAGATACGGGGATTGAACAGTAGAGGGAGCCATTCAACTCTTGGAAGGCTATATAAAGGGGGGAAGAACGGCGGAGAGTTAGAGCAGCCCCTAGAATGGGAGGACACTGCTCTCCAGACCTCGCGAGTCTGTCACCCATGCTGAAGCTTGTGATCTGAATAAACCTTATGATCAACGTTCAGTATGAGCAGACTCCTTTTGTTCATCAGCAATAATTGCCTCCACTCACTCGATACGACAAATGGCGAGCTTGCCAGGAGATGGTTATGCAGTCCTTCTTTGCTGCATTTGGAGTCGCCAAACTAACTCAAGCTGACTTCGGTTTGGAGTCATGACCCGACTACATACAGCTAAGTTGTTGGTTTTGTTACTGCTTGTGTACACTGGAGGAGTGTACCATTACGACCGTGTTTCGGGTGGCGTTATGGCTGTTGACTAGGAGTCTGAAAAATTTCTAAATTTGGTTGATGGGTAAACGGGGAATAATAGCATGTTTAGGACAATGGATTGGTAGAGAATAAATGTTGGAATACGTCTGCATAGTTAGGGCACCGTGAATACGGAAAAGACCTTGGACCGAGGCGATTCTTTAGGAATGGGCCATAAAATCCTTGCAACGCGTTAGGTGGTGTAAGGTTGATTCTGGGAATTATTAAGCTGGATGAATTATATGCATGTTATATACTCATCGTATGGTTGACGAACTATAATGCATGGGGTAACCTCTCTATGATTATCCAGAACTTACGGCAACAAAAAGTTAGACGGAGATAATTGCGATGATGATGATTTGGCCACGGTGCGGGGTGTTCATTTGTATAGCTAGTAGGCCGCAGTTAGCTGGAGGCTAGGGCTAATGCTTGATTATTTCAGGCCACGTGGTACATCGTTGCTAAGGCTAATTTTTGTAAGGCTAAAGTGTGAATCATGCTACATTCTACATGGTGGCTGAGGTGGATGCTAATGCTACATGCTAATTGTGTTTTGTGTCGCAGTGTACCTTAGGCTAAGCTAAATGCTAATGCTACATGCTAATTGTGTTGCGTGCTACATGCTAACGGATATCCTTAGAGATTCCATTGCGATGGATTAAAGTCTCTTAAACTTGTCACTGTCTGTAAGTCAGGTTGTATGTTTTGTGAGCGCTGTTAAATGTTGTTTGACTAGGAGGGGAACGGAAGGTACAGCTGGACTGTTATCCGTTTAGTGGAGGTGAAAACATGTTTTTGATTGGATGTGCGCATGCGCAGGATTTTACAGGGCTAAAACTACGACATGTGGTCGCGTTGAGCCTACAAAACAAAATGGTGGCGTTTCTTTTCAGGGGTTTAATGGCTACCGGAAAAGAAAGGTGAACACGAATCTTTTAAAATCGTTAAAGTAACTGTTATGTGAACGTTAAACTATTTGTAGAGATGTAGTAAATGTATAAATTGACTATATGTTGACGAAGTATAATGCATTGAATTAAATGACGGATTAAAATAAAAATGTTTTGTTAAAATAAAATAAAATAATGTTTTTGAGCGATCTATTTAGTTCTGAGTTTAGTCTTAGAGTGAATAATGTAGAACGAACGAATATTGAATGGTTGAAATAACTCAGGGATTGCATTAACTACTAAGATGTTATTCTGTGTCTCTGTTTTTTTCCTGTCATATGAGTGGAGCAATACGATACGATACGACAGGAGAGAGGAGGGGCTGACGTGTGCGTCACGTGACAAGGTGTGACGAGGCAGACGAGAGGATCAGATCAGGCTAGTACACAAAATCATCCTAACAAAATATGTGATGTTATGACAATTTCACATAGGCTTGGCAAATGCTATTTCATAAAAAATTGCATTTTGGAGGCTCTGTGTATCACTGGGGTTTGATGGGAATTGGAGTATTGAAGGGTTGTAAGGTTAGAAGGCTTTGTTTATGGGTATTTTAGTCTGAAGATGACTAACTTGCATTTACTTGCAGTTGATGGGTTGTGGTTAGATAGCCAACACTAATTGATAAATTGGTGATATAGGAATAAAAAATTGGTTTTAAATTATTCATAATTTTTAATTGAGTTTTTAAGTGGTTTTTTATTTTTAATTAAATGGTTTTTGAATAAGGCATTTAATTGAATTTTTTAATATTCATATTTTATTTTATTTTATTTTTTGGGAAAAAATAGGGGAGGGGAACGGAAGGTACAGCTGGACTGTTATCCGTTTAGTGGAGGTGAAAACGTGTTTTTGATTGGATGTGCGCATGCGCGGGATTTTACAGGGCTAAAACTACGACATGTGGTCGCGTTGAGCCTACAAAACAAAATGGTGGCGTTTCTTTTCAGGGGTTTAATGGCTACCGGAAAAGAAAGGTGAACACGAATCTTTTAAAATCGTTAAAGTAACTGTTATGTGAACGTTAAACTATTTGTAGAGATGTAGTAAATTTATAAATTGACTATATGTTGACGAAGTATAATGCATTGAATTAAATGACGGATTAAAATAAAAATGTTTTGTTAAAATAAAATAAAATAATGTTTTTGAGCGATCTATTTAGTTCTGAGTTTAGTCTTAGAGTGAATAATGTAGAACGAACGAATATTGAATGGTTGAAATAACTCAGGGATTGCATTAACTACTAAGATGTTATTCTGTGTCTCTGTTTTTTTCCTGTCATATGAGTGGAGCAATACGATACGATACGACAGGAGAGAGGAGGGGCTGACCTGTGCGTCACGTGACAAGGTGTGACGAGGCAGACGAGAGGATCAGATCAGGCTAGTACACAAAATCATCCTAACAAAATATGTGATGTTATGACAATTTCACATAGGCTTGGCAAATGCTATTTCATTAAAAATTGCATTTTGGAGGCTCTGTGTATCACTGGGGTTTGATGGGAATTTGAGTATTGAAGGGTTGTAAGGTTAGAAGGCTTTGTTTATGGGTATTTTAGTCTGAAGATGACTAACTTGCATTTACTTGCAGTTGATGGGTTGTGGTTAGATAGCCAACACTAATTGATAAATTGGTGATATAGGAATAAAAAATTGGTTTTAAATTATTCATAATTTTTAATTGAGTTTTTAAGTGGTTTTTTATTTTTAATTAAATGGTTTTTGAATAAGGCATTTAATTGAATTTTTTAATATTCATATTTTATTTTATTTTATTTTGGGGTTGTTAGGGTTATATTAATAATTTAAGGGGGGAAGCCATAGGCTATACAGTCTAAAATAAGATAGTTAAAGAATTACTATTTTACCCCTATATCAAAACTAAGGTAGTGTTAGGAGAGACTAATGGCAGATGTTAGTACACCTTTCTCACATACGGATTCAGCAGAAAGACACTCACCTTATGAGAAGGAAGCTTTCAGTGATCATCTAGCATGGTGATTATGGCATCAGAGATGAAGACGAATACGAGCAGAAACGACGATGAAGATGAATTCAAAACTCCAGAAGGAAGGAAAACCGGGATGTCTGGGAACTTAAGGAGATGAGGAGGATGAAGATGAGAGTGATTGAGAGAGGTCATGGGTGGATATGACTCTGTGATCAGAAGGAAGTTGGCAAGAGAGAAACGAAGAAGGATACACGAGATTTAATCTCTGATGAAAGTTGAACGAAGAAGGGGACAAGAGATTCGAGTTCTGATGAAGAAAGCGATGAAGATTTGGAGATGAAGGGTGCTTTATGTTAGAGGATTTTATCCTACAATGACTGGCAAAGAAGAAATAGAGATATAGACCGATGCTTATCATGCCTGGATAAAGCAAATAGTTTAGAAGTAACACAGTTGAAGATACAGAAGAGGAGAAACTGCTGAGAGGATCCCAAGAATTGGAGAAGAAGAAACTCTGAAAACTCAATCATACAACGGGTGGAGAAGATAAGTTTTGGTTATGAAGAATCAGAGTGAACCAAATCAACAATCACTGTTACAGCTTTAACTGAACAATATCCAATGCAATTGTACCAGCCAAGGGGGGTACCAGTTGATTCATATCCAAAGCCAGTTTCTGGACAGACACATAATGGCACCTGTTAGTGTCTAGAAGATCCGGAAGGGGGGTGCATTGCTGAGAGCCTCGATTAGAGGAGAAGAGAAAATAGCTAACAGTTGAAACAACCGGCCATTAGAAGTGATAGTGAATAGGGGAAAAACTTATTTGGGTTTAGGCCTAAAGAGGTTAAACATCTCACTAATTGATAACGAATTAGGATAGGGATTTGAGGTAGTAAAACAGTTAATCAAAATAGACATACTAATATTAGAAGATACTGTTATTGCAGTGTTGGGAAGAGAATTGAATTGTACAATAAGATGTACACTAGACTGTCTATTAAGACAATCTGTCTGAAAAGTTAAAAGGGGTGATTATTATTCTGGGTTACATTCTTACACTAAGGGATTTCAGGCTAGGCTAAAAGGTGGTTAGTCGTTTTGCCAAGTCTGTGTGTAATGAGTCAGAAGCAGGTGGGGAACTTTCCCAATCACATATTCTACAAATTTGGTGGTAAGGGATTTTGTGAAAATCAGGGGAAAAGGTTTTAAATGTTATGAGAGAAAAGATTAGATTAAAATAAGTTAGGAGTAGATTAGGGTTGAAAGAACTCTGAGACAGTAAGCTAAGTTTCAAAGTTAGTAGTAAGACAGAGAGAGAACAGTGAGGAAGGACATTTTAAAGTTTAGTGGGAAGATAGGGTAGGAGTTTAGATCGGTTAGGAGCAGATGCATTGAGAAAGTATGTGTTGCTGAATGATAAGAAAAGATTGAGGGTGATTGAGTATCTATAGTTACAGTTCCCAGCAGGGAGATCAAGGTAATTATAGGGGTATTTTGTAGTTTGAAAGTCAGGGATTTAGAGATAGGACTGAGATTTGGGGAAAAAGTGACACTAGTGGTGATCGAGGGAAGTACAAGTAAAGAGTTCAAAGTCTTAGGGGAAAACTGGGGGCAAATTAGGAGTAACTAAGGACATCAACACGGGAGTCTAGTAAAACAACAGTGAGAAGCAATTTAACTCTTTCAACATTAATAGTTATTAAAGTCATAAAATATCGCATTTGATTATAAGGGAACCAATACAGCACCAATGTTAGGGAAAAATACTTATTAGGGTTTAGGATGGGGACGTTTCTCCCATATGGAGAGATAATTATGGAGAATAAGTATTGTTATCAGGACCAGGAGTAGAAGCTGTTGCACCTAGTCAAAGGAGGGATAGTTTGTACAACGATATGAAGTGGAAGAGGTTAGGAGGGACTGTTCACTTATGTTGCGTAATGTTACAGAGAAAGGTCAGGGAGAATATGTGTACTTATCTAGTGCAAGCATTAGAATTTGTTCCGGTTCAGAATTATTGGTTAAAGGGCTATGTAATTCATAAAGTAACGCTTATAATGGAAGAGTTGAGGTCTGTTGTAGCCTCCACAGTCATTGAGGGAGTTCAGGAGGAGTAGAACTGAATGGACAGTAGTCACTCCAACAGTAGATAATACACCGAGGATAATGGGAACCTTTGCACTAGAAGTAATTAGGGTTGATACAGCAGCTAAATCAACTACTTTAATGGTAACTTTGGAAGGGATTAGTGATATGATGGCAATAGCAAAAGAGGGAGTATGACATCGACAACAACTTTTCTGAAATTAAATGGGGAATGTTAGACTCATGGGTTATGTTATGGATGGAGAGTGCTGTCAATGATAGTACGAATAGGGTTAAAATAGGAGAACAGAGAGTAGTAGAGAGAATATAGATTCATCATGGAGATACAGGATGAGGTCTTTGATTTTAATGACAGACAGGGGGAGGTATCTGGTCAGTGCCGCTCGTTCTTCTGTTGTGGAAATTAGAGATATATTAACTCATTCTGTAAGATCAGTGAGGAATCTTGAAGGTCCATGTCTGTTGAGAATTCCAGCACCAAATGTGTTAGACGGTCGCGCGGCCTCTATCAGGTATGGGTCAGTCTTATGATTTGTCATGACTGTGGTATTGGCAACAGTCATTGACAGATAAAATAATGTAGTTGTCAGAACAGTGGTTTAAGCCTAGGGTTAGGTGGAATTGGGTTAAGTGAATTAATATGGGAATTGTTAAATGGGAAAGGAAAATCAGGTAACAACGGAATCCTGAAGTATTCAGGTGAAATATTGAGGGATAAAAGTTGTTTTTGTTCTAATAAAACATATGAGGTAAGGGGTATGTTTATGGGAAGATCAGAGTGTGATGTTATATGATAACTTTGGATAAGCATGAACATAAGGTTAGAGATGACAAATATGATGTAATTTTTAGGTACCAGGTAGTAAGAAGAGCAGGACGTTGATGGTTAAACGATTAGCTTTTGACTGACAATGTGATTATGGAGAATTTTAGAGATATTTGGTGGGTTTGTGATGATAAAATATATATTCTTACATTATGAATTAACAGGATTTGGTTACATGTCAACGTTGAAGCTTCCATATGAGGCTTTTACTATTAAAAGAGGAGTAGCACCGAACACAGATCAATTTGAATCTAGGGTTAAAAGGGTGACATGGCGACATGTCATAGGCTTCAAGCCTATCATTGAAGAATAAGTCTAAGGGAGAAGGGGGGACTTTATTCATGGTATGGTGTAACATTTGGGAAGATCATATTGATAAATATTAGTTATACTTTGAGTCCAGATAGTTCAGATAATATCACTGGGGTTATAGATGCATTATAAGGGATGCATTTGGAAGACTTGGTTGCAAGATCAGTTAGGCCAGTAGGGGCAGTGATGGGTCAGATTTTAGTTTCAGCTTTGATAACACTGTGTGATGTTTGTAATTGGTTACTGATCTTTGAGAAAGCTATGATATTGAGATAGGTTGGAGAATGATGCCTGGAGACAACACTCAGATGCCGGTGTTGACTGTTCCGGATCTGGAGGAAGATGGATGGACTACAGATGGATAAATATCATTTTTTATGAGTTGATAATTTTTCAAAAAAAAATTTTTTCCAATATTGGGGTGATTTTGATATGATTTATGAATCAAAGGGGGGAATAGGTTTATGTGATTCATACATCATTTATATATCATTTTTTAAAATTCTTAGGTGAAATTGAGGTTTAATTTGAAAGTGGTTGTTTTGCAAAAGATACTGTTTGGTCTTTTCTTTTCTTTTCATTCCAGAGGCATTTGGGAGAACATGTGGAGATTGGAATATTCAGACAAAGACAATATGAAGGGACAATATGACTGGAGGAGATGAAACAAGGAGGGTGTGGCTGATTCCATCATCAACAAGTCCATTGGAAGAGGGGACTACATTCCAGTGTCGGCAATGAAATATAGACATGTGTAATACATAATTGTGTAATAGCCTCAGGGATTAATTTTTGTAGAATGATGTTTGATGTAATTGGATACATGGGAGGATCTTAGATGTTTTTGTTTATTTCGTGAATGTTTAGGGACAGAGAGGCTAGGAAGGGAGAGTTTCATTGTACGGTCCTATGGGTTGACCAGCCGTACAATGGATGTTTATGGATAGGATTTTGTTTGCAGGGGCTTACATGTGTATTTAATTGCATCATAGTTTCAAATGCATTTACATGAGTTATGAGGTTATCTGGAGTACCGACGGTGGTTGCCTGGGGCAGAGGGACCGTGAGAGAATTTTACTGTCTTGATTGATATGGATGGATGGCTGCCAGACAGTTTTTCGCTCTTACACTCCATAGAGATTTCTTCATATTTCATAGTAATGTATTCACACTTCATAAAGATAGTAATGTATTTACACTCCATAGAGATTTCTTCATATTTCATAGTAATGTATTCACACTTCATAAACAGTTATTGCATAGAAAGGTATTTGCACTCTAGAGAAGAATGTTTTTGGTTTAATGTTAAAGATACTCAATAAGATAAATTGTTACTTGTTATAATCCTATTCTGTTTGGTTTCGAGACGTTTAGGTTGTCTCAAAAGGGGGGAATGTAGTGTATTGACAATATGATGGTGTTAAATGTTTTTAAATGGAACTGAAAGGATGTTGATTTTTGGTATCAAGAAGGAAGGTTTTAGCGTGACGCCACATATGACAGACAGGAAGTGGGTTGTAAGATACGGGGATTGAACAGTAGAGGGAGCCATTCAACTCTTGGAAGGCTATATAAAGGGGGGAAGAAAGGCGGAGAGTTAGAGCAGCCCCTAGAATGGGAGGACACTGCTCTCCAGACCTCGCGAGTCTGTCACCCATGCTGAAGCTTGTGATCTGAATAAACCTTATGATCAACGTTCAGTATGAGCAGACTCCTTTTGTTCATCAGCAATAATTGCCACCACTCACTCGATACGACAGTTACGTTACAGCCTTTTCTAAAATTGATTAAATAGTTTTTTCCTCATCAATCTACGCACAATACCCCATAAAGACAAAGCAAAAACAGTTTTTTTTAAATGTAAAAATAGAAATATGAAATAAGTATTCAGACCCTTTACTCAGTAATTTGTTGAAGCACCTTTGGCAGCGATTACAGCCTGAAGTCTTCTTGGGAATGACGCTACAAGCTTGGCACAACTGTATTTGGGGAGTTTCTCCCATTGTTCTCTGCAGATCCTCTCAATCTCTGTCAGGTTGGATGTGGAGCGTCGCCGCACAGCTATTTTCAGGTCTCTCCAGAGATCTGGTTGAAGTCCGGGCTCTGGCTGGGCCACTCAAGGACATTCAGAGAATTGCCCTGAAACCACTCCTGCATTGTCTTGGCTGTGTGCTTAGGGGCGTTGTCCTGTTGGAAGGTGAACCGTCACCCCAGTCTGAGGTCCTGAGCAGGTTTTCATCAAGGATCTCTCAGTACTTTGCTCCCTTCATCTTTCCCTCGATCCTGACTAGTCTCCCAGTCCCTGCTGCTGAAAAACATCCCCACAGCATGATGTTGCCACCACCATGCTTCACCGTAGGGATGGTGCCAAGTTTCTTCCAGATGTGACACTTGGCATTCAGTCCAAAGAGTTCAATCTTGGTTTCATCAGACCAGATAATCTAGTTTCTCATGGTCTGAGTGCTTTAGATTATCTTGGGGCTGTGCATTATCATGCTGAAACATGAGGTGATGGCGGCGGATGAATGGGACGACAATGGGCCTCAGGATCTCGTCACGGTATCTCTGTGCATTCACATTGCCATCGATAAAATGCAATTGTGTTCGTTGTCCGTAGCATGCAGGTCTGGGAAGATGAGATGTAGTCATAGTTTGTGTGCATCTGTAAGTTGTTGTTCGTATATAGCGTGACATTTCATTAAAAAAAATATATAAATATAAATAAAAATACCACCAGGGGTTGGATCTTAGCTTTCAAAATCAAGCAAAAAGGGCTTTTGGCTCCCAAGTTCTTTGTGGGTAAAGGATACGCGATAGACATTACTTTATTAGGAAATACAAAAATATCATAACATTGCATCAAATCTGCTGTGCAGTTCGGGAAAAGGGGGTACATGTCAGGTACTTGGGTAGCTCTTTTGTCCATAATAGTATCATCATGTTGCCTGCGCGCTGTTGGTTAGAGTGCATGTGCCAATACCAGAGTGGGCACACTCGCTATATAATGCAACATTTTTTGTGAGAAAAATATCAGCAGAGTTGAAAATGCGATGGAAACACATTTAACTTGTATTTTTTATTCAGTACATGGGAATTTAACCGCAAAAGGTATTTTTATGTGCACTGTCATCACGTACAGCTTAAAATATGTAACACATCTCTGGTGGGAAAATGAGCATATTGTTTTTATGCAGATTTTAGAATATTCACATGAAAATCTGTCACCAATTGTATGGAAACCTAGCTAGGGTGATGCTTTGGGGGTACTTTTTTTAAAATGATTGTTTCCTTTCTTTTGGTAGCTAATTAATGATTTTTTTCCATAGAAATGTTAACATGTACACACGCTGACACTTGTCACTAGTAAGGATTGGTGGGATTGGGACCTTTATTATTTGATGCGCTCAACAAATATACTGTGTATGCAAGTAAGAATAAAACTAATAATATAACTAGGATAATAATAATCATCATCATTTGCACAATGCCTTGTAAACCAGGAAACGGAAACAGCCTTACCACCCACCTACTGCCCCTCACCCAAATAAACACAAAAAATATTAGAAAAGTCAGGACTGTGGATTCTCTTACAGGCTTCTTCAAAGTGTCAAGTCCACAAGCATCACCAGTCACTGATGTCGAGGGATTTGGGGAGTGCCATCTTTTGCACCGCTGAGGAGTTGGTTTCTCGAGGTGGGATTGGATAGCGTACTCTGCAAACCCGGGTATAAATAGACTAGAATGGGTCAGAATACTCTCGTCTTCTGTGGTTATATTGGCCCGCCTGGCATGGTTGGTTAGTGTGGTACATATACAGTGCATTCAGAAAGTATTCAGACCCCTTGTCTTTTTCCACATTTTGTTACGTTACAACCTTATTTTAAAATGGATTAAAAAGCTTTTTTTCCCTCATCAATCTACACACAATACCCCATAATGACAAAGCAAAAACTGTTTTTTATAAAATTTTGCATAAGTATTCAGACCCTTTACTCAGTACTTTGTTAAAGCACCTTTGGCAGCGATTACAGCCTTGAGTCTTCTTGGGTATGACACTACAAGCTTGGCACACCTGTATTTGGGGAGGTTCTCCCATTCTTCTCTGCAGATTCTCTCAAACTCTGTGAGGTTGGATGGGGAGCGTCGCTGCACAGCTATTTTCAGGTCTCTCCAGAGATGTTCGATCGGGTTCTGGCTCTGGTTGGGCCACTCAAGGACATTCAGAGACTTGTCCTGAAGCCACTCCTTCGTTGGCTTGGCTGTGTGCTTAGGGTTGTGGTCCTGTTGGAAGGTGAACCTTCACCCCAGTCTGAGGTCCTGAATGGTCTGGAGCAGGTTTTCATCAAGGATCTCTCTGTACTTTGCTACGTTCATCATTCCCTCAACCCTGACTAGTCTCCCTGTCGCTGAAAAACATCCCCACAGCATGATGCTGCCACCACCATGTTTCACCATAGGGATGGTACCAGGTTTCCTCCAGACGTCACACTTTGCATTCAGGCCAAAGAGTTCAATATTGGTTTTATCAGACCAGAGAATCTTGTTTCTCATGGTCTGAGAGTCCTTTAGGTGCCTTTTGGTAAACTCCAAGCGGGCTGTCATGTGCCTTTTACTGAGGAGTGGCTTCCGTCTGGCCACTCTACCATAAAGGTCTGATTGGTGGAGTGCTGCAGAGATGGTTGTCCTTCTGGAAGGTTCTCCCATCTCCACAGAAGAACTCTGGAGCTCTGTCAGAGTGACCATCGGGTTCTTGGTCACCTCCCTGATGAAAGCCCTTCTCCCCCGATTTCTCTAGGAAGAGTCTTGGTGGTTCCAAACTTCTTCCATTTAAGAATGATGGAGGCCACTGTGTTCTTGGGGACCTTCAATGCTGAAGAAACGTTTTGGTACCCTTCCCCAATCCTGTCTCTGAGCTCTACGGACAATTCCTTCGACCTCATGGCTTGGTCTTTGCTCTGACATGAACTGTCAACTGTGGGACCTTATATAGACAGGCGTGTCTTTCCGAATCATGTCCAATCAATTGAATTTACCACAGGGGGACCAATCATGTTGTAGAAACATCTCAAGGATGATCCATGGAAACAGGATGCAACTGAGCTCAATGTTGAGTCTCATAGCAAAGGGTCTGAATACTTACGTACATAAAGTATTTTTGTTTTTAATTTTTAATACATTTGCTAACATTTTCTAAAACCTGTTTTCGCTTGGTCATTATGGGGTATTGTGTGTAGATTGATGAGGGAAAAAATAATTATCAATTTTAGAAGGCTGTAACGTAACAAAATGTGGAAAAAGTCAAGGGGTCTGAATAATTTCCAAATGCACTGTAGTTGGTCAGAGATTTAAAGTGACCAAATTTTGGATTTGCAAAGGTAGATGGTCAACATATATTGTCGACCATGGGTTGGTGTTGTGTGGTCACTGGAAAGCCATTCCTTGTTCTTCAGACCAGGGTTGTCCACCTTTGCACAGTAGTTTGGGAGAGTGGATATGAATACCCTGCACCAACCTGGTCTCAGAGCATTTTGTATTATTCTGTATGTAAATCCGAGACAAAGGATTTATTATGATATGTTAAATGTGTCGTATGGTATGTATTAATTTGTGAATGTCCATCACCCATTCCGTATGATATGTTACGAATTTGCTTAATGTACAATATGTTACGAATTTGCAAAAATGTAAAATATGTTACAAATTCTAGCTAGGTGGCTAATGTTAGGGTAAGGGGTTAAGGTTAGGTTAAATGGTTAGGGTTAGCTAAAAGGGTTAGTGGAAGGGTTAGCTAACACACTAAGTATTTGCAAAGTAGCTAAAAAGCAGTAAGTAGTTGAAAAGTTGCTAATTAACTACAATCCGTGATGAGATTCGAAATCGCAACCTTTGGGTTGCTTGACGCCCAACCATCCACCCCGACCAACTTTTGTTTTTGCCTTAAGTAACCGTCTGTCTTATGTAACCATACCAAACATAACATATCATATTAATTTGAGTGTTCCGGATTTACTTTACTATGTTACGTCTAGTCTATGAGACTAGGCTGCCTGCACAGTTTGCCATGGTCACACAGATCAGGGTGGATAATTTAATAGTCTTTGCCATTTCCCTCCTCCCCCTATCAACCAAAATAATGTGGGCACGCTTGTGTGACTGCACCATGCCGATTCTCCACCCTTTCCCAAAGTGTGCATTCGTACACTTCCCTCCCGGCATACACTAATCCAATGCTTTTAAATGCATTAGGTGGAGTGAATGAGTGCACACCATGGGTAGGTTGGAGAATCTGAATGCAGGCTAGTCAGGGGAGTGGAGGGATCCAGATTGAGTTTGTGTCAGGGTGGAGGTGGGGGACCTGTGTATGTCTGTGTGGCTAGTGCAGGTAATCGTCCACAGCAGCGAAAGCGCAGGAGCCACTTCCGGAGTGTGCCATGATGGACAGGCACTGAGTGGCCTGTCCCACAGCCTTGGCCAGAGGGGGCTGCTTTGGCAGGTTATGAGTCTCTGATGGGGGGGAGGAGAGAGAGAGAGGACAGCTATGTAAGGGATACATAACAAATCCATAGGCAATGCATAACACCTTCATATCCACTACATAGTAGCCAAAGAATTAGGCTATTCATCTAAAGGGGAAGAGCTACATAAGGGCCTTTGTGTGCACATTGTATTACATCTACAAAAAAAATATTATTTGATTCAACACAAACTACATACTTTCCTAGATCCATAAATGTCTAACATCAATAGGCAAGACATTACACTTCATATCCATAACATAGGCCTAGTAGCCAAGGACACTGTCTTTTTTTGCAATGGGAAGTCCCTAGGAGAGGAGTGCTACATAGCACATACATAGGCAATGCATAACACCAATTATCCACAAAATAGTAGCTAAGGACACTGCTAAAAGAGTAATTTAAAAAAATTGGAATGAGGTGATACTGCCATTCTTTCCATTTATGACCACATGGGTAAATAACTTCGGTCCATGTCACGTAAATATACACAAAATGAGCATTATTTATACAGAACCAGCATTAGTCTAATCAAAATGTTAAATTTACAGGGCCGGTTTCCCGGACACAGATTAAGCCAAGTTCTAGACTAAAAAGCATGTTCAATGGAGATGTTCTAGTATGGTATAACAATAGACTGCTGGACTGGGAATTGACCTAGGAATTGGCTGATAGGCTTTGAAGTGAATATATGTACAGTTGCGGCCAAATATATTGACGCTCTTGCACTTTTCAATAATTCCCTATTTTCTTGTAAAATAAGTAGAAATTGAAAATAAAGTTTGGTCTCCACACCTTGTTATTGGATTTTCAACATTGCAGAACCAATTTTTGTTTTGTAAACTTTAGTTTACAATTTTTATTTTGTAAAACAAAATGATTGGCACCCCGGAGCAAGTACTTCGCTGCACTGCCTTTGGCCAAGATAACTGCTGACAAACACTTCTTGTAGCCATCAATGAACTTGCTTCCCCCTTCTACTGGCAATTTGGCCCACTCTACAGCAGCAAACGGTTCTAATTCTTCAATGTTTGAGGGGTGCCCTCAGCCAACTGCTATTTTCAGATATCGTCATAGGTTATATGGATGTGATTCAGATCTGGACTCTTCGCTGGCCACTCCAGAACAGTCCAGCGTTTCTTTTTTAACCATTCCAGGGTGCTTTTGATGTGTGTTCGGGGTTGTTAATCCTGTTGGAAGTCCCACACCTTGATAATCTGCTGATTTCTTGATGTCTTGCAAAGGTTCAAGGTCTCCAGTACAAGAGGCAGCAAAGCAACCCCACAGCATTATCAAACCTCCCCCGTGTTCTTTTCTTTGAATGCTTCATTTGGTCGTTGGTTCTGCAATGTTGAAAATCCAATAACAGGGTGTGGAGACCAATTTCTTTCTTTTTTTCTTTCAACTTATTTTAGAATTCAAAAGGCACTCGCACCTCTGAGCTATCTTTTTTGCAGATGCATGGTAACAGTTGAATAAGATGTGAAAAAAAGAAGAAGAAACTCTTGACAGTATCACTGCTCTTTAATAAGCTTTACGTATCGGCCTCAAGGCCTTCGTCAGAGCTTTTGTGAGTTTTTTAAATTAGCACCCTTATATAGACATAGTCGCACCCACATTCGTTCCACTCCAAGTGCTACCAAATATAACAATGTGCATTTCATAAATATTCTAATACAGTGTATCTAATACATAAATGTATTAAACACGTCTGTAAACACTTTTTTTCCCTCAACTTATTTTAGAACAAATAAGGAATTATTTAAGAAAAGTGCAAGGGTGCCAATATATATTTGTCCACAACTGTATGCGGTATTCCCTCACCAGTCGTGGTGTACCTACCTAGTATTGCACTGTTGAGTGTGGAACACACAGGTTCCCTCTGGATAGAGTCCAGCTGGTAGCCCACTGGGCTAGTCCACGGGTCTGAGTAGGCCAGCAGACTGAATGCATCCTACAGAGGGAGAGGAAGAAAGAAAGAAAGAGATTGGGAAGTAGAAATAGATAGACAGGGAAAAGAGAGAAAGTGAAAAGACAGCCAAGAAGAACGAGTGATGGGAAGAAGACAGTGCAGCAAAAAGAGAGAGGGGTGCAGTAACCTCAAATTATACAATACGTTTAAAGTTGACGTAACTGATCCGTGGTTATATTAGCAGTGGTGGTTTCGTTTAGTAGGATCCCCATTAGCTACCGCACATGCAGGGTCTCACTGTGCCTCCCTTTCAGCATTACACCTGTACTGCCACTGTAGCTCAATTCTACCTCGCAAACTTTGCATTTCACCACCTTCTCATTTAACTTCTCAAAGTATTGCCATACAGGACTTCGCTGCTGTCGCTTCTCTGTCTCACTCTGCCATATTTTTGATTTGATTTGATATTTCCAACTGTTAAAGATTATATCCGTGGCAAATAATTTGAAAGATGCATATCTCCTCCTAACGTTACAGCATTGTTGCGTTAGGGGTTGTAGGTATTACAATAATTTGTTTCTTTATGATGATGATCGGGACCCGTTAGTGGTAGTTTTGTAATAACTGCACTGTGATTAAAAAAATACAAATGTCAATGTTAACGATCCCAATTATGTTTAAACATTGAAACGTCACACCCCTAGTAATGGTAATGTGAAATAAACGCAAACATTCCCAACAAAATAATTGACATCCCCAAGGCTTTATAGGTATTACATAGGGCTATATATCTGAAGTCGTTTGAACATTATTGCTAGATGGAGAGTACCTTGAGCATCTTCTTGTTGGCCGAGTTCTTGCCGCACTCGCGGCGTTTGTGCTCACTCATGCTCTGAAGCTCCCGGCCAAAGTGGATCATCCTCTCGATGGCCGCCTGGCTTCCCCCGCACAGCTGCCTCTTGGACTGGGCCGATTCCAACTCTGTTGGCACAGAACCAATCAAACATGCGCGTCACATTGGGACATACCATTCAGCCACTCAGAGGGGTGGTTTTGAAAGAGGCAGACATGATTGTCAATCATGTCAGTTGTAGACCCCCTCTTTTTTCTGTGACAAATGATATTTCATGATATTCGATGGGAATATTTTAAAAAGGTGCAATCTGTTAAATGATCATTTCAATTGTTGCTATTTTCCCACTGATTCTTGAATAATAGAAGTTATAAATGCCTCATGAGTTTAGCACAACTGTCTTATCATAACCCCAAAAATAAGGTTTTATTACTTTATCGTTTACCAACAACAAGAATGTAAACAATGAATAGCTGCAAAATTGTTTCAACTCATGTGGATGTCATGGCCTGTCACTCACCCATGTCTGCGTCACAGTCCTCGGTCTGGGCTCCGTGTTTGGAGGTGGCATTGAGGAGGAAGCCATTAGAGGAGGACTCAGTCACTCCGTTGGTGAAGTGGTCTACCTTCATGTCCACATCAGTACTGGGGGGTAAAACAGTAGGCAGACAATCAGCGTGTTTGAGGGGATCAGTTTGAGAAAAGCAAGGCACAGTGATAGAATTTCTAATCTTAATAACATAATGAGTAGTTATTTGGCATGTAAGGTGATTTGTAGATCAGTTGTTGGTTATGTGATACATTGTCAATATATTGTGTTGGGGGTAGATGTTAAGCAGGCTGTGCAAGACTGCATAGTGTTGGGTATATATTGTATGTTTTAAAAAATTTTTTATCTAGTGTTGGATGCATGTTGAGGTGTTTACAAGCTACTTAGTATTGGCTATACAGTGCATTCGGAAAGTATTCAGACCCCTGGACTTTTTCCACATTTTGTTACATTACATCCTTATTCTAAAATGGATTTAATTGTTTTTCAATCTATACACAATACATATCCCATAATGACAAAGCTTAAACAGGTTTTAGAATTTTTTGAAAATGTATTAAAAATCAAAAACCCAAATACCTTCTTTACATAAGCATTCAGACCCTTTGCAATGACTCGAAAATGAGCTCAAGTGAACTCAAGGACATTCAGAGACTTGTGCCGAAGCCACTCCTGCGTTGTCTTGGCTGTGTGCTTAGGGTCGTTGTCCTGTTGGAAGGTGAACCTTCGCCCCAGTCTGAGGTCCTGAGCGCTCTGGAGCAGGTTTTCATCAAGGATCTCTCTGTACTTTCCCTTGATCCTGACTAGACTCCCAGTATCTGCCACTGAAAAACATCCCCACAGCATGATGCTGCCACCACCATGCTTCACCGTAGTGATGGTACCAGGTTTCCTCCAGACATGACGCTTAGCATTCAGGCCCTGCCCCACCTGCTCTGAATGATGGGTCGCCACTGAAGAGAATGCACTTTACTGTTTGACCAAATGATTTAATAGCTAAATAGTTAACTAGCTAGGTAACGAAGTGAGCTAACTAGCCAAGCTACAAGCAATGTTTCGAATTGGCTATCTATTTTGTAGCCTACCTTACTCGCTGTGCTCTCATCTGGCAAAGGCCGACTTGCAGTGGCACACACACAGAGTCGTAGGCTACATGTCGAGCTCTCTAGCATCTTGAAAATCTAAGACTTTTTAAGGACCCGCGGACAGCCTGCATATAAACTGGTGCTTCACAATCTGGTGCTCCTCAATTTCATGTGGTGCTCCTAACTTAAAGTTGGGTGCACCAGTAAAAAAATTAATAAATAGAGCCCTGTCAGTACCTGATGTTGGTTAGTTTGTTCAGTACATAGTCTTATGTGCGTGTTCAGTACATTATAGTCTTGTGCATGTTCAGTACCTGGTGTTAAGCTGCTGCAGGCTGTGGCTGCCATTGAGGGCGTTGACCTCGGTTGTGGGGAGGGCGGGGTGGACCATACTGGAGGTCACCCCATTGCAGCAGCCGCCGTCGAACCCTGGGGTGCAACCAGGACATGCATGCAGTCGTGAAAACACCATACTAGACACAAACAAGGAGAATGGCAAGCTAAATCAAGCACACCTCAAGTATTTGACTAAATGTATTTGATCCAGGTCTGGGTCATGTTCATTAGGGCATGCAATGGAGAACATTTTAAAACATTTTGCAATAAAAAACCAAAATAACAATTTCTTATTGGACACGTGCAGGTAGTCCCTCCCTGTTTCAGTCAGTTTTCTTCCATTTGGTACCTAATGAACACGCCCCAGAGTAATATTCATAAGGGAGCAAAACTGTAGCAAAACGTGGTGCAACGGAAAACATAAACAATTGGACCATTTCAGATAGTACATCCCCATTTTGGCCTGTTTAGCCTAATAAACAGCACATCCCTGTTTACTGTTTAATGAACAGTACATACCTGTTTGGGTCTGTTTAGTGTTTAGTGCCTAATGAACACAACCAAGATGAGTGAATATACAGTGCATTCGGAAGTATTAAGACCCCTTGACCTTTTCCATATTTTGTTACATTACAGCCTTATTCTAAAATTGATTAAATTGAATTTTTACTCCTCAATTATGACAAAGCAAAAACAGGTTTTTAGAAATGTTTGCACATTTATGAAAAAAAAAAAAAAAAACGGAAATATCACATTTACATAAGTGTTCAGACCCTTTACTCAGTACTTTGTTGAAGCACCTTTGGCAGCGATTACAGCCTCGATTACAGCCCTTCTTCCCCCAATTGCTCAGTTTGGCCGGGCGGCCAGCTCTAGGAAGAGTCTTGGTGGTTACAAATGTCTTCCATTTAAGAATGATGGAGGACACTTTGTTCTTGGGGACCTTCAATGCTGCAGACATTTTTTGGTACCCTTCCCCAGATCTGTGCCTTGACACAAACTTGTCTCTGAGCTCTATGGACAATTCCTTCAACCTCATGGCTTGGTTTTTGATATGCACTGTCAATTGTGGGACCTTATATAGACAGGTGTGTGCCTTTCCAAATCATGTCCAATCAATTTAATTTACCACAGGTGGACTCCAATCAAGTTGTAGAAACATCTCAAGGATGATCAATGGAAACATGATGCACCTGAGCTTAATTTCAAGTCTCATAGCAAAGGGTCTGAATACTTATGTAAATAATGTATTTCTGTTTTAATTTTTTATAAATTAGCAAAATATTCTAAAAACTGGGGTATTGTGTGTAGATTGATGAGGACTTTTATTTATTTAATCAATTTTAGAATAAGGCTATAACATAACAAAATGTGGGGGGAAAAGGGTCTGAATACTTTCCAAATGCACTGTATCATGTACCTGTGAGGTAGGCCTGGGAGCTGCTGGCTTTGTGGCTGTGGCTGCTGAAGGGGGGGGGCGGGCCCGGGTAGCTGTCCTGGGACTTGGGATTGCAGCCTCCCAGGCAGCGCACTTCGCTGTCAGTCCCGTTCACCATCTCGATGAACTGTCTCACCCTGAGAGATGAGGGGGTTCAGGGATCTATAACGACTTTCAGCTTGAAGAACCATCTAACACCAAGTTGTAAAATCCTGAACTTCCCCTTAAATGTGGCGAAACTGCCTATCCCTGACCGTGACTCACTTCAGCATGAATAACAGGTCAGGGTTCCTTTCCAATAGGCTGGGGTACAGCTGTTGGGTGTTCTTGATGGCCTCTCCCATTCTGCCTGACAACACCAGCTTCTGGATCTCTGCAAGCACATCCCATTTACAGTCATTCACATATTGTTAGGAAACTTCTTATTGAGTGTTATGGCATTTCACATTCTTCTCCAAGGGTCGGAGATCATCAAAATGTGAACAAGTGTTATGGACAATCATTTATCTTATGCCCATTCCATTTTGGTGTGTCTCTTAGCAATATGGTGATGGCTCCACCTATACCAACAACTATCCATCTAGTCCTGTCATACTGTAATATGTGAATGTAGCATAAAATACTAATAATATACTCAACAAAGCAGATACCGTTGAAGTCGGAAGTTTACATACACCTTAGCCAAATACATTTAAACTCAGTTTTTCACAATTCCTGAAATTTAATCCTAATTAAAATTCCCTGTTTTAGGTCAGTTAGGATCACCACTTTATTTTAAGAATGTGAAATGTCAGAATAATAGTAGAGAGAATGATTTATTTCAGCTTTTATTTATTTCATCACATTCCCAGTGGGTCAGACGTTTACATACACTCAAATTAGTATTTGGTAGCATTGCCTTTAAATTGTTTAACTTGGGTCAAACGTTTTGGGTAGCCTTCCACTAGCTTCCCACAATAAGTTGGGTGAATTTTGGCCCATTCAACCTGACAGAGCTGGTGTAACTGAGTCAGGTTTGTAGGCCTCCTTGCTCGCACACGCTTTTTCAGTTCTGCCCACAACTTTTCTATAGGATTGAGGTCAGGGCTTTGTGATGGCCACTCCAATACCTTGACTTTGTTGTCCTTAAGCCATTTTGCCACAACTTTGGAAGTATGCTTGGGGTCATTGTCCATTTGGAAGACCAATTTGCAACCAAGCTTTAACTTCCTGACTGATGTCTTGAGATGTTGCTTCAATATATCCACATGATTTTCCTTCTTCATGATGCCATCTATTTTGTGAAGTGCACTAGTCCCTCCTGCAGCAAAGCACCCCCCACAGCATGATGCTGCCACCCCCGTGCTTCACGGTTGGGATGGTGTTCTTCGGGTTGCAAGCATCCCCCCTTTTCCTCCAAACATAACGATAACATAACATTATGGCCAAACAGTTCTATTTTTGTTTCGTCAGACCAGAGGACATTTCTCCAAAAAGTACGATCTTTGTCCCCATGTGCAGTTGCAAACCGTAGTCTGGCTTTTTTATGGCGGTTTTGGAGTAGTGGCTTCTTCCTTGCTGAGCGGCCTTTCAGGTAATGTCGATATAGGACTCGTTTTACTGTGGATATAGATACTTTTGTACCTGTTTCCTCTAGCATCTTCACAAGGTCCTTTGCTGTTGTTCTGGGATTGATTTGCACTTTTCGCACCAAAGTACGTTCATCTCTAGGAGACAGAACGCATCTCCTTCCTGAGCGGTATGACGACTGCGTGGTCCCATGCTGTTTATACTTGCGTATGATTGTTTGTACAGATGAACGTGGTACCTTCAGGCGTTTGGAAATTGCTCCCAAGGATGAACCAGACTTGTGGAGGTCTAAAAAAAAATTCTGAGGTCTTGGCTGATTTCTTTTGATTTTCCCATGATGTCAAGCAAAGAGGCACTGAGTTTGAAGGTAGGCCTTGAAATACATCCAAAGGTACACCTCCAATTGACTCAATGTCTCCCGAGTGGCGCAGTGGTCTAAGGCACTGCATCGCAGTGCTAGCTGTGCCACTAGAGATCCTGGTTCGAATCCAGGCACTGTCATAGCCGGCCGCGACCGGGAGACCCATGGGGCGGCGCACAAGTCGTCCAGGGTAGGGGAGGGAATGGCCGGCAGGGATGTAGCTCAGTTGGTAGAGCATGGCGTTTGCAACGCCAGGGTTGTGGGTTCGATTCCCATGGGGGGCCAGTATGAAAATATATATATATATATAAAATAATGTATATACTCACTAACTGTAAGTCGCTCTGGATAAAAGTGTCTGCTAAATGACGTAAATGTAAAATGTAATTAGCCTATCAGAAGTTTCTAAAGCCATTACATCATTTTCTGGAATTTTCCAAGCCGTTTAAAGGCACAGTCAACTTAGTGTATGTAAACTTCTGACCCACTGGAATTGTGATACAGTGAATTATAAGTGAAATAATCTGTCTGTAAACAATTGTTGGAAATAGTACTTGTGTCATGCACAAAGAAGATGTCCTAACTGACTTGTCAAAACTATAGTTTGTTAACAAGAAATTTGTGGTGTGGTTGAAAAACAAGTTTTAATGACTACAACCTAAGTGTATGTAAACTTCAGACTTCAACTGTACATAAGTCAATGACAGGACACATACCCCAAGCCCATCTTTCACGCACGCACATACACACAACACACTCTGTCTGTTTTTGATGGAGATCAGCTCCTCGTGCACAGCCTGGTTGGTGGATTTGGCAAAGGCTTTGGCTGTGACACAGTAACTATGGTGGACCAGGTAGGATGCCACCATTCTGTGGAGACAAAGAGGTGGGAGAAACATAACAGCTTAGAGAGAATATAAATAATATGATTTGCTGCCTTCAAATTATGTTGGGAATTTGGAAATACGAGGTTCAGACTCGAAAATAAACACTTGAACAACCCTCCATTTTCCGAATTACAAGTGGAGATACATTTCATCAGTGACCTTTCAGTTTTTTAACAAAGCCATTTGTCAATGTACGTAAGATTGCTAATAAAAATAAAGTTAGCTATGTTAGAAAAATAATTATTCTAACTTCAAAATCACTTTAACACAATCACGTCGTATTTACACCTTCACAACTGGGAAATATGAGATTTCAAGGAGCATTTGAAAGCAGGAATAATACAAGTCAATCCAGTTACATCAGAAGCCGGTGGGAAATGTAGTTTCCTGTTTCCCTTGGTGTGTACAGCTACAAGGGAAGGGACTTACTTCTGGATCATGGACTGCCACTCTCCCTCCCTGTCCCCTATCGGGAATCTGTCGATCTGGGCCTGGATCTTGGTCCTCCACTCGCGCATGTAGTCATCGATGTCAAACACAAACGGGTGCTGGCCAAAGTTGGAGTCCACAACCTCCCCAGGGGTCTGCAGCCCCACTGTGGGGTACATGTTGAGCTAGTGGGGGGGAACACAAAAGGGATGTGTGAAGGAAAATCTTTTGTTTGTGCTTTTCTAATAACCAATTCGACTGGGTTCATGCAAGTGACTGATTGATTGTGCCTGGGAGGAATCCTCACTATCAGTATAAACAATTTGACAGTACGCCCAGAACATTGTTTTGAGAACGGAAAGGGATATCTCAGTTTCAAGGTCTCAGATTGGAGAGAAGCCGCCTCGTGAAGTATTGGTCGGTCACAGGCATGAACCAAAAGTTAATGATTACTTAATTATGAATAATGTACAGTGCCTTCGGAAAGAATTCAGACCCCTTGAATATTTCCACATTTTGTTATGTTACAGCCTTACTCTAAAATTGATTAAATTGTTTTTTCCCCCCTCATCAATCTCCACACAATACCCCATAATACTAAAGAAAAAACAGGTTTTTAGAGAAGTTTACTAATTTATATATATTTTTTAAACTGAAATATCACATTTACATAAGTATTCAGACCCTTTACTCAGTACTTTGTTGAAGCACCTTTGGCAGCGATTACAGCCTTGAGTCTTCTTGGGTATGACGCTACAAGCTTGGCACACCTGTTTTCGGGGAGTTTCTCCCAGTCTTCTGGCTGGGCCACTCAAGGACTTGTCCCGAAGCCACTCCTGCATTGTCTTGGCTTTGCGCTTAGGGTCCTTGTCCTGTTGGAAAGTGAACCTTCACCCCAGTCTGAGGTCGTCAGCGCTCTGGAGCAGGATTTCATCAATGATCTCTCTGTACTTTGCTCCGTTCATCTTTGCCTCGATCCAGAGTAGTCTCCCAGTCCCTGCCGCTGAAAAACAACCCCACAGCATGATGCTGCCACCACCATTCTTCACCGTAGGGATGGTGCCAGGTTTCCTCCAGACGTGACGCTTGGCATTCAGGCCAAAGAGTTCAATCTTGGTTTCATCAGACCAGACTATCTTGTTTCTCATGGTCTGAGAGTCTTTAGGTGCCTTTCGGCAAACTCCAAGCCGGCTATCATGTGCCTTTTCCTGAGGAGTGGCTTCCGTCTGGCCACCCTACCATAAAGGCCTGATTGGTGGAGTGCTGCAGAGATGGTTGTCCTTCTGGAAGGTTCTCCCATCTCCACAGAGGAATTCTAGAGCTCTGTCAGAGTGACCATCGGGTTCTTGGTCACCTCCCTGACCAACACCCTTCTCCCCCGATTGCTCAGTTTGGCCGGGCGGCCAGCTCTAGGAAGAGTGTTGGTGGTTCCAAACATCTTCCATTTAAGAATGATGGAGGCCACTGTGTTCTTGGGGACCTTCAATGCTGCAGACATTTTTTGGTACCCTTCCCCAGATCTGTGCCTTGACACAATCCTGTCTCGGAGCTCTACGGACAATTCCTTCAACCTCATGGCTTGTTTTTTGCTCTGACATGCACTGTCAACTGTGGGACCTTATATAGACAGGTGTGTGCCTTTCCAAATCATGTCCAATAAATTGAATTTACCACAGTTGGACTCCAATCAAGTTGTAGTAACACCTCAAGGATGATCAATGGAAACAGGATGCATCTGAGCTCAATTTCGAGTCTCATAGCAAAGGGTCTGAATACTTACATTAATAAGGTATTTCTGTTTTTTATTTGTAAAGACATTTGCAAAGATTTCTAAAAACCTGTTTTGCTTTGTCATTATGGGGTATTGTGTGTAGATTGATGAGGAATAAAAAACAATTTAATACATTTTAGAATTAGGCTGTAACATACCAAAATGTGAAAAAAGTGAAGTGCTCTGAATAATTTCTGAATGCACTGTATAGGCTAAGTTGATGAGCAAATGCTCATGTCAGTCCTCTAGAACGTAAATGTAGTCTTCCTAGCAGGACTCTGCTGCGTAAGTTGTGCGCATCCATTTCAGAGTGTTTTGGAAGTCAAGTAAAAGTAAACTCCTTCGACTCCAACCACAGGAGTTGGAGTTGACTCAGAATCTTGGAGTCGTGCACCACTACGGCAGGTGATGTTCAAACACAGAAACGCTAAAGTGCCATTCCGATCGTGGCAGATATGTAGATTTTTATTTTATTTAAAAGATATTTAAAAACTGTGCCTAGATAAATGCATTAACATAAATTATGAAATTAATTTCCATGACTTTTCAGATTTGATCATTTTTCGAAAATTTCAGGCTTAGAAAAAACACTTTTTTAATTCCATGACTTTTCCATGATTTTCATGTACGAACCCTGCTCATTGATTCTTGAATAATATAATGTATAAATGTCTCATGAATTTAGCACAACTGTATGTCTTTATCATAACCCAAAATACCAGATTATTACTCTATTGTTTACGAACAAAAATAATGTAAACAATGTATAGCTTCAAATAGGGTTAAAACGTTCTTTTAGATGTAATTGAATGTTAGTTCATGCATCTACAGTGCGGCCTATGAGTGAGAAGGATTACATTTCCCTTATCCCATCCCTCAGGTCAGTTGTGTACCAAAAGTGGCAGGGCTGCAGTTTTAAAATCCCAGAATGTAGCTTTAAAAATATGAAATGGGCAGAGGGAGGATACTTACCGGTAGATCTATAAAGGCTATTCCTAGAGGATAGGAGAAAAGATAAAGAAAGCATCTCTCAGACTGAATATCTTATTTTGAGTACAGGCATGCATGATGCAGCATATCAACTCTATTCAAACCAGGGGTTGGAAACGGTTCAGGGAACAGAACCGAAAACTGGAAAAGAAAGACTGTTCCTCTAAAACTGAGTCAGAACCTAAATGAAAGTGATATACAGTGCTGTGGAAAAGTATTTGCCCCCTTTCAAATTTTCTCTACTTTGCATATTTTTGATACTGAATGTTATCAGATCTTCAACCAAAACCTAATACTAGATAAAAGGGAACCTGAGTGAGCAAATAACACAACAATTACATACTTATTTAATTTATTTCATAAACAAAGCTATGCAACACCCAATGCCCCTGTGTGAAAAAGTAATTTCCCCGTTACACTCAGTAACTGGTTGTGCCACCTTTAGCTCCAATGACTGCAACCAAATGCTTCCTGTAGTTGTTGATAAGTCTCTCACGTCGCTGTGGAGGAATTTTGGCCCACTCTTCCATGCAGAAATGCTTTAACTCAGCGACATTTGTGGGTTTTCAAGCATGAACCTGCCACAACCTCTCAATTGGGATTAGGTCTGGACTTCGACTAGGCCATTCCAAATCTTCAGATGTTGCTTTTTAGCAATTTTCATGTAGACTTGATTGTTTGTTTTGGATAGTCTTGCTGCATGACCCAGCTGCGCTTCAGCTTCAGCTCACAGAAGGATGGCCTGACATTCTCCTGTAAAATTCTCTGATACAGAACAGAATTCATGGTTCCTTCTATTAAGACAAGTCGTCCAGGTCCTGAGGCAATTTAAGCATCCCGAAAACATCACACTACCACCACCATGCTTGACCGTTGGTATAAGGTTCTTACTGTGGAATGCAGTGCTTGTTTTTTTACCAGGCATAATGATACCCCGGGGGGGAGGTACTACAAAGATATATGGAATTGTTTTAACAAGGTCATACCGGGGATCATTTTGATTTTGAATTAAGACCCCTTGAAGTATCAAAAAACTATATACAAAATGTATTGAAAGAAAAACTATTTATTTTGGGACTTACCGCTATTAGCCCATACAAATGCATTGAATAACAGATCCACTACAAGGAACAACAGATAGTCCCCCCAAAAAATCTAAAGGAACTTTGTTCTGAAGTGTCTGTCCTATATCTGAGAGATACACTACATGACCAAAAGTATGTGGACAACTGCTTGTCCAACAATTGTCGAACATTCCAAAATCATGGGCATTAATATGGAGTTGGTCCCCCCTTTGCAGCTATAACAGCCTCCACTCTTCTGGGAAGGCTTTCTACTAGATGTTGGAACATTGCAGCAGGGACTTCCATTCAGCCACTAGAGCATTAGTGAGGTCGGGCACTGATGTTGGGCGATAAGGCCTGGCTCGCAGTTGGCGTTCCAACTCATCCCAAAGGTGTTCGACGGGGCTGAGGTCAGGGCTCAGTCAAGTTCTTCCACACCGATATCGACAAACCATTTCTGTATGGACCTCGCTTTGTGCAAGGGGGCATTGTCATGCTGAAACAAGAAAGGGCCTTCCCAAACTGTTGCCACAAAGTTGGAAGCACAGAATCGTCTACAATGTCATTGTATGCTGTAGCGTTAAGATTCCCCTTCACTGGAACTAAGGGGCCTAGCCCGAACCATGAAAAACAGCCCCAGACAATTATTCCTCCTCCACCAAACTTTACAGTTGGCACTATGCATTCGGGCAGGTAGCGTTCTCCTGGCATCCGCCAAACCCAGATTTGTCCGTCGGACTGCCAGATGGTGAAGCGTGATTCATCACTCCAGAGAACGTTTCCACTGCTCCAGAGTCCAATGGGGCGAGCTTTACACCACTCCAGGCGACGCTTGGCATTGCACATGGTGATCTTAGGCTTGTGTGTGGCTGCTCGACCATGGAAACCCATTTCATGAAGTTCCCGACAAACAGTTCTTATGCTGGCGTTGCTTCCAGAGGCAGTTTGGAACTCGGTAATGAGTGCTGCATCCAAGGACAGACGATTTTACGTGCTACGCACTTCAGCACTCGGCGGTCCCGTTATGTAAACTTGTGTGGCCTACCACTTCGCGGCTGAGCTGTTGTTGCTCCTAGATGTTTCCACTTCACAATAACAGCACTTATAGTTGACCATGGCAGCTCTAGCAGGGCAGAAATTTGATGAACTGACTTGTTGGAAAGGTGACATCCTATGACGGTGCCACGTTGAAAGTCACTGAGCTCTTCAGTAAGGCCATTCTACTGCTAACATTTGTCTATGGAGATTGCATGGCTGTGTGCTCGATGTTATACACCTGTCAGCAACGGGTGTGGCTGAAATTGCCAAATCCACTAATTTGAAGGGTTGTCCACATGCATTTGTATACATAGTGTATAAGAAAGATTTCTTTTTTTCCCATGTATTTAACCCTTTATTTTTGGCACTAAACAGTCTAAGCCGGGGGAGATAACATTTTATGAAAAACGTTATTTGGCCTTCCTGCTATTAGCCCATACAAACCCATTAAATAACAGATTCACTGTAACAACAGATAGCCCCCCCAAAAAATATCTAAAGGAAGTTTGTTCTGAAGTGTCTATCCTATATCTGAGAGAGATAAGAAAGATCGGGAAACATTTGTTATTTAACCCCTTACTTTTGACTAAACAGTCTCCATATACAGTATACTTCCATTATTTTTTCCAACACCTACAGACGAGTCTTGTAAGGCCTGTGGGGTCCTAGAGCAAAACAACCGACACGTACGTGTCATATTAGTTTGTAGCCCAAACTGTTCGGATGCTACAGACAGACGTTGGCAGATCGGCTATACCGACTTCAGACGAGTCCCAATACACTTGTTGGGGTCGTAGAGCAAAACAGAGAGTCTCATCTTTCCATAGAGGGGTCATAATAGTTTGTAGGCCAAACCGTTCGGACACTACAGACAATTTTGTGAGAAGAATGATTTTCGCGATGTCTCATGGTCTGACAAACACCGCTCTAGCTCTGATGCGGAAGTGTTACATAGGCGTATGTACACTACACTTGTCTGTCCAATGCATGTAAATAGCTTGCCCGCTCCATAGCAAGCTGCTTTATCCGCACTGATTGGTGAAGTCATTGAATGTAAAAAATGTAAATTTCAGAGGCTTAAAAAGGAACAATATAAACTAATTTTTTTGGGGGTTCCAACTGGTTCAGAACTTTATTTAGCTGGTCGGGAATAGTGGAACGGAACCCAAAAAAAATGGTTATGTTCAAAACGAAACGATTGGAAAATAACTTCGATTCCAACACCTGATTCAAACCATGAAGTTGAATTTGACATTAAATATAGTATCTCGTTAAAGGGTGGGGAAGACGTTAGATGTTAGTTCAGAGTGGGTAGGGTTTTCTTCACTTTTGCCTGCATAGACTACTGCTGTGTAAACCTAGAGCTTGGCGATATGGATAAAAATCCATATCATGATAAATTGACAATTATTACGATAACTAAAACGATACGTTTATAACATTAATGTGCACTGGTTAGCCTACTTTTGTATATTATCGTACCCTAAGAACTACTTTGAATGTTGTAAATATCAATTATTGTACAGGTAGCAATAGCCCATATTAGCAGACTTATTTCATTTCAAACGTCACATTTCTGTAGTATAGGCTACTTATCGTGAATATTGATATCAGTAAAATGTCCTCGATAAATAGTCGGTCTTGATCATTTTCGGTTTATCGTCCCGGCTCCATGTAAATTTATGTCACGTATGGGTATTGCAAACAATACAGTGTACACCTTTGACTTCTGGTATGAGGATAACTTTCCGGACCCAAACGCCACCCAGATAATTTTCCAGATCCAAAACACCACAAGAACTAGCCCAAAATACCTTTTCGTCCACTTTAGGAAATCACCCAATAACTCCCCCAAAAGTTTAGCAACTGAATTCCACAGCTTAAGTTCCCTTGTGGAAAAAAAGGCCTACATTTCATTTGCACAATTCTATTTCTATTAATTAAATTATATTTTATGTTCTACAGCAGGTGTACAGAACGTACCTAAGCTGTGGCCATTCTTTGTGTAGAAGCACGTGTTGTTGATGAGGTTGACACAGCAGCCAATCACGTCACCCGTGGTGAACGTGGGGCCATAGGGCTGCCCCGTGCCGGAGGAGCAGAAGGAGTGGCCATCGTCTCCGTGGTAACCATACGAGTGTTTGTCCCAACCTGAGAAAAACATACATTGTCAACACTCTGAAAGATGATGCCTTGACTTACAATATAAGTACAGTACTTTATCAAACCCCAAAGGGGAAATTTGTTTTCAGTAGCCAATACATACAACACCAATAAACACACAAATACACAACAATGGACATACAGACACTAAAATAAGCATTTTAAGCTAAATGTCTACGGAAACGTTCCATCTTAAACCTGGGTGAAATATAGGCCTATCTATCTGTCATGGCACTGGTTAGAAGCACACATTTCTTTTAGTATGGGCTTTTTAAAAAAGGGGCAATCTCCAGTTTCTGCATATTATTTTTTTTACTTATAAATTAATCTAACCATTGATTCTTGAATATCACTTAGAACTGCTTCATCAGCTTAGTTTAACTGTCGTGCCCCACCAGAGCCCAAAATATAAGCTTGTTTTACTCCAATGTCGGTAAATGTAAACAAACACTATATAGCCTCAAAACATGGTTAAAACTATAATTTTGATATCATGGATGGTCAGTCCTTGCATCCCTAGCTCCGTTTGAATTTGAGAGTAATTACATTTCTTCAACCCCATCGCTCAGCCTTTTACAAAGCAGGGGCAAGGAAAAACCTATGTTAGTGTTTCAAATGTTGAATGAACCGTTTAAAGTTCTGACCTAACAATAATTCTGTGTATTGGTGTATTATGTAAACGAATTGTTTATACTATTTTAGCTCACTGCTATAATGTCACATTTATTTAGGAATTTCTCTCATTTGAATCTTGTGTGTATTAGATTTCCTAAGAATTAGCCACATTCCAACAGTTGATCCTGTTCTGTGGGTAACAAAGCTAACATGCCTGAAATAGCTCTAAAAACAGTTTTATTAGCAATTAGCATGATTTAGCAACTAGCCATTACTTAGCAAAGATATGGCAGTAATAGTTTGCAAGCTGTGGGGATAAAGGGGGATTGTGGGGATCTATTTTCTCATAATTGGATCCGTATGTGATGAATAGCTTAGAAGGAATGCATTAATGATAAGCATAGAAGGTTTGTACTATACTGATATAAATTGTTTCACATAACAAGCTGTGATTCATGTAAGGAACGTTAGGGGGTAGGACAGATAAGACTTGTATTTCTTACAGATACGAACACTGCCTCTTTGTTGTCTGTGAACCGTTGTCTGTGAACCGTCCTTGAACATAGGTACTCACAGTACAGTGGAATGGTGTTTTTTGGGTGCTGACTCTACAGGTTGTTATGATAAAAACTTATGCCTGGCAACAGTGTGCAACAAGTGGAGCGCCAAGGGACTGGGACCAGCCGGTGCGCCAACGGATTGGCTGAGTAAGTCTAAACCACGCTCAGTCTCTACTCTGATTGGCCAGCAGGGAGCGGGAACTATCTCTGTCAGAGTATTTTAAGGAGAACTCATAACAATGGATTAGTTCTCTGAGTGCCCTGCGTGGTATTTCAGTGGACCAGTATATACGAACATCATATTTACCATTGAAGTGTTAGCATTAATTAAAATACTAGTCTATTTAGAAGACGTGTATTGACCTCTTTTGTTCCTAATACCAGATTTGAATTGACGCAACTTAACAAAGCCCTGCCATATCTGACGAGCGTCAGAGCCAGTGTAGTAGGATTCAATCTTAGTCCTGTATTGACGCTTTGCCTGTTTGATGGTTAGTCTGAGGGCATAGCGGGATTTCTTATAAACGTCCGGATTAGTGTCCCGCTCCTTGAAAGCGCTCGGAGCGGATGTTGCCTGTAATCCATGGCTTCTGGTTGGGATATGTATGTACGGTAACTGTAGGTACGACGTCGTCTATGCACTTTTTGATGAAGCCGGTGACTGAGGTGGTATACTTCTCAATGTCATTGGATGAATTCCGGGACATATTCCAGTCTGTGCTAGCAAAACAGTCCTGTAGCGTAGCATCCGCGTCATCTGACCACTTCCGTATTGAGCGAGTCACTGGTACTTCCTGAATTCCGGGACATATTCCAGTCTGTGCTAGCAAAACAGTCCTGTAGCGTAGCATCCGCGTCATCTGACCACTTCCGTATTGAGCGAGTCACTGGTACTTCCTGCTTTAGTTTTTGCTTGTAAAGCGGAATCAGGAGGATAGAATTATGGTCAGATTTGCCAAATGGAGGGCGAGAGAGAGCTTTGTATGCGTCTCTCTGTGTGTGGAGTAAAGGTGGTCTAGAGTTTTTTTCCCCTCGTTGCACATGTGACATGCTGGTAGAAATTAAAGTCCCCGGACACTAGGAATGCCACTTCTGGATGAGCATTTTCTTGTTTGCTTATGGCCTTATAAAGCTCATTGAGTAATCCATCCACCTGACAGGTGTGGTATATCAAGAAGCTGATTAAAAAGCATGATCATTACACAGGTGAAACTTGTGTAATGTGCAGTTTTGTCACACAACACAATGCCATTGTCTCAAGTTTTGAGGGAGTGTGCAATTGGCATGCTGACTGTAGGAATGTCCACCAGAGCTGTTGCCAGAGAATTGAATGTTAATTTTTCATTTTAGAGAATTAGGCACTATGTCCAATTGGCCTCACATGTGTATGGCATCATGTGGGCGAGCGGTTTGCTGATGTCAATGATCACAATTGCATTTTATCGATGGCAATTTGAATGCAAAAAAATACCATGATGAGATCCTGAGGCCCATTGTGAGGCCCATTTGTTTTACGGTATCTGTAACCAACAGATGCATATCTGTATTCCCAGTCATGTGAAATCCATAGATTAGGGCCTAATTAATTTATTTCATTTGACTGATTTCCTCATATGAACTGTAACTCAGTAAAATCTTTTAAATTGTTGCATGTTGCGTTTATATTTTTGTTCAGTATATTTTACATTTTTTTTATATGTATAGACAAACAAAATAAGGATAGGAATTCAAACTATACAGCAGCTTCTCATCTAAATCATGTTGCACACTTGATTAACGCTATGATTCACAAATGTGTGGATACTTTCAAAAGCGTTTAATTTTCACTTTGGCTACCAGAGCAAAAATGCTGACTACTGGTATGAAGGTAATTAAGGTCATTCTTGAAGGGACATGGTGTGGGAGAGCCATTGTCTTTACAATGCAACATTCAGAGGGGTGTATGTGGTGTAGATGTCTCCCAAACTACCTCCGGATGGAATCTAGATCTGTCTCTTTTAGTGTTGCACGGCATACCAAAATGTCAATACTAGAACATCGGTACTATAATTTGTTTATCTTTCGGTACTTCTGTCAAATGTGTCTCACAGATCAAGTCTGTCTATCAGCGTTGTCTTGACTATGTGCCTAGGGTCGTTGTCCTGTTGGAAGGTGAACCTTTAACCCAGTCTGAGGTCCTGAGAGCTCTGGAGCAGGTTTTCATTAAGGATCTCTGTGCACTTTGCTCCGTAGGGATGGTGCCAGGGTTCCTCCAGACGTAACGCTCAGTTCAATCTTGGTTTCATCAGAACAGAGAATCTTGTTTCTCATGGTCTGAGAGTCCTTTAGGTGACTTTTGGCAAACTCCAGAGATGGTTGTCCTTCTGGAAGGTTCTCCCATCTCCACAGAGGAACTCTGGAGCCCTGTCAGAGTGACCATCGGGTTCTTGGACACCTCCGTGACCAAGGCCCTTCTCTCCTGACTGCTCAGTTTGGCCGGGCGGCCAGCTCTAGGAAGAGTCTTGGTGGTTCCAAACTTCTTCCATTTAAGAATTATGGAGGCCACTGTGTTCTTGGGGACCTTCAATGCTGCAGAAAGATTTTGGTACCCTTCCCAAGATCTGTGTCTCGACACAATCCTGTCTCGGAGCTCTACAGACAATTCCTTCGACCTCATGGCTTGGTTTACATTTACATTTTAGTCATTTAGCAGACGCTCTTATCCAGAGCGACTTACAGTTAGTGAGTACATACATATTTGTATTTATTTTTCATACTGGCCCCCCGCGGGAATCAAACCCACAACCCTGGCGTTGCAAACACCATGCTCTACCAACATCCCTGCCGGCCATTCCCTCCCCTACCCTGGACGACGCTGGGCCAATTGTGCGCTGCCCCATGGGTCTCCCGGTCACGGCCGGCTACGACAGAGCCTGGATTCGAACCAGGATCTCTAGTGGCACAGCTTTGAATGCCTTAGACCACTGCGCCACTCGGGTTTCTGCTCTGACATGCACTGTCAACTGTGAGACCTTATATAGACAGGTGTGTGCCTTTCCAAATCATGTCCAATCAATTGAATTTACCACAGGTGGACTCCAATCAAGTTGTAGAAACATCAAGGATGATCAATGGAAACTGGATGCACCTAAGCTCAAAGTGAAGGGTCTGAATACGTATGTAAATAAGGTATTTCCGTTTATAAATTTTTAATTGTGCAAAAGATTCTAGAAACCTGTTTTCATTTTGTCATTATGGGGTATTGTGTGTAGATTGATGTTTTATTTTTATAATCCATTTTAGAATGAGGCTGTAACGTAACAAAATATGGAAAAAGTCAAGAGGTCTGAATACTTAACGAATGCCCTGTATATACACATACATATATACACATATATATATATATATATACACACACACACACACACACACACACACATACATACATACATACATACATACATACATACATACATATACATACATATACATACATACATACACACACACAGTGGGGAGAACAAGTATTTGATACACTGCCGATTTTGCAGGTTTTCCTACTTACAAAGCATGTAGAGGTCTGTAATTTGTATCATAGGTACACTTCAACTGTGAGAGACGGAATCTAAAACAAAAATCTAGAAAATCACATTATATGATTTTTAAGAAATTAATTTGCATTTTATTGCATGACATAAGTATTTGATCACCTACCAACCAGTAAGAATTCCAGCTCTCACAGACCTGTTAGTTTTTCTTTAAGAAGCCCTCCTGTTCTCCACTCATTACCTGTATTAACTGCACCTGTTTGAACTCGTTACCTGTATAAAAGACACCTGTCCACACACTCAAACAGACTCCAACCTCTCCACAATGGCCAAGACCAGAGAGCTGTGTAAGGACATCAGGGATAAAATTGTAGACCTGCACAAGGCTGGGATGGGCTACAGGACAATAGGCAAGCAGCTTGGTGAGAAGGCAACAACTGGTGGCGCAATTATTAGAAAATGGAAGAAGTTCAAGATGACGGTCAATCACCCTCGGTCTGGGACTCCATGCAAGATCTCACCTCGTGGGGCATCAATGATCATGAGGAAGGTGAGGGATCAGCCCAGAACTACACGGCAGGACCTGGTCAATGACCTGAAGAGAGCTGGGACCACAGTCTCAAAGAAAACCATTAGTAACACACTACGCCGTCATGGATTAAAGCCAGCGCATGTCCAGGCCCGTCTGAAGTTTGCCAATGACCATCTGGATGATCCAGAGGAGGAATGGGAGAAGGTCATGTGGTCGGATGAGACAAATATAGACCTTTTTGGTCTAAACTCCACTCGCCGTGTTTGGAGGAAGAAGAAGGATGAGTACAAACCCAAGAACACCATCCCAACCGTAAAGCATGGAGGTGGAAACATCATTCTTTGGGGATGCTTTTCTGCAAAGGGGACAGGACGACTGCACCGTATTGAGGGGAGGATGGATGGGGCCATGTATCGCGAGATCTTGGCCAACAACCTCCTTCCCTCAGTAAGAGCATTGAAGATGGGTCGTGGCTGGGTCTTCCAGCATGACAACGACCCGAAACACACAGCCAGGGCAACTAAGGAGTGGCTCCGTAAGAAGCATCTCAAGGTCCTGGAGTGGCCTAGCCAGTCTCCAGACCTGAACCCAATAGAACATCTTTGGAGGGAGCTGAAAGTCCGTATTGCCCAGCGACAGCCCAGAAACCTGAAGGATCTGGAGAAGGTCTGTATGGAGGAGTGGGCCAAAATCCCTGCTGCAGTGTGTGCAAACCTGGTCAAGACATACAGGAAACGTATGATCTCTGTAATTGCAAACAAAGGTTTCTGTACCAAATATTAAGTTCTGCTTTTCTGATGTATCAAATACTTATATCATGCAATAAAATTCAAATGAATTACTTAAAAATCATACAATGTGATTTCCGTCTCTCACAGTTGAAGTGTACCTATGATAAAAATTACAGACCTCTACATGCTTTGTAAGTAGGAAAACCTGCATAATCGGCAGAGTATCAAATACTTGTTCTCTCAACTGTATATACACTGCTCAAAGAAATAAAGGGAACACTTAAACAACACAATGTAACTCCAAGTCAATCACACTTCTGTGAAATCAATCTGTCCACTTAGGAAGCAACACTGATTGACAATAAATTTCACATGCTGTTGTGCAAATGGAATAGACAACAGGTGGAAATTATAGGCAATTAGCAAGACACCCCCAATAAAGAAGTGGTTCTGCAGGTGGTGACCACAGACCACTTCTCAGTTCCTATGCTTCCTGGCTGATGTTTTGGTCACTTTTGAATGCTGGCGGTGCTTTCACTCTAGTGGTAGCATGAGACGGAGTCTACAACCCACACAAGTGGCTCAGGTAGTGCAGCTCATCCAGGATGGCACATGAATGCGAGCTGTGGCAAGAAGGTTTACTGTGTCTGTCAGCGTAGTGTCCAGAGCATGGAGGCGCTACCAGGAGACAGGCCAGTACATCAGGAGACGTGGAGGAGGCCGTAGAAGGGCAACAACCCAGCAGCAGGACCGCTACCTCCGCCTTTGTGCAAGGAGGAGCAGGAGGAGTAGTGACTGCCAGAGCCCTGCAAAATGACCTCCAGCAGGCCACAAATGTGCATGTGTCTGCTCAAACGGTCAGAAACAGACTCCATGAGGGTGGTGTGAGGGCCCGACGTCTACAGGTGGGGGTTGTGCTTACAGCCCAACACCGTGCAGGACGTTTGGCATTTGCCAGAGAACACCAAGATTGGCAAATTCACCACTGGCGCCCTGTGCTCTTCACAGATGAAAGCAGGTTCACACTGAGCACATGTGACAGACGTGACAGAGTCTGGAGACGCCGTGGAGAACGTTCTGCTGCCTGCAACATCCTCCAGCATGACCGGTTTGGCGGTGGGTCAGTCATGGTGTGGGGTGGCATTTCTTTGGGGGGCCGCACAGCCCTCCATGTGCTCGCCAGAGGTAGCCTGACTGCCATTAGGTATCGAGATGAGATCCTCAGACCCCTTGTGAGACCATATGCTGGTGCGGTTGGCCCTGGGTTCCTCCTAATGCAAGACAATGCTAGACCTCATGTGGCTGGAGTGTGTCAGCAGTTCCTGCAAGAGGAAGGCATTGATGCTATGGACTGTCCCGCCCGTTCCCCAGACCTGAATCCAATTGAGCACATCTGGGACTTCATGTCTCACTCCATCCACCAACGCCACGTTGCACCACAGACTGTCCAGGAGTTGGCGGATGCTTTAGTCCAGGTCTGGGAGGAGATCCCTCAGGAGACCATCCGACACCTCATCAGGAGCATGCCCAGGCGTTGTAGGGAGGTCATACAGGCACGTGGAGGCCACACACACACACACTACTGAGCCTCATTTTGACTTGTTTTAAGGACATTACATCAAAGTTGGATCAGCCTGTAGTGTGGTTTTCCACTTTAATTTTGAGGGTGACTCCAAATCCAGACCTCCATTGGTTGATAAATTTGATTTCCATTGATAATTTTTGTGTGATTTTGTTGTCAGCACATTCAACTATGTAAAGAAAAAAGTATTTAATAAGATTATTTCATTCATTCAGATCTAGGATGTGTTGTTTAAGTGTTCCCTTTATTTTTTTGAGCAGTGTATGTTTGGATCTCTAAGATCTTGTAATGTTTGTATAATTCACAACTAAAGTTGCCAAATAACTCTAAATCTAGCATATACAGTGAGGGAAAAAATGTATTTGATTCCCTGCGGATTTTGTACGTTTGCCCACTGACAAAGACATGATCAGTCTATAATTTTAATGGTAGGTTTATTTGAACAGTGAGAGAGAATATCAACAAAACAATCCAGAAAAACGCATGTCAAAAATGTTATGAATTGATTTGCATTTAAATGAGGGAAATAAGTATTTGACCCCCTCTCAATCAGAAAGATTTCTGGCTCCCAGGTGTCTTTTATACAGGTAACGAACTGAGATTAGGAGCACACTCTTAAAGGGAGTGCTCCTAATCTCAGTTTGTTACCTGTATAAAAGACACTTGTCCACAGAAGCAATCAATCAGATTCCAAACTCTCCACAATGGCCAAGACCAAAAAGATCTCCAAGGATGTCAGGGACAAGATTGTAGACCTACACAAGGCTGGAATGGGCTACAAGACCATCGCCAAGCAGCTTGGTGAGAAGGTGACAACAGTTGGTGCGATTATTCTCAAATGGAAGAAACACAAAAGAACTGTCAATCTCCCTCGGCCTGGGGCTCCATGCAAGATCTCACCTCGTGGACTTGCAATGATCATGAGAACGGTGAGGAATCAGCCCAGAACTACACGGGAGGATCTTGTCAATGATCTCAAGGCAGCTGGGACCATAGTCACCAAGAAAACAGTTAGTAACACACTACGCCGTGAAGGACTGAAATCATGCAGTGCCCGCAATGTCCCCCTGCTCAAGAAAGCACATATACAGGCCCGTCTGAAGTTTGCCAATGAACATCTGAATGATTCAGAGGAGAACTGGGTGAAAGTGTTGTGGTCAGATGAGACTAAAATTGAGCTCTTTGGCATCAACTCAACTCGCCGTGTTTGGAGGAGGAGGAATGCTGCCTATGACCCCAAGAACACCATCCCCACCGTCAAACATGGAGGTGGAAACATTATGCTTTGGGGGTGTTTTTCTGCTAAGGGGACAGGACAACTTCACCGCATCAAAGGGACGATGGACAGGGCCATCTACCGTCAAATCTTGGGTGAGAACCTCCTTCCCTCAGCCAGGGCATTGAAAATGGGTCATGGATGGGTATTCCAGCATGACAATGACCCAAAACACACGGCCAAGGCAACAAAGGAGTGGCTCAAGAAGAATGCATGACAATAACCTGCTGACAAAATGTCATGACGTCACAGCCCTAGGCACACCCACATATTATAAACTCACACACAGGCATATGTGTTTCAGAAAATACATCTGCATAGAGAATAGACAATCCACAGACACACAAGCTTGTTCATCACCAGCACGTCTTTCAGACAATACACACACACAAATTCACACAATGTGCCATCACAGACACTGTAGACAGTGACAATTCACAAACCAAATGGTCTTCCCGACACTCGCGAAGACAGAGGCAGAGTCAACAATGACACACGCAAGCGCATAGCTTTCAACAGTGTCTTCTTACCAGGGAGTCTGTTCATGTTGACACCTTGAGCCGAGAGGCCGATACCCATGTACCTGATAAACAGACAAAGAGAGCATAGTCAAAATTGCGATGGCTCATGAGCCATTGATGTGTGTGTATGTGTGCGTGTGTTCATGTTAACGGTTTCATAAATATCTTGGTTCTTCTGGCTGCAGATATCTAAATCATCTCAAGGGAATTTCATGAATCATCCCAACGTGACAGACATCCTCATGCAAAGGTCAATTCCTAACTGTCCAGAGATATGATCAGCACAACAATGGAAATCAGGGGTGTATTCATTTGTGCACACCATAGCAAAATGTTTTCGGTTGCAAATGAAATCAAGTTTTTCTTATTGGACAAATTCAGGTTAGGAAAATATGTATAGGCCTATTAGTTTGAGGGGGGTAAATCCTTAATGCCTGAATAAGTCAGGAAGAACTCATCTCTGAACCATGAACCATTACAGGGAACTGATGAGATGGTTTGAAGTCAATTGAGGTCAACTGGATTCTATGATTAGTGAAGTCAACAGGCTTTGGGTGGGTAGTGCCCAATTGGAGGGGTGTGTGTGGTGCCCAATTCTATGAGTCCACCTTACCCATCTCGGCCTTTACTGATGATTTTCACCTCAAAGTAGTAGACCCCGCAGGCGGCTGGGATGGGATGAGTGGCTCGTACGGACGCTGCATCTTTAGGAGTCTTTCCATGACCTGTGGGTGGAGGGAAGAGGAAGGGAATGAGTGAAACAAGACAGCCCTTAATCCAATTCAACCCCTTGCTCTTACCCAGTAGGCACTGCTGTAGATCTAAAATGATTGGAGAGGCGTAAGTAGTAATATGTCTAAAATTATACCTGGCCATTTAGAGGGCAACGTGAAGCAACAATTACAATAACTATCATATTATCAGACCATTTCAGATCTACTAGTGCGCCTAGGGGGATGGGGTGTATAATTGGAATTCAGCATTAACAGTCATTGCCTATTTCAGTTTCATGTGGCAGAGACAGAGACACTGAAACATACAAATGGCAGGTGAACAGAAACAAGCCTATCCCCGGCACCATGATTTCCCACCCAAGGGTGAACCATGACCTGTACATAACAAGGCACTTTTTTTTTTTCTCGGCAGGGAAATGTCATTTTTATGTTGCATTTTGAAAAAGAAATTGTTGCATTATATGAGTTTAAAATTCACATTTAGGGGAATTTTATAATGGAACTACATGGCTACTTGCTGCGTCACTTCCATGGCGTATGCTGTACCAGCTAAATTGCAGTGGTCTGAAGGGATAGGTCCATTCTATTTTTATGATTGAAATGACACCCACTCTGTATTCAAGAGTATGACATCTCAACCAATGGTGGGCACAACACATACACCACACCTCAGATTATGTAAACTAGGGTCTAAACTACAACATATGCAAAAAATTAAATAAAATCTGAGTTTATTAAAAATGTTTTATTTTCTGGAATTATTACAATTAGGGTTGCACGATATTGGAAATAACTGACATTGCGATATTTTGTTTTTCTGCTATATATATATTGCGATATGAAAAAATACAGGATGTATGTATGATCCTCTGGGAAAAATGCAGTTTGCAAACAGCGACTTTTCAGGTGGAAGTCCTCATTAATAAAGTGTACGGTCAGGCTTATGTAGGCTGGACCACAAGTCCATTGTTGCTGTATAATATTCCACTTGTGACAGCTCTGTTTCAACTTGTGCCTTGCATTTCTCGTACAACTCTGGGATGGCAACTTGAGAAAAATAGTTGCGTGATGGCATTACATACCGCTTGTCAAGCGACCGGATCATGTTTTTAAAACCCTCTTTGGTAACCGTGTTAATTGGTAACATGTCTTTGGTGACGTGAAATGTTATTGAATCTGTGATTTCTCTCTGCCGTTTGGAACCTTTCTCGTATGGTGTAATATTGGCAAAGGCATCCGAAATAGATTTTTGCTTTGGAGGGCATTGAGATGTTTTGCACTCGTCATACGAAGATTTGTGGTGCCGCCTTAAATGATCGAACAAATTGGTCGTGTTGCGGCAACAATTGCAAGGCACTCTCGACAAAGTAACTGTTTTTGGTCAACATCATCCTCTGTAGCCGAAATATTTCCATATAATTGACGATGCATTTCTTTTTGCAACCAAATTCTCAATTTCGGTCTTTTTTGCCTGTTCCTCGCTCATCATTTCGTCACGCGCAAGCAGAGCCTGCATGTCAACCACATGCAGTAACGAACTCCGTGTTTAAAATAATAATTATAATAACAATAATAAACTGTGTATCCAACAACCCATAAATCGGAGTAAATTACGTTATATCAGACAGATATAATGCTAGTTTAAACATTTTAAAAATATATATATTGTAGACTGATATGTTTACCTTACTAAATCGCACGTTCTGCGATGTGACTATTGCGGGGCTGCATACATCGAAATGTCGATGCTGAAACGATATCGTGCAGCCCTGTTCGTAAGCTTTTAAATTATATCAAACTCAACTGTTTAAAAAGTTAAATTACTACACACCTTTATAGGGTTAGTGTTCCCAAAAGGCCATATCTCCATTTTACAGCGCTTGTTTACGGAAGACATAGGCCGGCACCTGTGCCAATTAGCTATCTAGTGTGTGCCGGACACCTGTGTAAGCTATCTGGGGAGGAAGTGTAGTTCATCAACTGGAGGCACACACAGTGTATGGATCTGTACAAAACTGCTATTTTTTTTATTTATTTTAAAGCTTCTTTCTCGCTGACATGAAAGTTAAGGGGCATGATTATTGATGTTTCTAAACATTAAAAACACAGTCACAATTGTAGTTTACACAGAGCCAAATGTGGGCGGATTGCACATCCTAAATAAAATGGCCAATGCTGAAGAGGCATATCTAGGCCTATGTCTATGCCTACAGTGTAAGGGCTTCTTTGTGTCACTTTTTGTTTGTGTTTTGTCAGCTTGACATCAAAACTAGCGTGCTGATATAGCTATGTGCAAATTTAGCTAACTAGTAGCTTAATTAGTCAATCCTGGGCCCTTTGATAAAAAAGATCGCTAACAGTGAGCCCTGCCAATAAAACTAGCCTAACCAGGGGTGTAATCATTAGCCAAACAGTTAGTTCCGTTTTGTAACTAAAATGAGAGTTTCTATTGGACAAATTCAGGTGGGTCCCTCAGTTTCGTTCCGTTTGCTTCCTTTTAATAAACGTTTTACAACAGAATCGACGTAATGAATAAGCCCCAGCTGTTGTGACATGTTTATTTCCGGAACTTGTGGATTCTACAGCAAAAAAAAAAAAGAAACCAGCTAGTTAGATTGCTAACATTAGTTTAACAAGGGTGTAAAAAAAAATCGAATTATCAACTTTTGCTAGTTTTGACATACCAGCCAGCTAACGTTAGTTGTGCTAGTTAGCTAGCTAAACGGGGTATATCTTGTTTTGGCTGGGGACTTAACGTAACGTTAGCCAGCTGGTTTGCAATATGTCTTGTTGTTGAACATTAGTTAGCAAATTTAGCTAGCCAACATTGCTTTGTTTTTAGCCAGCTACTGTAGTCAAGCCGTTTTGAGAGGTAGACAACTTCTAAGATTAACTGCTAACGTTAGCTAGCCACTAACACAGACAGTAAATTAGCTACAGTAATCTATGTTTAGAAATTATGTGACTAGTTAGCTAGATAAGCGTCATCAGCTTGCACTTTGCTAGCATTCAAGCTTCATTTGATCCACGTGTCATATAGCTAGCTAGTTACCTTTATAGTGCACTCGAAGGTTGTTCTGAGAGAGGCCAATGTAACTGAATTTGTCCTTCGGACTCCAGGAATGAGGAAGCGGGTTTTCAAGTTCGTTTACGGCTGGATAGAGCCGCTTCAGTCGGTGGTTGAGCTCATTTTCCTGCTCGTTCAGAGCCGAGTCTCCGTGAACAACAACCGACATAAGAAATCCACAGCCCGATGACTTTCCAGACATGGCTATCAAACCGTTGTTAGAATGATTCAAACAACTATTATAAGCGAAATGGTCCCACAATAAACTGTCAAGTATTTTAAAATCTCGCTAGTTTAACTAGCTAACGTTAGCTGGCTAATGCTAGCCACAAGCTAGCTAGCCAACTAAACAAGCGTATTGTTAAAATGGTTCTGTAGCTGATCTTAGACGAACACATAGCTATAACGAACAAAACCTACCAAGCTAAAGCATTTTTGGGGAAAAGTGTAACATTTACGAAAAAATATTTATCTCGAGGATATTATTAGATCTAATAGACATCGACAAAGTACGGCTTCTTGTCGGTGCTAATGCACATATCTGATTGGTTTAGAGGAGGTCCAGTCACACTTCCAGAAGACTGGGGTGTACTCATTACTCCAGTCGAAAACGAGCGTTTCTAATGGACCGTTTCAGGTAGGTCCGTCTGTTTGCGGAACCTGTCCAAAATAAACGCTAGTTGTCGTTGCAGCTGTTTGGAGTAATTATTACACCCCTGGAAAATAGCTACAGACACATAACAAACATATGAATGCATCCCTCAAAGTTCTAACCTCACATTTTTCACAAACAGTTGATCATGTTTAGCCTACTTGGTCTGCAGAACCCCAAACTCTATATGAAGTAATTTTCTCTTGGAAAATTTTAATTTTTTCACCAAATAGGCTAATGCCAGAAATGACAGTAGGGGAAAGTGGGGGTAATTCTAGGTCTTGTCCTATATATCTTTGGGAAATTAAGAAGTTATATCAATGAATGAAGAAATAATCAAATATAATTCAGCCTGGTACCAATCAGATCTGTATCAGATCAGTTGCTACATCCATTTTTGGACTTATAAATTAATAATATAGCCATATTGATTCTTGAAGAATATAACTTATAAATGCCTCATGAGCTTAGTTCGACAGTCATACCCCACCAGAACTCAAAATATAAACTTGTTTTATTCCAATATGTGTAAATATAAACATACACTGTATAGCCTCAAAACATGCTTAAAAATATATTTTTATATATATTGATTGGTCAATCCTTGCATCCATAGCTATGTCTATGAATTTGAGAGTGGTTACCTTTCTCCAGGCCCAACAGTAGATTTCCCCTTTAAAGCAGAAGGTGCAGAAACCCCATTAATGCCTTTACAATCTGCAAAACATGTCTGCAATGTACATGACCTAGAACGCCGCCATAATTATAGAACTACAATGTCAACATGAAATAAATATGTTGTCCCATGAAGGTATTTGAATAAGACAGTGTAAATTGAGCCTTATGGCGTTATCACACATTTTCCTAAATTATTTTATTTCATTTTTTTACAATTAGCACTGTGGTCACACAAATGAAATAAAAAATCTATATAATAATCACCTAATAATTCAAAGTTGAACCTAGCTCACTTTTTTTTTTTTTACTTTTCTCAAATCCCCCAGGGTAAATGATTTGGCTACTTCTTCCTATACAACATTTGTGATTATTTGATTTGTTGTGTGTGTGTTTATCTTGATAATAGGTGTAGCTCAACTTACCCACTGGCTCACTTTACTAGCCTCACAAAGCCGCCTGGTCAGTGTTTAATGTAAACTCGCGGGATCAGGCGGCTTTGCGAGGTTATCACTTTACCCTGTTCTCCCATATTCTATAAAACATTCACCTGTGTTTGTAAGGGTTCCCAATAGGTGGGAAAGCGGCAAAGTCAACATGTTCTTTATCGTCCATTTATGAAGATAACAAAGTGTTTTTTGGTCTTACTTTAAGGTTAGGCTAATGCATAAGGTTAGCAGTGTATTTAGGGTTAGGTTTAAAATCAGATTTTAAGAAGATTAATTGTAGAAATAGGTGGGATTTATGACTTGCCCAGGGGTGTGTTCAGTTCGATTCAATGTTTGCTACGTTGGGTGACAGTTTGTACTGTACGGTGCGTTTCCCCAAAACGGTGTGCATCATTCTTCAACAGCATTTGAGTTACGTTTGCTCTCGTTTTGGTGGGTGCGGTGAGGTGTGGCCTGACCAACATGGGTGTGAACATTTGAAATTGCAAAACTTGTGCAGCACACACGATACACAATCTCCCTCTGGGCCACCTTAATCACACCGTCCTCAACTGGTCGTTCAGTACGGTACCTTCCATTGAATTAAACATTGAACACCGTTCTGTCATAATGAACGCACCCCAGATAGTGACTATTATTTGTAAGGGAGTAGTGAGGAAATGTCACTGTGATGTCATTGATGTTATTCCTCAAAAATATGACACATGACATGGATTGAACGTCAGTGATTGGAATGAAAACATCTGTACAGTTGGATAGATTTCCAGAAGTGTTTTTCCCCATAAGTCCATTCAGCTTTACTTGACCACACCACAATTTACTCCTTGGTTTAGTTAGTGAATAACTGTTTGGTGAATACTGAATTCTCCTGTGTAGCTGCGTTGAGAGGTGAAGATATACTCCAATAGCCAAGATTCCAAATAGTTCTTACAGAAACTGATATGAAGGTATCAAATTGGTGTCAAATATGGCGATGCCTCCACCTAGCCCTCCAATTGGGAGACTGTTTCTGCCGTGTTTCTTTGCCTTATCCTGGTGCTATCCAATCTGTTAGCGGTGGGTCATCAAGGACAGACGAGAAAATATAATAATATATGCCATTTAGCGGCTACTTTTATCCAAAGGAACTTAGTCATGCGTGCATACATTTTTACATATGGGTGGCCCCCGGAATAAAACCTACTATCCTGACATTGCAAGCGCCATGCTCTACCAACTGAGTTACAGACAACCACAGAAGGGAGGGAGGGAGTTTTTGGTTTGGAATGCAGCCCTGGAAATATCTGTTCCCTCACACCACCCTGTGGGAATGCTCATTGTATCATTTTAGAGGAATCTGAAGTGATGTAATGTTCCTTCTAGACATGACCAGATTGCTTCCCTGGATTACTTTCTGTTATTTATTTTGCTCAGAATTATTAAAGGAACAGTTAGGATAAGAATAAGATGGTTCCAAATCAGTTGGTAGAGCATAAAGTAAGCAGAACAATACAGTTGCATGGCTAGCAAGAAGTTCTATATATTAATACCCAAAAAATGCAGTTGATAATGAATAGTTAATTCAGTGTTGATTATGCCAATTGCTCATTTTCTTTCTATATTAATATTATATCTCCCAAATTGTACAGATAAGATGTAGGAAAGCTTACCAGTGCTTTTCTGCCATGTCAAAAACAAATAACATTAGAGATACTTAAGCTTTGTTCACATTTAGCAGCTCACAATTATCAAATAAAATTTTATTGTACACATATATTGCAGGTGTTATCGCAAGTGCAGTGAAAAGCTTATGTTTCGAGCTCCAACAGTGCAGTAGTAACTAACAATACACACAAATCCCCAAAAAGGTAAAGTAATTAAGAAATATCAGAACAAGCGATGTCAGAGTCCAGAATCTGTATTCAGAAAGTATTCATTCCCCTTGACTTATTTCACATTTTGTTGTTACAGCCTGAATTCAACAACAACAAATCTCACCCATCTACACACATTACCCCATAATGACAAAGTGAAAACATGTATTTAGAAATTTTGTGAAAATGTAATACAGAAATATCTAATTTACATAAGTATTCACACACCTGAGTCAATACTTGGTAAAAGCACCATTGGCGGTGATTACAGCTTTGAGTCGTCTTGGGTATGTCTGTATCGGCTTTGCACATATGGATTTGGGGATTTTTTCCCATTCTTCCTTGCAGATTTTCTCAAGCTCTGTTAAGTTAGGTGGGGAGCAACGGTGAACAGCAATCTTCAAGTCTTGCCACAGATTTTCAATGGGATTCAAGTCTGGGCTTTGGCTGGGCCACTCAAGGACTTTAACATTCGTGTTCTGAAGCCATTCCAGTGTTGCTTTGGCTGTGTGGTTGGGGTCATTGTCCTGTTGGAATATAAATATTTGCCCCAGTCTAAGGTTGTTTGCACTCTGAACCAGGTTCTCATCAAGGATTTGCCTGTATTTTGCTCCATTCATATTTCCCTCTATCCTTACCAGTCTCCCAGTCCCTGCCGCTGAAAAGCATCCCCATAGCATGATGCTGCTACCACCATGCTTCACGGTAGGGATGGTGTTAGATGGGTGATGAGCTGTGCCTGGTTTTCTCCAGACATAGCACTTTGCATGTAGGCCGAAGAGTTAAAGTTTTGTCTCATCAGACCACAGAATCTTTTACCTTATGATCTGAGTCTTTCACGTGCCTTTTTGCAAACTCCAGCCTTTTGTCATGTGCCTTTTTCTCAGGAGTGGCTTCTGTCTAGAATACATTAAATACATATGAGATGGGTAATGCAAGATATGTAAACATTATTCAAGTGGCATTATTAAAGTGACTAGTGTTCCAAGTGGCCAGTGATTTTCAAGTCTGTATCTAGGCAGCAGCCTCTCTGTACTAGTGATGGCTGTTTAACAGTCTGATGGCCTTGAGATAGAAGCTGTTTTTCAGTCTCTCGGTCCCAGCTTTGATGCACCTGTACTGACCTCGCCTTCTGGATGATAGTGGGGTCAACAGGCAGTGGCTCGGGTGGTAGTTGTCCTTGATGATCTTTTTGGCCTTCCTGTGACATTGGGTGCTGTAGGTGTCCTGGAGGGCAGGTAGTTTGGCCCTGGTGATGCGTTTGGCAGACTGCACCACCCTCTGGAGAGCCCTGCGGTTGTGGGCGGTGCAGTTGCCGTACCAGGTGGTGATACAGTATCGTATCTGAAGATTATGCCTTTGTTAAATGTTTTGGAGGAACAAAGAATGTTGTTTTATGATCTTAGTTCAAATGTAGCGTTGGGAGGGTGATGCCCCAGGGGAGACTGGTGATTGGCCAGAAGAGGGAGTCACCCCTCCCTCTGCATTGTTTATAAATAGGGGTTAAACGATGAGACGGCAGAACGGCCATAGCAATCTGGGGAGCCGTTCTCCGGACATCGCGAGTCTGTATCTATGCTGTAAATTCGTGATTTTAATAAAAGCCTCGAACACGATGCAGCATAGCGGACTTTTTGTTGACAGCAATAATTGCTACCACTCATCATATACGACATAATGGCGCCCAACGTGGGGCTGGGTTTGCGTCTCCTCCTTGTTTCAGTCAACCGCCGGCCTAACTCTCTCTCTGAAGCATGGAAAAGGGTGAGTGTTCTTACCGCTTCGGAGGTTGTTAGATTGGATATGACTTGTGTACACTGAGGGGATGTTCCATTATGACCTGGCCTTGGTGGTGTTATTGCGGTCGACTGGAGTCTGCTAAAATTTATTCCATCAAGAACGGCAGTTAATTGGAATGTAGAGCATTAAACGGTAGGATTTAAGTATTGAAAGTGTATAATTCATTGGTAACGGGTGACAATGGATTGGTAGAGTATAAATGTTGGAAGACGTCTGCATAGTTAGGGCACCGTGAATACGGAAAAGACCTCTTGATCGAGGCGATTCTTTAGGAATGGGCTACAAATCCGGACTTAGTTAGATTGGGTCAGGTTGATTCCTTAAGCGGGAATTATGAAGTGAATGGTTGTATTTATGTTATACTTCTTCTATAGCCGACGGGAGATATGTTGGGGATAACCGCTTGATATGAGATTCATCTTTCAAGGCAACAAAAAGTTAGACGGAGATAATTGCGATGATGATGATTTGGCCACGGTGCTGGGTGTTCATTTGTATAGCTAGTAGGCCGCAGTTAGCTGGAGGCTAGGGCTAATGCTTGATTGTTTCAGGCCACGTGGTACCTCGTGGCTAATGCTTGATTGTTTCAGGCCACGTGGTGCATCGTTGCTAAGGCTAATTTGTTTTAATGCTAAAGTGTGAATCATGCTACATTCTACATGGTGGCTGAGGTGGATGCTAATGCTACATGCTAATTGTGTTTTGTGTCGCAGTGTACCTTAGGCTAAGCTAAATGCTAATGCTACATGCTAATTGTGTGGTGTGCTACATGCTAACGAATATCCTTAGAGATTCCATTGCGATGGATTAAAGTCTCTTAAACTTGTCACTGTCTGTAAGTCAGGTTGTATGTTTTGTGAGCGCTGTTAAATGTTGTTTGACTAGGAGGGGAACGAAAGGTACAGCTGGACTGGTATCCGTTTAGTGGAGGTGAAAATGTGTTTTTGATGGATGTGCGCATGCGTTTAATTTTGCGATACTACCCTACAGAAAGGGGGAGTTTATGACACGAGATTAGGACACGTGTTGATTTTACGGGGCTAAAAACTACGAAATGAGGTTGGGCTAAGCCTACAAAACAAAATGGTGGCTTAAGGTCATAGGTCCCATTTGGCGTTACCCTGCAAGGGAAAATAGACAGAGGAGAAATTTTAACACGATGATTCTAGTTTAAACTGCGATTGGTTAAAGATGAAACTTGTTTTGTAGCCTATTGAATTTATAAATTAGATATATGGTAGCGGATTATAATAAATTGAATTAAATAATTAAAAGACGGATTAAAATAAAAAATGTTTTTGAGCGATCTATTTAGTTCTGAGTTTAGTCTTAGAGTGAATAATGTAGAACGAATGAATATTGAATGGTTGGAAATACTCAGTGATTGCATTAACTGCTGAAATCGTGTGTGTTTCTATGTTTTTGTGAAATATGAGAGGAACATGGAACGAGAGGAGAGAGAGAGAAGGGGCTGACGTGTGCGTCACGAACAAGGTGTGACGAGGCAGACGAGAGGATCGGATCAGGCTAGTACACAAAATCATCCTAACAGAATATGTGATGTTATGACAATTTTACATAGGCTTGGCAAATACTATTTCATTAAAAATTGTATTTTGGTGGCTCTGTGTATCACTGGAGTTTGATTACAGATGTGTTGGGAATCAAGGATGGATTGAGGATTGTTCTGTAAATTTAAGATAATTAGAGCTAATAGAGCAAGGGGTTATGGGAATTGGAGTATTGAAGGGTTGTAAGGTTAGAAGGCTTTGTTTATGGGTATTTTAGTCTGAAGATGACTAACTTGCATTTACTTGCATTTGATGGGTTGTGGTAAGATAGCCAACACTAATTGATAAATTGGTGATATAGGAATAAAGAATTGGTTTTAAATTATTCATAATTTTTAATTGAGTTTTTAATTGGTTTTTAATTTTTTAATTAAATGGTTTTTGAATAAGGCATTTAATTGAATTTTTTAATATTCATATTTTATTGTATTTTTTTGGGGGGGGAAAAAAAAGAATTTTTTTTTGTTTTTTTTTGTTGGGGTTGTTAGGGTTATATTAATAATTTAAGGGGGGAAGCCAGAGGCTATACAGTCTAAAATAAGATAGTCACAATAAAGGAAGTTAAAAGGGTTGATATAGGGGAAAATTGACTAAAATAGTAATTATTTAACTAAGGTAGTGTTAGGAGAGACTAATGGCAGAAGTTAGTACACCTTTCTCACATATGGATTCAGCAAAAAGACACCCACCTTACGAGAAGAAAAAGTACAGCTTAGGGATGTTTATCCTCAGTTTCAGTCATCATTCAGGAGAGTGATTATTGCCTCAGAGATGAAGATGAATTCAAAACTCCAGAAGGAAGGAAAACCGGGATGTCTGGGAACTTAAGGAGATGAGGATGATGAAGATGAGAGTGATTGAGAGAGGTCATGGGTGGATATGACTCTGTGATCAGAAGGAAGTTGGCAAGAGAGAAACGAAGAAGGATACGTGAGATTTGATCTCTGATGGAAGTTGAAGATGAAGAAAGCGATGAAGATTTGGAGATTAAAGGTGCTTTATTTTCAAGAGGAGTTTGTCCTACAAGGACTGGCACAGAAGAAAAGTAAGAAGATGATGGAAGATGATATTTCGAGGACAGAACTTAGAACTAAGGTTGAAGAATACTGATATGTCAATGACGAGAAGGAACAGGACTAAGAAAACTGCTGAGAGGATCCCAAGAATTGGAGAAGAAGAAACTCTGAAAACTCAATCATACAACGGGGGGAGAAGATAAGTTTTGGTTATGAAGAATCAGAGTGAACCAAATCAACAATCACTGTTACAGCTTTAACTGAACAATATCCAATGCAATTGTACCAGTCAAGGGGGGTACCAGTTGATTCATATCCAAAGCCAGTTTCTGGACAGACACATAATGGCACCTGTTAGTGTCTAGAAGATCCGGAAGGGGGGTGCATTGCTGAGAGCCTCGATTAGAGGAGAAGAGAAAATAGCTAACAGTTGAAACAACCGGCCATTAGAAGTGATAGTGAATAGGGGAAAAACTTATTTGGGTTTAGGCTTAAAGAGGTTAAACATCTCACTATGTAAAATTAATTAGGGTAGGATAGGGATTTGATGTAGTAAAACAGTTTAATTACTCTTAGGGAATCAATTGAGCTCTGCTATAAAAGTCAAAGAGGAAGTAAAAGAGACATACTAATATTAGGACAATATACCTATGGCATTGTTGGGAAAGAGATGCATGGTGTAAATTGAAGCGTACAATAAGATGTACACTAGACGACTGACTGTCTGGTAGAATATTTTAAAAAGTAGGGTTTTTGGGAATCATTTGCTTAAAAAGATAATATCATAGGAAGGATGATAATTTACTAGACTGTCTATTAAGACAATCTGTCTGAAAAGTTAAAAGGGGTGATTATTATTCTGGGTTACATTCTTACACTAAGGGATTTCAGGCTAGGCTAAAAGGTGGTTAGTCGTTTTGCCAAGTCTGTGTGTAATGAGTCAGAAGCAGGTGGGGAACTTTCCCAATCACATATTCTACAAATTTGGTGGTGAAGGAATTTTGTGAATAAATCAGGGGAAAAGGTTTTAAATGTTATGAGAGAAAAGATTAGATTAAAATAAGTTAGGAGTAGATTAGGGTTGGAAGAACTCTGAGACAGTAAGCTAAGTTTCAAAGTTAGTAGTAAGACAGAGAGAGAATAGTGAGGAAGGACATTTTAAAGTTTAGTGGGAAGATAGGGTAGGAGTTTAGATCTGTTAGGAGTCGAGGCATTGATAAGAGAAGATTGAGGGTGATTGAGTATCTATAGTTACAGTTTCCAGCAGGAAGATCAAGGTAATTATAGGTGTATTTGTTATAATCAAAGGTTTGAAAGTCATGGATTTAGAGATAGGACTGAGATTTGGGGAAAAAGTGACACTAGTGGTGATGGATGGAAGTACAAGTAAAGAGGTCAAAGTCTTAGGGGAAAACGGGGGAAAACTAGGAGTAACTAAGGACATTAACACTTCAGTTTATTAGAACAACAGGGAGAAGCAATTTAACTCTTTCAACATTGATAGTTATTAAAGTCATGAATATATTGCATTTGGTTATAAGGGAATCAATACAGCACCAATGTTAGGGAAAAATACTTATTAGGGTTTAGGATGGGGACGTTTCTCCCATATGGAGAGATAATTATGGAGAATAAGTATTGTTATCAGGACCAGGAGTAAAAGGAGGTATAGTTTAGAAGAGGGTTAGGAGGGACTGTTCACTTATGTTGCGTAATGTTACAGAGAAAGGTCAGGGAGAATATGTGTACTTATCTAGTGCAAGCATTAGAATTTGTTCCGGTTCAGAATTATTGGGTAAAGGGCTATGTAATTCATAAAGTAAGGCTTATAATGGAAGAGTTGAGGTCTGTTGTAGCCTCCACAGTCATTGAGGGAGTTCAGGAGTAGAACTGAATGGACAGTAGTCACTCCAACAGTAGATAATACACCGAGGATAATGGGAACCTTTGCACTAGAAGTAATTAGGGTTGATACAGCAACTAAATCAACTACTTTAATGGTAACTTTGGAAGGGATTAATGATACGATGTAGGGAGTATGGCATCGACAACAACTGTTCTGAAATTAAAGGGGGTTAGCAAGAAGGACTCAGGGGGTTATGTTATGGATGGAGAGTGCTGTCAATGATAGTACGAATAGGGTTAAAATAGGAGAACAGAGAGTAGTAGAGAGAATATAGATTCATCATGGAGATACAGTGGGGGAAAAAAGTATTTAGTCAGCCACCAATTGTGCAAGTTCTCCCACTTAAAAAGATGAGAGAGGCCTGTAATTTTCATCATAGGTACACGTCAACTATGACAGACAAATTGAGAAAAAAAATCCAGAAAATCCCATTGTAGGATTTTTAATGAATTTATTTGCAAATTATGGTGGAAAATAAGTATTTGGTCACCTACAAACAAGCAAGATTTCTGGCTCTCACAGACCTGTAACTTCTTCTTTAAGAGGCTCCTCTGTCCTCCACTCGTTACCTGCATTAATGGCACCTGTTTGAACTTGTTATCAGTATAAAAGACACCTGTCCACAACCTCAAACAGTCACACTCCAAACTTCACAATGGCCAAGACCAAAGAGCTGTCAAAGGACACCAAAAACAAAATTGTAGACCTGCACCAGGCTGGGAAGACTGAATCTGCAATAGGTAAGCAGCTTGGTTTGAAGAAATCAACTGTGGGAGCAATTATTAGGAAATGGAAGACATACAAGACCACTGATAATCTCCCTCGATCTGGGGCTCCACGCAAGATCTCACCCCGTGGGGTCAAAATGATCACAAGAACGGTGAGCAAAAATCCCAGAACCACACGGGGGGACCTAGTGAATGACCTGCAGAGAGCTGGGACCAAAGTAACAAAGCCAACCATCAGTAACACACTACGCCGCCAGGGACTCAAATCCTGCAGTGCGAGACGTGTCCCCCTGCTTAAGCCAGTACATGTCCAGGCCCGTCTGAAGTGCATTTGGATGATCCAGAAGAGGATTGGGAGAATGTCATATGGTCAGATGAAACCAAAATAGAACTTTTTGGTAAAAACTCAACTCGTCATGTTTGGAGGACAAAGAATGCTGAGTGCATCCAAAGAACACCATACCAACTGTGAAGCATGGGGTTGGAAACATCATGCTTTGGGGCTGTTTTTCTGCAAAGGGACCAGGACGACTGATCCGTGTAAAGGAAAGAATGAATGGGGCCATGTATCGTGAGATTTTGAGTGAAACCCTCCTTCCATCAGCAAGGGCATTGAAGATGAAACGTGGCTGGGTCTTTCAGCATGACAATGATCCCAAACACACCGCCCGGGCAACGAAGGAGTGGCTTCGTAAGAAGCATTTCAAGGTCCTGGAGTGGCCTAGCCAGTCTCCAGATCTCAACCCCATAGAAAATCTTTGGAGGGAGTTGAAAGTCTGTGTTGCCCAGCCACAGCCCCAAAACATCACTGCTCTAGAGGAGATCTGCATGGAGGAATGGGCCAAAATACCAGCAACAGTGTGTGAAAACCTTGTGAAGACTTACAGAAAACGTTTGACCTGTGTCATTGCCAACAAAGGGTATATAAGAAAGTATTGAGAAACTTTTGTTATTGACCAAATACTTATTTTCCACCATCATATGCCAATAAATTCATTAAAAATCCTACAATGTGATTTTCTGGATTTTTTTTTCTCATTTTGTCTGTCATAGTTGACGTGTACCTATGATGAAAATTACAGGCCTCTCTCATCTTTTTAAGTGGGAGAACTTGCACAATTGGTGGCTGACTAAATACTTTTTTTCCCCACTGTACAGGATGAGGTCTTTGATTTTAATGACGGAACAGGGAGGGGTATCTGATCAGTACCGCTCGTTCTTCTGTTGTGGAAATTAGAGATAGATTAACTCATTCTGTAAGATCAGTGAGGAATCTTGAGGGTCCATGTCTGTTGAGAATTCCATCCCAAGCATGTTAGACGGTTGCGCAGCCTCTATCAGGTGTGGGTCAGTCTTATGATTTGTCATGACTGAGGTATTGGCAACAGTCATTGACAGATAAAATAATGTAGTTGTCAGAACAGTGGTTTAAGCCTAGGGTTAGGTGGAATTGGGTTAAATGAATTACCCTATGGGAATTGTTAAATGGGAAAAGAATATCAGGTAACAATGGAACCATGAAGTATTCAGGTGAAATATTGAGGGATAAAAGTTGTTTTTGTTCTAATAAAACATATGAGGTAAGGGGTATGTTTATGGGAAGATCAGAGTGTGATGTTATATGATAAGTTTGGATAAGCATGACCTTAAGGGTAGTAATGAGAAATATGTTACTTTTTAGGTATCAGGTAGTAAGAAGAGCAGGACTTTGATGGGTAAAAGATTAGCTTTTGCTTATGACTATGGGGAATTTTAGAGATATTGGGTGGGTTTGTGATGATAAAATATATATTCTTACATTATGAATTAACAGGATTTGGTTACATGTCAACGTTGAAGCTTCCATATGAGGCTTTTACTATTAAAAGAGGAATAGCACCGAACACAGATCAATTTGAAATTAGAGTTCAAAATAGGATGAAAAGGGACATGTCATAGGCTTCAAGCCTATCATTGAAGAATAAGTCTAAGGGAGAAGGGGGGACTTTATTCATGGTATGGTGTAACATTTGGGAAGATCATATTGATAAATATTAGTTATCTTTTGAGTCCAGATAGTTTAGATAAGATCACTGGGGTTATATATGCATTATAAGGGATGTGTTTGGGAGATCTGAGAAGATTTGGTTGCAAGATCAATTAGGCCAGTAGGGGCAGTGATGGGTTAATGACAGCTTTGATAGCACTGTGTAATATGTTACTGACTTTTGAGGAAGCTATGAGATTGAAATAGGTTGGAGAATGATGCCGGTGTTGACTGTTCCGGATCTGGACGAAGACGGACGAGGGGGTCTAGATGGACTACTGAATGGATAAATATCCTTTTTGATTATTTGATCATTTTATTTTTATTGTTTCAAGGAAAACATTTTTTTTTAGTATGATTTTAGAATGATTTTATGAATCAAGGGGGAGATAGGTTAATGTGATTCATACATCATTTATATGTCATTTTTATATTCTTAAATTGATGTTGAGGTTTAATTTGAAAATGTTGTTTTGCAAAAGATACTGTTTGGTCTTTTATTTTCTTCCAGAAGCATTTGGGAGAACATGTGGAGATTGAAATATTCAAACAAGGACAATATGAAGGGACAATATGAAGGGACAATATGACTGGAGGAGATGAAACAAGGAGGGTGTGGAAAGGTTCCGATTCCATCATCAACGATGCAGTGGAAGTCGAGACTACGGAGGAGAATACGGAGGTCGAGACTACGGAGGAGAGGAAGTGTAGTGGACTACATTCCAGTGTCTGCAATGAAATATAGACATATTTGATGTGTAATACATAATTGTGTAATAGCCTCAGGGATTAATTTTTGTAGAATGATGTTTGATGTAATTGGATACATGTAAGGATCTTAGATGTTTTTGATTATTTCGGTGAATGTTTAGGGACAGAGAGGCTAGGAAGGGAGAGTTTCATTGTCCGGTCCTATGGGTTGACCAGCCGTACAATGGATGTTATTGGATAGGATTTTGTTTACAGGGGCTTACATGTGTAGTTAATTGTATTATAGTTTCAAATGCATTTACATGAGTTATGAGGTTATCTGGAGTACCGACGGTGGTTGCCTGGGGCAGAGGGACCGTGAGAGAATTTTACTGTCTTGATTGATATGGATGGATGGCTGCTGGACAGTTTTTCGCTCTTACACTCCATAGAGATTTCTTCATATGTCATAGTAATGTATTCATACTCCATAGAGATTTCTTCATATGTCATAGTAATGTATTCATACTTCATAGAGATTTCTTCATATGTCATAGTAATGTATTCTCACTTCATAAACAGGTATTTCATAGAAAGGTATTTACACTCTAGAGGAGAATGTGTTTGGTTTAATGTTAAAGATACTCAATAAGATAAATGGTTAATAGTCATAATCTTATTCTGTTTGTTTTCGAGACGTTTATTTCGTCTCGAAAGGGGGGAATATCGTATCTGAAGATTATGCCTTTGTTAAATGTTTTGGAGGAACAAAGAATGTTGTTTTATGATCTTAGTTCAAATGTAGCGTTGGGAGGGTGATGCCCCAGGGGAGACTGGTGATTGGCCAGAAGAGGGAGTCACCCCTCCCTCTGCATTGTTTATAAATAGGGGTTAAACAATGAGACGTCAGAACGGCCATAGCAATCTGGGGAGCCGTTCTCCGGACATCACGAGTCTGTATCTATGCTGTAAATTCGTGATTTTAATAAAAGCCTCGAACACGATGCAGCATAGCGGACTTTTTGTTGACAGCAATAATTGCTACCACTCATCATATACGACAACAGCCCGACAGGATGCTCTCAAATGTGCATCTGTAAAAGTGTGTGAGGGTTTTAGGTGACAGGCCAAATTTCTTCAGCCTCCTGAGGTTAAAGAGATTATGTTGCGCCTTCTTCACCACACTCTCTATGTGGGTGGACCATTTCAGTTTGTCAGTGATATGTACGCCGAAGAACTTTAACATTTTCCACCTTCTCCACTGCTGTCCCGTCGATGTGGATAGGGGGATACTCCCTCTGCTGTTTCCTGAAGTCCACGATCATCTCATTTGTTTTTTTTTAACGTTGAGTGAGAGTTTATTTTCCTGACACCACACTCCGAGAGCCCTCACCTCCTCCCTGTATGCTGTCTCGTTGTTGTTGGTAATCAAGCCTACTACTGTTGTGTCGTCTGCAAACTTGATGATTGAGTTGGAGGCGTGCATGGCTACGCAGAAATAGGTGAACAGGGAGTACAGGAGGGGGCTGAGCACACACCCTTGTGGGGCCCCAGTGTTGAGGATCAGCGAAGTGGAGATGTTGTTTCCTAACTTCACCAACTGGGGGCGGCCTGTCAGGAAGTCCAGGACCCAATTGCACAGGGCGGGGTTCAGACCCAGGGCCTTGAGCTTAATGATTAGCTTGGAGGGTACTATGGTGTTGAATGCTGAGCTATAGTCAATGAACAGCATTCTTACATAGGTTTGCCTCTTGTCCAGATGGGATAGGGCAGTGTGCAGTTTGATGGTGATTGCATCGTCTGTGGACCTATTGGGGCGGTAAGCAAATTGAAGTGGGTCTAGGGTGACAGGTAAGGTGGAGGTGATATGATCTTTGACTAGTCTCTCAATGCACTTCATGATGACAGAAGTGAGTGCTACGGGGCGATAGTCATTTAGTTCAGTTACCTTTGCATTCTTGAGTACAGGAACAATGATGGCCATCTTGAAGCATGTGGGGACAGCAGACTGGGATAGGGAGAGATTGAATATGTCCGTAAACACACCAGCCAGCTGGTCTGCGCATGCTCTGAGGACGCGGCTAGGAATGCTGTTTGGGCCGGCAGCCTTGCGAGGGTTAACACGTTTAAACGTCTTCTCATGTCGGCCTCGGAGAAGGAGAGCCCACAGTCCTTGCTAGCTGGCCGCGTCGGTGGCACTGTGTTATCCTCAAAGTGGGCAAAGAACTTGTTTAGCTTGTCTGGCAGCAAGACGTCGGTGTCCGTGATGTGGCTGGTTTTCCTATTGTAGTCCGTGATTGTCTGTAAACCCTGCCACATACGTCTCGTGTTTGCGACTCCACTTTGTCTCTATTGACATTTTGCCTGTTTGATTGCCTTGCGGAGGGAACGACCACTGTGTTTGTATTCTGCCATATTCCCGTCACCTTGCCATGGTTAAATGCGGTGGTTCATGCTTTCAGTTTTTCGCAAATGCTGCCATCTATCCACGGTTTCTGGTTAGGGTAGGTTACTCTCCCATAAAGCCCAGATTGGTGAAGTGCTGTAGCGACTGTTGTCCTTCTGGCAGGTTCTCCCATCTCAGCCAAAGTACTCTGTAGTTCTGTCAGAGTGGTCATTGGGTTATTGGTCACCTCCCTGACCAAGGTCCTTCTTGCCTGTTTGGTCGGACGGACAGCTCTAGGCAGTCTGGGTAATTCCATATTTGGAGACCACTGTGCTCTTGGAAACTTTCAACACTCTAGAAATAGTTTCATACCCTTTCCCAATATATGCCTCATCACAATTCTATGTCGGAGATCTACGGACAGTTCCTTGGACTTCATGGTATAGTTTCTGCTCTGACATGCACTGTCAACTGTGGGACCTCATATAGACAGGTGTGTTTCTTTCTAAATCATGTCAAATTTCTTAATTTGCCACAGGTGGACTCCCATCAAGTTGTAGTGACATCTCAAGGATGATCAAAAAAATTGGATGCGCCTGAGTTCAGTTTGGAGTGTCATAGCAAAGGGGTGTGAATACTCATGTAAATGAGAGATATCTATATTTCATTTTCAATAAATTTGTGAAACTTTCTAAAAACATGTTTTCACTTTGTCATTATGGGTTATTGTGTGTAGATGGGTGAGTCAAAATTGTTTTTATTTAATCCATTTTGAATTCAGGCTGTAATACAACAAAATGTGGAATAAGTCAAGGGGTATGAATACTTTCTGAAGACACTGTATATAATTGTGTGTATAGACAGTATGGACATGATATGAATAGAAGAGGTGTGTACAGCAGTAGTTATAGGATGAGCCTTGACTAGAATACAGTATATGCATATGAAGTGGGTAAAACAGTATGTGAACATAATTAAAGTGACCAGTGTTCAATGACTACATACATAGGGCAACAGTCTCTAAGGTGCAGGATAGAGTACCGGGTGGTAGCCGGCTAGTAACAGTGACTAAGTTCAGGGCAGGGTACTGGGCGGAGGCCGGCTAGTGGTGACTATTTAACCTGGAGATAAAAGCTGTTTTTCAGTCTCGGTCCCAGCTTTGATGCACCTGTACTTTATTCGCCTTCTAGATGGTAGCGGGGTGAACAGGCCGTGGCTCGGGTGGCTGAGATCCTTGATGATCTTTTTGGCCTTCCTGTGACATCGGGTGTTGTAGGTGTCCTGGTAGTTTGCCCCTGGTGATGCGTTGTGCAGACCGCACCACCCTCTGGAGAGCCCTGCGGTTGTGGGCGGTGCAATTGCTGATACAGCCCAACAGGATGCTCTCAATGGTGCATCTGTATTAGTTCTTGAGGGCATTAGGGGCCAAGCTGAATTTCTTCAGCCTCCTGAGGTTGAAGAGGCGCTGTTACGCCTTCTTTATCACACAGTCTGTGTGGATGAACCCTTTCAGGTTGTCAGTAATGTTTGTTTACAGTGAATCTGTTTTAAGTTAGAATTAACTGCGACTTATTATTCTTAATGTACAGTAACTTTTATCAAACACACCTGTCCTGAGTCGGACTAAATAAAACCTGCACATACAGTGGGGAAAAAAAGTATTTAGTCAGCCACCAATTGTGCAAGTTCTCCCACTTAAAAAGATGAGAGAGGCCTGTAATTTTCATCATAGGTACACGTCAACTATGACAGACAAATTGAGATTTTTTTCTTCCAGAAAATCACATTGTAGGATTTTTAATGAATTTATTTGCAAATTATGGTGGAAAATAAGTATTTGGTCACCTACAAACAAGCAAGATTTCTGGCTCTCACAGACCTGTAACTTCTTCTTTAAGAGGCTCCTCTGTCCTCCACTCGTTACCTGTATTAATGCCACCTGTTTGAACTTGTTATCAGTATAAAAGACACCTGTCCACAACCTCAAACAGTCACACTCCAAACTCCACTATGGCCAAGACCAAAGAGCTGTCAAAGGACACCAGAAACAAAATTGTAGACCTGCACCAGGCTGGGAAGACTGAATCTGCAATAGGTAAGCAGCTTGGTTTGAAGAAATCAACTGTGGGAGCAATTATTAGGAAATGGAAGACATACAAGACCACTGATAATCTCCCTCGATCTGGGGCTCCACGCAAGATCTCACCCCGTGGGGTCAAAATGATCACAAGAACGGTGAGCAAAAATCCCAGAACCACACGGGGGGACCTAGTGAATGACCTGCAGAGAGCTGGGACCAAAGTAACAAAGCCTACCATCAGTAACACACTACGCCTATCAGGGACTCAAATCCTGCAGTGCCAGACGTGTCCCCCTGCTTAAGCCAGTACATGTCCAGGCCCGTCTGAAGTTTGCTAGAGTGCATTTGGATGATCCAGAAGAGGATTGGGAGAATGTCATATGGTCGGATGAAACCAAAATAGAACTTTTTGGTAAAAACTCAACTCGTCGTGTTTGGAGGACAAAGAATGCTGAGTTGCATCCAAAGAACACCATACCTACTGTGAAGCATTGGGGTGGAAACATCATGCTTTGGGGCTGTTTTTCTGCAAAGGGACCAGGACGACTGATCCGTGTAAAGGAAAGAATGAATGGGGCCATGTATCGTGAGATTTTGAGTGAAAACCTCCTTCCATCAGCAAGGGCATTGAAGATGAAATGTGGCTGGGTCTTTCAGCATGACAATGATCCCAAACACACCACCCGGGCAACGAAGGAGTGGCTTCGTAAGAAGCATTTCAAGGTCCTGGAGTGGCCTAGCCAGTCTCCAGATCTCAACCCCATAGAAAATCTTTGGAGGGAGTTGAAAGTCTGTGTTGCCCAGCGACAGCCCCAAAACATCACTGCTCTAGAGGAGATCTGCATGGAGGAATGGGCCAAAATACCAGCAACAGTGTGTGAAAACCTTGTGAAGACTTACAGAAAACGTTTGACCTGTGGCATTGCCAACAAAGGGTATATAACAAAGTATTGAGAAACTTTTGTTATTGACCAAATACTTATTTTCCACCATAATTTGCAAATAAATTCATAAAAATCCTACAATGTGATTTTCTGGATTTTTTTTCTCATTTTGTCTGTCATAGTTGACGTGTACCTATGATGAAAATTACAGGCCTCTCTCATCTTTTTAAGTGGGAGAACTTGCACAATTGGTGGCTGACTAAATACTTTTTTCCCCCACTGTATGTTGTTTCCAGAAAGTCATGTTTAGTGCCTGCACGCTACAATGATGCTGTATCATATGATCTATGGTCTCAGTACGCTGTATTCATGCAATCAAAATTGGTTTGCATCAGAGTCCATCAACAAACTAACCAACCCCCACATTTTACCAAATGTTATCCATTTAATGAAGAGATACTGTACATCTGTCAAAGCTGTGGATGATGACCAATCATTATTCTTTTTAATTTTGCAACACAAAATCAAAACAGTGGCTACATGGTGGCAACATACAGTAAGATGACAATGACTGTAAAAACCTACTTCTGTAGCCTACATTGATTAAAATAGATGAAGCTTTTGATTGTTCACACATACACTTGCAAACATGTCGTTGAAAGTTTTATATAAACGTTTTTTCTCAATCTATTTTTTTTTTACTGTGCTGCAGTACAGGTTAACTTTTGAATGACCCCATTAGGATTTAAAAAGTAAGTAATAAGAAGAAAGCAATGGGGTTTTATATAAAACAATGTGAGATGTGTTATGCTATTTGAGAAATCTGTAGCATTTCTTGCTGAGGATAGCTAGTCTTTGCTGTTACAGAATAATTCTATAAAGATACAGTATCTATGTGAATCTAGTTTTGTTGGTAGCATATCTAATCCACATCTCCGTCCTTCAAAATGAGCACAAAACTCATTAAGATATTGAGATTATTAGAACAAAGGGGGATATTCATAACACCTGGGCCGTGTTCATTAGGCACCACACTCATTTTTGTATTCTGTTGCAAAATGTGTTGCGCCTGGTGTGCCCTAATAAATATGACCCATTGTTGTGTTCATAAGGGACCAAATGAAAGAAAACGGACTGAAACGGAAGGACTATCTGGAATTGTCCAATAAGAAATGCACATTTTTGTTTTCCAATCTGAAACCTTTCAAAACATTTTCTGTTATGTGCTCTAATGAACACAAGCCTAACTGCCATGGTAAATTTGTCATTTTCCAGTTTTTATTCAGTCATAACTTTCACCCAATTGTGAATGAGAAGCATCCATTTACTCTGCTCTCCACATTCTGAAGATGATATATGTCACGATCGTCTTGAGAAGAAGTGGACCAATGCGCAGCGTGATAAGTGAACATACTTATTTTATTCCAGAACAAAACAACAAACGATACGAAACGTGCAGTCCTACGGTTACACAAACCAAACGGAACAAGATCCCACAACACACTGTGGAAAACAGGCTGCCTAAGTATGGTTCCCAATCAGAGACAACAAGCAACAGCTGATTCACGTTGCCTCTGATTGAGAACCACACCGGCCAACATAGAAACAAATGAACTAGAATATCACCCTAGCACACAAAACACAAAGAAACAACACACCCTGGCTCAACATAACAGAGTCCCAGAGCCAGGGCGTGACAGTACCCCCCCCCCCCCAAAGGCGCGGACTGCGACCGCGCCAAACATAAACCGAACAGGGGAGGGTCGGGTGGGCATTCCTCCTCGGAGGCGGTTCCGGCTCCGGGCATGACCCCCACTCCCTCTCTAACCCCCCAAAGCACCCCTGGTCCGGTCTGGCCCTGCTGGCCGGAGCTGGACTGAACACTGGTGGAGCGGATTGCTCTAACTCTGGAGTGGAGCAGCTGACCGGTGCCGGACCAGGCACCGGTGGAACAGGCACGGGCTGTGCCGGACTGACGACGCGCACTACAGGCTTGGTGCGGGGAGCAGGGACGGGCCGGACCGGGCTGACGACGCGCACCATTGGCTTGGTGCGGGGAGCAGGAACAGGCCGGACCGGGCTGACGACGCGCACCATTGGCTTGGTGCGGGGAGCAGGGACGGGCCGAACCGGGCTGACGAAGCGCACCACTGGCTTGGTGCGAGGGGCAGGAAAATGCCGGACCGGGCTGGGCTGACGACGCGCACCACAGGCTCGGTGCGAGGGACAGGAACAAGCTGGACCGTACTGGGGACACACACCACTGGCCCTACGCGGGGATCAGGAACGGGCCGGACCGGACTGGCAACACACCCCAGTACCTCTCGCCGTGCCTCTACATCCTCCTTCCCCCTGGTGACCAGTGACTCCCGTAACCTGGCGGCCTCCTGCTGCCCCGTCGTCCACGGCGTGAGCCCCCCCCCTAAAAATGTTCTGGGCGTCTCTCCTCCCTGTGGGCCAGGCCTCCATGGCTCTCGCCAGACTCTTGCTCCTCTGCTCCCAAGTCCAGCCTCTCTCCTCCTCCCGCGGCTTGACCCAGTCGAGGTTGATGTTCGTTAGAGTCCTATCTGGCGTTGGCTCCTGGACACGCTGCTTGGTCCAGTTAAGGTAGGATCTTCTGTCACAATCGTCTTGAGAAGAAGTGGACCAATGCGCAGCGTGATAAGAACAAAACAACAAACGATATGAAACGTGCAGTCCTACGGTTACACAAACCAAACGGAACAAGATCCCACAACACACTGTGGAAAACAGGCTGCCTAAGTATGGTTCCCAATCAGAGACAACAAGCAACAGCTGATTCACGCTGCCTCTGATTGAGAACCACACCGGCCAACATAGAAACAAATGAACTAGAATATCACCCTAGCACACACAAAACACAAAGAAACAACACACCCTGGCTCAACATAACAGAGTCCCAGAGCCAGGGCGTGACAATATATGCATCTGTCAAATCAACTTTACATTTTAGAAACAATTTTCAACGACGATAGTAGATACATTTATGGTGGAGGTTATGTTTTATTTTAACTCACATATTCTTGGTGTTCTCCACATGATCCACACCCTTTGTAACAAATTATTATTTACACAAATTTGCCAAGACTTAAGTTTTGTAAGACCATTCCTCCTCCCTCTAAGTGCTTTCAAAACAAAATGCATACATTTCTACTGTGCCAATTATGGCCACATAGATATATTGTTAATACCTCAAACAAACAAAACATTCTTATTTTTTCTGGTTACAAAAGCATACAAGATACTTACTGCGACTTCTAATATTTGGTGGACCGTTTTGTTTTTGATGCAATACACAAATGGCAATACATTACTAGAACGGAAAATGCCAAAACTTAACATTGAACTAAAATGTACATCTCTTGTACCTGCTCTCCTCTTATATACAATCTCCCACACCATTTGAGAAACAAGAATAAAACAACAAAATATTCTCTATCCAGGATGGCAATATCCATTGTCAGTAGTAACAATCCCATTCGGGAAAATGTAACATTCTGCGATCCTTTCTTAACCCCCTCGGATGGTCGTACTTTGGTTGCTACGGCGGCATGCAGTCCCAGAACTCGTGACAGAGGCACAGACAAACCATAGACCATGATCATGATGAAGCTTTCTGGGACCAGGCTTACCAGAATGCATGATGAGCAGGTAGACCCCCATGGGCAAGGAACTGAAGTAGAGGAGCCCCAACACCCACACGAGTGCCCGGGCTGATGTCTGACACAGGAGGGTGGTGCAGTTCCACACTGCTCACCTCTGGGGGATTGAGGCCATGGTGTACAGGCTGGACGAGCTGTAGTCCCTACCCTGGATGGTGGCAACTCCGGGGGGGTGGGATTGAGGGTGGTGTTCCTGGGGAGATGAAGGCGAAGGCGGTTCCATGATGGTGATGACCATGTAGTTGGGCAAGTAGGTGTGGGTGGTGGTGGTGGAAGGTGTGCCACAGGGAGGGTTGCCCATGAGCGAGCTCAGGCACCTGGGACTGAGCAGCAGCTCAGTGGAGCCCTCATGGTGGTAGTTCAGGTTCCTCTGGTTCCGGGTCTGGAGGGCCAGCACCACCACTAGGTTGCAGTCATCCGGGAAGCTGGCAACCGCCTCCCCCGGCAAACCAGTGAATGAGCGACAAAACGGGCACACCACGGCGTTGGGGGGGCGACTCGCCAGGTCTAAGATCTTGGCCAGGCACTTTGCGCACAGGCGGTGGCAGCACTCAAAGCCCACAAAGATCTCCTCCACCGCACGAGCCCGAGGGGGCGCAAGACCAGACAGGAAGATTACGTCAGTGACTTAACCCACTAAAGTCGAGTATATCGCAATAAAGCCTGGCACGACGTAATGCACCCCTCCTAGGGACGGCATGGAAGAGCACTAGTAAGCCAGTGACTAGTAAGCCAGTGGAGAGAGGGGAGCCGGCCAGGCAGAGAAAGCAAGGGCGGTTCGTCATTCCAGTGCCTTGCCGTTCACTTTCGCAGCCCTGGACCAGACTACACTCAATCATAGGACCTACTGAAGAGATGAGACTTCAGTAAAGACTTAAAGGTCGAGACCAAGTCTGCATCTCTCACATATTGGCAGACCATTTCATAGAAATGGAGCTCTATAGGAGAAAGCCCTGCATTCAGCTGTTTGCTTAGAAATTCAAGTGACAATAAGGAGGCCTGCGTCTTGTGACCATAGCGTATGTGTTGCTATGTATGGCAGGACCAAATCGGAGAGATAGGTAGGAGCAAGTCCATGTAATGCTTTGTAGGTTAGCAGTAGAACCTTCAAATCAGCCCTAGCCTTAACAGGAAGCCAGTGTAGAGAGGCAAGCACTGGAGTAATATGATCAAATGTTGGGGTTCTAGTCAAGATTCTAGCAGCCGTACTTAGCACTAACTGAAGTTTATTTAGTGCTTTATCCGGGTAGCCAGAGAGTAGAGCATTGCAGTAGTCTAATCTAGAAATGACAAAAGCATGGATTAGTTTTTCTGCATCATTTTTGGACAGAAGGTTTCAGATTTTTGCAATGTTACGAAGGTGAAAGAAAGCTGCCCTTGAAATATTATTGATATGTTTGTCAAAAGAGAGATCAGGTTCCAGAGTAATGCTGATGTCCTTCAGTTTTATTTGAGACGACTATACAACCATCAAGGTTAATCGTCAGATCAAACAACAGATCTCTTTGTTTCTTGGGACATAGAACTAGCATCTCTGTTTGGTTCGAGTTTAAAAGTAAAACATTTGCCACCATCCACTTCCTTATGTCTGAAACACAGGCTTCCAGGGTAGGCAATTTTTGGGCTTCACCATGTTTCATCGAAATGTACAGCTGTGTGTCGTCTCCATAGCAGTGAAAGTTAAGATTGTGTTTCCGAATGACATCACCAAGAGGTAGAATATATAGTGAAAACAATGGTGGTCCTAAAACGGAACCTTGGTGAACACCGAAACTTACAATTGATTTGTCAGAGGACAAACCATCCACAGACACGAACTGATATCTTTCCGACAGATAAGATCTAAACCAGACAAGAACTTGTCTGTGTAGACCAATTAGGGTTTCCATTCTCTCCAAAAGAATGTGGTGATCGATGGTATCAAAAGCAGCACTAAGGTCCAAGAGCACGAGGCCTTGGTGTGACACCATTAAAAGGTAATTTACCACCTTCACGAGTGCAGTCTCAGTGCTATGATTGGGTCGAAACCCAGACTGAAGTGTTTCATATACATTAGTCTTCAGGAAGGTAGTGAGTTGCTGCGCAACAGCTTTTTAATTTTTTTTTAGAGGAATGGGAGATTCGATATAGGTCGATTTAGTTTTTTACATTTTCCAGGGCAAAGTTTGGCTTTTTCTAGGGAGCCATTTTATTATGTTCAACATAGGAGGGCCAAACACAGGAAGTAGCTCTTTCAGTAGTTTAGTTGAAATAGGGTCCAGTATGCAGCTGGAAGGTTTAGAGGCCATGACTATTTTCATGAATGTGTCAAGAGATATAGGATTTAAAAAACTGTCTCCATTGAGCTTTGGAGAAATACGCAGATTCAAAGAGGAGTCCATAATTTGCTTTCTAATGATCATGATCTTTTCGTCAAAGAAGTTCATGAATTCATCACTGCTGAAGTGAAAGCCATCCTCTCTTGGGTAATGCTGCTTTTAGTTAGCTTTGCGACAGTATAAAAAATACATTTAGGATTGTTCTTATTCTCCTCAATTAGATTGGAAAATTAGGTACAGCCTTTCCAAGCTAGTTGGAAGACTTCCAGTTTGGTTGAGCGCCATTCCATTTAAATATTCTGGAACCTTGCTTCAGGGCTCGGGTATTTTCTGTATACCAGGGATCTAATTTCTTGTGACAAATGTTTTTTGTTTTTAGGGGTGCGACTGCATCTAGGGTATTACGCAAGGTTAAATGTAGATTCTCAGTTATTTTTATACTCCGACGTCCTTGGGTAGGTGGATGGAGTCTGGAAGGGCATCTAGGAATCTTTGGGTTGTCCGAGAATGATAATCCTTGGTTGGGGTCTGAGCAGATTATTTGTTGCGATTGCAAACGTAATAAGATGGTGGTCCGATAGTCCAGCATTATGACGAAAAACATTTAGATCCACAATATTCATTCCACGGGACAATACCAGATCCAGTGTATGACTCTGGCAATGCGTAGGTACGGAGACATGTTGGACAAAACCCAAGTCAAGGTTATGATCAGTGATTAGTTCATTGACTATGACTGCCTTGGAAGTGAGGGATCTAACATTAAGTAGCTTCATTTTGAGATGTGAGATTATCACAATCTCTTTCAATAATGACAGGAATGGAGGAGGTCTTTATTCCAGTGAGATTGCTAAGGCGAACACCGCCATGTTTAGTTTGCCCAACCTAGTTTGAGGCACAGACACTGTCTCAATAGGGAAAGCTGAGCTGACTCCACTGACTGTGCTAGTGGCAGACTCCACTAAACTGGCAGGCTGGTTAAAAGCCTGCTGCCTGGCACCTAGCTAGAGGAGTTAGAGCCCTGTCTATGTTGATAGATAAGATGAGAGCACCCCTCCAGCTTGGATGGAGTCTGTCACTCCTCAGCAGGCCAGGCTTGGACCTGTAGGTGGGGGAGTCCCAGAAAGAGGGCCAGTTACCTACAAATTCTATCTTTTGGGAGGGGCAGAAAACAGTTTTCAACCAGCGATTGAGTTGTGCGAGTCTGCTGTAGAGCTCATCACTCCCCCTAACTGTGAGGGGGCCAGAGACAATTACTCGATGCCAACACCTCTTTCTAGCTAAGTTACACGCTGAAGTTATGTTACGCTTGGTGACCTCTGACTGTTTCATCCTAACATCGTTGGTGCCGACGTGGATAACGATATCCCTGAACCATCTAAACTCGCCAGTTTTAGTCTCAGCCAGCACCATCTTCAGATTAGCCCTGCCCCCTGGTAAACAGTGTATAATCGCTGGATAATTCTTTTTAAGTCTAATATTGCGGGTAATGGAGTCGCCAATGACTAGGGTTTTCAATTTGTCAGAGCTGATGGTGGGAGGCTATGGTGACTCCATTACCCGCAATATTAGACCCCGTAACGGGTGGAGTAGAGACCTGAGAAGGCTCAGCCTCTGACTCTGACTCGTTGCTTATGGGGAGAACAGGTTGAACGTTTCTGTCGGCTGAATGAACGACACCGGTTGAGAATGCCGAAAGCATTTCTTTCCAGAAGCCTTGAGAAAATTGTCCTGCTGCGGGGACTGTGCGGGGGGATTTATTAAAATCACAATTTAACCAACACCCATCTATTTTTATGACTACCTGGACCTACCAATTGGGTTTTAAGTATTGAAACCGAACCATATGGATTTCAATGAAAAGTATTTGAATAAACATGAAAAGGTGAATGTAAGGTGCACTTAATTTCAAATAGGCTAAATGTCATATTAAACAGCACATAAACACTATAAATAGGTCAGGAGCCAGACAGGGAGCCTAAGAAGGAACAAAAATGAATTATTTAGGCTATATTATTTCAAGACTATAGCCTACAAAGAAATACATTGTGAAGCATTTGCGAGTGCGACACAATAGGTTGGTAGGGACATAACGTACTCAGCATTTAAACAACATTTTGTTGTATTAAATCATTAGTCTATACATTGCACATCTAGGCTGTGTCTTACTTAGAATTAAATACAAATTAAACGAGAAATGACTTATTAGTGCCTTTTGAATTCATTTTTAGAAACACGAGTTTGGCCAGTCTGTGGCTTCAGGTTCACGCGATGGTGCCTTGAGAGCAGGCCAGCAGCAGAGAATATCCTCTCCACTCTTGCAGAGCGACTGGGGATGCTAAACCCCCTTTTGGCCCTTTCTTGCCAGGCTGGGCAGAGATGCAGAGTTGTTTAAAAAAATGTGTTCTATATATAGGCATAAAGGTTTTTAGGCAAAATAACCCAGTCAAAACGGAAAGCTCCTTGAATGTGGGGAATATTCCAGGCATATTGGGCCAAAATCAATTATGGCCTATTGTATAGATAATAGAACAAAAATGAAAGTTGATAAATACTTTGCTACAATGACACACTTAGTTATCTACCCACCCTGATCCTTTCTTTTAGCATGTGCACGTAGTAAGTACACCATCATGCTTTTGGGATACGTGTCTTTTCAGATTCCACAATGATTCTTTAGTTGTGGACACTACATAACCGCATTCCCTCTCTTGCTCTTGGTCCTCATCTTTGTAAGACACCTTGATTTAGCACCTGTGTGTTTTATCAGTTTCTTTATGAAAATATTTAGCGAACTCAATGACAATAGCTAAAGCAAGGGGCTATAGCAGCACACAAGTAGACTTTCCCCCTTCTGATAACCAGGTGGCGAATCGCATCTCTGCATGTCTGGCAGACATATAAGTGTGGATGACGGATCACCACCTCAAGCTGAACCTCGGCAAGACGGAGCTGCTCTTCCTCCCGGGGAAGGACTGCCCGTTCCATGATCTCGCCATCACGGTTGACAACTCCGTTGTGTCCTCCTCCCAGAGTGCGAAGAGCCTTGGCGTGACCCTGGACAACACCCTGTCGTTCTCCGCTAACATCAAGGCGGTGACCCGATCCTGTAGGTTCATGCTCTACAACATTCGGAGAGTACGACCATGCCTTACACAGGAAGCGGCACAGGTCCTAATCCAGGCACTTGTCATCTCCCGTCTGGATTACTGCAACTCGCTGTTGGCTGGGCTCCCTGCCTGTGCCATTAAACCCCTATTACTCTTCCAGCATGACAACGACCCGAAACACACAGCCAGGGCAACTAAGGAGTGGCTCCGTAAGAAGCATCTCAAGGTCCTGGAGTGGCCTAGCCAGTCTCCAGACCTGAACCCAATAGAACATCTTTGGAGGGAGCTGAAAGTCCGTATTGCCCAGCGACAGCCCCGAAACCTGAAGGATCTGGAGAAGGTCTGTATGGAGGAGTGGGCCAAAATCCCTGCGGCAGTGTGTGCAAACCTGGTCAAGACCTACAGGAAATGTATGATCTCTGTAATTGCAAACAAAGGTTTCTGTACCAAATATTACGTTCTGCTTTTCTGATGTATCAAATACTTATGTCATGCAATAAAATGCAGTACAGACCTCAACATGCTTTGTAAGTAGGAAAACCTGCAAAATCGGCAGTGTATCAAATACTTGTTCTCCCCACTGTAGAGTAACATTGTTAGGGTAGACTAAAATGAAAACAATGCCTTCCAATAAGGAGAAAGTTATCATTTTTGTTTTTAAACCTTACAGTAGGGGTAAAAGCAGAACATTGTTTGAGAGTGATCCGTGTGTATTAGCAGTAGTGATTGAGAAGGGTTTTTCCTATTGGGAAGAGTAGAGGGGTTCTAGTTGAAGGAAACAGATATGGAGACTAGTGAAAGTGACAAGGACATTGATAAAGAAGGTAAAGTGGAAAGGTTCATGGTACTCATGATCTATCAGTTTATGTCAAATTTTATGTGTTGACAGTATGTGAATGGTAATATGTTATCAGTGCCTTTCAGATAGCCCTCTAATAATGCCATAGTTTAGTCATAAAAAAATGCTGAGGTTTCTATACAAGGTCACATGACGAACAGAGGGATTGAGTTATTGGGTTAGAGATAAGCTTCCTGCAGACAAATATATAAGCCACCAGTGAAAGTGAGTGGTACTCACTGAACTCAAACAGGCTGTAAGGGACACAGTGGGACATTTGGGAGAGAGGTACAGTTGAAGTCGGAAGTTTACATACAGTTAGGTTGGAGTCATTAAAACTCGTTTTTCAACCACTCCACAAATGTCTTGTTAACAAACTATAGTTTTGGCAAGTCAGTTAGGACATCTACTTTGTGCATGACACAAGTAATTTCTCTAACAATTGTTTACAGACAGATTATTTCACTTATAATTCACTGTATCACAATTCCAGTGGGTCAGAAGTTTACATACACTAAGTTGACTGTGCCTTTAAACAGCTTGGAAAATTCCAGAAAATTATGTCATGGCTTTAGAAGCTCCTGATAGGTTAATTGACATCATTTGAGTCATTTGGAGGTGTACCTGTGGATGTATTTCAAGGCCTACCTTCAAACTCAGTGCCTCTTTGCTTGACATCATGGGAAAATCCAAAGAAATCAGCCAAGACCTAAGAATAAAAATGGTAGACCTCCACAAGTCTGGTTCATCCTTGGGAGCAATTTCCAAATGCCTGAAGGTACCACATTCATATCTACAAACAATAGTACGCAAGTATAAACACCATGGGACCACGCAGCCGTCATACCGCTCAGGAAGGAGACGCATTCTGTCTCCAAGAGATGAACGTACTTTGGTGAGAAAAGTGCAAATCAATCCCAGAACAATAGCAAAGGACCTTGTGAAAATGCTGGAGGAAACAGGTACAAAAGTATCTATATCCACAGTAAAACGAGTCCTATGTCGACCTAACCAGAAAGGCCGCTCAGCAAGGAGGAAGCCACTGCTCCAAAACCGGCATAAAAAATCCAGACTATGGTTTGCAACTGCACATGGGGACGAAGATTGCACTTTTTGGAGAAATGTTCTCTGGTCAGATGAAACAAAAATAGAACTGTTTGGCCATAATGACCATCGTTATGTTTGGAGGAAAAAGGGGGTTGCTTGCAAGCCGAAGAACACCATCCCAACCGTGAAGCACCGGGGTGGCAGCATCATGCCTTGGGGGTGCTTTGCTGCAGGAGGGACTGGTGCACTTCACAAAATACAGTGGATATAGAACGTCTGCACACCCCTGTTAAAATGCCAGGTTTTTGTGATGTAAAAGAATGAGACAAAGATAAATCATGTCAGAACTTTATCCACTGTTAATGTGACCTATAATGTGAACAAATCAATTGAAAAACAAACTGAAATCTTTGAGGGGGGAAAATTAAAAATTAAAACCTTACAATAACCTGGTTGCATAAGTGGGGATGTGGCTGTGTTCAGAATTAACCAATCACATTCAAGCTCATGTTAAATAGAAGTCATTACACACCTGCTATCATTTAAAGTGACTCTGATTAATCACAAATAAAGTTCAGCTGTTCTAGTAGGATTTTCCTGACATTTTCTTAGTTGCATCTCAGAGCAAAAGCCATGGTCCGCAGAGAGCTTCCAAAGCATCAGAGGGATCTCATTGTTGAAAGATATCAGTCAGGAGAAGGGTACAAAATAATTTCCAAAGCATTACATATACCATGGAACACAGTGAAGACAGTCATCATCAAGTGGAGAAAATACGGCACAACAGAGACATTACCAAGAACTGGACGTCCCTCCAAAATTTATGAAAAGACGAGAAGAAAACTGGTCAGGGAGACTTCCAAGAGGCCTACAGCAACATTAAAGGAACTGCAGGAATTTCTGGCAAGTACTGGCTGTGTGCTACATGTGACAACAATCTCCCGTATTCTTCATATGAAGAATTCCTAAGTGTTGGGAGCAATCAGCCAATAAAGAAGAAGAAAATGGACTACTTTAAAATGGAGCTTCAATGGCACTGCCCATGCTGTCACGGACACTATAATGGCACAAATACAAAGATGAGTCCTCTATCTGTATGGCCTGTTGTTCACATGTGTATCTGCCCTGTCATTGGCTTGACTATCTTGTCAATATAATAGACAATATTTGCTTGTGTGCGTATAATAAAAGTGGTTTAGAGTTTTAGGGCACCTTGTGGCGCAGAAGACAAGTTGGTAGAAGTGAGGTAGAACGGTTTTAAGTCTCCCCACGCTAATGTCTCTGGCCACAAGAAACACTGCCTTGAGAGAATGCCAAAAGTGTGCAAAACTGTCATCAAGGCAAAGGGTGGCTATTTGAAGAATATCTTACCCCTGCACATTGACTGGGTACCAGTAACCCTTTTATATAGCTTCGTTGTTGTCATTTTATTTTGTTAATATTTTTCCTTTCGTTTATTGAGCATATTCTTCTTACTTACTTTTGAAAAACTCTGCATTGCTGGTTAAGGGTGCATAAGTAAGCGTTTCACAGTAAGGGCTACACCTGTTGTATTCGGCGCATGTGACAAATAAAATTTGATTTGATTTAGCACATAATTAATTTTACTTAATGATCCCTCCATGTCGAACAAACATATTATCTGTCGGCATTTATAAAATTGTACCTAAACTTCCTGTTTCCATCACAGCTGCGTGATTGGTTTTTTTCTTACACGGTATGACTTTACTCGCATAAAAACTGTGGATGGAAATGTGGTTTATTAATCACTTCCCAGCTAGCACATTTGGTTCCTTGGAAGTTGTGGGAACTTATGTTTTTGGTTTCATATTGGTTGTGGGAGACTAAGCCATACGTTTCCTGACCGGTAAAACAACGTTATTTTAAACGTTCTGACAACAGAAATGAATATTTTGTCTGTTCTGGGAACGTACATTTTTAGGTTGCAGGGAGATTCTGAGAAAGATTTACTCTGGTTCCCTGAAAGTTTTATTAATGCTCCGAGAACGGAAATTATCGGTTATTTGAAGGCAATTAAATAACATTATGAGAATTTTCTCTAAATGTTGTGAAAGTTTTGTTAGGGTTATTATTGAACATTTAACACTTTAAGAATGACATTTTAAGGTTATTTTGAGGTTTTTTAATAACTTCCTTAACCTTTCACGGAATGTTTCAATAAGACTTAACACAAGCTTATTTTGGGTTAACGTATTTTTACTCCAAAAACATATACACTAGGACACATGGAGATTCATTTGCTTAGACATTAATCATGAACCCAAGATCTTCTGTTCTCTATCCCGGGAATTAGTCCACTCCGTCACCAGGGCTAGAATGCCATGTATTTTTAAGCATGGAAAGCTGTTCATTTTAGTCTATTCAAACAGACCCCATTTCAAAGGAAACAAGCACTCATTAAGATCAGGTTTGGCCAATTAGTGGGCACAGCCAACACACCTGAACACACTTAACAAGCTAGAGGATAGAGTTTTGTTGACGCTGAGAAAGGAATGTGTTGTTTTTCTTAAACATATATTCTTAGAACGTTTTCTGAACGTTACAAACGATTTGTGCTTTTTCTGGAAAGTTCATATTCTGAGAACTGAATTTAGAGCTAATGTATGTTAATATGTAGAATTCAATTTTTAGAACATTCCCAGAATATTGCCAATATCTGACATAAGTGACCCATACATTCTCTGAACGTTCTGAGAACATCGCTTAAGTCACTTTTTTTTTACTTCCCAAAATGTAGTAAAAGTATTACATTAAATAGAACCAAATGGTAACTTATGTGGAAGTATTGAAATTCCCACAGAAGAACGTTGTTTCTTAATGTCTCGGAACAATGAGAATATTACTTTAAATAGAACCATGAATAAACCTGTTAGAAACGTTACGCTGATTATCTGACATTTCTACAGAAGAACGTTGTTTCTTAATGTTCTCGGAACAATGAGAATATTACTTTAAATAGAACCATGAATAAACGTTACGCTGATTTTCTGACATTTCCACAGAAGAACATTGTTTAATGTTCTTGGAACAATGAGAATATTATTTTAAATAGAACCATGAATAAACGTTACGCTGATTTTCTGACATTTCCACAGAAGAACGTTGTTTCTTAATGTTCTCGGAACAATGAGAATATTACTTTTAATAGAACCATGAATAAACCTGTACGAAACGTTACGCTGATTTTCTGACATTTCCACAGAAGAATGTTGTTTCTTAATGTTCTCGAAATAATGGGAATATTACTTTAAATAGAACCATGAATAAACCTGTACGAAACGTTACGCTGATTTTTTGACATTTCCACAGAAGAACGTTGTTTCTTAATGTTCTCAGAAAAATGAGAATATTACTTTAAATAGAACCATGAATAAACGTTACACTGATTTTCTGACATTTCCACAGAAGAACGTTGTTTAATGTTCTCGGAACAATGAGAATATTACTTTAAATAGAACCATGATTAACGTTACGCTGATTTTCTGACATTTCCACAGAAGAACGTTGTTTCTTAATGTTCTCGGAACAATGTGAATATTACTTTAAATAGAACCATTAATAAACCTGTACGAAACGTTACGCTGATTTTCTGACATTTACACAAAATAATGTTGTTTAATGTTCTCGGAACAATGTGAATATTACTTTAAATAGAACCATGAATAAACCTGTATGAAACGTTATGCTGATTTTCTTATGCTGATTTTCTGACATTTCCACAGAAGAACGTTGTTTCTTAATGTTCTCGGAACAATGAGAATATTACTTTAAATAGAACCATGAATAAACGTTATGCTGATTTTCGGACATTTCCACAGAAGAACGTTGTTTCTTAATGTTCTCGGAACAATGAGAATATTACTTTAAATAGAACCATGAATAAATGTTACGCTGATATTCTGACATTTCCACAGAAGAACGGTGTTTCTTAATATTCTCGGAACAATGAGAATATTACTTTAAATAGAACCATGAATAAACCTGTAAGAAATGTTATGCTGATTTTCTGACATTTCCATAGAAGAACGTTGTTTCTTAATATTCTCTGAACAATGAGAATATTACTTTAAATACACTGCTCAAACAAATAAAGGGAACACTAAAATAACACATCCTAGATCTGAATGAATGAAATAATCTTATTAAATACGTTTTTCTTTACATAGTTGAATGTGCTGACAACAAAATCACACAAAAATTATCAATGGAAATCAAATGTATCAACCCATGGAGGTCTGGATTTGGAGTCACCCTCAAAATTAAAGTGGAAAACCACACTACAGGCTGATCCAACTTTGATGTAATGTCCTTAAAACAAGTCAAAATGAGGCTCAGTAGTGTGTGTGGCCTCCACGTGCCTGTATGACCTCCCTACAACGCCTGGGCATGCTCCTGATGAGGTGGCGGATGGTCTCCTGAGGGATCTCCTCCCAGACCTGGACTAAAGCATCCGCCAACTCCTGGACAGTCTGTGGTGCAACGTGGCGTTGGTGGATGGAGCGAGACATGATGTCCCAGATGTGCTCAATTGGATTCAGGTCTGGGGAACGGGCGGGCCAGTCCATAGCATTAATGCCTTCCTCTTGCAGGAACTGCTGACACACTCCAGCCACATGAGGTCTAGCATTGTCTTGCATTAGGAGGAACCCAGGGCCAACCGCACCAGCATATGGTCTCACAAGGGGTCTGAGGATCTCATCTCGGTACCTAATGGCAGTCAGGCTACCTCTGGCGAGCACATGGAGGGCTGTGCGGCCCCCCAAAGAAATGCCACCCCACACCATGACTGACCCACCGCCAAACCTGTCATGCTGGAGGATGTTGCAGGCAGCAGAACGTTCTCCACGGCATCTCCAGACTCTGTCACGTCTGTCACATGTGCTCAGTGAGAACCTGCTTTCATCTGTGAAGAGCACAGGGCGCCAGTGCCGAATTTGTCAATCTTGGTGTTCTCTGGCAAATGCCAAACGTCCTGCACGGTGTTGGGCTGTAAGCACAACCCCCACCTGTGGACGTCAGGCCCTCATACCACCTTCATGGAGTCTGTTTCTGACCGTTTGAGCAGACACATGCACATTTGTGGCCTGCTGGAGGTCATTTTCCAGGGCTCTGTGTCACGCCCTGGCTCTGGGGACACTTGTATGTTGAGCCAGGGTGTGAGTTTCATTTGTATTCTATGTGTTCCATTTCTATGTTGGCCAGTGTGGTTCTCAATCAGAGGCAACGAGTGTCAGCTGTGGCTGGTTGTCTCTGATTGGGAACCACATTTAAACAAGCTGTTTGCCCACAGTGGTTGTGGGATCTTGTTTCTAGTTGGTTTGTGTTAGACCGTGAACTGTCACGTTATCGTTTGTTTATTTTGTCGTATAATCGCTAAATAAAGAGTATGTTTGCCTACAACGCTGCGCCTTGGTCCTCCTCTATTCCCGACGATCGTGACAGAAGATCCCAACAAAACTGGACCAAGCAGCGTGTCCAGGAGCCATCGCCAGGGGAGTCGCTAGCAGATCTCCGTGGCAACCTCGACTGGGTCAAGCCTAATGAAGAGCCGAGAGGGTGGACTTGGGAACAGTGGAGGAAGAGTCTCGACTGGGTCAAGCCAAATGAGGAGCAGAATGGCTGGAGTTGGAAGCAGAAGAGCGAGAGTTGGGCGAGAACTATAGAGGCCTGGCCCACGGGGAAGAGAGACCCACAGAATTTTTTTAGGGGGGGGCTCACGACGTGGACGTCGGGGCAGCAGGAGGCCGCGATAGAGCGGTCCAGCGGGTTGGCAGAGGAGGCCGCCAGGTTACGGGGGCCACTGGTCAAAGAAGGGAAGGAAGGTGTAGAGGCACGGCGAGAGGTACTGGGGTGTGTTACCAGTCCGGTCCGGCCCGTTCCAGATCCCAGTGTAGGGCCAGTGGTGTGTGTCCCCAGTACGGTCCGGTCTGTTCCTGCCCCTCGCACCAAGCCTGCGGTGCGCGTCGCCAGCCCAGCCCGGCCTGTTCCTGCTCTCCGCACCAAGCCTATGGTGCGCGTCGCCAGCCCAGCCCGGCATGTTCCTGCCACTCGCACCAAGCCTACGGTGCGCGTCGCCAGCTCGGCCCGGCCTGTTCCTGCTCCCCGCACCAAGCCTATGGTGCGCTTCGCCAGCCCGGCCCGGCCTGTTCCTGCTCCCCGCACCAAGCCTATGGTGCGTGTCGCCAGCCCGGTCCGGCCTGTTCCTGCCACTCGCACCAAGCCAAGGGTGCGAGTCGTCAGCCCGGTCCAGCCCGTTCCTGCTCCACGCACCAAGCCAGGGGTGCTTATCGTCAGCCCGGCCCGGCCCGTTGCTGCTCCACGCACTAAGCCAGGGGTGCGCATCGTCAGCCCGGTCCGGTCCGTTCCTGCTCCACGCACCAAGCCAGGGGTGCGCATCGTCAGCCCGGTCTGGCCCGCTCCTGCTTCCCGCACCAAGCCAATGGTGCGCGTCGCCAGCCCGGTTCGGCCCGCTCCTGCTCCTCACACCAAGCCAGTGGTGTGCGTCGCCAGTCCAGCACGGCCCGTGCCTGTTCTCCACACCAAGCCAGTGGTGGGCGTCGTCAGTCCGGCACGGCCCGTGCCTGTTCCACTGGTGCCTGGTCCGGCACCGGTCAGATGCGTTACGCCGGAGCTAGAGCAATCCGCTTCATCAGTGTGCAGTCCAGCTCCGGCCAGCGGGGCCAGACCGGACCAGGGGTACTTTGGGGGGTTGGAGAGGGAGTGGGGATCAGGCCCGGAGCCGGATCCGCCGCCGAGGCGGAGTGCCCACCCGGTCCCTCCCCTGTGGTATTTAGTTGGCGCGGTCGGAGTCCGCGCCTTTAGGGGGGGGGGTACTGTCACGCCCTGGCTCTGGGGACACTTGTATGTTGAGCCAGGGTGTGAGTTTCATTTGTATTCTATGTGTTCCATTTCTATGTTGGCCAGTGTGGTTCTCAATCAGAGGCAACGAGTGTCAGCTGTGGCTGGTTGTCTCTGATTGGGAACCACATTTAAACAAGCTGTTTGCCCACAGTGGTTGTGGGATCTTGTTTCTAGTTGGTTTGTGTTAGACAGTGTACTGTCACGTTATCGTTTGTTTATTTTGTCGTATATTCGCTAAATAAAGAGTATGTTTGCCTGCAACGCTGCGCCTTGGTCCTCCTCTGTTCCCGACGATCGTGACACTCTGGCAGTGCTCCTCCTGCTCCTCCTCCTGCTGCTGGATTGTTGCCCTCCTACGGCCTCCTCCACGTCTCCTGGTGTACTGGCCTGTCTCCTGGTAGCGCTTCCATGCTCTGGACACTACGCTGACAGACACAGCAAACCTTCTTGCCACAGCTCGCATTGATGTGCCATCCTGGATGAGCTGCACTACCTGAGCCACTTGTGTGGGTTGTAGACTCCGTCTCATGCTACCACTAGAGTGAAAGCACCGCCAGCATTCAAACGTGACCAAAACATCAGCCAGGAAGCATAGGAACTGAGAAGTGGTCTGTGGTCACCACCTGCAAAACCAGTCCTTTATTGGGGGTGTCTTGCTAATTGCCTATAATTTCCACCTGTTGTCTATTCCATTTGCACAACAGCATGTGAAATTTATTGTCAATCAGTGTTGCTTCCTAAGTGGACAGTTTGATTTCACAGAAGTGTAATTGACTTGGAGTTACATTGTGTTGTTTAAGTGTTCCCTTTATTTTTTTGAGCAGTGTAGAACCATGAATAAACCTGTAAGAAACGTTACTGGTCGGAAGGTCAAACTGGCGGGAGAGAGCATCAGCTTTTACGTTTTTCTTTCCAGGGATGTAAGTAACATGAAAATGGAAGCATGTGAAGAGCCCAGCGGGCTTGTCTGGAGTTTAACCTCTTGGCCCCTCTGATATATTCCAGATTACGATGATCTGTTAGGACGAGAAAGGGATGTTTTGTGCCCTCCAACCAGTGGCGCCACTCCTCGAGGGCCAGCTTGATGGGGAGGAGTTCTGTTCCCCATATTGTAATTCCTCTCAGCGGGGGATAACTTCCTGGAGAAGAAGGCACAAGGATGTGATTCTGGAGGTGTTCCCACCCGCTGAGAGAGTATGGCTCCTACTCCTACTTCGGAGGCATCCACCTCCAGGGTGAAAGGAAGGGTTGGATCAGGTTGGAAAAGGACAGGAGCTGAGGTGAAGAGGCGTTTCAAGTTGTTGAAAGGAGTCAGGGCGGTATCAATCCATTGAAGGGTCCGGGTCTTTTGACTGGTAAGGGCAGTGAGGGGAGCGGCAGTAGAACTGAAGTTCCGAATGAACCGGCGATAGAAGTTGGAGAACCCAATGAAACGTTGGAGTTCCTCAACGGTGGTGGGTCTGGGCCAGTTACTGAAGGCGGTGACTTTGTTCTCATTCATGCTGACCTCTCCAGGTGTCAGTACGAAACCGAGGAAGTTTACAGAGGTTACATGGAAGGTGCTCTTTTCAGTCTTCACATAAAGGTTATGGTCAAGGAGCCATTGAAGAACCTTTTGTACATGCTGTATGTGTTCCTTCAGGGAGTGGGAGTAAATCAGGATGTCATCAATGTAGATGATGAGAAAGCAGTTGATCATATCCTGGAAAGCCTAATTCATAAAGGATTGGAAGACGGCGGGGGCGTTAGTAAGACGTAGGGCATGACCAGTGTGATGTCACGAGAGGCTGTGTCCTGGAGGGACGTTACATCCCCCTGAGGTGGCTGCAAACCCAGACAGCTATGGCTCCATCTGCTGGTATGGTCGGGAACTCCACCCCTCTATGGCCAATCTTCCCACGCAGCTGAAACAAATGAGGAGCTGATGAGCTGAAGGTTTTTGGGAAGGGAAGAGACACACTGAGGGAGTGTGTGGGGGGTGAAGAAACACAGTCTCCAACCTGGGCTCTCTGGAGGACAAGAGTGCTGCACGTCCACTTCCATGAGGAATATAAGGATTTGGAGATACTTACCTTTGGGAAATACTCACCTTTGGATATATGCACCGGTGGAAATACTTGAGAGACATTTGGAAGGACTTTTTGCTGGGTTGGCCACTAGCTGCAACGTGGACTACAGTAAGGCTGGGGAAAAGTTATCTGAGCGAGTGAGAATTATGATTTTGGATGTGGAAGGGACATCCCTGAACTGTTAACCCTTAAAGAGCCACAAGAGAACAGAATTTTGTTATATTTTCGTTAATTTCCCAAGACCTATAATAAAATCCTTGTTTTGTTTGAACCTTGTCTCCTTGCACTACTTGAGCAATCCCGCTGAAAGCTGTGTAGCCTCTCGTGACGTCACACCAGGTATTCGTAGTGCCCTTGTGCGGTGATAAAGGGCGTCTTCCATTCGTCGTCTACACGTATACGGACAAGGTTATATGCACTTCGCAGGTAGAGTTTTGTATAGATGTTGGCGCGGCCCACTTGTTCAAGGGTCGCTGGGATCACAGGGAAACAGTTCTTGACCGTGACGTCATTCAGGGAACGGTAATCAATACATGGACGGACACCACCGTCCTTTTTTCCAACGAAGAAGAAGCTGGATGCAGCCGGGGTAGAGGAATGACGGATGAAACTGTTTTTGAGTGCTTCATCAATGTAGTTCTCCATTTAATCATTTTACGGGATATACAGTGGGGAGAACAAGTATTTGATACACTGACGATTTTGCAGGTTTTCCTACTTACAAAGCATTTAGAGGTCTGTAATTTGTATCATAGGTACACTTCAACTTTGAGAGACGGAATCTAAAACAAAAATCCAGAAAATCACATTGTATGATTTTTAAGGAATTAACTTGCATTTTATTGCATGACATAAGTATTTGATCACCTACCAACCAGCAATAATTCCGGATCTCATAGACCTGTTAGTTTTTCTTTAAGAAGCCCTCCTGTTCTCCACTCATTACCTGTATTAACTGCACATGTTGGAACTCGTTACCTGTATAAAAGACACCTGTCCACACACTCAATCAAACAGACTCCAACCTCTCCACAATGGCCAAGACCAGAGAGCTGTGTAAGGACATCAGGGATAAAATTGTAGACCTGCACAAGGCTGGGATGGGCTACAGGACAATAGGCAAGCAGCTTGGTGAGAAGGCAACAACTGTTGGCGCAATTATTAGAAAATGGAAGAAGTTCAAGATGACGGTCAATCACTCGGTCTGGTGCTCCATGCAAGATCTCACCTCGTGGGGCATCAATGATCATGAGGAAGGTGAGGGATCAGGCCAGAACTACACGGCAGGACCTGGTCAATGACCTGAAGAGAGCTGGGACCACAGTCTCAAAGAAAACCATTAGTAACACACTACGCCGTCATGGATTAAAATCCTGTAGCGCACGCAAGGTCCCCCTGCTCAAGCCAGCGCATGTCCAGGCCCGTCTGAAGTTTGCCAATGACCATCTGGATGATCCAGAGGAGGAATGGAAGAAGGTCATGTGGTCTGATTAGACAAAAATAGAGCTTTTTGGTCTAAACTCCACTCGCCGTGTTTGGAGGAAGAAGAAGGATGAGTACATCCCCAAGAACACCATCCCAACCGTGAAGCATGGAGGTGGAAATATAATTATTTGGGGATGCTTTTCTGCAAAGGGGACAGGACGACTGCACTGTATTGAGGGGAGGATGGATGGGGCCATGTATCGCGAGATCTTGGCCAACAACCTCCTTCCCTCAGTAAGAGCATTGAAGATGGGTCGTGGCTGGGTCTTCCAGCATGACAACGACCCGAAACACACAGCCAGGGCAACTAAGGATTGGCTCCGTAAGAAGCATCTCAAGGTCCTGGAGTGGCCTAGCCAGTCTCCAGACCTGAACCCAATAGAAAATCTTTGAAGGGAGCTGAAAGTCCGTATTGCCCAGCAACAGCCCCGAAACCTGAAGGATCTGGAGAAGGTCTGTATGGAGGAGTGGGCCAAAATCCCTGCTGCAGTGTGTGCAAACCTGGTCAAGACCTACAGGAAACGAATGATCTCTGTAATTGCAAACAAAAGGTTTCTGTACCAAATATTACGTTCTGCTTTTCTGATGTATCAAATACTTATGTCATGCAATAAAATGCAAATTAATTACTTAAAAATCATACAATGTGATTTTCTGGATTTTTGTTTTAGATTCTGTCTCTCACAGTTGAAGTGTACCTATGATAAAAATTACAGACCTCTACATGCTTTGTAAGTAGGAAAACCTGCAAAATCGGCAGTGTATCAAATACTTGTTCTCCCCACTGTATAGGGGGTAGACATGGACCTTCGGTGGGGACACTCCAGGGAGTAAGTCAATAGCACAGTCCACTGGGCGATGTGGTGGCAGAGTGGAGGCCTTGATTTTGCTGAAGACATTGCTGTACTGGGCGTATTCAGATGGTATAGTGGGTGGCACTGCAGAGGCCTCAATGGTGGTGGCTCTGCAGGGTAGACTGAGACAACTGGTGAAGCAGGTAAAGACCAGGACAGTAGTTCACCTTGTCGCCACGAGATGGCAGGGTCGTGACGACAAAGCAAGGGTTGTCCGTGGATGAGTGGCTGTTTGGGGGAGGATAGTTCCATGAGTTGAATGATTTCGGTTTGGAAGACTCCAGACGTGTTGAGTCGTGTTGAGTCGTGTTTTGTGGTCATATTCCCCACAAAGTGGTGTGGTTGTTCGCAATGGTGTGATGTGTCATTAGTGTTCATGGTGTAAAACAGATCGACTTATCGGGTTTTGAGTGGAATTGGCTATTGCAATGTTTTTTACCTTTTGCTTCGCAACCTTTGTATCAGAGTCTATAGACAAAGCCTGTGGGCTTGTTTCTAGATCGAGCGGGCCCTGGATAGGGTCTCGAGTGAGAACAGGAGTAAGTTGATTGTTTGCATCCTCGCAAATGGTGTTAATTTTGGCGGACCTGTTGTCCGGCAAATCCACGTCTATTCATAGTGACTTATCTTTTGTCCCTTTCTCAAAATGTTTGCATCTGTTTAAGTTTTTATCATCATTGAACCCTTTGGTTACCCTTGTTACCCTTGTGCCCTGACACTTTGTGTGGGTTGGGTGCAGGAACGTAGCGATCAGGTTGATTGTAGCGGTAGTCGTTTCGCTGGTGGCGTACTTTACAGTTATTACGACCGTTGCGGGTATTGGAATTGTGGTTTCGTGGTAGAAACCGTTGTCGTGTGTCATCACTCAACACTTCAATACCTGATAATGCACCCTCTAACTGGAGTGAGTGCTCCTGTTCAATCTTCAAACCCAAGATTACAGGGCTCTTAGCATTGCGCACTTTTGATGCCTCAAAAGCTGTGCTCGCTAGCTCTCTGAGGTCTGAGATTGGCAAACCAACGTGGGCTGTAGGACCCAAGTAGATAATAAAGGTGGGATACATGTTTGACAGAAACATTTGTTTGAATGGTAATAGCTCTTCCATTCCTGTTTCAGTGAGTAGGTCAAAGTAAGCTGAACGAAACCTATGAGAGTAAGTTTGTGGGTGTTCATTCCGAGCTTGTTTGAGAGTGTTAGCCAGCGAGCTGTTGTGTTTACGAGTCGCAGAAACACTGAATTCTATTTTAAAGTTTAGCAAGTTTAGCTTAGTCATTTTGCACGTGTTGCTGTTGAATATGAATGAACCTTGTCATCTGTCTATTTGACGGGTAAAGCTTGTCAGAATCCGTAGCATTCGGGTAGCCATCCAAGGCGTCCTCTATGTCTGCTATGAACATCTCATTGTTGTTTGGCTTACCTGGAATGGGGTCAAAGGTGCAGAAGTTTTTGACGAGTTTGTCAAGGCATTCCGTGCCGAATGCGCGGAGAGGGTTGGCTTCATCCTGTGGGGAATTGTGTGCCGAAAGGCCAAGAGGAGAAACCAAGCTTTGGCTTTGTTGGCGAGGATGCACCATATTACTCTGTGCCGAATGGCCAAGAGGTGAACACTGAGGGACACCTGAGAGAGGCGACGTCTGAAACCTTCTGTCGTCTTCACTCCTTTGTGTACCGAGCTCTGGTTGCGAGCTTGGTTGCTTGACTGGGTAGTCACGCTGTAGCGTGTGACTGTTCTGGAATTCCCCCAGATGGTACCTAAGGGTGGAAATTACTTATTTTGTGCGTTTCGCACTTGCTCCGTTCGACCTCATACTTATCTGACATGGTTTGCAGGTAGAGGTCTTGAGTACGGAGCGAGAGATTCAGTGATGAGATTTCCACCGCTTGCTTAGAAATCAAAATGTCCATCTTCATCACCTGAGTTCTCACATCATTCATTTGGTCAGCGACTTCAATGAGTTCCGCTGATTTGTCATCCAACTTCATCATTGTGTTCATTAACTGATCATCTTTGGCCTGCAGCATTTGGACTAGAACATTATTGCTTTGAGTAACGTTCATCAAAACTGCATGCATGTTATCAAGTTGCGCGCTCCTGTTTGTAGATAACTTGTCTTTGTCGGCTTTTGTCATTAGTTTCCTGGTTCTCTCCACCTGTCCCTACATCTCAACCGTTTCGTGCTCGTGCTTCTTCTGAGCACTATAGTATTGGACCAATGTCCATCTCTGCTGGTGGGCATAGTTCAGGGCAAAACTGGAGAGAACCTTTACAAGGCCTGTGCCTGCCGGCCTATACTGGAGGGCGTTGGTTGCGATTTCTGCAGTTTTTTCGCAATATGGCATTGTGATCTAACATTCTCAACCCTTCTGCATAGTTTGGATTTGCATCGCTGCTGCTGAGGTCGGCGATCAATCTTTCTGTGGGTGAGGGTTCACTTATTAGCGGGGGAATGGATGGCACCCCTTCTGATAGCTTGCTCATTTTGATGATTACTAGTTGTTTAAATGTATGTACAATTTTGGGTTTTGAGTCGTTGGAAGCTGCAAAAACGATTTTATTCGGTTTATAGACGTCAATGAATCATCAATACTGGATCAGTAATGTGGGAGTTGGCTCTTAACGAACTTGCAAAAGCAATTTTAATTGATTAATCAATGTTATTAATTAATCATACCTGTATAGGCTATCTGGGAATTAAACTTTAAATCACCTGTGTGACGAGGTGTGAATGAAGGAGTCAGGCGCAGGAGGTAAAATACCGAAGTCCAGAGTTTATTCCGTTTACATAAATCAAACGCCCCAAGCGTCAAACTAAACTATTACAAGGGAAAACATCCACCTTGGCATAAGCACAGTGAATAGTAGCTCAACCGAGCTACACGCTCTCACAACAAACAATCACTCACAAAGACAAGGGGAACAGAGGGAACACTTATACACATACTAATTAGGGGAATGAGCACCAGGTGTGTATGATTGACAAGACATGACAAGTGGAGTGATGAGAATGGGATCGGCAGTAGCTAGTACTCCGGTGACAACGAACGCCGAAGCCTGCCCGAACCAGGAGGGGGGCAGGCTTCGGCGTTCGTTGTCACCGGAGTACTAGCTACTGCCGATCCCATTCTCATCACTCCACTTGTCATGTCTTGTCAATCATACACACCTGGTGCTCATTCCCCTAATTAGTATGTGTATAAGTGTTCCCTCTGTTCCCCCTTGTCTTTGTGAGTGATTGTTTGTTGTGAGAGCGTGTAGCTCGGTTGAGCTACTATTCACTGTGCTTATACATTCACCACCAGGGTCCTTTTTCCTAAGGGCTGGAGCCACATGGGATTCCCGTGAAGGCGGGACTTCCGTCAATACTGGACCAGTACTGTTGGAGTTGGCCCAATGAGCTTGCAAAAGCAAATTGAATTGATTAATCAATGATAATGATCAATCGTACCTGTATAGGCTATCTGGGAATTAAACTTTAATTAACCTGAAAAGCGTTGCTGTATCTAGGTTAATGTGGAGAAAGTTTAAAATCTCTCATTGGTTTGAACAAATACATTTGGATCTTATCCAAATGACCAACCCCGAAAAAGGTTTGTTTGGCGATTCACCTTCCCGGTTAAATAGAATGAGACAATGATATCCAACCATTTGAGATTGGATGGATATCATACAGTGTAACCCGTTGTAACAGTGGGTTAAGAGTGTGCCCTCACATTAATTGTTTCAAAAACAATTACTGTCGATTCTTCACCACCAGAGGTTGCTGAAGGTAGAAAGCTGAAATCAAATGGGAGTCCCGAGGGGCGGAACTTCCGTTGGAACAAAGGGAAAAACAAAAATGGCTGCTCTCCCTTCGTTAACTTAGCATCTTGTGCAAAGCTACCCGGGGTTTGTTAATGACGTCTCACGTTAACCCTTTAGGCGATTCTTTTGCTAGCAATGTTTTACCGGAACATGCGGGAACATAAAATAAATGTTTTTGCAATTGGTCTTACTCCCGATACTGAAGCGTGATAGACAGAGAGATAATACTTTGCTTTGGCCAACAACTATATCTTCTCAAATGTCTATAATTGATCGGCCAATATGTCATAGCTCAAGAAATTAATACTGACCGAGTCTACTCGCTCCTGAAATGCAAGAGACAGAAATAGGCCTACGTTTGGCTCAACTTTGTCCATTTCTCTTGATACCTGCATTGGCTGGCTCATACACTACAGGTAAAAAGTTTTAGAACACCTACTCGTTCAAGGGTTTTTCTTTATTTTTACTATTTTCTACATTGTAGAATAATAGTGAAGACATCAAAACTATGAAATAACACACATGGAATCATGTAGTAACCAAAAAAAGTGTTAAACAAATCAAAATATGTTATATTTGAGATTCTTCAAATAGCCACCCTTTGAAGAATCTCAACCAGGTTCACCTGGAATGCTTTTCCAACAGTCTTTAAGGAGTTCCCACATATGCATTCCAGGTGAACCTGGAAAAGCATTCCAGGTGAACCTGGTTGAGAGAATGCCAAGAGTGTGCAAAGCTGTCATCAAGGCAAAGGGTGGTGTCACGCCCTGGCTCTGGGGACTCTCGTATGTTGAGCCAGGGTGTTAGGTTCTAGTTTTGTGTTTCTATGTTGGCCAGGGTGGCTCCCAATCAGAGACGGCTGTTGCTCGTTGTCTCTGATTGGGAGCCATACTTAGGTAGCTGTAAGGCATTCGTTTCGTGTGGTTTCTTGTTCCTTTTGATTTGTGTTTGTATCGAAGGACTTCACGTTTCGTTTGTTGTTTTGTTCGCTGTGGTGTATGATATAAAATAAATATGTACGCATCTCACGCTGCGCCTTGGCCCGCTTCTTTTCAAGACGATCGTGACAGAAGAAACCACCACGACTGGGTCAAGCAGCGTGATGAGGAGAAAGGTTGGAATTACGAGAAGTGGAGAGAGAATTGGACGAGAACCATGGAGGCCTGGTCCACGGGGGAGAGACAAGCCCAGAACATTTTTAGGGGGGGGCTCACGCCGTGGACGACGGGGCAGCAGGAGTACGGGATAGAGTGGTTCAGAGGGTTGGCAGAGGAGGCCGCCAGGTTAAGGGAGTTACTGGACACCAGGAGGAAGGAGTATGTAGAGGCACGGCGAGAGGTACTGGGGTGTGTTGCCAGTCCGGTCCGGCCCGTTCCTGATCCCCGCTTAGGGCCAGTGGCGTGTGTTCCCAGTACGGTTCGGCCTGTTCCTGCCTCTCGCACCGAGCCTGTGGTGCGCGTCACCAGCCCGGTCCGGCCTGTTCCTGTCCCTCGCGCCAAGCCTGTGGTGCGCGTCGCCAGCCCGGTTCGGCCTGTTCCTGCTCCCCGCACCAAGCCTATGGTGCGCTTCGTCAGCCCGGTCCGGCCTGTTCCTGCTCCCCGCACCAAGCAAGTGGTGCGCTTCATCGGCCCGGTTCGGCCCGTCCCTGCTCCCCGCACCAAGCCAATGGTGCGCGTCGTCAGCCCGGTCCGGCCTGTTCCTGCGCCCCGCACCAAGCAAGTGGTGCGCTTCATCAGCCCGGTTCGGCCCGTCCCTGCTCCCCGCACCAAGCCAATGGTGCGCTTCGTCAACCCGGTTCGGCCCGTCCCTGCTCCCCGCACCAAGCCAATGGTGCGCTTCGTCAACCCGGTTCGGCCCGTCCCTGCTCCCCGCACCAAGTCAGTGGTGTGCGTCGTCAGCCCGGTCCGGCCTGTTCCTGCTCCCCGCACCAAGCAAGTGGTGCGCTTCATCAGCCCGGTTCGGCCCGTCCCTGCTCCCCGCACCAAGCCAATGGTGCGCGTCGTCAGCCCGGTCCGGCCCGTCCCTGCTCCACGCACCAAGCCTGTGGTGCGCGTCGTCAGTCCGGCACAGCCCGTGCCTGTTCCACTGGTGCCTGGTCCGGCACCGGTCAGCTGCTCCACTCCGGAGCTAGAGCATTCCGCTCCACCAGTGTTCAGTCCAGCTCCGGCCAGCAGGACCAGACCGGATCAGGGGCGCTTTGGGGGGTTAGAGAGGGAGTGGGAGTCATGCCCGGAGCCGGATACACCGCCAAGGCGGAGTGCCCACCCGGTCCCTCCCCTGTTGTGTTTGGTTGGCGCGGCCGGAGTCTGCGCCTTTGGGGGGGGGGTACTGTCACGCCCTGGCTCTGGGGACTCTCGTATGTTGAGCCAGGGTGTTAGGTTCTAGTTTTGTGTTTCTATGTTGGCCAGGGTGGCTCCCAATCAGAGACGGCTGTTGCTCGTTGTCTCTGATTGGGAGCCATACTTAGGTAGCTGTAAGGCATTCGTTTCGTGTGGTTTCTTGTTCCTTTTGATTTGTGTTTGTATCGAAGGACTTCACGTTTCGTTTGTTGTTTTGTTCGCTGTGGTGTATGATATAAAATAAATATGTACGCATCTCACGCTGCGCCTTGGCCCGCTTCTTTTCAAGACGATCGTGACAGGTGGCTATATATATTTTGTTTGCTTAACACTTCTTTGGTTACTACATGATTCCATAAGTGTTATTTCATAGTTTTGATGTCTTCACTATTATTCTACAATGTAGAAAATAGTAAAAATAAAGAAAAACCCTTGAATGAATAGGTGTTCTAAATCTTTTGACCGGTAGTGTATGTCCTAGCTCGTAGCATTCAGTAAATCCCCTACACACTGATTTTTCGTCAGATATACAACACCGGAGTCAATCGCTCCATACTAGTATCTGGATGAAAAGGGACCACACACACGCCACTCTCAACAACAATTCTGCCTACAGCACTATTGGTGAACAACGTATCTTGCTACACAATTCCTATAGGCTGAATTCAACAGTAAGACCTAGTTCTATCTTAGACTCCTCACATGGGGCACCAATATGTCGTGATGTGACTTTCATTATTGTGATGACTATAATTTATCGAATAATTACCTACTATGTTTAATTGTTACTAGATTAAATAAATCATGTAACAATTAACTCTTTAGGAATTTGGGGCACCACGGGAAAAGTTGTTTAACGAGTTACCGTTTTCTGAATTAACTCTAAAGGTATCTAGATATCTCTTATAATTTAACAGTCATTTATTAATAATTTAACTCATATCAGTCTCATTCTAAAAGTCATAGACTCTTTAAGTCTGCACGAACCCAGGTCTTACTGATCATTCTGTACCACACAAATTGATTTAATTATTTATTTACTAACTAATTAAAATGATAACACAAGATACGAACACATACACGGTATAGGTTAGGGATTAGAACTTAATACAATGAAAACGGGTCCCTAGCAGACTAACACAATATGACACTTGTTACAACAGATGGCGATTTAAAGAGAGAGAGAGAGAGAGAGAGAGAGAGAGAGAAAACACTTGGATACACATGGAACTACGCTCACAGTAATCCTAATAACTTGCCCCGAACTGTTGCCTGTTTGGTAAGAAGTAATGCATGTATTTACGTGTTGGAGGTCTTCGTTGTGTATCTCTGTGTCACGCCCTGACTCAGAGGACTCTTATTTGTTGAGTCAGGGTGTGATTTTCTATGTGGTGTATATCTATGTTTATATTCTAGTATGTATATTTCTATGTTGGCCGGTGTGGTTCCCAATCAGAGGCAGCTGTCGCTCGTTGTCTCTGATTGGGGACCATACTTAGGCAGCCTATGGGCACTATTGAGTTGTGGGATCTTGTTCCGTGTTAGGTATGTTGTTTGTGTACCTTGGACTTCACGTTTTGTTTCTTGTTTTGTCGTTGTGTTTATAAGTCAAATAAACATGTATGCATATCACGCTGCGCCTTGGTCTGACCCGTCGATGAACGAACGTGACACTCTGTTGGACCCAGGCCTTATTGGAAAGGGTTGATTGGGCCTTCTCTTTCGGATGGGCTTTAGATGTAAGGCTCTGATTGTCCACAAGAGGTCACAATGTCATTCTTCTTAGTTGTCTGTTTACTTTCACTCATTCTGGAAGTGGTCTTCTGAGGATGGCTAATCAGCCGAGTCAATGATCCCCTGTGGGGTGATGAGAGCAGTATAGTAGACAATGGTTTGAAGAGAGTAACAGGATGGTCCCACTTAAATTCACCTTCTTAGATACAGTACTTAGAACAGCTACTCAGCCGTAACATTGATTGTTAGTGGAGGCAACTTTGTCGTCTTCACCTTGTGTTGATTTTCAGGGTCAGGACCAATATGGACCTCGCTGCAGCTTCAGATCCATCTAGTCTTCCTGGTCTGTAGCGTTTAAACCATTTTGCCATATTCAGCTCGCGCTGCATGTCGGCTGGTCTGATTTGTTAATTCTTAACTCAATATTTTATGCACTCTGGTAAAGAGGGCGGACACTCTTTCTGAGCTCCCGTGGGCGTGGCTAGTTACTGGGGCAAAGTATTCTGAACACTATGATTTTGTTTAAAGAACCAAAATCGTCTTCCTATCTTTATAAAGATATTATCTTTCTCCTGGATATTTCCTACACATTATAATGGATGCAAACTTGAAATGCACAGTATGAAAGCTCCTAAAGTTACAATGTTTTCGTTACAACATTTTTATAAAAGTTTTAATGACACACAAAATAGACATTCATTTTCCAAATTCTCTCTTTCATCACTCCCAACATTCAGATGTTGAAATATACTGTTCCAGTGTCCACCTTTGGTCGTTTTGGGCGGCAATCTGTCCCTGTAACACAGAGACATTCAGATCGCCAATACTAGCAAACCATGTAAGATTTAGCACGAGGGGTCATTAAACCCCCCCTTTGTCAATCCCTCTTTTGTTCTGCGGGAGAGAGAGGGAGATCTGTAGTCTGCTTCTCTGTATTCCGATTTTGGGCTTCTCACGTGAAACCATCACATGAGAGTCATGACAACATGCTAATAACGGTCCTCTGAGTATATCAAAAAAGGTTTGGTATACCTCAACTGGTATGCCATCCAGCCATGGAGTTTTCCTGGACTTAAAGGCTTTAATTGCATCAAGAAGTTCCTCCTCTGTAATTTCGCCTTCCCATTAGTCTTTCTGTACGGCTGTTAATTTTACATTATTAATAGAAAAAAAAATCCATACAATTTGCTTCGGCTAGAGGAGATGGAGGAGACAGAAATGAAAACATATGCTTAAAGTACTTTGCTTCATCTTTCAAAATATAATTTGGTGAATTATGGGTGGCGTCATTTGTAACCAGTTTCAGTAAATTATTTTTGGTAGTATTTCTATGTTGAAGATTAAAAAAGAATTTGGTGCATTTTCCCCAATATTCCATCCAGTTTGGTTTATTCTTTATAATATATTACACTTGATCTTTCTTGAATAAGTTCCTCCATTTCTTTTAGTTTTCATTTAGTTTTTCCTTATTCTGAGCCTCTATAGTACAGTTTCTATTGCTATCTATCTGTTCTGTTAGACCTTCCATTTCCTTTGTTAGTATGGACTCTTTTGACCTAAATTGCTTTTGTTTTCGAGATGAGAACTGGATTTGCATGGCCTCTAAAGGCACATTTAAAAGTGTCCCATACAATAAGGGGATTTTCTGTACCTATGGTATGTCGGAAAAATTAACTTATAAATTCCTTTGTCCAATTTCAAAACATGTTATCATCAAATAGGCTTTGATTACATTTCCAATATCCTCGCCCACGTGGAAATTCAGTAAGAGTAATGTATATGCCAATTATCTGATGGTCCGACAGCATTCTGTCCCCATCAACAGTTTTTAAACTTTTGGTGCCAACAAGAATGACATAAGAAAGAAGTCAAGACAACTAGCTTTCGTTTTTCTTATTATATGCTAAGCCATTACAATTATAACTGGCTATACTTATTTCACCATTTACTATGAGATACAAGTTTAAAATCTATTTATCATGATATATGTTTGTAAATGTACCATTAAAAAGTACCATAGTGATTGAGTGTCCATATACACTACCGTTCAAAAGTTTGGGGTCACTTAGAAATGTCCTTTATTTAGAAAGAAAAGCATTTTTTTTGTCCGTTAAAATAACATCAAATTGATCAGAAATACAGTGTAGACATTGTTAATGTTGTAAATGGCTATTGTAGCTGGAAATGGCTGATTTTTAATGGAATATCTACATAGGCGTACAGAGGCCCATTATCAGCAACCATCAGTCCTGTGTTCCAATGGCACATTGTGTTTGCTAATCCAAGTTTATCATTTTAAAAGGCAAATTGATCATTAGAAAACCCTTTTGCAAATATGTTAGCACAGCTGAAAACTGTTGTGCTGATTAAAGAAGCAATAAAACTGGCCTTCTTGAGACTAGTTGAGTTCGATTACAGGCTCAAAATGGCCAGAAACAAAGAACTTTCTTCTGAAACTCGTCAGTCCATTTTATTGTGAAACAAACAAGAAATAAGATAAAAAAAACAGAAGACTTGAGCGTTCATAACTATTCACCCCTCCAAAGTCAATACTTTGTAGAGCCACCTTTTGCAGCAATTACAGCTGCAAGTCTCTTGGAGTATGTCTCTATAAGCTTGGCACATCTAGCCACTGGGGTTTTTTCCCATTCTTCAAGGCAAAACTGCTCCAGCTCCTTCAAGTTGGATGGGTTCCGCTGGTGTACAGCAACCTTTAAGTTATACCACAGATTCTCAATTGGATTGAGGTCTGGGCTTTGACTAGGCCATTCCAAGACATTTAAATGTTTCCCCTTAAACGACTCGAGTGTTGCTTTAGCAGTATGCTTAGGGTCATTGTCCTGCTGGAAGGTGAACCTCCGTCCCAGTCTCAAATCTCTGGAAGACTGAAACAGGTTTCCCTCAATTTCCCTGTATTTAGTGCCATCCATCATTCCTTAAATTCTGACCAGTTTCCCAGTCCCTGCCGATGAAAACAGCATGATGCTGCCACCACCATGCTTCACTGTGGGGATGGTGTTCTCGGGGTGATGAGAGGTGTTGGGTTTGCGCCAGACATAGCGTTTTCCTTTGACCAAAAAGCTCAATTTTAGTCTCTTCTGACCAGAGTACCTTCTTCCATGTGTTCGGGGAATCTCCCACATGCCATTTGGCGAACAACAAACGTGTTTGCTTATTTTTTTCAAAAGCAATGGCTTTTTTCTGGCCACTCTTCCGTAAAGCCCAGCTCTGTGGAGTGTACGGCTGAAAGTGGTCCTATGGACAGATACTCCAATCTCCGCTGTGGAACTTTGCAGCTCCTTCAGGGTTATCTTTGGTCTCTTTGTTGCCTCTCTGATTAATGCCCTCCTTGCCTGGTCCATGAGTTTTGGTGGGCAGCCCTCTCTTGGCAGGTTTGTTGTGGTGCCATATTCTTTCAATTTTTTAATAATGGATTTAATGGTGCTCCGTGGGATGTTCAAAGTTTCAGATATTTTTTTATAACCCAACCCTGATCTGTACTTCTCCACAACTTTGTCCCTGACCTGTTTGGAGAGCTCCTTGGTCTTCATGGTGTCGCTTGCTTGGTGGTGCCCCTTGCTTAGTGATGTTGCAGACTCTGGGGCCTTTCAGAACAGGTGTATATATAACTGAGTTCATGTGACACTTAGATTGCACACAGGTGGACTTTATTTAACTGATTATGTGACTTCCGAAGGTAATTGGTTGCACCAGATCTTATTTAGGGGCTTCATAGCAAAGGGGGTGAATACATATGCACGCATCACTTTTCCGTTATTAATTTTTTTGAATTCTTTGAAACAAGTTATTTTTTTCATTTCACTTCACCAATTTGGACTATTTTGTGTTTGTCCATTACATGAAATCCAAATAAAAATACATTTAAATTGTAATGCAACAAAATAGGAAAAACGCAAGGCACTGTACTTCATCACCACACACAAGGCAATCGCTTCGTTGACACTGTCCATATTGCCACATGGTCACCATGATTGTAGTGGCCCTTAACTCTACCTTGGGAGCACAATTCACAGAAACCCCTATGGACATGCTGCACCATTAACTCAGTGTTTTTACCTTGGTGTTATGGATTATCATCGTCTTCATCAGACATGTAATCAGGCATAGGAACATAGGGTTCTGAGGCGTCTCCTTCAGGGGTCAGTAATGGCATGGCAAGAAAAGTCTCAACGGCTTTGCTGCACAATTTCTTAACACCAGTTATAATAAGCATTATTGTAAAAAAGATAACTAAGCCATAAATCAACCAATGAAATATTGGAGCTCCCATAACACCAAATAATGACTGAACCCATCCAAATGGATTCCAATCGTTGTCTGGTTGGTGTTCGTTTGCGAGATCACCGCTAAGCTCTTTCAGATGTTCCACTACAATAGTCAAGTTACCCTCAACCTGGGGTATGAATGTGCAGAAATGGTCACCTATCATTTGGCACACTCTGCAGGAGATGTGCTGCTACTACTACAGTGAACCTCCCTTCCGTTGAGGTGGCTTATATGTACTTAGCCTCCGGTTACAAATACATTTGCCCATAAATCATTCCATCTTACCAATAACATGTTAGTCACTACTGCTAGTCCACTTATATAGTTATAAACATACTAAAACATGCTCAAGTCAATTGTACTGTATCATCCAGAAAGCCATATGTATTGATGCGCTTTAATATTAGAAATCTGATAACTTGGTAAAACACAACCCCTACTATCTATGTCCCTGTCATGGTTATACAACCCAAATTTAGCATGGCAGTCCTCAGTGCTCCACGTTGAGTCTATCACTCAAATTCAAGACCCTCAACTTAGCACACACCGACACGGTTAGAATGTACATTTACAAACAGGGAAAATATATAGACAGTATGCACTACTTTTATTACCAGGATTACATTTTCTCATCACGGTCCCCGTTTGTCCCTGTTTTAATGTTGCGAGTGGCATGTTAATGACAGATCGGTATCTCAATGCATCTTTAATCTAAATTACATTTCCCAGTGTGCAGACCCCCACAATCAACCTGATACCCCAAATAAACAGTTTAGAGCAACCCTGAATCAATTTACGAGCACAGTTGACCACCCCCTCCTTCCCGGCACTCATCTTCTGGCGTATCTTCATTATCTCCTTCAGATAGCGTTACAGTTCATCTTCCCAACTGCACATTTATAACTCAAGCCTGTCACAGTTGATAGCCCTTGATAATGTCCCGATTTCAATATCTGGGGGATAATCAGATTTTCCCAAGCACACAAATCTCTCACCTGAGCCGCCACCACCATTCTGTACAGTCCATTCTGTCTGGTCCATTTTCCCACCAGTGCACCAGCAGCATGAGAGACGTTTGGACGTGATCTCTCTCCATGCTCACTCCACATGCATGGTCTCAGGACTCATGCCACGCTCCTGCCGCTCATACACAGGTTGCTGGCTCGGACTCAAGTCTCAGTAGAGGTGGAGCAGGACAGGTCCGTAGTGAACGCTATTTTCGCCATTACTTCAGCCGTTTAGGGGGGTGAAGCTCACACTGTTCTCGTCGATTTATTCCTTCCATGCGTCAAGATACCATCTGTAGTCAATATCGCCATACCTCCGAGAGAGGACAGACCAAAACAACAGTTTAAGACATTTCTGATTCTGGAAATCCAGACCAACTATTCACCCATTGACAAATTATTACATTCCCAATTTTCTTAATATCAAAATTTCTAAGACAAATGTCAAAGAGCATACCAACACACTGTTGAAACTAAATTATTTTCCAAATTAGCTTATACTCCCTTATCATACATCCCCACAGAGTTACCGGGTCAGGGAGTTAGAGAGCTAACCCTTGGGGAGAAATCTCGACCATACAGCAGACCCAATCTGGTGAGATTTGTTATTGAAGCAAGACAAAAACAAACCAACAACACATAACAGCAATACACTTCTTCACATAAAACTAGAGGTGCGGAAAAGAATACACATATATCACTCGAGGTGGGAAAAACTTCAATCCATTTGGAGTAACTGTCAACCATCACCAACATATATTTATTCATTTTATTGGCAGACATGTGAAGAAAACAAATGTGCATATTTACCAAAGTGCCCCAGGGGACTGGTAATAAAAAAACTTTTAAAAAAACTAATTAGAATAACAAATCAAATTTGAATTACAACTCTTGATAACTCCATAAGGAAATAATTGTAACCCATAAGGTACTGCTAAAATAGACTAGAGACAGGTGTCCCTCATTCAGGGGCAGCGCTCTGTCTCCTTCTCGTTTCCCGAATCACACATATGACTTTTGCTAAATTATAAATTTCTTCACAATTATTAGTGTTTACATAGCCCATTTAAATCTCACCCAATGTCTCCAGTCTTTCTAGTGAAGTTGATCACTACCTTTATACTTGATAAAACTGCCGAATTTCACTAACTGCTCTCCCAAGGCAACAACCTCAGGAAACATTTCAAAGAGAGAGAAAATAAACATTTCATTAGTTTTCACTTTGCTAAATCTTCATCAGTCCAAACAATTCAAAATGTGAAATTTTACTTTCCAATTAACTTCCCATTTCCTTTGTTACCTTCACTAGTCTACATATCTGTTTCCTTCAACTCAGAAAGCCCTCTGTCTTTCCGTCTAACGTTACTTTTCCAGGTGAACAAAACGTTTTTAATTACAGACAACATAAAACATGATAACTTCTGTTCACAGGGAGGCCACTGTCCTCCCTCCACTCATTAATCATTTGTGTTTTAATCCATCCCAACATTTATGTACCCTTTATGTAGCCTATACTACACTTAGACACAGCAGCATTTATCTCGCCACCCAGTCTAACGATTTACTCCTGTATATAACTAGTCTTTCTTTTCCCCCATGATTTTACGTAACCACCACACTACAATGCCCTTCATGTTTATGAACAACCATTTCAAAATTGAATTTTAGGTTTGCAACCCCAATGCTGGCGCCTGACACAATTGCTTTTTCAAAACTCTACAAACCATTACTCAACTCCACTCTAATTTCTCGTGACCCCTCCTCCCTTTCGCCAATTCTATAAATCTATTTCTGTCACGGTCGTTGAGAGACGGGTCAGACCAAGGTGCAGCGTGGCATGCGCACATGTTTATTAGAACGAATAAACACTCTACAAAAACAACAAAAGCAACGTAACCGTGAAGGTCCTAAGGGCTATACACACCACAAGCCTATCAGGAACACAAACAAGATCCCACAGCTAAGGTAGGCAACATGGCTGCCTAAGGATGATCCCCAATCAGAGACAACGAGCGACAGCTGCCTCTGATTGGGAATCACACCCGGGCCAAACATAGAAATACCAAACTAGATCTAAACATAGATATACAATGACATAGATCTCAACTGAAACTCACACCCTGACCCAACCAACAAGAGTTCTCTAGACTTTATTACATTGCTTCACATTTGTCATAATTAGTTAAAGTAATTAATTTGTATCTGCTCTTGTCGGACTTCGGATGCATATTTTCCGCCATTCTCTTCAAATCTGAAAATGTTGTGAAGCCACGCTCATTTTCTAAAGAATTGCATTATGGGCCCTAAAAGCACGGAAATAGTGTCCACTACTTGTATCCTTCGTATTTTGGCAAATGTATTATGACATCCGGGAACATTTGGCATACTAACTATCCATACTATGACCAATAAGCATACAGTGGGGAAAAAAAGTATTTACTCAGCCACCAATTGTGCAAGTTCTCCCACTTAAAAAGATGAGAGAGGCCTGTAATTTTCATCATAGGTACACGTCAACTATGACAGACAAAATGAGAAAAAAAATCTAGAAAATCACATTGTAGGATTTTTAATGAATTTATTTGCAAATTATGGTGGAAAATAAGTATTTGGTCAATAACAAAAGTTACTCAATACTTTGTTATATACCCTTTGTTGGCAATGACACAGGTCAAACATTTTCTGTAAGTCTTCACAAGGTTTTCACACACTGTTGCTGGTATTTTGGCCCATTCCTCCATGCAGATCTCCTCTAGAGCAGTGATGTTTTGGGGCTGTCGCTGGGCAACACAGACTTTCAACTCCCTCCAAAGATTTTCTATGGGGATGAGATCTGGAGACTGGCTAGGCCACTCCAGGACCTTGAAATGCTTCTTACGAAGCCACTCCTTCGTTGCCCGGGCGGTGTGTTTGGGATCATTGTGATGCTGAAAGACCCAGCCACGTTTCATCTTCAATGCCCTTGCTGATGGAAGGAGGTTTTCACTAAAAATCTCACGATACATGGCCCCATTCATTCTTTCCTTTACACGGATCAGTCGTCCTGGTCCCTTTGCAGAAAAACAGCCCCAAAGCATGATGTTTCCACCCCAATGCTTCACAATAGATATGGTGTTCTTTGGATGCAACTCAGCATTATTTGTCCTCCAAACACGACAAGTTGAGTTTTTACCAAAAAGTTCTATTTTGGTTTCATCTGACCATATGACATTCTCCCAATCCTCTTCTGGATCATCCAAATGCACTCTAGCAAACTTCAGACGGGCCTGGACATGTACTGGCTTAAGCAGGGGGACACGTCTCGCACTGCAGGATTTGAGTCCCTGGAGGCGTAGTGTGTTACTGATGGTAGGCTTTGTTACTTTGGTCCCAGCTCTCTGGAGGTCATTCACTAGGTCCCCCCGTGTGGTTCTGGGATTTTTGCTCACCGTTCTTGTGATCATTTTGACCCCACGGGGTGAGATCTTGCTTGGAGCCCCAGATTGAGGGAGATTATCAGTGGTCTTGTATGTCTTCCATTTCCTAATAATTGCTCCCACAGTTGATTTCTTCAAACCAAGCTGCTTACCTATTGCAGATTCAGTCTTCCCAGCCTGGTGCAGGTCTACAATTTTGTTTCTGGTGTCCTTTGACAGCTCTTTGGTCTTGGCCATGGTGGAGTTTGGAGTGTGACTGTTTGAGGTTGTGGACAGGTGTCTTTTATACTGATAACAAGTTCAAACAGGTGCCATTAATACAGGTAACGAGTGGAGGACAGAGGAGCCTCTTTAAGAAGAAGTTACAGGTTGTGAGAGCCAGAAATCTCGCATGTTTGTAGGTGACCAAATACTTATTTTCCACCATAATTTGCAAATAAATTAATAAAAAATCCTACAATGTGATTTTCTGGAGAAAAATAATCTCAATTTGTCTGTCATAGTTGACGTGTACCTATGATGAAAATTACAGGCCTCTCTCATCTTTTTAAGTGGGAGAACTTGCACAATTGGTGGCTGACTAAATACTTTTTTCCCCCACTGTACCCTGTAAGAGCTTCCGTGCACAAGCCCCTACAGCGTCATAAATGTAAAAGATTTGGTCATGTGTCAAGTGTGTGCAGAATGGAAGAGTATTGTATGCCAGATGAAGTGAAATGTTGCAACTGTGGAGGTGAACATGCGCATTAATTAATGGGGTGCCTTGTTAGGGTGAAGGAGAATGAGGTGGCAAGGTTAAGGAGGGTCCAGCATGTCTCGTATCTGGAGGCGGTGAGAAGATTGGAAGGAATGTGTGGCGGGGAAGAAACAATAGTAGTAGAGCAGTGAAGGTTTCTCATCAACGGAGGGATAGTGAAATGCTACATGTTAAAAAGGTCTTCGTGATTTCACAGCTGAGGCCGTGCAAGAAATCCTGTTGGTGAATGTTCTGCCATCACAGGCCCCTGAGCCTGTGTAGGAATGTATTTTGGGGTGGACTGGGATTTAAGAAGTGGTGTGGGTTTTGTTAGTTGAAGTGTTTAATTTTGTATGATGTCGTTTTCCCCCTTTCGCGCAATGTTTTCTTTGTTTCTTATTCAATACCCCGTCCAGCTGGTGGCGGTAATGCACCAATAACATTGGATGCCAATCGCCATTAAACCCCATCGAAGAAGAAGCAATTATACCATAGAAGAAGAAGCAGGCTCCTACACACACCGCTGTTGCTTTTGGTGTGCTTAGCTGTCATTTCCATTCAGGAGATAGAGGGCAACGAGGAAGAGTTAGGAGCCGCTGGATTAGCTTCATATTCAATCTTCAAACGACTGGATATTGAAAGTAAGTGATCGTGTGAAGTTTATACAACACTTATTTTTGCTTCAAAGAGGAGCATTGTCAGCCCAGTAGTCGCTGCGACGAAGTAACGTAACGTTAGCTAGTTCTGGTTTCTGAAAAGTTGGCTAACGTAGTTTAGCTAGCCAGAAATTCATAGGAACTTTTTTTGTTTACTATTAGGAACATTCACACGTTACAATGGTTTGTGGTCAGTAATGGTCGATATCTACGTTAGCTAGCTGATAGTTAGCAGCTAAAAGATGGCTAACTAGCTAAATAACGTTAGCGTAACATTAGTTAGATAACTAGCCAGCTAATTCGCTACGTTAGCTACTAGTTAGCTATGGAGAGAATCATGATTGAAGCAGGCCCCTCGCCCGGTTTATTTAGATAACGTTAGTAAAAGGATATACTGTAAATTAATTCAAGAATATACAAACCAACTGTTGTTAGAATTCAACATATGCTTGTTTGTTAACTAACGTTAGAACATTGTGTTTTGCCAGTCAGAAAATATTTTGGGAAACGGCGGTGAAGGAGAACGGATAATATTTCAAGTATGAATACAAGGTCAAAACAGGCGTAGCGGCCAGTGTTGTTAATTTAGCGACGTTGTCGCTATATTTACCTAGTTTTCAGAACCCTCCAGCGACTTTTATTGGTAAAAGAGACTAGCGATAAATGTGCAGAGGTGGCATGCTGCTTTTTTTTGTGATGCCCGCGCTACAGACTGCTATATCAGTCGGCGGATAATACAGGACTAGTAAATGCCCAGTTGTGAAAACATTATTGTTTTTTTTCATGGTGTGCTGCAGCCCAATACACACCACAACATGCCCACACCTGTCCATGATTCACAAAAAAACACAGTAGCCTCTAGGGTTGGGCCATATTCAGATTTTCATATTGTCATACCTACCATCTCATACCGGGATATATAGTGTTACCGGTTTAGTACACAAGGGGACGTCAGAAAATTAAGAAGAAATAACCATTAAGTGTCTATTACCAGAATGCTAACAAAAATAGCATAAACAATAGCGAATTTCAATGGAGGCTGCTAGTTAAATATGCAAACGAAAATAAATAAATTGCAAAGATAGGCAATCCAGCTCATAAAGTTATACATATATAGGTAGGAGCTACCGAATGTAATTTTTGGTGAGTTTAGACATTTACAAGCGAATGTGAACAAGAGACATTGTGCAAATGAACAGTACTGGCTCTGGAGCAGCATGTGTAGGCTACACGTTGTCTGTGTGTAGTCTGGAGTCACTAGGGCAACAGGCCTGCCTGCTCTGCTCAGAGAACAGGGGAGAGGAGTAAAAAAGGCAAGGTAATCAAGATAGTGGCAGCAGTACAAATAAGTAATCCAAAAGGCTTAGACTTCTCAAACACGGCAGAAAGCTAACACAATATGATGCCCTGTCACCATATGAATTCAGCTACCTACCTGGATTAACTAGCAAGTTAAATTTAGGGGTCATGTTAATGCAGAATTCTGCGTTTTCTTTAGCTAGTTAAACAATGAACCATAATCCCAACCCATAGATACAGTACAAATGGATTATCATAGCTAGCCACCATGTATGAAATGCTGTAGTATGAATCTGCAGGTAGTTAAAGCTAACCAACTAGGTTCAATGTTAGCTAGCTAGCTAACATTACGCTATAACTAGCAATGCAAATGGATTTCTGAGATACAAATAATATTAATACACAGATCATACACGTAACGTTATCTAGCGAACCAGTAAGCTACCGTTCGCTAGCTAGCTAACAGTACGCTTTAACCTGCAATGAAAATGACTTTCGGACAAAATTAGAAACATAATATCAGAAAATGTAGCTAGATGCTTACCCGTATACATGGATGAATGGAACGGTAGCAAGGATTATCGAGACATACTGAGCAGGTCATGTTATAGACAGAAGCATGCTACATGGCAGACCAATCCGAACTCATCTCTCGTCATGGCCATTATCTCAGCCAATCATGGATAGCGGGAAGGTTCCTGTCTTTTTCCGTGGCTAAACCAACTAGGCTCGTAATTTAACAATTTTATTTGTATTTACAGATAGCATAGAAGTTCATTATTAAGGTACATGAAAGTTCACATGTTTCAAAAGGCATTTCTGTCAAAAATAAAATAAAAAATAAGATCTAATCTTCCAAAAAAGCATTTTGATAAAAATATATATTTACGTTCAAATGCCTCTCCTGTGAAGTAGGGACGTGCCACATACGCCTATCTTCCTGAAATGGGTCACAAATTGCATGGTATCAATACACCCAGGTATGTCGTTTTTTGTTTGTTTGTTTTTTACAGTTTCCACAAATCTACTTTCTAAGCTTAAACTCAATTAGAAATGGGCATTATTTCAGTTTTCTCACAATTCCCTTTGAATCCTGATACAGCACCATATGTGTCCAACAGTTGAGAAAGAAATGACAGAGAATGTAAATATAAATACAGAAATGTAATCTGCATACAATGATATCACATTTTGTTCTCAAACAATCTCTTTCCCCCGGCCATGGTTTCTGATTATTGATGCTAGGGGTTCCGTGGCTAAATAACTGGACAGAGGGCACCCTGTCTTCAAATCAAATTTTATTTGCCACATGCGCCGAATACAACAGGTATAGACATTACAGTGAAATGCTTACTTACAAGCCCATAACCAAAAATGCAGTTTAAGAAAATAAAAAATAAAAATTGCAAATAATTAAAGAGCAGCAGTAAAATAACATAACAATAGGGAGGTTATATACAGGGGGTACCGGTACAGAGTCAATGTGCGGGGGCACCGGTTAGTCGAGGTAATATGTACATGTGGGTAGAGTTAAAGTGACTATGCATAAATAATAAACAGAATAAAAGAGGGGGGTGGGGAGGGGTGGGGGGACAATGCAAATAGTCCGGGTAGCCATGATTAGCTGTTCAGGAGTCTTATAGCTTGGGGGTAGAAGCTGTTAAGAAGCCTTTTGGACCTAGACTTGGCGCTCCGGTAACGTTTGCTGTGCGGTAGCAGAGAGAACAGTCTATGACTAGGGTGGCTGGAGTCTTTGATAATTTTTAGGGCTAGAGGTCCTGGATGGCAGGAAGCTTGGTCCAAGTGATGTACTGGACCATAACGCACTACCCTCTGTAGTGCCTTGCGGTCGGAGGCCGAGCAGTTGCCATACCAGGCGGTGATGGAACCAGTCAGAATGCTCTCGATGTTGCAGCTGTATAACCTTTTGAGGATCTGAGGACCCATGCCAAGTCTTTTCAGTCTCCTGAGGGGGAATAGGCTTTGTCGTGCCCTCTTCACGACTGTCTTGGTGTGTTTGGACCATGAGAGTTTGTTGTTCATGTGGACACCAAGGAACTTGAAGGTTTCAACCTGATCCACTACAGCCCTGTCGTGCTCAGTCTTTTTTTTCCAGTAGTCCACAATCATCTCCTTTGTCTTGAGCACGTTAAGGGAGAGGTTGTTATCCTGGCACCACACGGCCAGGTCTCTGACCTCCTCCCTATAGGCTGTCTCATCATAGTCGGTGATCAGGCCTACCACCGTTGTGTCGTCAGCAAACTTAATGATGGTGTTGGAGTTGTGCTTGGCCATGCAGTCATGGAGTACAGGAGGGGACTGAACACGCACCCCTGAGGGGCCCCCGTGTTAAGGATCAGCATGGCAGATGTGTTGTTACCTATCCTTACCACCTGGGGGCGGCCCGTCAGGAAGTCCATGATCCAGTTGCAGAGGGAGGTGTTTAGTCCCAGGGTCCTTAGCTTAGTGATGAGCTTTGAGGGCACTATGGTGTTGAACGCTGATCTGTAGTCAATGAATAGCATTCTCACGTAGGTGTTCCTCTTTTCCAGGTAGTAAAGGGCAGTGTGGAGTGAAATAGAGATTGCATCATCTGTGGATCTGTTGGGGCGGTATGCAAACTGGAGTAGGTCTAGGGTTTCTGGGATAATGGTGTTGAAGTGAGCCATGACCAGCCTTTCAAAGCACTTCATGGCTACCGACGTGAGTGCCACGAGGCGGTAGTCATTTAGGCAGGCTACCTTCACTTTCTTGGGCAGAAAGAGACTACGGTGGTCTGCATGAAACATGTTGGTATTAAAGACTGTCAGGGAGAGGTTGAAAATGTCAGTGAAGACACTTGCCAGTTGGTCCGCGCATGCTCCGACTACACATCCTGGTAATCCGTCTGGCACCGCGGACTTGTGAATGTTGACCTGTTTAAAAGGTCTTGCTCACATCGGCTACGGAGAGCTTGATCACATAGTCATCCGGAACAGCTGATGCTCTCATGCATGCTTCAGTGTTGCTTGCCTCGAAGCGAGCATAGAAGTGATTTAGCTCGTCTGGTAGTCTTGTGTCACTGGGCAGTTCGCGGCTGTGCTTCCCTTTGTAGTCTGTAATAGTTTTCAAGCCCTGCCACATCTGACCAGCGTCAGAGCCGGTGTAGTACAATTCAATCTTAGTCCTATATTGACTCTTTGCGTGTTTGATGGTTTGTTGGAGGGCATAGCGGAATTTCTTCTTATAAGCGTCCGGGTTAGATTCCCGCTCCTAGAAAGTGGCAGCTCTACCCTTTAGCTCAGTGTGGATGTTGCCTGTAATCCATGGCTTCTGGTTGGGGTATGTACGTACGGTCACTGTGGGGACGACGTCATCGATGCACTTATTGATGAAGCCAGTGAATGATGTAGTGTACTCCTCAATGCTATCGGAAGAATCCCGGAACATATTCCAGTCTGTGCTAGCAAAACAGTCCGGTAGCTTAGCATCTGCGTCATCTGACCACTTCCTTATTAACCGAGTCACTGGTGCTTCCTGCTTTAGTTTTTGCTTATAAGCAGGAATCAGGAGGATATAGTTATGGTCAGATTTGCCAAATGGAGGGTGAGGGAGAGCTTTGTACGCGTGCGTCTCTGTGTTTGGAGTAAAGGTGGTCTAGAGTTTTTTTCCCCTCCATTTAACATGCTGCTAGAAATGAGGTAGAACGGATTTAAGTTTCCCTGCATTAAGTCCCCGTTCTCTAGGAGCGCTGCCTCTGGATGAGCATTTTCCTGTTTACTTATGGCCTTATGCAGCTCATTGAGTGCAATCTTAGACGGCTACTCTACCTCAGGCGAGCAAAACCTTGAGACTTCCTTGGTATTAGATTTCATGCACCAGCTGTTGTTTACAAATATACACAGACCGCCACCCCTGGTCTTACCGGACGTCCACGATATCTCCGTCTCTTTCTCATGCGAATGACAGGGATTTGGGCCTTGTCGGGTGTCTGTAGGATATCTTTCGCGTCCGACTCGTTGAAGAAAAAATATTTGTCCAGTACAAGGTGAGTAATCGCTGTCCTGATATCCAGAAGCTCTTTTTGGTTATAAGACGGTGGCAGAAACATGTACAGAATCAATTACAAATAACGCGAAAAAACAGACATAATAGTACAATTGGTGAGAGGGCTGTAAAACGGCTGCCATCTTCTTCGGCGCCATTCACATTCCGTCTTGATAACTTAAGTGGATCAGAGATTTGTCCATTTGTTCTTATAGTTGCTTTGGGAGATTTATACAATAGCTCAATCCAGGAAATAAATACCAGACCAAAACCAAACTTTTAAGACAGCCACCAAATATGGTAATTCCACCCTATCGGTCACTTTTTCAGCATCCAATGATACTGCCACTTTTGGAACGTTCAAGTTCCAGGTATGATGGATTAAATTGCATCATCGTGGAGATTGTCTGAAGACATCCTGTTCCGTATGAACCCTGTTTGATCTAAGTGAATCAACTTTTGTATTACTATTTCTATGCGAAAAGCCAAGACCTTAGCAATGAGTTTATAATCCACATTCAAAAGAGATAGTGGGCGGAAGGATTTGCATGGCAATGGCAATCTTTCTTTTTAAGTAGGGTGATTGTCGCCAAACATAATGTTTGGGGAAGTTTTTCTCCAGAGCTGCTGTGAGCGTAAGTAACATAGGCTTTAGTAATTTGGGAAGAAATTGTCTGTAAAATTCCACTGGGAATCCATCATTACCAGGGGACTTCCCATTTTGTAGACTATTAATGGCCTCCATCAGCTCACCTAGGGAAATGTTTCTGTCATATTCATTTGCTCTGGTTCACTTATAATTGGATTGATACAGTTTGTGATAAAATGTTTTAAAAACTGAGTTAATTTCAGAATTAATCCATTGTTATGCTACAATCTGGGGTTTTAATGCTGTGCATAGTACAGTACGTTTCTCCTCTCTTAATTTACCAAGCAAGCATTTTCCCTGCACTTTCACCTTGCTCAACATATTGTTGTTTGGATTTCAGGGCATGTTATATTTTAGCTGAAGATTGGAGCAGCGTGTGGAGGGGTAGGTGTGTGTGTTGATGAAACTGGCTCTCATGAGGACCGCCACAGGAAAGGAAGACCCAGAGTTAGGATAAGTTCATTAGAGTTAACTGCACCTCAGATTGCAGCCCAAATAAATGTAATACTCCATCGTTCACCTCATTTCAGTTGCTTAAACAGTTCAATAGTCCAGTGCCCCATCGGTCGTACATAGTCTGAGAGGCTGTCCTGTAGTTTATACAGTTCAGTCATATCAGTTTAGATTTTTTTTACATCGGATATTTTATTCATCTGCTTAGACAGTTTCTCAATGCCAGTGCGAATTTCTGTTAGTAGTGTCTCAAAAGCCACTTTAGTCGCGTCGTCAGCTACTTAGTCCATGGTCACGTCGTTTCGTTGTTTGTTTCTCTATAACGTTTCAGTTATTTCTTGACTAGAGTCTAGTTCATTTCTATTTAATTGGCATATTTTTTGTAAAGATCACCTTCATTTCAGAATATTTGCATGAAAATCTGTCGCCATGGATTCTTAACTACCTTTAGTTTACAGATAACCTGTTCCATACTACCATGCTATCTAACTTGTCTAGAAGTAGCTAGCTATAGTCCAACGGCCACCCACCAAAAAAGGTTTCAGAAAAAGCATTCCATGACCCAGGAAACATAAACTGTAAAGTTTCAATGTCATTACGTAGATAATTGAATGAATAACGGTGACTGAGTTTATCAGGAAGTGTATAGGAGATGTTGTACCCATTGTGACTATTAAAACCTACCCTAACCAGAAACTGTGATAGATGGCAGCATTCACGCAAAACTGAAAGTGCGAACCACCGCATTCAACCATGGCAAAGTGACTGGGAATATGGCAGAATACAAGCAGAGTAGTTATTCACTCCGCAAGGCAATCAAACAGGCAAAACGTCAGTATAGAGACAAAGTGGAGTGGCAATTCAACGGCTCAGACACGACCATCACGTACTACAAGAGGAAAACCAGCCACCGACGTCTTGCTTCCGGACAAGCTAAACACCTTTGCCCGCTTTGAGGATAATACAGTGCCACCGACGCGGCCCACTACCAAGGACTGTGGGCTCTCCTTCTCCGTGGCCAAAGTGAGTAAGACATTTAAGCTCGTTAACCCTCGCAAGACTGCCGGCCCAGACGGCATCCCTAGCCGCGTCCTCAGAACATGCGCAGACCAGCTGGCTGGTGTGTTTACGGACATATTCAATCTCTCCATATCCCAGTCTGCTGTCCCCACATGCTTCTAGATGGCCACCATTGTTCCTGTACCCAAGAAAGCAAAGATAACTGAACTAAATGACTATCGCCCCGTAGCACTCACTTCTGTCATCATGAAGTGCTTTGAGAGACTAGTCAAGGATCATATCACCTCTACCTTACCTGTCACTCTAGACCCACTTCAATTTGCTTACCGCCCCAATAGATCCACAGACGATGCAATCGCCATCACACTGCACACTGCCCTATCCCATCTGGACAAGCGGAATACCTATGTAAGAATGCTGTTCATTGACTATAGCTCAGCATTCAACACCATAGTACCCTCCAAGCTCATCATTTAAGCTCGAGGCCCTGGGTCTGAACCCCACCCTGTGCAACTGGGTCCTGGACTTCCTGACAGGCTGCCGCCAGGTGGCAAATGTAGGAAACAAGGCCTCCACTTCGCTGATCCTCAACACTGGGGCTCCACAAGTGTGAGTGCTCAGGCCCCTCCTGTACTCCCCATTCACTCATAACTGCGTTGCCAAGCATGCCTCCAACTCAATCATCAAGTTTGCAGACGACACAACAGTAGTAGGCTTGATTACCAACAATGACGAGTCAGCCTACAGGGAGGAGGTGAGGGCTCCTGGAGTGTGGTGCCAGGGAAATAATCTCACTCAAATGTTAAAGTTCCTTGGCGTACATATCACTTACAAACTGAAATGGTCCACCCACATAGAGAGTGTGGTGAAGAAAGCACAACAGGAGGCTGAAGAAATTAAGCTTGGCACCTAAAACCCTCAACTTTTACAGATGCACAATTGAGAGCATCCTGACAGGCTGTATCACCGCCTGGTACGGCAACTGCACCGCCCGCAACTGCAGGGCTCTCCAGAGGGTGTTGCGGTCTGCCCAACGCATCACCGGGGGCAAACTACCAGCCCTCCAGGACACCTACAGCACCCGACGTCACAGGAAGTCCAAAAAGATCATCAAGGCCAACAACCACCCAAGCTGCTGCCTGTTCACCCCGCTATCATCCAGAAGGCGAGGTCATTACAGGTGCATCAAAGCTGGGACGAGAGACTGAAAAACAGCTTCTATCTCAAGGCCATCAGACTGTTAAATAGCCTTCACTAGCACATTAGAGGCTGCTGCCTATAGACATAGACTATAAATCACTGGACACTTTAATAATGTTTACATATCTTGCATTACTCATCTCATATGTGTATATACTGTATTCTATACTATTCTAATATATCTTAGTGTATGCCGCTCTGACATTGCTCGTCCATATAGTTATTTATATATACTTAATTCCATTGCTTTACTTAGATTTGTGTGTATTGGGTATATGTTGTGAAATTGTTAGATATTACTGCTCTGTCAGAGCTAGAAACACAAGCATTTCACTACACCCGCAATAACATCTGCTGAACGTGTATGTGACATACATTTGATTTGAATATGAACACTGGTTCATAACTTGTAAAGTTGTACATTAATTATTATAAATCAAAGGCAGGGATGCAAACCCGTCACTTTATTTGCTGTTTTTATCTCAAAATAGGTAATCCACGTGATTCGTGTAGATCCGTAAAACACTCTGCGTCTGCACACTTTTTATCACCCATTGAGCTATAAAAGAAAGGCAACAACAGATGCTCTCCATGTGTGATCACTTAATAAGAGTGTACAAGCAAAAACTCAAACCGGAAGTACTAGTGACGCGCTCAATACGGAAGTGGTCCGATGAAGCAGACACTAAGCTACAGGACTGTTTCGCTAGCACAGACTGGAATATGTTCTGGGATTCATCCGATGGCATTGAGGAGTTTACCACATCAGTCATCAGCTTCATTAAGTGCATCGACAATGTTGTCCTCACAGTGACCATAAGTGCATATCCCAACCAGAAGCCATGGATTACAGGCAACATCGGCACTGAGCTAAAGGGTAGAGCTGCCTCTTTCAAGGAGCAGGACAGTAATCTGGACCACTAGTTTTCATCTATATGTAGCCGTCTATTTACCACCACAAACCAATGCTGGCACTAAGACCGCACTCAACGAGCTGTATAAGGCCAGAAGCAAACAAGAAAATGCTTATCCAGAAGTGGCGCTCCTAGTGGCCGGGGACTTTAATGCAGGCAAACTTAAATCCGTTTTACCAAATTTCTACCAGCATGTCACGTGCAACCAGAGGAAACAAACTCTAGATCACCTTTACTCCACACACAGAGATGCATTCAAAGCTCGCCCTCCATTTGGCTAATCTGACCATAATTATATCCTACTGATTCCTGCTTACAAGCAAAAACTAAAGCAGGAAGTACCAGTGACTCGCTCAATACGGAAGTGGTCAGATGACGCGGATGTTTCGCTAGCTCAGGCTGGAATATGTTCCGGGATTCATCTAATGGCATTGAGGAGTTTACCACCTCAGTCACCGGCTTCATCAATAAGTGCATCGATGACGTCGTACCCACAGTGACCGTACATACATATCCCAACCAGAAGCCATAGATTACAGGCAACATCCACTCCGGGCTAAAGGCTAGAGCTGCCGCTTTCAAGGATCGGGACACTAATCCGGACGCTTATAAGAAATCCCGCTATGCCCTCAGACGAACCATCAAACAGGCAAAGCCTCAATACAGGACTAAGATTGAATCCTACTACACCAGCTCTGACAGTCGTTGGATGTGCTAGGGCTTGCAAACTATTACGGACTACAAAGGGAAACCAAGCCGCGAGCTGCCCAGTGACGCGAGCCTACCAGACGAGCTAAATGCAGTTTTTATGCTCGCTTCGAGGCAAGCAACACTGAAGCATGCATGAAAGCACCAGCTGTTCCGGACGACTGTGTGATCACGCTCTCCGTAGCCGATGTGAGCAAGACCTTTTTAAACAGGTCAACATTCACATGTCCGCGGTGCCAGACGGATTTCCAGGACGTGTAGTCGGAGCATGCGCGGACCAACTGGCAAGTGTCTTCACTGACATTTTCAACCTCTCCCTGACAGTCTGTAATACCAACATGTTTCATGCAGACCACCGTAGTCCCTGTGCCCAAGAAAGTGAAGGTAGCCTGCCTAAATGACTACTGCCCCGTAGCACTCACGCTGGTAGCCATGAAGTGCTTTGAAAGGCTGGTCATGGCTTACATCATCATCCCAGAAACCCTAGACCCACTCCAATTCGCATACCGCCCCAATAGATTCACAGATGATGCATTCTCAATCGCACTCCGCACTGCCCTTTCCTACCTGGACAAAAGGAACACCAATGTGAGAATGCTGTTGATTGACTACAGCTCAGCGTTCAACACCATAGTGCCCACAAAGCTCATCACTAAGCTAAGGACCCTGTGACTAAACACCTCCCTCTGCAACTGGATCCTGGACTTCCTGACGGGCCGCCCCCAGGAGGTAAGAGTAGGCAACAACACATCTGCCATGCTGAGCCTCGACAAGGGGGCCCCTCAGGGGTGCACGCTTAGTCCCCTCCTTTACTCCCGGTTCACCCACAACTGCGTGGCCAAGCATGACTCCAACACAATCATTAAGTTTACTGACGACACAACAGTGGTAGGCCTGATCACCGACAACGATGAGACAGCCTATAGGGAGGAAGTCAGAGACCTTGCAGTGTGTTGCCAGGACAACAACCTTTCCCTCAATGTGAACAAGACAAAGGAGCTGATTGTGGACTAAAGGAAAAGGAGGGCCGAACACGCCCCCATTCACATCAACGGGGCTGTAGTGGAGTGGATCGGGTGCTTCAAATTCCTCGGTGTCCACCTCACTAAGGACCTATCATGGTCCAAACACACCAAGACAGTCATGAAGAGGGCACGACAAAGCCTATTCCCTCTCCCAAATATGAATATTTCTACAACAAGCCATAGAAAGTTGGTTGCAATTTCAATTTAATCCTCCAGAAATGACAGAACAAATATTGAAACAAATATTGTGGTTAAACTCAAATATACAGTGGGGGAAAAAAGTATTTAGTCAACCACCAATTGTGCAAGTTCTCCCACTTAAAAAGATGAGAGAGGCCTGTAATTTTCATCATAGGTACACGTCAACTATGACAGACAAAATGAGAAAAAAAAATCCAGAAAATCACATTGTAGGATTTTTAATGAATTTATTTGCAAATTATGGTGGAAAATAAGTATTTGGTCAATAACAAAAGTTTCTCAATACTTTGTTATATACCCTTTGTTGGCAATGACACAGGTCAAACGTTTTCTGTAAGTCTTCACAAGGTTTTCACACACTGTTGCTGGTATTTTGGCCCATTCCTACATGCAGATCTCCTCTAGAGCAGTGATGTTTTGGGGCTGTCGCTGGGCAACACGGACTTTCAACTCCCTCCAAAGATTTTCTATGGGGTTGAGATCTGGAGACTGGCTAGGCCACTCCAGGACCTTGAAATGCTTCTTACGAAGCCACTCCTTCGTTGCCCGGGCGGTGTGTTTGGGATCATTGTCATGCTGAAAGACCCAGCCACGTTTGATCTTCAATGCCCTTGCTGATGGAAGGAGGTTTTCACTCAAAATCTCACGATACATGGCCCCATTCATTCTTTCCTTTACACAGATCAGTCGTCCTGGTCCCTTTGCAGAAAAACAGCCCCAAAGCATGATGTTTCCACCCCCATGCTTCACAGTAGGTATGGTGTTCTTTGGATGCAACTCAGCATTCTTTGTCCTCCAAACACGACGAGTTGAGTTTTTACCAAAAAGTTATATTTTGGTATCATCTGACCATATGACATTCTCCCAATCCTCTTCTGGATCATCCAAATGCACTCTAGCAAACTTCAGACGGGCCTGGACATGTGCTGGCTTAAGCAGGGGGACACATCTGGCACTGCAGGATTTGAGTCCCTGGCGGCGTAGTGTGTAACTGATGGTAGGCTTTGTTACATTGGTCCCAGCTCTCTGCAGGTCATTCACCAGGTCCCCCAGTGTGGTTCTGGGATTTTTGCTCACCGTTCTTGTGATCATTTTGACCCCACAGGGTGAGATCTTGCGTGGAGCCCCAGATCGAGGGAGATTATCAGTGGTCTTGTATGTCTTCCATTTCCTAATAATTGCTCCCACAGTTGATTTCTTCAAACCAAGCTGCTTACCTATTGCAGATTCAGTCTTCCCAGCCTGGTGCAGGTCTACAATTTTGTTTCTGGTGTCCTTTGACAGCTCTTTGGTCTTGGCCATAGTGGAGTTTGGAGTGTGACTGTTTGAGGTTGTGGACAGGTGTCTTTTATACTGATAACAAGTTCAAACAGGTGCCATTAATACAGGTAACGAGTGGAGGACAGAGGAGCCTCTTAAAGAAGAAGTTACAGGTCTGTGAGAGCCAGAAATCTTGCTTGTTTGTAGGTGACCAAATACTTATTTTCCACCATAATTTGCAAATAAATTCATTAAAAATCCTACAATGTGATTTTCTGGATTTTTTTTTTTCATTTTGTCTGTCATAGTTGACGTGTACCTATGATGAAAATTACCGGCCTCTCTAATCTTTTTAAGTGGGAGAACTTGCACAATTGGTGGCTGACTAAATACTTTTTTCCCCCACTGTACTAATTGATAAGAAAGTTATTCATGAGAAAATTTATAAAAAAGGTATAATCTTCGTAAATGATATTATCGGTAGGAATGGTGGAGTTATGTCGCACATGCAGCTAACAAAAACATATGGAAATGTCTGCTCTACCCAAAATTACAACCAAATAATGCAGCATTATTTTGCAGCATTACTGCAAAAATGGAAGAGGAAAGTGGAAGGAGGAAAAAGTAAGGAACTTGTCTGTCGGCCTTGCATTAAAGAACATACAGTGGGGAGAACAAGTATTTGATACACTGCCGATTTTGCAGGTTTTCCTACTTACAAAGCATGTAGAGGTCTGTAATTTTTATCATAGGTACACTTCAACTGTGAGAGACGGAATCTAAAACAAAAATCCAGAAAATCACATTGTATGATTTTTAAGTAATTAATTTGCATTTTATTGCATGACATAAGTATTTGATCACCTACCAACCAGTAAGAATTCCGGCTCTCACAGACCTGTTAGTTTTTCTTTAAGAAGCCCTCCTGTTCTCCACTCATTACCTGTATTAACTGCACCTGTTTGAACTCGTTACCTGTATAAAAGACACCTGTCCACACACTCAATCAAACAGACTCCAACCTCTTCACAATGGCCAAGACCAGAGAGCTGTGTAAGGACATCAGGGATAAAATTGTAGACCTGCACAAGGCTGGGATGGGCTACAGGACAATAGGCAAGCAGCTTGGTGAGAAGGCAACAACTGTTGGCACAATTATTAGAAAATGGTAGAAGTTCAAGATGACGGTCAATCACCCTCGGTCTGGGGCTCCGTGCAAGATCTCACCTCGTGGGGCATCAATGATCATGAGGAAGGTGAGGGATCAGCCCAGAACTACACGGCAGGACCTGGTCAATGACCTGAAGAGAGCTGGGACCACAGTCTCAAAGAAAACCATTAGTAACACACTACGCCTTCATGGATTAAAATCCTGCAGCGCACGCAAGGTCCCCCTGCTCAAGCCAGCGCATGTCCAGGCCCATCTGAAGTTTGCCAATGACCATCTGGATGATCCAGAGGAGGAATGGGAGAAGGTCATGTGGTCTGATGAGACAAAAATAGAGCTTTTTGGTCTAAACTCCACTCGCCGTGTTTGGAGGAAGAAGAAGGATGAGTACAACCCCAAGAACACCATCCCAACCGTGAAGCATAGAGGTGGAAATATCATTCTTTGGGGATGCTTTTCTGCAAAGGGGACAGGACGACTGCACCGTATTGAAGGGAGGATGGATGGGGCCATGTATCGCGAGATCTTGGCCAACAACCTCCTTCCCTCAGTAAGAGCATTGAAGATGGGTCGTGGCTGGGTCTTCCAGCATGACAACGACCCGAAATACACAGCCAGGGCAACTAAGGAGTGGCTCCGTAAGAAGCATCTCAAGGTCCTGGAGTGGCCTAGCCAGTCTCCAGACCTGAACCCAATAGAAGGGAGCTGAAAGTCTGTATTGCCCAGCGACAGCCCCGAAACCTGAAGGATCTGGAGAAGGTCTGTATGGAGGAGTGGGCCAAAATCCCTGCTGCAGTGTGTGCAAACCTGGTCAAGACCTACAGGAAACGTATGATCTTTGTAAATGCAAACAAAGGTTTCTGTACCAAATATTAAGTTCTGCTTTTCTGATGTATCAAATACTTATGTCATGCAATAAAATGCAAATTAATTACTTAAAAATCATACAATGTGATTTTCTGGATTTTTGTTTTAGATTCTGTCTCTCACAGTTGAAGTGTACCTATGATAAAAATTACAGACCTCTACATGCTTTGTAAGTAGGAAAACCTGCAAAATCGGCAGTGTATCAAATACTTGTTCTCCCCACTGTAATTGGTTAAAGAAAATTGTGATACATAAAAAAGTTTACCAGTTTAATTTAAGAACCAAAAGATTGACAGCTGTCCGACATAGATTGCAAAATAGTTGGGAAGAGATTTTTGACGTACCGATTCCATGGCATAGTGTTTATGAACTGATGTCAGTCAAAGGATGCCGGATTCAAAACTTAGAAGTTTTCAATTTAAATTATTACATAAAATTCTCGCTATCAATAGAATGTTATTTGTATGGTGGATACAATCTTCCCAGCTCTGCAGATTTGGCTGTGAAGAGACGGAATCATTAGATCATTTGTTTTGGTACTGTCCATTTGTAGTTTGTTTCTGGACACAGGTCCAGGAATGGCTGAAGGATTGCAATATTTGCATGGAGCTGACCCTGCAGACCACAGTGACAAACCAAACCACTGGCGCTACCTTCTCCCCTTTCTACGCATATATAATTTGTATAAACCACGTTGCGGGCTGTTTTAAGCTATTCACAGGCCGCAGCTTTTTGGTTTGATAACAAACGACCTTGTTTAGTCATGTTACCTGGCTGGCTGGCTGGCTAGCTAGGTAGCTAACACGGCATAGCCGTGGGAAGATGTTTTGGGTTGGGGGTGCTGAGGAGTATATTGCCAGTAATATGCCTGCCCTGCCTGCAACTAGTCATTTTGCTGCCGTTAAACCCGGTATGTACTTTCAGAAAAGGTTTAAATAAAAATGTACAGGCTATATACACTACCAGTCAAAGTTTGGACACACCTAATGTTTTACGTTGCAGAATAATAGTGAAGACATCTAAACGATGAAATAACACATATGGAATCATGTAGTAACCAAGAAAGTGTTAAACAAATCAAAATATATTTTAAATTTGAGGTTCTTCAAATAACCACCCTTTGCCTTGATGACAGCTTTGCACACTCTTGGCATTCTCTCAACCAGCTTCATGAGGTAGTCACCTGGAATGCATTTCAATTAACAGGTGTGCCTTGTTTTAAAGTAAATTTGTGGAATTTCTTTCCTCAATGAGCCAATCAGTTGTGTTGTGACAAGGTAGGGTTGGTATACAGAAGATAGCCCTATTTGGTAAAAGACCAAGTGCATATTATGTCAAGAACAGCTCAAATAAGCAAAGAGAAACAACAGTCCATCATTACTTTAAGACATGAAGGTCAGTCAATACGGAACATTTCAAGAACTTTGAACGTTTCTTCAAGTGCAGTCGCAAAAACCATCAAGTGCTATGATGAAACTGGCTCTCATGAGGACCGCCACAGGAATGGAAGACCCAGAGTTACCTCTGCTGCAGAGGATAAGTTCATTGGAGTTACCAGCCTCAGAAATTGCAGCCCAAATAAATGCTTCACAGAGTTCAACTAACAGACACATCTCAAAATCAACTGTTCAGAGGAGACTGTGTGTATCAGGCCTTCATGGTCGAATTGCTGCAAAGAAACCACTACTAAAGGACACCAATAAGAAGAAGAGACCTGCTTGGGCCAAGAAACATGAGCAATGGACGTTAGACCGGTGGAAATTTGTCCTTTGGTCTGGAGTCCAAATGTGAGATTTTTTGTTCCAGCCGCTGTCTTTGTGAGATGCGGTGTGGTTGAATGGATGATCTCCTTGGTGTTGTTGTGGGGGTGCTTTCCTGCTGACACTGTCTGTTTTTTATTTAGAATTCAAGGCACACTTAACCAGCATGGCTACCACAGCATTCTGCAGTAATACGCCATCCCTTCTGGTTTGGGCTTAGTGGGACTATCATTTGTTTTTCAACAGGACAATGACCCAACACTCCTCCAGTCTGTGTAAGGGCTATTTTACCAAGAAGGAGAATGATGGAGTGCTGCATCAGATGACCTGGCCTCTACAATCCCCTGACCTCAAACCAATTGAGATGGTTTGGTATGAGTCAGACGGCAGAGTGAAGGAAAAGCAGCCAACGTGGGAACTCCTTTAACACTGTTGGAAAACATTCCAGGTGAAGCTGGTTGAGAGAATGCCAAGAGTGTGCAAAGCTGTCATCAAGGCAAACGGTGATTATTCTAAGAATCTCAAATATAAAATATATTTTGATTTGGTTACCACTTTTTTTTGTTTTCTACATGATTCCATGTGTTATTTCATAGTTATGATGTCTTCACTATTATTCTACAATGTAGAAAATATTAAAAATAAAGAAAAACCCTTGAATGAGTAGGTGTCCAAACTTTTAACTGGTACTATATATATTGTTGTTGTTGTTGTTGACCCACCTCCGGTTCCTCTTACGGTCAAAAACAATACATTGACATTTCTGCGTGTACAATTTTATTTGGGCCTTTTTTGGAAGTACATACCGGGCGTAACAGCAGTTTATTATAGTCGTCAACAGTGAAGAGGCGACTGGGATGCTGACCTTCTAGGCAGAGTTGCAAAGAAAAAGCCATATCTCAGACTGGCCAATAAAAAGAAAAGATTAAGATGGGCAGTCTGAGATATGGCTTTTTCTTTGCAACTCTGCCTAGAAGGTCAGCATCCCGGAGTCGCCTCTTCACTGTTGACGTTGAGACTGGTGTTTTTGTGTGTACTGTTTAATGAAGCTGCCAGTTGAGGACCTGTGGGGTGTCTGTTTCTCAAACTAGACACTCTTAATGTATTTGTCCTCTTGCTCAGTTGTGCACCGGGGCCTCCCACTCCTCTTTCTATTCTGTTTAGAGCCAGTTTGCGCTGTTCTGTGAAGGGAGTAGTACACAGCGTTGTACGAGATCTTCAGTTTCTTGGAATAGCCTTAATTTCTCAGAACAAGAATAGACTGACGAGTTTCAGAAGAAAGTTATTTGTTTCTGGCCATTTTGAGCCTGTAATCGAACCCACAATTGCTGATGCTCCAGATACTCAACTAGTCTCAAGAAGGGCATTTTTATTGCTTCTTTAATCAGCACAACAGTTTTCAGCTGTGCTAACATAATTGCAAAAGTGTTTTCTAATGATCAATTAGACTTTTTAAAATGATAAACTTGGATAAGCAAACACAACGTGCCGTTGGAACACAGGACTGATGGTTGCTGATAATGGGCCTCCGTATGCCTATGTAGATATTCGTCGTTTCTAGCTACAATAGCCATTTACAACATTAACAATGTCTACACTGTATTTATGATAAAAAAAAAATGTTATTTTAATGAACAAAAAAATTGCTTTTCTTTCGAAAACAAGGACATTTCTAAGTGACAAACTTTTGAACGGTTGTGTGTATGTATGTATGTGTGTGTGTGTGTATATATGTTAAGTTTGCTGAAAATAAACGCAGTTGACAGTGAGAGGACGTTTCTTTTTTTGCTGAGTTAATATGTGTCTGTGTATAAAATAAACGTCCTCTCACTGTCGACTGCGTTTATTTTCAGCAAAATATTTGTATGAACATAACAAGATTCAACAACTGAGACATAAACTGAACAAGTTACACAGACATGTGACAAACAAAAATTGAATAATGTGTCCCTGAACAAAGGGGGGGGGGTCCAAATCAAAAGTAACAGTCAGTATCTGGTGTGACCACCAGCTGCAATAAGTACTGCAGTGCATCTCCTCCTCATGGACTGCACCAGATTTGCCAGTTCATGCTGTGAGATGTTACCCCACTCTTCCACCAAGGCATCTGCAAGTTCCCGGACATTTCTGGGGGGAATGGCCCTAGCCCTCACCCTCCGATCCAACAGGTCCCAGACGTGCTCAATGGGATTGAGATCCGGGCTCTTCGCTGGCCATGGCAGAACACTGACATTCCTGTCTTGCAGGAAATCACACACAGAACGAGCAGTATGGCTGGTGGCATTGTCATGCTGGAGGGTCATGTCAGGATGAGCCTGCAGGAAGGGTACGACATGAGGGAGGAGGATGTCTTCCCTGTAAAGCACAGCATTGAGATTGCCTGCAATGACTGTGACACACCGCCTTAGACCATGACGGACCCTCCACCTCCAAATCGATCCAGCTCCAGAGTACAGGCCTCGGTGTAACGCTCATTCCTTCGACGATGAACGCGAATCCGACCATCACCCCTGGTGAGACAAAACCGAGACTCGTCAGTGAAGAGCACTTTTTGCCAGTCCTGTCTGGTCCAGCTACGGTGGGTTTGTGCCCATAGGTGACGTTGTTGCCGGTGATGTCTGGTAATTACCTGCCTTACAACAGGCCTACAAGTCCTCAGTCCAGCCTCTCTCAGCCTATTGTGGACAGTCTGAGCACTGATGGAGGGATTGTGCGTTCCTGGTGTAACTCAGGCAGTTGTTGCCATCGTGTACCTGTCCCGCAGGTGTGATGTTCGGATGTACCGATCCTGTGCAGGTGTTACACGTGGTCTGCCACTGCGAGGACGATCAGCTGTCCGTCCTGTCTCCCTGTAGTGCTGTGTTAGACGTCTCACGGTACGGACATTGCAATATTGCCCTGGCCACATCTGCAGTCCTCATGCCTCCTTGCAGCATGCCTAAGGTACGTTCGCGCAGCTGAGCAGGGACCCTGGGCATCTTTCTTTTTGTGTTTTTCAGAGTCAGTAGAAAGGCCTCTTTAGTGTCCTAAGTTTTCATAACTGTGACCTTAATTGCCTACCGTCTGTAAGCTGTTAGTGTCTTAACGACCGTTCCACAGGTGCATGTTCATTAATTGTTTATGGTTAATTGAACAAGCGTGGGAAACAGTGTTTAAACCCTTTACAATGAAGATCTGTGAAGTTATTTGGATTTTTACAAATTATCTTTGAAAGACAGGGTCCTGAAAAAGGGACATTTCTTTTTTTGCTGTATGTATGTATGTATGTACAGTGGGGGAAAAAAGTATTTAGTCAGCCACCAATTGTGCAAGTTCTCACACTTAAAAATATGAGAGAGGCCTGTAATTTTCATCATAGGTACACGTCAACTATGACAGACAAAATGAGAAAAAAAAATACAGAAAATCACATTTGTAGGATTTTTTATGAATTTATTTGCAAATTATGGTGGAAATTAAGTATTTGGTCAATAACAAAAGTTTCTCTACTTTGTTATATACCCTTTGTTGGCAATGACACAGGTCAAACGTTTTCTGTAAGTCTTCACAAGGTTTTCACACACTTTTGCTGGCATTTTGGCCCATTCCTCCATGCAGATCTCCTCTAGAGCAGTGATGTTTTGGGGCTGTCGCTGGGCAACACGGACTTTCAACTCCCTCCAAAGATTTTCTATGGGGTTGAGATCTGGAGACTGGCTAGGCCACTCCAAGACCTTGAAATGCTTCTTACGAAGCCACTCCTTCGTTGCCCGGGCGGTGTGTTTGGGATCATTGTCGTGCTGGAATACCCATCCACGACCCATTTTCAATGCCCTGGCTGAGGGAAGGAGGTTCTCACCCAAGATTTGACAGTACATGGCCCTGTCCATCGTCCCTTTGATGCGGTGAAGTTGTCCTGTCCCCTTAGCAGAAAAACATCCCCAAAGCATAATGTTTCCACCTCCATGTTTGTCGGTGGGGATGGTGTTCTTGGGGTCATAGGCAGCATTCCTCCTCCTCCAAACACAGTGAGTTGAGTTGATGCCAAAGAGCTCGATTTTGGTCTCATCTGACCACAACACTTTCACCCAGTTCTCCTCTTAATCATTCAGATGTTCATTGGCAAACTGTAGACGGGCCTGTACAGTGGGGAAAAAAAGTATTTAGTCAGCCACCAATTGTGCAAGTTCTCCCACTTAAAAAGATGAGAGAGGCCTGTAATTTTCATCATAGGTACACGTCAACTATGACAGACAAAATGAGAAAAAAAAATCCTGAAAATCACATTGTAGGATTTTTAATGAATTTATTTGCAAATTATGGTGGAAAATAAGTATTTGGTCAATAACAAAAGTTTCTCAATACTTTGTTATATACCCTTTGTTGGCAATGACACAGGTCAAACGTTTTCTGTAAGTCTTCACAAGGTTTTCACACACTGTTGCTGGTATTTTGGCCCATTCCTCCATGCAGATCTCTAGAGCAGTGATGTTTTGGGGCTGTCGCTGGGCAACACGGACTTTCAAATCCCTCCAAAGATTTTCTATGGGGTTGAGATCTGGAGACTGGCTAGGCCACTCCAGGACCTTGAAATGCTTCTTACAAAGCCACTCCTTCGTTGCCCGGGCGGCGTGTTTGGGATCATTGTCATGCTGAAATACCCAGCCCCGTTTCATCTTCAATGCCCTTGCTGATGGAAGGAGGTTTTCACTCAAAATCTCACGATACATGGCCCCATTCATTCTTTCCTTTACACGGATCAGTCGTCCTGGTCCCTTTGCAGAAAAACAGCCCCAAAGCATGATGTTTCCACCCCCATGCTTCACAGTAGGTATAGTGTTCTTTGGATGCAACTCAGCATTCTTTGTCCTCCAAACACGACGAGTTGAGTTTTTACCAAAAAGTTCTATTTTGGTTTCATCTGACCATATGACATTCTCCCAATCCTCTTCTGGATCATCCAAATGCACTCTAGCAAACTTCAGACGGGCCTGGACATGTACTGGCTTACGCAGGGGGACACGTCTGTCACTGCAGCATTTGAGTCCCTGGTGGCGTAGTGTGTTACTGATGGTAGGCTTTGTTACTTTGGTCCCAGCTCTCTGCAGGTCATTCACTAGGTCCCCCCGTGTGGTTCTGGGATTTTTGCTCACCGTTCTTGTGATCATTTTGACCCCACGGGGTGAGATCTTGCGTGGAGCCCCAGATCGAGGGAGATTATCAGTGGTCTTGTATGTCTTCCATTTCCTAATAATTGCTCCCACAGTTGATTTCTTCAAACCAAGCTGCTTACCTATTGCAGATTCAGTCTTCCCAGCCTGGTGCAGGTCTACAATTTTGTTTCTGGTGTCCTTTGACAGCTCTTTGGTCTTGGCCATAGTGGAGTTTGGAGTGTGACTGTTTGAGGTTGTGGACAGGTGTCTTTTATACTGATAACAAGTTCAAACAGGTGCCATTAATACAGGTAACGAGTGGAGGACAGAGGAGCCTCTTAAAGAAGAAGTTACAGGTCTGTGAGAGCCAGAAATCTTGCTTGTTTGTAGGTGACCAAATACTTATTTTCCACCATAATTTGCAAATAAATTCATTAAAAATCCTACAATGTGATTTTCTGGATTTCTTTTTCTAAATTTGTCTGTCATAGTTGATGTGTACCTATGATGAAAATTACAGGCCTCTCTCATCTTTTTAAGTGGGAGAACTTGCACAATTGGTGGCTGACTAAATACTTTTTTTCCCCACTGTATATGTGCTTTCTTGAGCAGTGGGACCTTGCGGGCGCTGCAGGATTTCAGTACTTCAGGGCGTAGTGTGTTACCAATTGTTTTCTTGGTGACTATGGTCCCAGCTGCCTTCAGATCATTGACAAGATCCTCCCGTGTAGTTCTGGGCTGATTCCTCACCGTTCTCATGATTATTGCAACTCCACAAGGTGAGATCTTGCATGGAGCCCCAGGCCGAGGGAGATTGACAGTTATTTTGCGTTTCTTCCATTTGCGAATAATCGCACCAACTGTTGTCACCTTCTCACCAAGCTGCTTGGCGATGGTCTTGTTGCTCATTCCAGGCTTGTGTAGGTCTACAATCTTGTCTGTGACATCCTTGGAGAGCTCTTTGGTCTTGGACATGGTGGAGAGTTTGGAATCTGATTGATTGCTTCTGTGGACCGGTGTCTTTTTATACAGGTAACAAGCTGAGATTAGTAGCACTCCTTTTAAGAGTGTGCTCCTAATCTCAGCTCGTTACCTGTATAAAAGACACCTGGGAGCCAGAAATCTTTCTGATTGAGAGGGGGTCAAATACTTATTTCCCTCATTAAAATGCAAATCAATTTATAATTTTTTTAAATGTGTTTTTCTGGATTTTTTTTTTGTTATTCTGTCTCACTGTTCAAATAAACCTACCATTTTAAAATTATAGACTGATCATTTCTTTGTCAGTGGGCAAACATACATAATCAGCAGGGGATCAAATACTTTCCCTCACTGTGTGTGTGTGTGTATATATATATATATATATATATATATATATATATATATTATTATTTGTATTTATTTATTTTTATTCATACATACTGCTCTGGAAAAAATTAAGAGACCACTGCAAAATTATCAGTTTCTCTGGTTTTACTATTTATAGGTATGTGTTTCGGTAAAAATAACATTTTTATTTTATTCTATAAACTACTGACAACATTTCTCCCAAATTCCAAATAAAAATATTGTCATTTAGAGCATTTATTTTCAGAAAATGACAACTGGTCAAAATAACAAAAAATATGCAGTGTTGTCAGACCTCGAATAATGCAAAGAAAATAAGTTCATGTTCATTTTTAAACAACACAATACTAACTTAGGAAGAGTTCAGAAATCAATATTTGGTGGAATAACCCTGATTTTCAATCACAGCTTTCATGCATCTTGGCATGCTCTCCACCAGTCTTTCACATTGATGTAGGGTGACTTTATGCCACTCCTGGCGCAAAAATTCAAGCAGCTCTGCTTTGTTTGATGGCATGTGACCATCCATCTTCCTCTTGATCACATTCCAGAAGTTTTCAATGGGGTTCAGGTCTGGAGATTGGGCTGGCCATGACAGGGTCTTGATCTGGTGGTCCTCCATCCACACCTTGATTGACCTGGCTGTGTGGCATGGCGCGTTGTCCTGCTGGAAAAACCAATCCTCCGAGTTGGGGAACAATGTCAGAGCAAAAGGAAGCAAGTTTTCTTCCAGGACAACCTTGTGCGTGGCTTGATTAATGCGTCCTTCACAAAGACAAATCTGCCCGATTCCAGCCTTGCTGAAGCACCCCCAGATCATCACTGATCCTCCACCAAATTTCACAGTGGGTGCGAGGCACTGTGGCATGTAGGCCTCTCCAGGTCTCTGTCTAACCATTAGACGACCAGGTGTTGGGCAAAGCTGAAAATTGGACTCATCAGAGAAGATGACCTTACTCCAGTCCTCTACGGTCCAATCCTTATGGTCTTTTGCAAACCTCAGCCTGGCTCTTCTTTGCTTCTCATTGATGGAGGGATTTTTTTCTAGCTTTGCACGACTTCAGCCCTGCCCCTAGGAGCCTGTTTCGAACAATCCTCGCCTTGCACTTCACCCCAGCTGCCGTTTGCCATTCTTTTTGTAGGTCACTTGATGTCATCCTACAAATGTTGAGTGACATTCGAATGAGTTGGCGGTCATCCCCGTCAGTAGAGTCGTTTTCGCCCTCTGCCGGTCTGTAGCTTTGTTGTTCCCAATGTCTGCTGCTTGACCTTGTTCTCATGAACCGCCGTCTTTTGACATTTTAAGGATGGAAGCAACTTTGACGCTCACTGTATCCCTCTGCCAGTAAAGCTAGAATTTAACCCTTATTTTCCTCACTCAAAACTTTCCTTTTCAACTCTTTTGGCATGGTCAATAGTTATTTTTTGATTAATATTACTTTTTGAGGTAGTATTATCACAGTTTTTGCCATCCAGCTGGTCCTATTGCAAGAGGATAGTGATGACCACAGCAGTGGTTTTTATACTTTTCCTCGTTAAAAAAGATTTTGGTTCAGATGATCACCTAATCAGTACCTAATTCAGTATAATGAGGTGTGCCTGTGTTGGAATTCAACAGACACTGGAATGGAATGGCTGTCATACATATAGAGATGCTGATTTAATAAAAATTTGCAGTTGTCTCTTAATTTTTCCACAGCTGTGTGTGGATGGATGGATGGATGGATAGATGTTTTTCACCCACCTCTTCCGGACAATAATTATTCTCCTCTTTAGCTCTGCATTTGGTCAGTTCTTACTTTACGCCACTAGAGGGCGATCAGATCATTTGACTGTTTTTGTGCTTGCCAGTTAGCTAGCAGTTCTCAGCTGTTAGCAGCCAATGGCTAGCAGTTTCTTAATTGCGATTTAAAAACGGATGATTGCAATTTTTCTGAGTCGTTACTGAATTATTTAACGTAACAAATCAAACATGAAACCTTGTAAACAATTCATTTAGCGTTCACCCAGCCTTTATTTGCTGAAATTTGTGTCGTTGCCCGGCTATTGAAAGGGACAGGAGGCTATTTGAGACTGCGTTTTTAATTTTAAAAGTTTTACAGTACATGTATTTATTTGGGGGGGGTGTGAAATCCCAAATGATTATTTGGAGTAAAAGAACACTCCAGTCCATACTTGTCTAAAACTAGATAAAAACTCTGTACAAATTACGCTGAACACCTTCCTAATATTGAGTTGCACCTCCCTTTTTGCCTCAGAACAGCCTCAATTTCTCAGGGCATTCCAAAGGGACTGCTTCACACAGTTGTCAAGTTGGCTGGATGTCCTTTGGGGGGTGGACCGTTCTTGATACGCACGGGAAACTGTTGAGTGTGGAAAACCCAGCAGTGTTGCAGTTCTTGACACAAACAGGTGTGCCTGGCACCTACTTACTATACCCTGTTCAAAGTCACTTAAATATTTTGTCTTGCCCATTCACCCTCTAAATGGCACACATACACAATCTATGTCTCAATTGTCTCAAGGCTTAAAAATCGTTCTTTAACCTCCTACCCTTCATCTAAACTGATTGATAGCTTTCACCTGGTCAGTCTGTCATGGAAAGAGCAGGTGTTTTTAATGTTTTGCACACTCAGTGTATAATGGACCTATATTTTCAAACTACTAGCCTTTTTCTGGGCCGCAAATCAATTTTGACAAACAAATCGGTCATAAAAAAATCTGTGCATCCCTCCATAAATTTTTGAAATCCCATTGTGGCCCTCGAGGCCATTATTATTAATATTATTTATTATTATTTTATTTTTTGGCCTATCTGAGATTGACTGACTTAAGTTTCAGTCATTATGTTTTTGGCCTTTAACCCAGCACTCATTAAACAGTACTCTCATGCCCTTAAAACAAATGATTAATTAATTTTGACAGTTTCCATTACTCTGTGTTTAGCAGGGGTCTCCAAGAGAGGTAGATCGTGAGCTACCAGTAGCTCGCAGCCCACCTATGAGTAGCTTGCCACGCAATTCTGAAAGGAGGCTACATGCATTGTTTCGTTGTTTCTCTGAATAATTGTAATATTGAGAATAAAAAATAAATAAATAACAGGAAAAATAAAACGTGAACTTTATTTTACCAGGTATATTGACAGAACACACCCTTGTACACCAAGGACCCGGGGAAGAGTTGCAGGGTAAAGGAGAAGAATATTAAAAGAAACACAGTAGCTCGCGACATATTTAATTTTTTAAAAGTAGCTCTCACGCTAGAAAAGGTTGGAGAACCCTGTTGTATAGGATAGTACTGGCTATGACATCAATCAAAGTTGGCTTTGCCCTGTTTTTTGTTTCCTCACTCTGTTAACATTGCCTAAATATTCACACAACCTCTCAATCTTTTGCAGGTCAGGAAAGAAAGACCGCTGACAAGTGGAAAGCAAAGGCCCTATGGAGAAATAGGATTCCTGTGGATCATTTGACTGCAGTTTGGTTGAAGTGAAAGGAGTCTCCTGCTCTGTGGTTGTTTTGGAGAGACAGGCGAGTTGTGTGTGCTAAAGGACTGCAATGCACCGCTTAAGGACTTGTGCTGCACGGCTGCGGCCGCTGACGGCCTCTCAGACTTCTCAGAACTTTTCACAGCAGAGGCCTGTGGCCGTACCAAAGACGTTTCAGCCAGTCAGGTGCTACACTTCACCTGTGGCTGCCGAGCCTTTCCTCAATGGAACGAGTTCCAATTACGTGGAGGAGATGTACTATTCATGGCTAGAGGACCCCAAGAGTGTGCATAAGGTAAGGCCCTTCCAGAATTTTGGGGTGCTGGAGGGACATCCAGCTCCTATAGAGAGATGTTCCGGCACTTTCCGTCTCTGGGGGGGGGGGGTCTCTTTTTTTGCGGTTGAAATTCATGGGCGGTTACAGTGCAGAGGTTGCAGCATTGTTAACACATCTATGATAATTAGCCTAGCATACACGATTCAGAGGCATTTTTCTTCGTTTATTTTAAAAACTGCTTGCAATACCAAGCAATAAAATATTTGTAGACTACATCCCCAAAAGTGCCCATTACACATCTGCATTACAAGGGTTTTGAATGTTTTTTTAATGCCCAAGTAAAAAGCACCAAATAAAACAAAACACTTCTTAACCAATACTGCCTATGAAAGCCCAACATTCTCAGTTCTCGAACGTTAGTCCTGTGGCAAAAGCAATTTCTACAGAATGAGTTCTGCTTCCATGTTACTTACTCTTCCGCGCATACACCAATTGTAGCATTTATTAATTGTTTGATGGTTTTAACCATTACCAGTTTACATAATACACTGAATTTAGGAAAGCCAGGCCAGGTTAATTATGTACGGCTGCATAGGCACCTGTTTGAAAGCAAGGTCACATTGCTGGGATCCCTGTTGTGTATTTATAGCTAGCTGCTGGAGTGTTGTCACAGGACTGCTGTGATCTCTGACCACACAGTCTGCCTATCCTGCTATTATTAGGCTAGCCTTTAGGCTGAATGCAGGTCGGCAGTATAGACCAGTGCCAGTCCTATGGCACAAGGCCCTCTGGGGCATTCTGTCAGTAGTGCTGAGTGATTAGTGCTTTTTGAGGTCTGGTTCAGTTATTAAAAATAATCACGGTTTTGAGTTTCGATTTATTTGTTCCAAAGCCCAAAACATTCCATTATCTCGGTCAGGTCCACATTGGGTAGACATCAATAGAAAAATAGGAAAATACTATGCAATAATACGTTTCTCAATTTGTGTATATTGCAAAGTTTTTATTAGATTACTTTATTTTTCATTCCATAAAGTCATCAAGTTCAAGTTGTCACATGCACAAGTACAGTTAAATGCTTAGCTTGCAAGCTCTACCCAACAGTGCAGTAATCAATATCAAAATAGTATAACTAATAAAAAAAGAAAATATAAAATAAAGAAAACACGAGAAATAAGAAAAAAGAGAGCCAAATACAGGGTCGGTACCAATACCAAATTTACAATGTGCAGGGATACTGGAGTAATTTGAGGTAGATACAGTGGGGGAAAAAAAAGTATTTAGTCAGCCACCAATTGTGCAAGTTCTCCCACTTAAAAATATGAGAGAGGCCTGTAATTTTCATCATAGGTACACGTCAACTATGACAGACAAAATGAGAAAAAAAATCCAGAAAATCACATTGTAGGATTTTTTATGAATTTATTTGCAAATTATGGTGGAAAATAAGTATTTGGTCAATAACAAAAGTTTCTCAATACTTTGTTGTATACCCTTTGTAGGCAATGACACAGCTCAAACGTTTTCTGTAAGTCTTCACAAGGTTTTCACACACTGTTGCTGGTATTTTGGCCCATTCCTCCATGCAGATCTCCTCTAGAGCAGTGATGTTTTGGGGCTGTCGCTGGGCAACACGGACTTTCAACTCCCTCCAAAGATTTTCTATGGGGTTGAGATCTGGAGACTGGCTAGGCCACTCCAGGACCTTGAAATGCTTCTTACGAAGCCACTCCTTCGTTGCCCGGGCGGTGTGTTTGGGATCATTGTCATGCTGAAAGACCCAGCCACGTTTCATCTTCAATGCCCTTGCTGATGGAAGGAGGTTTTCACTCAAAATCTCACGATACATGGCCCCATTCATTCTTTCCTTTACACGGATCAGTCATCCTGGTCCCTTTGCAGAAAAACAGCCCCAAAGCATGATGTTTCCACCCCCATGCTTCACAGTAGGTATGGTGTTCTTTGGATGCAACTCAGCATTCTTTGTCCTCCAAACACGACGAGTTGAGTTTTTACCAAAAAGTTCTCTATTTTGGTTTAATCTGACCATATGACATTCTCCCAATCCTCTTCTGGATCATCCAAATGCTCTCTAGCAAACATCAGACGGGCCTGGACATGTACTGGCTTAAGCAGGGGGACACGTCTCGCACTGCAGGATTTGAGTCCCTGGCGGCGTAGTGTGTTACTGATGGTAGGCTTTGTTACTTTGGTCCCAGCTCTCTGCAGGTCATTCACTAGGTCCCCCCGTGTGGTTCTGGGATTTTTGCTCACCGTTCTTGTGATCATTTTGACCCCACGGGGTGAGATCTTGCGTGGAGCCCCAGATCGAGGGAGATTATCAGTGGTCTTGTATGTCTTCCATTTCCTAATAATTGCTCCCACAGTTGATTTCTTCAAACCAAGCTGCTTACCTATTGCAGATTCAGTCTTCCCAGCCTGGTGCAGGTCTACAATTTTGTTTCTGGTGTCCTTTGACAGCTCTTTGGTCTTGGCCATAGTGGAGTTTGGAGTGTGACTGTTTGAGGTTGTGGACAGGTGTCTTTTATACTGATAACAAGTTCAAACAGGTGCCATTAATACAGGTAACGAGTGGAGGACAGAGGAGCCTCTTAAAGAAGTTGTTACAGATCTGTGAGAGCCACAAATCTTGCTTGTTTGTAGGTGACCAAATACTTATTTTCCACCATTAATTGCAAATAAATTAATTAAAAATCCTACAATGTGATTTTCAGGATTTTTTTTCTCAATTTGTCTGTCATAGTTGACGTGTACCTATGATGAAAATTACAGGCCTCTCTCATCTTTTTAAGTGGGAGAACTTGCACAATTGGTGGCTGACTAAATACTTTTTTTCCCCACTGTACATTGCAGACCAATCCAAAGTCATCTTCCGGCATGCCCAGCCCATCCATTATCTCAGCTTTTTCTGTGGCTAAACCAACTAGGCTCGTAATATAACAATTTTATTCGTATTTATGGATGGAATACAAGTTTGTTATTAAGGCACATGAAAGTTCACATGTTCCAGAAGGCATTTCTGCCAAAAAACACATTTTGATCAAATATAAATGTTTACGTTCAAATCCCGCTCCTGTTAAGTAGTGAAGTGCGACACACGCCTAGTTTCCTGAAATGAGTCTCACATGCATATCTTACCTGGATATGGTCGCATCAGGTTTACCCTCAGAAGGAATGGCTCGTATCCCACGAAGACATATTGGTTCGGTGTTTATGTCCCAAGCAAGCTGGCCTTTGTAGCGGCAACTGGCCTTTGTAGCGGCAACTGGCCTTTGTAGCGGCAGCTGGCCTGCAATGAGTGAGGAGCCGAACTTGCTTTGTGAGAAGATTCCCGCATCTCCCTCCCGACCGATATGCGCCTACGTCGATCATGGTGAAGCGGTACCTTGCATCACAGACTGCCATCAGGACCATTGTGAAAAAGCCCTTGTAGTTGTAGTACTCGCTGCCTGAGTTTGCCAGAGCTCGTATCCAAATGTTTTCTGTCGACAGCTCCTGCACATTTTGCAGCAATTGCAATTCAAAAAGAGACATGTTTGTTTCTGCTTCTTTGGCTAAAAAGTAGTAGTAAAGCATTACACCAGACTGACATCTAGCTAGTTAGTATTTGTAAACAAGCATAACACCGAATTGGAAGTTCAGATGTCGTCACTAGCTAGATCCAAAAATAGTGCCTCGGCCCCTGTTGCTTGGTGAGCTGCTCTGGCTCCCCAAGCCCCCTAGTGGATATACGTTACAGAACGCGGACTTCCTCTCTGGGTGGAACGCAATGAATAGAGTCCTCTGCCCCCCAAAAAACGAGTGGAGCTTGTAGCGGCCTTTAGGTAACCTAAATGTAGCAACACAAAGTAGGCTGTGTGATGTCACCAACACCCACTGTTTCTTGACTCAGACTTCAAAACTCAAATTGTTTGATTCATGCACAGCTTCGAAAGCCCTTACATGGTTCCAGCTCATCATGTGTTCTTAAGCTCAAGCCGCTTTAGTGGAAATGTGTGTAGAACTAACTAAGTCGCTCTGGATAAGAGCGTCTGCTAAATGACTTAAATGTAGAATTCTGAATGAAACAGAGGCTGTGACCCTGACCCTGGTGTTCAGCCAGGTTAGTGTCCCAAGTCAAGAGGGTGTTACATTTCAGTCACTGCTTCAGGCATGCTAGTCCCCCAAACCATGGTCACAAGACAGTTGTACAGTACTTAACATGTAAAGAAATATAATTTACAGTTGTTGAAGGGGGAAATTATTGGTGAGAATTTCTACAAACAATATTCTGTTTTTCAGTGGTATATCTAAAGACTAAGTACCATCATTTATATGTGAATTGGAGTTCGGAGCAGTCTGACCACACGTATGATGCCTTGCCAGAACTGACCTTTAATCGCACCGGTATAAATTGTGTTTCGGCCGTGTGTGGACAAACTGTGGTGCTGGGTCTGCCGTTCCCGCATCTCCGCAATGTAGATCAAGCTTTCTATGAAGGATCTTGTGACTAGTGTTAGTTTCAAGTATCGGTTTGGTATGAAGTCAATAACTTCTAAATAACCTAATCCCAGAGAACTGCATTGTTTTGGGGATTGTTTCATTTTGAGGAATATGTCAGGGCTTTACTAGTTTTCAGTTTACTATGGAACAATGAAGAAGATTTCAGTTAGCCTACTGCTTAACATGAGACTAGTTGGCCCTCTGACAAGAACATGTGGAATTTGCCCTCTGTTGTTGTTTTGAACAACCTAAGATTAATCACACCGGTTACTTTCATCAAAAAGAGAAAATGGAAGCAGTAACATTCGGTTACTTTTTTAATATTTCAAGCATAACTACAGGTAATCTTCTAAAATGTTTTACGTTTGTTATAGATGGATTTGTTGGCCATCTCCTTTCATACCACTGTTCATTAATGCCAATTCTTATTTGTCCTCTCTTTTCCTTAAGTCTTGGGACGTTTTCTTCCGCAATGCCAATGCAGGTGCTCCCCCAGGCAAGGCACACCAGAGCCTTCTGAGCCTGGCCCGGCTGCCCCAAGCCCAATCCCTGATGGGGGCTCAGCCCAATGTGGAGAAGCTGGTGGAAGATCACCTGGCCGTCCAATCCCTCATCCGTGCCTACCAGGTCAGACCAGTCAGCCACCACAGGCTCTCACAGAGCTGTAAATTGAGAAAACAAGGACGACCATGTCTATAATGTCTTAGTAAGCATGCCAAGTAGTCTAACCATTTACGACACATTCAGCAGCCAGAAAGCTGTAACTGTTTAACAAAAAAATTAACCAATATCACCTGTCCTCATTGTTTGAGTAATCTCTACCTGTGTTTTAAGGTTTAAGCTGTGTAATCTGTTTTCTGTAAGCATAGCTAATTATTTCCACAAAGTTGACCATCCTACTTAATGATACCAACTACGCTGATAATGGACTAACGTTCTAGTGAAATACAGTACCTTCAGAAAGTATTCACACCCCTAGACTCTTTCCACTTTTTGTTGTTATAGCCTGAATTCTAAAATTGATTCAGTTGAGATTTTCTGTCACTGGTCTACAGACAATACCCCATAATGTCAAAGTGGAATCATGTTTTCCTAAAATTTTACAAATTTAATGGCATTCCTAAATAAATTCAGGAATAGAAAGTTGCTTAATAAGTCACAATTGTTACATGGACTCAATAGTAATAATAATAATAATAATAATAGTGTTTAACATGATTTTGGAATGACTACCTCATCTCTGTACCCCACACATGCCATTATCTGTAAGGTCCCTCAGTCGAACAGTGAATTTCAAACACAGATTCAACCACAGACCAGGGAGGTTTTCCAATGCCTCGCAAAGAAGGGCACCTATTGGTAGATGGGTAAAAAAAAAGCCGACATTGAATATCCCTTTGAGCATGGTGAAGTTAGTAATTACACTTTGGATGGTGTATCAATACACTCACTCACTACAAAGATACAGGCGTCCTTCCTAACTCCGTTGCCGGAGAGGAAGGAAACCACTCAGGGATTTCACCATGAGACCAATAGTGATTTTAACAGTTAGTTTAATGGCTGTAATAGGAGAACTGAGGATGGATCAAGATGAATTATTCCACAATACTAACCTAATTGACAGTGAAAAGAAGGAAACCTGTACAGAATAAAAATATTCCAAAACATGCATCCTGTTTGCAGCAAGGCACTAAAGTAATACCTGCAACAGATGTGGCAAAGCAAATAACCTTTTGTCCTGAATACAGAGTGTTATGTTTGGGGCAAATACAATACAACACATCACTGAGTATCACTATCCATATTTTCAAGCATGGTGGTGGCTGCATTATGTTATGGGTATGCTTGTAATCGTTAAAGGGGAATTTCACCTTGGGGAGGATCTGGGCTTGTTTCCATGTCTTGAGGCATTTCTAGGACAGTGAGATGTTTCACACATAATTGCCTAGGAGGTTGGCAGGTCAGGGCTTTGCACGCTGAATGATACACCCTATGATGGGTCTTATTTCATCGTTTTAATGTCTTCACTATTATTCAACAATGTAAAAATAAAGAAAAACCCTTGAATGAGTAGGTGTGTCCAAATATTTGATTGATGCTGTAAATACAGTGGGGGAAAAAAGTATTTAGTCAGCCACCAATTGTGCAAGTTTTCCCACTCAAAAAGATGAGAGAGGCCTGTAATTTTCATCATAGGTACACGTCAACTATGACAGACAAATTGAGGAAAAAAAATCCAGAAAATCACATTGTAGGATTTTTAATGAATTTATTTGCAAATTATGGTGGAAAATAAGTATTTGGTCACCTACAAACAAGCAAGATTTCTGGCTCTCACAGACCTGTAACTTCTTCTTTAAGAGGCTCCTCTGTCCTCCACTCGTTACCTGTATTAATGGCACCTGTTTGAACTTGTTATCAGTATAAAAGACACCTGTCCACAACCTCAAACAGTCACACTCATAACTCCACTATGGCCAAGACCAAAGAGCTGTCAAAGGACACCAGAAACAAAATTGTAGACCTGCACCAGGCTGGGAAGACTGAATCTGCAATAGGTAAGCAGCTTGGTTTGAAGAAATCAACTGTGGGAGCAATTATTAGGAAATGGAAGACATACAAGACCACTGATAATCTCCCTCGATCTGGGGCGCCACGCAAGATCTCACCCCGTGGGGTCAAAATGATCACAAGAACGGTGAGCAAAAATCCCAGAACTACACGAGGGGACCTAGTGAATGACCTGCAGAGAGCTGGGACCAAAGTAACAAAGCCTACCATCAGTAACACACTACGCCGCCGGGGACTCAAATTCTGCAGTGCCAGACGTGTCCCCCTGCTTAAGCCAGTACATGTCCAGGCCCGTCTGAAGTTTGCTAGAGTGCATTTGGATGATCCAGAAGAGGATTGGGAGAATGTCATATGGTCAGATGAAACCAAAATATAACTTTTTGGTAAAAACTCAACTCGTCGTGTTTGGAGGACAAAGAATGCTGAGTTGCATCCAAAGAACACCATACCTACTGTGAAGCATGGGGGTGGAAACATCATGCTTTGGGGCTGTTTTTCTGCAAAGCGACCAGGACGACTGATCTGTGTAAAGGAAAGAATGAATGGGGCCATGTATCGTGAGATTTTGAGTGAAAACCTCCTTCCATCAGCAAGGGCATTGAAGATGAAACGTGGCTGGGTCTTTCAGCATGACAATGATCCCAAACACACCGCCCGGGCAACGAAGGAGTGGCTTCGTAAGAAGCATTTCAAGGTCCTGGAGTGGCCTAGCCAGTCTCCAGATCTCAACCCCATAGAAACTCTTTGGAGGGAGTTGAAAGTCTGTGTTGCCCAGCGACAGCCCCAAAACATCACTGCTCTAGAGGAGATCTGCATGGAGGAATGGGCCAAAATACCAGCAACCGTGTGTGAAAACCTTGTGAAGACTTACAGAAAACGTTTGACCTGTGTCATTGCCAACAAAGGGTATATAACAAAGTATTGAGTAACTTTTGTTATTGACCAAATACTTGTTTTCCACCATAATTTGCAAATAAATTCATAAAAAATCCTACAATGTGATTCTCTGGATTTTTTTTTCTCATTTTGTCTGTCATAGTTGACGTGTACCTATGATGAAAATTACAAGCCTCTCTCATCTTTTTAAGTGGGAGAACTTGCACAATTGGTGGCTGACTAAATACTTTTTTCCCCACTGTATCTTCTGTGAATACTTAAGGGCTGATACATTTCCAATTTTATGGTGGTTCCAACCCTGTTCCTGGAGATCTACCGTCCTCTAGGTTTTCACTCAACCCTAATCTAGCACACCTGATTCTAGTAATTAGCTGGTTGATAAGCTGAACCAGGTTAGTTACAACTGCGGTTGGAGTGAAATCCTATAGGAGGGTAGTTCTCCCGGAACAGAGTTGGGGAACCATGTTCTGCATGGTCTTATGCCAGGATTCCCAAACTCGGTCCTGGGGACCCCAACGGGTGCACGTTTAGTTTTTTTTCCCCTAGCACTACACAGCGGATTCAAATAATCAACTAATCATCAAGCTTTGATTATCTCCTGGAAAAAGACTGCTGTGGTTTTAGCGTTTTACACTTTTTGTGGAAGGGACGTAAAGAAACTATCAACCGAATTGGACCGGCTAGCGTATTGTGTAGGGGCAATGAGGGGACAATGGGAGTGAATGGGCTGGGGGGTTAAAGAAGGTGTGAAAAGTCTTAGGAAGGCAGTTCTTACACAGTATGAATTGTTGTGTATGTGAGATTGAGGAGAAATGGCAACAATACATTTACTGTCTAAGCACAACCAAAACCCCCTTCATCTCAAAGTACTGTCTAAACCTCCCCCATTCCATTGACTTTGACAGACCATTCTTGTCAATAGTAGCCCTTTGCAGGGGAATTTTGTAGACATGTCTTTGTATTGTGTTTTGAGAATCTGCAGAAAGAAGAATTAGGTGGTTGTCATTAGTGTTTTAGTCTTGATTTTATACCTTTGTGTCCCTTGCTGGTTTCTGTCCAACATTCTTGTGCGCCATAACTGTCTGCTCCTTCATGCTTGTGTACCCAAAATACCCCTGATTTTGGGGTATTTTTCAGCAGGGCACTGGAATGACTCCAGATAACCTGAGTTTTGCACAAAGAGAAGAGGGGTAGACTAAATTGATTACATGTTCTGGAAGGTACTCTGTGGTCCTCAGGCTACCTCTAACCACCAGTAACCCCATAACACAAACCATACAAACACTACCCAATTCATGTTTATGCCATGCTTACTGTAAATTGAACTATCTTAGCCATCAGCTTGTAAATATTTTGTCTAACTTACTTTCACATTGTGCAGAGCAAGGGGTTGGAAGTGCATGTTGATGGAATCTGATTCTGTACCACCTACTACACAATTTAACCACCCCACTAATTGTATTGTTCTCTATTAGACTGGCTAGCTAAGCATACCTAACATAGACATTTTAAATATCGTTAGCTAACTAGCGTCACTAAATTGGCAGCAAGATTGCCAATCAGCTGAGACTGGCTGAGAAGCAACCATAGACGATTTATACATTCATCATTGCTACCAACAGAGTGAGCTAGAAACTGTATATCAACGATTCTATTTTTAGTAACGGAGTGTTTTCCAGACGAGGGTGGAATAGATGGCTACCAAATTGCCTCTTATTTGCTAACATTAGCTAGTTTACGTTAGCCCATGTCAGTCAAAGATAGAACAAACAAACATGTTTACACTGCTGAAGGTAGCTAGCAGTGACTACCATGGCATAGGCGAAATGGATTGACATTGTGCAAACCAAAAGATAGATACGTGGCCCCGTGTAGCTCAGTTGGTAGAGCATGGCGTTTGCAACAGCTGGGTTGTGGGTTCGATTCCCACGGGGGGCCAGTATGAAAAAAATTAATAAAATGTATGCACTGGATAAGAGCGTCTGCTAAATGACTTAAAATCTAAATAGATGATTTAGCTGATGGCTTTCAGAGTTCAATACCAGGACCGTAACGGTAGTGAAAAACAGGTTTAAAAAAACGAATTTCCTAGATAAATTCTGAGATTACTGTGTGTTGATGGTTCGACGTAAACAGCGCCATTTATTCGTTTGTGGGCACGCCCCCTCTACCTAACATGGCGGTATCAGGATTTGCTATGAATGCTGGACTTTGTGGTTCACTATGAGCAGACGAATACACAGGGAGTCGACTTCCCGATTCTACCAGTAAAATTAAAATGTGGTTTGGATAATTGTGATGTTTATGATAAAAACATAATGTTGTTAATATAGTATTGACTATATGCCCTCGCAGAGCCATGGTGAAATTCCCCTTTAAGGACAGGAGTTTTTCAGGATAAAAGCAAACAGAATGGCAAAATCCTACAGGAAAACCTGGTTGTCTGCATTCCACCAAACACTGGGAGATGAATTCACCTTTCAGCAGGACAATAACCTAAAACACAAGGCGAAATCTATACTGGAGTTTCTTAGCAAGAAGACAGTAAATGTTCCTGAGTAGCCAAGTTACAATTTTGACTTAAATCTACTTGACAAGACCTGCAAACGGTTGTCTGGCAATGATCAACAACCAATTTGACAGATCTTGGAAGAATTTTGAGAATAGTAATGGTGTTGCATAATCCAGGTGTGGAAAACTCTTAGAGACTTACCCAGAAAGACAAAGCTGTAATTGCTGCCCAAGGTGCTTCTACAAAGTATTGACTCAGGGGTGTGAATACAATACATTGCTACAATTTCTAAAAACATGTTTTCACTTTGTCATTATGGGGTATTGTGTGTAGATGGGTGAGTCAAAAAAACAAGTTGATCCATTTTGAATTCAGGCTGTAACACAACAAAATGTGGAATAAGTCAAGGGGTATGAATACTTTCTGAAGGCACTGTACCTGTGCTGAAATTGTTGACATTTGAAAGCTGGGACAAAGGTGTCTGTTTTTACCCCATAAAGGACTGTGACCTCATGATAACGAAAATGCCTATTATGATATACTCTTGAATGTTTCATATTTCTATGTTGTTTTAATTGAATACCTTGTGACTAATGTTACCTTATTTCCAGTTGAATGGCCATCACAATGCAGAACTCGATCCTCTTGGCATCAGTTGTATAAATTTTGATGATGCCCCAGTAGCTACTGGGGTTCAGAATGTCGGTGAGAAATGTTCCCTCACAGCTGTGCGAGACAACAATGAGCTTGTTTGTATTAATGTTGCTTTTCCCATTTCCTCCCTCTTTTTTTTCTCTCCTCTCTATTTTCTTTCAAATCCCTTTCAACACTTTTATATCTCTACACTCGTGCCCCTCCACCCTTGCCTCCCCCTGCCCACCTGTCGGATGTTTTGTTCCATTTCAACTCAAACCTGTTTTTGTAGATCCGTGGGCACCATGTTGCTCAGCTGGACCCTCTGGGAATTATGGATGCCGATCTGGACTCTCATGTCCCCAATGACATTATAACGTCCTCGGATAAACTCGGTGAGAAGAATGAGCCACTCGCTACAGAGCATCCGGGCGGCTGGGTAGCTGAGCAAGCTCTGTTTGGTTTGAAATGCTGGTCTATGTATGACCTACGCTGGCCTTCTCTGTAAACCTGCCCATTTGTCCCTGTTTTCAGTCTGCCCACTGTCATGAAAGAAAGGGCTCCTAGCACCCTGTTTTTCTGAAATGCCAAATATTTGTATTTATGCTTTTTGACTTAACTTCAACCTCTGCCCGCATAGGGCGTCCACCATGGGAGTATCCATGGTTTCTGTAATACTTTTTTTTTTTTAACAGCTGGATGGTTGATTAGCCCAGCCAGCTGTGTCCACTGTTAGCCGCAGTGGTCGTAGATCATTTTCCTACAAGGCTTTATGATTAAGAGGTGGACTGTGCTTCATCTGACTGCTGGCCCTAGACCTGTCCGGTTTGGATAGACCTGCCGGGAGTTACCTCCAACGGGCATAGCTCTGAGGGGTCATTGAGGTACATAAGCCCCCTCACCACGACAAGGTGACAGTCCAAAAATCATCAATACAAATAGCAGCTTATTGGTTAGCACTTCTTTCTAGGACAGTTCTGTCTGACTTCTCTGTCTGCAGGCAGCCAAGCACAAATTGAACCTTCATAACAATATTGTCTGCAGTGCTCCAATGTTAAGTTCACCTACAGTAGCCTTGTTGAGGGACACACAGCTAGATTCCCAATTTGAAGCCAGTGTTGCGCCATTGGTTTTTATATGATTTAAGTGTCCCATTACACTCCTGTCTAACTGTGGAGGGACATTTCTAGACGTCTCCAGATTTCTTGGCTTAGCTTCTAGCTCTACTAACCATCTTGCTTGCTTTAAAACCTCCCGGGACTGGACCATATTCTCCCTCACATTACTCACACCCTTTCTTGGGTATGGCAGTGAAGGCCCCTCTGACTATTAATCTACTTCTAAGCATGATACGGTAACAACTCCCAGCAATTCAACGCATTGGTAGTTTCCTGCTGAATGATGGGGGACACATATACGTTTTTGCTCTACTGCTAACTATAACTTTTAGGCCTTAGTTCTCACTCAATGCTCACAACCACAGCTACAGTATGACTCCCAACAGTAAGATGGTAACTGTTTTGAAAGGTATGTTGCCTTCAACTTAGATTATAAGAAAATGGCAATCCCCAAACAGCCATTTTTACACACCAGCATGCCCCTAAACCTTGGACCCCTCTTCTTGTTGATGACTGAATAGCCTAATTAGTAGTACTCTCAAGGTCTATATACCTTACACGTGTCGTGTGGTTGTCAGTTCCAGTACAGCATGTCTCGGTCTGCATGGGACGTTTTTCAGTGAGGCTTTGATCCAGGTGTGATGTTTGTATTTGTGCATTGTGCAGCCAGGCAGGTACTGCATTTTCTAGACGTGATTGGCACCTAAAGCTTTGTTTGCCACCTATGTTGTGGTCGGTGCTGTGCTGTCGCTAGAGTTCAGAGGCAGTCAATCAGTCGGTGTGTTGCTGTAGTGATTGACGTTGTGTGGTGAAGTCGAAGTTTGGGTGCTTCTCGCAAACAAAATCAAAGTTAAAATAACAAGCCGGTGGCTTAGCACGCTAGGCCGCTGCCTCCGGCAAACGTCTACAGTGTCGGCATATGTTCGAATCCAGCCTACTGCCCTTAGACACAACCTCCCCTATCTTTCCCCACTGTCATCCTCTCTCTATAATGTCAAAAACTTGATATATTAAAAAATTCAAAAATAAAAAGCCTGTTGTTCGTCAGAGGTGTTCCATTTGTTTGCTTGCAGCGGAGTGTGCAACTGAAATGTTCTAGCTTAGCAAACACCAAACCACCACTGTCTGATCAATTTAATTAAGTGTTGGGAGGGTTCCCAGTGGTTGATGCCTGCCCTGGCTGCAGACAGTCATGATGGTGGCCTCTGGTATGCAGAGATGGTGGAAACATTACCAAACTATCTCGGTGTTACATTCACACAAGCAGTTTTCCATAACTAGGTAGCTAGCTATCATCTTTCAAGCGAACTTGGCTGTGGTTGCCACACCTGGCAAAGTTTGCTATCTGTAGTTAGTTGGAAAATCATCTTATTAAGGCCGTTTGGAAAACCGTTTGTTCACGTAAGCTTCCAAGTCGTAAATACAAGTTGCAATAATCTCTGTACCCTGAGTTCTTCGACGCGTTAAACTGACTTTACCTTCTAAGGAAATTACTTTGGCAATTATTTTAAAACAAATATTATTTATCAAAAACAATCAATGTACAGTAGGGGAAAAAAGTATTTAGTCAGCCACCAATTGTGCAAGTTCTCCCACTTAAAAAGATGAGAGAGGCCTGTAATTTTCATCGTAGGTACACATCAACTATGACAGACAAAATGAGAAAGAAAATTCCAGAAAATCACATTGTAGGATTTTTAATGAATTTATTTGCAAATTATGGTGGAAAATAAGTATTTGGTCAATAACAAAAGTTTCTCAATACTTTGTTATTTACCCTTTGTTGGCAATGACACAGGTCAAACGTTTTCTGTAAGTCTTCACAAGGTTTTCACACACTGTTGCTGGTATTTTGGCCCATTCCTCCATGCAGATCTCCTCTAGAGCAGTGATGTTTTGGGGCTGTCTCTGGGCAACACGGATTTCAACTCCCTCCAAAGATTTTCTATGGGGTTGAGATCTGGAGACTGGCTAGGCCACTCCAGGACCTTGAAATGCTTCTTACGAAGCCACTCCTTCGTTGCCCGGGCGGTGTGTTTGGGATCATTGTCATGCTGAAAGACTCAGCCACGTTTCATCTTCAATGCCCTTGCTGATGGAAGGAGGTTTTCACTCAAAATCTCACGATACATGGCCCCATTCATTCTTTCCTTTACACGGATCAGTCGTCCTGGTCCCTTTGCAGAAAAACAGCCCCAAAGCATGATGTTTCCACCCCCATGCTTCACAGTAGGTATGGTGTTCTTTGGATGCAACTCAGCATTCTTTGTCCTCCAAACACGACGATTTGAGTTTTTACCAAAAAGTTCTATTTTGGTTTCATCTGACCATATGACATTCTCCCAATCCTCTTCTGGATCATCCAAATGCACTCTAGCAAACTTCAGACGGGCCTGGACATGTACTGGCTTAAGCAGGGGGACACGTCTGGCACTGCAGGATTTGAGTCCCTGGCGGCGTAGTGTGTTACTGATGGTAGGCTTTGTTACTTTGGTCCCAGCTCTCTGCAGGTCATTCACTAGGTCCCCCCGTGTGGTTCTGGGATTTTTGCTCACCGTTCTTGTGATCATTTTGACCCCATGGGGTGAGATCTTGCGTGGAGCCCCAGATCGTGGGAGATTATCAGTGGTCTTGTATGTCTTCCATTTCCTAATAATTGCTCCCACAGTTGATTTCTTCAAACCAAGCTGCTTACCTATTGCAGATTCAGTCTTCCCAGCCTGGTGCAGGTCTACAATTTTGTTTCTGGTGTCCTTTGACAGCTCTTTGGTATTGGCCATAGTGGAGTTTGGAGTGTGACTGTTTGAGGTTGTGGACAGGTGTCTTTTATACTGATAACAAGTTCAAACAGGTGCCATTAATACAGGTAACGAGTGGAGGACAGAGGAGCCAGAAATCTTGCTTGTTTGTAGGTGACCAAATACTTATTTTCTACCATAATTTGCAAATAAATTCATTAAAAATCCTACAATGTGATTTTCTGGATTTTTTTCCCTCAATTTGTCTGTCATAGTTGACGTGTACCTATGATGAAAATGACAGGCCTCTCTCATCTTTTTAAGTGGGAGAACTTGCACAATTGGTGGCTGACTAAATACTTTTTTTCCCCACTGTACATGCTTTTTGAACACTACTATTTGGCGTGCATGATAGCTGTACTTAAGCATTCTCAACAAGTTCGAAACACATGAATGGACGCAACTCGTTGCTCCAAGTTTTACAAGTTGTATACCAGAAAACTCAGATTGGACATAAATGTGGCATTAGCAAGCTAGCTAGCTACATAGCTTGTTGTTGGCTACATCTCATACAGTAAATTTGTTTTGCATTAGCTAATGTTAGCCATAATTAGCTAGCATCGTAACGCTCCATAAATATCTACTTTGCTTATTTGCTAGTATCAAATCCCATGTTTTTAAAATAGTTAACAAAATCAACAAACCTGGTCCCTTAAGTCTGTTTATGGCATGAAATTAATGAAATAGTACCAAGTCATAGCAAAGTTAGCTACGTGCTGCCACACATCACCAGCAAAAGATACTAGCGGCGCTAGTAGCGCTATTTACTGTATCTGAGTGTTGTAGGCGAACTCTGCTTCACAGAGTGTAATTCGAGAAAAGGACATCTTATTGTCTTCGAGAACCACCCACAGTTCAGCTTCGATTATAGTTTGCAGACCCCTTCGATGTGTTTGAGTGAGTAGTGGTAGAGATGGCCCCCATGTCCATGATGGGGGCATGAGTCACTAACCTTTTCCGGGTCTCTCGCCCCTGATGCCTCCTTCAGACCTGGCAATGTTCAAGGACCGTCTCAGTATTCTAACTGTCGGAGGTATGGAAACATAAGTCACCCTGTAGTTCTGTCCCTCTATCTTTGTGCTTGAATATTTGCTTTTTGTATTGTTCACGTAGAATCTTCTGCTTTATCTTTCTCACGTGTTTTTTCCTGTCTTTTCAGAGTAGAATGCACTTGATAAACAACTAGTGATTGGGGAAGAAATCGATGCAGTTACATATCGTGAAATTATTTTTGACAATGTATAGTTTTGAGAATATTGCAATATTATTTTTGCGCAGTTGGCAGTACCTGCACCCAAACTGCACCCAAAGTTCATAGCTAGTTCTCCGTCTTCTTTTTAAATAGGGAACCAATTTTTTTCAGCACTTATTTCCATGACTGATCAAAACTCATTTTCTCATGGCTCTCTCTTGTCCCTATGCAGCAGACATATGGTGAGCAATATGTTTGGGATAATATCGTATCGTGAGGTCCCTGGCAATTCCCAGCCCTATAAACAACTTCTAGTATTCTCGTTGGAACGTTTGGTTATTTATCAGATGATTGGATGCTAAGCCATTAAGACAGCCGCCCTGAAACAAAGACTGAGAAAGATAAAGAGCCTCTCTCTGTAGCAGCCCTAGTGTTTGGGTGCCGAGCACACAGATGTCATAAGACAATAAGCTCCTCTATGTCATTGTACTTTTTACATTTAGTGCCGTGTGTTTCTCAGTCCTGCCATAGTCCTCCTATAGTGCTTTCCTGTCGTAGCTCCAGCTGAGTAGACACTGGGGGTGGAGTAGTCAATAGGATTATTTAAATCTATCTACAGTGCCTTCAAAAAGTATTCATACCCCTTGACTTATTCCACATTTTGTTGTGTTATAGCCTGAATTCAAAATTGATTAAATATATATTTTTTACCCATCTACACACAATACCCCATCATGACAAAGTGAAAACATGTTTTTATAAATGAAATACAAAAATATCGAATTTACATAAGTAGTCACACCCCTGAGTCAATAGATGTTTTTTAAATTCTTCAAGCTCTGTCAAGTTGGTTGTTGATCATTGCTAGACAGCCATTTTCAAGTCTTGCCATAGATTTTCAAGCCAATTTAAGTGAAAACTGTAACTAGGCCACTCGGGAACATTCAATGTCGTCTTGGTAAGCAACTCCAGTGTATATTTGGTCTTGTGTTTTTAGGTTATTGTCCTGCTGAAAGGTGTATTTGTCTCCCAGTGTCTGTTGGAAAGCAGACTGAACCAGGTTTTCCTCTCGGATTTTGCCTGTGCTTAGCTCTATTCAGTTTCTTTTTATCCTTAAAAACTCCTTAGTCCTTGCTGATGACAAGCATACCCATAACATGATGCAGCCACCACCATGCTTGTAAATATGAAGAGTGGTACTCAGTGATGTGGTGTTGGATTTGCCTCAAACATAACACTTTGTATTCAGGACATAAAGTTAATTTCTTTGCCAAATTTTTTCAATTTTTACTTTAGTGCCTTATTGCAAACAGGATGCATGTTTTGGAATATTTGTATTCTGTACAGGCTTCCTTTTTTTCACTCTGTCATTCAGGTTAGTATTGTGGAGTAATTACATTATTGTTGATCCATCCTCAGTTCTCTCCTATCACAGCCATTAAACTCTGTAACTGTTTTAAAGTGACCATTGGCCTCATGGTGAAATCCCTGAGTGGTTTCCTTTCTCTCCGGCAACTGAGGTAGGAGGGACGCTTGTATCTATTGTATTGACTGGGTGTATTGACGAACCATCCAAAGTGTAATTAATAACTTCACCATGCTCAAAGGGATATTCAATGTCGGCTTTTTTATTTTTTATTTATCTTCCAATAGGTGCCCTTCTTTGTGTGTGTGTGGGGTACAGAGATGAGGTAGTCATTCAAAAATAATGTTTAAGACTATTATTGCACATAGTGAGTCCATGTAACTTATGTGACTTGTTAAGCTAATTTTGACTCCTGAACTTATTTCGGCTTGCCATAACAAAAGGGTTGAATACTTAAGACATTTCAGCTTTTCATTTTTAATTAATTTGTAAAAACTTCTATAAACAAAATTCTACTTTGACATTATGGGGCATTGTGTGTAGGCCAGTGACACAATATACATTTAATCCATTTTAAATTCAAGCTGTAACACAACAAAATGAGGAAAAAGTCAAGGGGTGTGAATACTGTAATACATAAGTGTTAATGTTGTAGTTGATGTTTGGTTACTAGGGGATGAAAAAACGCATGTGTGATACCTAGTAATATTCCTCTCAAACTGTGGCGAATTTTGTTTACATTGTCTGGAGGAACATTTCAACCACAAACTCAGTTGGTTCGCTATCGGAAGAAATTATACATTTCTTCTCTTGTAAAACCAACATTCTCAAAAGTGTGTATCTGCTTCCACTTTGTGTTTCAGAATCTGATTGCGTATCACATTTTAGAGCTGACAAACATTGGGAGAGTGGTAATAATCAACTCATTCGTCATAACATGCACCCAAATGCTCTTGTAATTGCCTTACGCTTGGTTTTTGGGAATGTACACTAAAGTTATTGCATTTCACTGCTTGCACTACGACAAACTGTAGAATAGCAGGATTCTGCCTTTGGATAACTGCGATTTTGAAGTCCTCACTGACCCTCGTTGCACCCAGATGATGCTTTTGCGCAGCTGCATGATGCTTTGGCCCAGTGTAATGCGAGAAGAGGGCTCCCATGGAACCGCCGTGGGTCACACTGTCTCACACACAGTGTAAAGATGACGTGTGCTGTCTCGCTCGCGATGGCAATGACCTGGTCATTGGGGAGCCACGTCTTGTCTCTCCACTTGGCAGCGGAGAATGTGTATGCCTTGCAGTGTGCTGCTGCTGTCTGTCTGTGGCGTTAAGGAGCAGCCATGTTGTTGCTGCCTTGTGGGCTGGCAGTTTTGTTGTAGACGTGAACTTGCAGTCAGTGTGCAGAGTCTGCAAGAAGCTGCTCTCCCTGTCCTTGGAGAAGCTCCACTACTGCAGGTCAGCACTTCGGTCAGGTCAGCTAAATGCTGTTTGTTTCTGATGCCACAGTGTTATAGGACCCCCATAGTTTGTCCTCCTTCCTGTCCAGTCGTTTGAAGCTTTGTTCTGTCCCCTGAGCTTATTCTTCTTTGCTTGGATACTCTTCAGTATTGCTCAAGTCCCCATCCTTGACACACACACTTTCAGTAACACACATGCACAAACCCACACACACATTATTTTTCATTTTTATCTCTGTCTTTCTTTGAGCTATACTCTATTCTATGTAATATAATCTAACTGCCAATCTGTTGTAGCTAGAACTATTATTACAATTATTAAACTCATTTCCTATCACCAATACTCATATTCATTTTGTTTGCCGTTTATGCATCGACTAGCCAACACCATAGTTGTTTTGTTTTTTGCAACGTTGTTGCCTTTCTCTTCTTTTCCTGAGGCAATCAAAGAAACGGAGACGATTCATCTTAGATTGCCCTGACTTCTATTTCATTACCTTTTTGTCACTTGCATTTTAACTAAGAGTTACCTCTACCATAAAACAACAAGCAATTGAATTAGTTATCCTCCTTGCCCATAGATGCCACACTACAAATTCAGCTCATGAAATCTGATTCTTACTTGATTGCCTCAAAATATCTCTTAATTGGCTTTCATCTCCTGGAAATCTTCACTTAACTTTAAGCAAGCATTGACGTGTGTGGCTGGTTAGGTGTGTTTAACATGTTCATGTTTCCCCTACCAGCTATTGTTTGTGTTTTTTTAACAGATTTTCGAAGTGTCTGTACATTTTGTATGTAAGGTGCTTATCCAGAGTAGGTTCATGTCTTTGAAAAACAAAATCTGAAGTCCTGTATCTGGTGACCTAAAACTGGGGTAGCCTTGCCTTACTGCATAGACATGCTCCACCAATCTGGGTATTCTAGATGCTATCACCTTCTCCATATCCTCTCTAATAGAGAAGCACTGAAACCATAGAGACATGGGCTCATACTCGCATCACCTGAAACAGCATTTCGAAATTAGCTTTGCAAATGTTCATCACAGTTACCAATATTTTCAAAGCGGATTTAGTCCTACTTGATTGACTGGATCTTAAAGTGTAGAAGAACATATGCAAAATTATCATTTTGGGTTCAAGTCATAAGCGTTCTGCTAGACCCTGTAAAACCAGTATATGGACTGTTTAGGCCTGTGTTATTAAAATCGCCATTGCTCATCTACCATCTCAGTTCAGCAAGGGCAGTTTTTATTTTCCCCCCACAAATATAGCTCATTCAATGTCTTGTACTTGTTTTGTAACCACTGCTCCCCACTCAACCACGCTTTGTCTCACCCCCTTCATTGTTGCGTGCCTCCCCCTCTGTCCTGTTCGTTTGCCTGTGATGCTGCACTACCTTTGATTTTGCTGCATTAACGCCATGTTGCCATTATGGTGCCATCAACCATATGGCATATTCCTGTGTTTTAATCCATCATCGCCCTCTTCTGTTTTGTTTTTCCATGGTGGATGTCTTTGTGGCCTACATTCTTTCCCCCTGTGTTTCTGGTCTCTGGGTGTTTTCTCCTCTGGCCTGAATATCCCCACATATGCCCTCCTCCTCAACCCCCTCCCTCCTGCCCTTCTGGACGGTCTGCTGCCCCTGCATGCTGAACAGGCTTCTATGGACTGGATGAGTCAGACTTGGACAAAGTGTTCCGCCTGCCTACCACCACCTTCATCGGGGGCACTGAGACAGACTTGCCCCTGAGGGAGATCATCCGCCGCCTGGAGGTATTCAAACTAAACCACACACACGTCTGTCTCTCAAAGAAGTTGGGTTCCTGCCAACCGTTTGTCTGGAATGGGCGAATAGTGTACAATGCAGGCTTATTAGCCTTGTAAAGTGACAAGACACATTGTCCCATGTTTCAGATGGCCTACTGCCAGCACATTGGGGTGGAGTTCATGTTCATCAATGACCTGGACCAGTGCCAGTGGATCCGGGAAAAATTTGAGAAGCCCGGCGTCATGCAGTTCACCCTGGAGGAGAAGAGGACCCTGCTGGCCCGCATGGTTCGCTCCACCAGGTCAGGGCAACGCTCTACAACAATTCACTCACCCCCACCTACGCAAACATCATAGTCAGCCAATCAATCAATCAGAATTATTTATAAAGCCCTTTTCACGTCAGCAGTTGTCCTTAAGTGATTTTACAGTCCATCTAGTCATAGTGCTTGTCCAGATTTCAGTCATTGTACTAGTGTCACGATACCAGAATTTTGACTTTGATACCAGGTTTAGTATCACGATACTCAATACCAAAACTATACTCGATACCAAAATGATAACACGGCAGTAGCCTAGTCAAACTGCGCACTGTACCCAGCTTTGCGCCCTAACCAAAGCGAGGTAGGTGACCTGTTCCTGATCTTGCACATATGCCCAGCACCTTCAGTATTCAAATGCTAAAATGGCTTGCGCTGTATTAGGCTTTATTAGGTGAGTGACAACCTATGTAATTTGCCAGGTTATTGTTATCTATGCGCTGTTCAAAATTGTGTTTTTCGGTAATAAAAGTAAGCTACTGAAGACAACTCATCTGGCTATACCTAGATTTTATTTTGATTGTTCAGTTTCATCGTCAGCAATAACTTTGGTAGTTTTGCTTTAGCCCTTTGACGCGTACGATCACATATTTGTGGTCATGGATGAGTGGTCCCTGCAGCGTACCATCGCAAATATGTGATTGGAATGGTCGCAACAGAACGTATGATGCAACAAACGCGTCTAAACAGCATTGTTGTCTGAAAAGCATCTAAACAATGTTTTGTAATGGTGGAAATGAATGGTCTTTACACCTTTATTACTCAATTTCACCTTTTATTGTAGAAGATAAATGTGAACATCATCCAAGCATCATACGGAATACATCCACAGCCAAACTCAATCCATAAACCAGTCTAACAGATTGCGCTGACAAAAAAAACCCATAAGGGAGCGACCTAACAGCTAGAATTGTTTACAATCTACCACATCTCTGGTGAGCACAAGGGAGAAATGTAATGTTGTGTGTCAGCTAAGCTAACAGCGGCTAAATTCTTTATGATGGCAGCCATGTTTGTTTGTTTGTTTGTTTGTTTGACAAGCGAAAACTCCCTAATCCCAGAATGCCATTCACTATAAAATGCAAATAATCAGTCAAAGATGGCTGCGCCCATTGCCCGAATAAGATCAACTTAGTTTGGCCACTTTTCAGCATATTACACATCTTCAATGGGCTTGTTAGTGTATACATTAGCCAGAGCACATGAGTTGACAAGTCGTTTACAGTTTGACAAATCACCTCACAGATTATCACCTCAAATACAAGCCTACTGCCTAGCCTAGCCATAGCGCGAAAGCTGAACAAGGTTGCCAGATTTGGTGGGAAATCACTTTAGGGGGGGTTTGTAGTCAATAATACTTCTATTTATACAAATGTAACCATGTTTTGGAAGGAAATCGAAAACTGGGCCACCCACGTCACATTTGGCCCGTAGATGATGCTAAAGCATAAACCTAGATAATCCTGTCTAGCGCCATAGTTTACAATAACCCATTATATCTACAACCTCTCCTCACTCATGCCGTGGTCTCTGCACACAATATAGCTGATTACACGCACACACCATTCAATCTAATCATCCACACAAACTATCTCACTTTGTTGTTTACATGACTTGATCCACCCGGAATTTACACATCAAAAGGTTAATAGCTGAATATAGCGGGAAGCATTCAAACCTATAGGCCCTGCAAGACCCCAATGCATTTAAAAACTACACCATGTCCGGGCCAGTAGATTTTTTTTTGTTGCTGAGTTTATGTCTATGTGTATGTACTATGTAGGCAACTGATCTGAGCCTTAAGGGAGACTAGGCATCTACCACCCCCCTCAGATTAGGGGGACGGGGGGGGCAGCAATGTAGCCTATGTTTTTTGTCCACCCACTCCAAAATCACCGACCTACTAATCGTGTCATTTTAGCAGATTAAGTGTTTGAGCTAGTAATGTATTAATATTTACAGTTTACAAATTAGCTATGGCATAGACAATTAATATATAGCACAACTTTGGGTTTCACCCCCATCTCAAAATCGAATGGTATGGAAGTTTTTACAGAGTGATCTTCTCTTCTCTTGTGTTGGCCATGCAGTGCGCCTTGCAAAAGTCATTGCTGTCCTCATTATTAAGTTATCAACTTCACCATTTGTATCTAAAAATGACCATATACACCTGAATGTTCAACCCCCTCAAAGTCGATTTGATGCTCCCTAGCATCACACAGTGACGTCATTTTGTTTATGCTAGAGACTTACTGTTTCTTGTAGTGGCTGCAGCTCAATCCCCTCTTTCTGCCGATATAAAGCTTGTTCCTATTCCGTAACATGGGGCTTGTGAAAGCAGTCTTTTTTCACACATGAGGATCCGGACAAGAAAATAATCTCTAGAACCCGAACCGTTCGAGATACAAACTAATATGTCACCAATATCGAAAGGGGAGACTCACGAAGGTGTCGGTTGTTTTGCTCTACGATGCACACAACTTTCAGGAGAGTCGTCTGAAGGTAACCCAGTACCGGGCTGTAAAAACGGCACAACATGCATAGGGGGTATAGAGTGCCATGAATAACTTCACCAAACCTGAGTCTTAATTATTTAATTGTGATCTAAGGACTTAGATGTTAATCCTTAAGAATCTATTGACACACCCGTGCGTCAATCTAAGTAACATATTTTTTAAATCCTCATCAAAATCTGTCAGTTTAAGCTAGAGATATATCTGTTTTGTTTTGCATGGGCTGTGTCTCAATCCACCGCATCCACCTATGGATGCATTCCGCATCTGCGGTAGAAGGTGGCCAACCTACATCGGTGTTTGTCAGACCGTGAGACATCCCAAAAATCGTTCTACTCACGGTTTGGCCCCCCCAAAAAAACACTCTATGGAAAGGTGACTCTCACAAACACGATGGTGTTCTCCGTTTTGCTCTATGACCCCCACGTGTCGTGTCACGGGACTCGTCTGAAGGTAACCCATACAAATGAATGGAAGTATGGAGACCGTTTTGTGCCAACAAAAATAAGGGGTTAAATAGGTGTACAAAAAAACTACAATATTTCCTGAGCTTTCGTATATCTCCTAGATATAGGACAGACACTTCAAAGCCTTATTCCTTATGATTTATTTTTTGCTACATTTTAGCCATTTATGAATGTGTTATTCAATGTGTTTCTATGGGCTATTATACAACAGGTGGGTCTGATCCTGAATGCTGATTGGTTAAAACCACAATCCTGCCGGTGTCTGTTCCACAAGTTACCACCGGCTAAATCTATGACTTTAAAATACCTATTTACTCTGGTCCATCTGACTGCGCAATCCACTCTCATCAGCCCAGCCAGGCACTTTATGAACTTGATCTCCACTATAAAAAGCATCTAGACATTATCTCACATTTCTTTTAGACTAACATTTAGTTTTCAACCGTGTAGATTTGTATAAATCTTGCTGTCTGTCTCTCTGAAATTTGCAACATTGTTTCAATATTCCATAGTAATGAACGTGTCGGGAGTTGGGACGAGACAGATGGGCAGGCAGCGTTTCTCAGCCAGTCGAAATCATGAATCAGCTGGCATCATTAAAACTTTTGGATATACAGCTGCGGAAAAAATTAAGAGACCACTGCAAAATTATCAGTTTCTCTTGTTTTACTATTTATAGGTATGTGTTTGGGTAAAAATAACATTTTTGTTTTATTCTATAAACTACTGACAACATTTCTCCCAAATTCCAAATAAAAATATTGTAATTTAGAGCATTTATTTTCAGAAAATGACAACTGGTCAAAATAACAAAAAAGATGCAGTGTTCATTTTTAAACAACACAATAGTAATGTTTTAACTTAGGAAGAGTTCAGAAATCAATATTTGGTGGAATAACCCTGATTTTCAATCACAGCTTTCATGCGTCTTGGCATGCTCTCCACCAGTCTTTCACATTGATGTTGGGTGACTTTATGCCACTCCTGGCGCAAAAATTCAAGCAGCTCGGCTTTGTTTGATGGCTTGTGACCATCCATCTTCCTCTTGATCACATTCCAGAAGTTTTCAATGGGGTTCAGGTCTGGAGATTGGGCTGGCCATGACAGGGTCTTGATCTGGTGGTCCTCCATCCACACCTTGATTGACCTGGCTGTGTGGCATGGCGCGTTGTCCTGCTGGAAAAACCAATCCTCCGAGCTGGGGAACAATGTCAGAGCAAAAGGAAGCACGTTTTCTTCCAGGACAACCTTGTACGTGGCTTGATTCATGCGTCCTTCACAAAGACAAATCTGCCCGATTCTAACCTTGCTGAAGCACCCCCAGATCATCACCGATCCTCCAACAAATGTCACAGTGAGTGCGAGACACTGTGTCTTGTAAACCTCTCCAGGTTTCCGTCTAACCATTAGACAACCAGGTGTTGGACAAAGCTGAAAATTGGACTCATCAGAGAAGATGACCTTACTCCAGTCCTCTACGGTCCAATCCTTATGGTTTTTTGCAAACCTCAGCCTGGCTGGGATTTTTTATAGCTTTGCACGACTTCAGCCCTGCCCCTAGGAGCCTGTTTCGAACCATCCTCGCCGTGCACTTCACCCCAGCTGCCGTTTGCCATTCTTTTTGTTGGTCACTTGATGTCATCCTACAAATGTTGAGTGACATTCGAATGAGTTGTCGGTCATCCCGGTCAGTAGAGAGTCGCCCGGTCTGTAGCTTTGTTGTCTCCAATGTCTGCTGCTTGACCTTTTCTTTGACATTTTAAGGATGGAAGCAACCTTGACGCTCACTGTATCCCGTTGTATAAAAGTGACAATGCCCTCGAAGCCAGTGTTTGGAGGATATATTGGCACGGTTTGCCGGACCTCGACTTAGTCTTGGGCATAACACCCGTGCCAATGTATCCTCCAAACAGTGACTTCGAGGGCATTATCCCTTAATAGTATTAAAGGTCAAATGCAGAATATTATCAAATCATTTTAACATATTTTATTTGTTTGGGATACCTAAAGGGGTCCTAAAATTCAAAATGAAATAGCTAAATGATCCATGGTATGACCATCTTAAAATACAGAAGTTTCGATATACCGTGCTACTCTACATTGTACCAATCCTACACACTAATATCATAGGAGATTTCTGGAGTCCTTCTCTCCAAAGGGATATGGCTATGTGCTGACGTCGTACGCTGTGTACCGCAGGTTCGAGGAGTTTCTCCAGAGGAAGTGGTCGTCAGAGAAGCGCTTCGGCCTGGAGGGCTGCGAGTCTCTGATCCCCGCCCTCAAAACCATCATCGACAAGTCCAGCGAGAAGGGTGTGGAGAACATTGTTATGGGCATGCCACACAGGTGGGTAACAACAGGAACACGGGAGGGAATGCTTGAGTTTCTGCAAAATGGTTTCACTGTCTGCCTTCTCTGACAAGTGCTCCTCGTCTTCTAGGGGTCGTCTGAATGTGCTGGCCAATGTCATCCGCAAGGAGCTGGAGCAGATCTTCTGCCAGTTTGACTCCAAGCTGGAGGCTGCTGATGAGGCGAGTCCCATCTAGCCCAACCACTGCACGGCAATTCTCGACTCTGTAATCAATCCAATACAACTGCTTCCAGTGTGTTTCTGACTGTTGTTGTTTCAGGGCTCTGGAGACGTGAAGTACCACCTGGGTATGTACCACAGGAGGATCAACCGCGTGACTGACCGCAACATCACCCTGTCCCTCATGGCTAACCCCTCCCACCTAGAGGCCGTGGACCCTGTGGTGCAGGGCAAGACCAAGGCCGAGCAGTTCTACTGTGGAGACACCGAGGGACACAAGGTACCAACCCACTGACTGACACTGCTGATTTTGAACACAGTTTGAATAGCGGCATATTTCTTTTCTCAGTGTTGGGGCGGTCGTTGTAAAGATCATTGTCCTTTTTTGTCCTGTAAAAAATGCACCCTTTAGGTTCGATCCCGGGTTTCATCAGCAACAAAAAGAAAAAAAGAAATGCACCTTTTTTCTGCCCTTCACATACACTGATATGAAACTATGTTTTCCACCATATCAATTTCACCAATCCGACTTTATCTAATGCGTTACTACCTTAAAGAATGGGTTGTAAATGGTGTGCATTTGAAGTTGGAATGTTTGTGTTCCAGGTGATGTCTATCCTGATGCACGGTGACGCTGCCTTCGCCGGCCAGGGCGTCGTGTACGAGACCTTCCATCTCAGCGACCTGCCCTCCTACTCCACCCACGGCACGGTGCATGTGGTCGTCAACAACCAGGTGCGGACACACACTCACACCAAGCGAACCACAGACCACACCTGGTCTGGAGAAGATACAAATAGACTTTGTTCCACGTGGGTTTCAGCCATTCTAGGAAACCCATAGTGGTGTGGATGGATGGCATGCTAACCCTATCACCCCCGTCTACCCCCAGATTGGCTTCACCACTGACCCTCGTATGGCACGGTCCTCTCCGTACCCCACTGACGTGGCCAGGGTGGTCAATGCTCCCATCTTCCACGTCAACGCTGACGACCCTGAGGCCGTGGTGTACGTGTGCAACGTGGCGGCCGAGTGGAGAGCCACCTTCCACAAGGACGTGGTGGTGGACCTGGTGAGTAAGAGTTCCCCACTACCTGGAAAATATAGTTAAGTTCAACTCACTCTGGTAATAGGATTGGATGAACTTTAATGTCCCCAAGAGGAAAATTGTCTTTGACACACAGTAATGCTGTATACAAATTAAACATTACACACTAAACATAATACATACATTGCACGTTACTCATGTCACACACACAGTACACACACATTACACATAGAGGTTAGGGGAAATAAATAGGAAAATCAGTCTTCTTACTCACATATGCAGGAGTACCAGTGTAACCCCCGCCTTATGACACATGTCTACAGCAGCCATCAGTATCAGTGTGTGTGCGGTTTTGTGTGTATCAAGCAGCAGCAATAATGTTTGTGTGTTGGCAGGTGTGCTACCGGCGATTGGGCCACAATGAGATGGATGAGCCCATGTTTACCCAGCCCCTGATGTACAAGCAGATCAAGAAGCAGAAGGGAGTGATGCAGAAGTATGGCGAGAAACTAATCGCAGAGGGCGCCGTCACGAGACAGGAATACGAGGTCAGGGCTTGACCGCTCTGGCCCGATCACTCACAGCACACACACACACACACACACACTACTACATAGGTCACCATAAGACTATTCTATCTCCACGTCTGCCCCCATTCCCATCTCCCTCTCTCTCTCTCTCTCTCTCTCTCTCTACAGGAGGAGATAGCCAAGTATGATAAGATCTGTGAGGAGGCACATGTTCGCTCCAAGGATGAGAAGATCCTCCACATCAAGCACTGGCTGGACTCTCCCTGGCCTGGTGAGTGTGCTAACTGCTCAGACACATACTAGGGGTGTGAAGGTTTAAACTAAATTGAGATCGTTAAATAAAAAATCCTTAACCGAAAAACTGATATAGCACTCCACACGTCATCGTCGTTAACGGTTGAAATAATGGCAGGGAAAATCAAGCAACAGCAGCAAAGTCATGTATGGCAATACTTTGCAATACAAATTTGCTTGGTGGAATTGAGGTACAGTAATGGTAGTACAGGTGCGATGCTTAACCATCTGAAAGGGACGCACCATGAGACTCAAACCGTTGCTGGCAGAAGCACAGGCCCCCACAACAACAGACATTAGACAGCTTCACAGAAAAGAAGTGAGAAAATCACAGCGCTGGTTACAGAAATGATTGTAGTTGATATGCAGCCATTGTCAATGGTTGAGGATGTCTGCTTCAATGCCTTGATGGCATATCTAAAAGCAGACTACAACATGCCATGTCAAAAAAATGTGATGGCCCGGGTGGACATTTTTTACAACGATTGCTCTACAATTACAAAATAGAGCTCGCCAGCTTATAGTCCTAAAACACGGAAATTAGTTAGCCATGGCTTGTTGGTCAAAGCCTTTGGGGAAATTAATGGGATTTTTGTAGGGTTTTTGGATGAACACCGAAAATTAGGTCTGAGGTTAACCCCCCTAGAGTCGATGTCCGCTCCCCCGCGGAAATCTAATTAGCATAATAAAAAATAAAAAAACATACAGTGAGTGGAAAAAAGTATTTGATCCCCTGCTGATTTTGTACGTTTGCCCACTGACAAAGAAATTATCAGTCTATAATTTTTATGGTAGGTTTATTTGAACAGTGAGAGACAGAATAACAACAACAAAATCCAGAAAAACGCATGTCAAAAATGATGAATTGATTTGCATTTTAATGAGGGAAATAAGTATTTGACCCCCTCTCAATCAGAAAGATTTCTGGCTCCCAGGTGTCTTTTATACAGGTAACGAGCTGAGATTAGGAGCACACTCTTAAAGGGAGTGCTCCTAATCTCAGCTTGTTACCTGTATAAAAGACACCTGTCCACAGAAGCAATCAATCAATCAGATTCCAAACTCTCCACCACGGCCAAGACCAAAGAGCTCTCCAAGGATGTCAGGGACAAGATTGTAAACCTACACAAGGCTGGAATGAGCAACAAGACCATCGCCAAGCAGCTTAGTGAGAAGGTGACAACAGTTGGTGCGATTATTCGCAAATGGAAGAAACACAAAAGAACTGTCAATCTCCCTCGGCCTGGGGCTCCATGCAAGATCTCACCTCGTGGAGTTGCAATGATCATGAGAACGGTGAGGAATCAGCCCAGAACTACACGGGAGGATCTTGTCAATGATCTCAAGGCAGCTGTGATCATAGTCACCAAGAAAACAATTGGTAACACACTATGCCGTGAAGGACTGAAATCCTGCAGCGCCCGCAAGGTCCCCCTGCTTAAGAAAGCACATATACAGGCCCGTCTGAAGTTTGCCAATGAACATCTGAATGATTCAGAGGAGAACTGGGTGAAAGTGTTGTGGTCAGATGAGACCAAAATCGAGCTCTTTGGCATCAACTCAACTCGCTGTGTTTGGAGGAGGAGGAATGCTGCCTATGACCCCAAGAACACTATCCCCACCGTCAAACATGGAGGTGGAAACATTATGCTTTGGGGGTGTTATTCTGCTAAGGGGACAGGACAACTTCACCGCATCAAAGGGACGATGGACGGGGCCATGTACCGTCAAATCTTGGGTGAGAACCTCCTTCCCTCAGCCAGGGCATTGAAAATGGGTCGTGGATGGGTATTCCAGCATGACAATGACCCAAAACACACGGCCAAGGCAACAAAGGAGTGGCTCAAGAAGAAGCACATTAAGGTGCTGGAGTGGCCTAGCCAGTCTCCAGACCTTAATCCCATAGAAAATCTCTGGAGGGAGCTGAAGGTTCGAGTTGCCAAACGTCAGCCTCGAAACCTTAATGACTTGGAGAAGATCTGCAAAGAGGAGTGGGACAAAATCCCTCCTGAGATGTGTGCAAACCTGGTGGCCAACTACAAGAAACGTCTGACCTCTGTGATAGCAGAGGGGTCAAATACTTATTTTCCTCATTAAAATGCAAATCAATTTATAACATTTTTGACATGCGTTTTTCTGGATTATTTTGTTGTTATTCTGTCTCTCACTGTTCAAATAAACCTACCATTAAAATTATAGACTGATCATGTCTTTGTCAGTGGGCAAACAGGCTACACCCTAATATTACCCCTGTGTTTTGCTCTAGGATGCCCACAGGCCTCAAGACTCGTCTGAAGGTCCCCTGGTACTAGTTGAAAAAATTAATGGAAGTATATATGGAGACTGTTTAGTGCCAAAGAATAAGGGGTTAAATAAATAAATTTAGTACTAATGTTAGTACTCTAGAGGCAAAAAAATAGCTTTCAGCAGAAATCGCTGCAGAAAATAAAAACAATCCCTGCAGATTCGGTTTGGTCATGGGTGACCCCAATGAATCAGTGACCACTTCATCATGGGATGATTGAGTCTCTGAGCCCTCAGCTGTTTCCATATTTACCCCTGTCCTCTCTGAGGTCTCCCTGAGGACAGGCTGGCAGTCCTTCACAGCGAAGTTTCTATCAGTCTGACCCTGTTCCTCACTAAATCAAATCTAATTTTATTTGCCACATGCGCTGAATACAACAGGTGTAGACCATACGGTTAAATGCTTACTTACAAGCCCTTAACCAATGCAGTTTTAAGAAAAATAAGTGTCAAGGAAAAAATAGATAACAGTAGGGGAAAAAGTATTTGATCCCCTGCGTTTGCCCACTGACAAAGACATTATCAGTCTATAATTTTAATGGTAGGTTTATTTGAAAAGTGAGAGACAGAATAACAACAAAATAATCCAGAAAAACGCATGTCAAAAATGTTATAAATTGATTTGCATTTTAATGAGGGAAATAAGTATTTGACCCCTCTGCAAAACATGACTTAGTACTTGGTGGCAAAACCCTTGTTGGCAATCAGAGGTCAGACGTTTCTTGTAGTTGGCCACCAGGTTTGCACCCATCTCAGGAGGGATTTTTGTCCCACTCCTCTTTGCAGATCTTCTCCAAGTCATTAAGGTTTCGAGGCTGTTTCGAGGGATTAAGGTCTGGAGACTGGCTAGGCCACTCCAGGACCTTAATGTGCTTCTTCTTGAGCCACTCCTTTGTTGCCTTGGCCGTGTGTTTTGGGTCATTGTCATGCTGGAATACCCCATCCACAACCCATTTTCAATGCCCTGGCTGAGGGAAGGAGGTTCTCACCCAAGATTTGACGGTACATGGTCCCGTCCATCGTCCCTTTGATGCAGTGAAGTTGTCCTGTCCCCTTAGCAGAAAAACATCCCCAAAGCATAATGTTTCCACCTCCATGTTTGACGATGGGGATGGTGTTCTTGGGGTCATAGGCAGCATTCCTCCTCCTCCAAACACGGCGAGTTGAGTTGATGCCAAAGAGCTCGATCTGAACTTTCACCCAGTTCTCCTCTGAATCGTTCAGATGTTCATTGGCAAACATCAGACGGGCCTGTATATGTGCTTTCTTGAGCAGGGGGACCTTGCGGGCGCTGCAGGATTTCAGTCCTTCACGGCGTAGTGTGTTACCAATTGTTTTCTTGGTGACTATGGTCCCAGCTGCCTTGAAATCATTGACAAGATCATCCCGTGTAGTTCTGGGCTGATTCCTCACCGTTCTCGTGATCATAGCAACTCCACAAGGTGAGATCTTGCATGGAGCCCCAGGCCGAGGGAGATTGACAGTTCTTTTGTGTTTCTTCCATTTGCGAATAATCGCACCAACTGTTGTCACCTTCTCACCAAGCTGCTTGGTAATGGTCTTGTAGCACATTCCAGCCTTGTGTAGGTCTACAATCTTGTCCCTGACATCCTTGGAGAGCTCTTTGGTCTTGGCCATGGTGGAGAGTTTGGAATCTGATTGATTGATTGCTTCTGTGGACAGGTGTCTTTTATACAGGTAACAAGCTGAGATTAGGAGCACTCCTTTTAAGAGTGTGCTCCTAATCTCAGCTCGTTACCTGTATAAAAGACACCTGGGAGCCAGAAATCTTTCTGATTGAGAGGGGGTCAAATACTTATTTCCCTCATTAAAATGCAAATCAATTTATAACATTTTTGACATGCGTTTTTCTGGATTTTTTTGTTGTTATTCTGTCTCTCACTGTTCAAATAAACCTACCATTAAAATTATAGACGTATCATTTCTTTGTCAGTGGGCAAACTTACAAAATCAGCAGGGGATCAAATACTTTTTTCCCTCACTGTACAGGGCGTACCTGTACAGAGTCAATGTGCGGGGGCACAGGTTAGTCGAGGTAATTGAGGTAAATGTACAGTCGTGGTCAAAAGTTTTGAGAATGACACAAGTATTGGTCTTCACAAAGTTTGCTGCTTCAGTGTTTTTAGATATTTTTGTCAGATGTTACTATGGTATACTGAAGTATAATTACAAGCATTCCATAAGTGTCAAAGGCTTTAATTGACAATTGCATTAAGTTAATGCAAAGAGTCAATATTTCTAGTGCTGACCCTTCTTTTTCAAGACCTTTGCAATCCGCCCTGGCATGCTGTCAATTAACTTCTGGGCCACATCCTGACTGATGGCAACCCATTCTTGCATAATCAACGCTTGGAGTTTGTCAGAATTTGTGGGTTTTTGTTTGTCCACCTGCCTCTTGAGGATCGACCACAAGTTCTCAATGGGATTAAGGTCTGGGGAGTATCCTGGCCATGGACCCAAAATGTAGATGTTTTGTTCCCTGAGCCACTTAGTTATCACTATTGGAGCTCCATCATGCTGAAAAGGCATTGCTCGTCACCAAACTGTTCTTGGATGGTTGGGAGAAGTTTCTCTCAGAGGATGTGCTGGTACCATTCTTTATTCATGGCTGTGTTCTTAGGCAAAATTGTGAGTGAGCCCACTCCCTTGGCTGAGAAGCATCCCCACACATGAATGGTCTCAGGATGTTTTACTGTTGGCATGACACAGGACTGATGGTAGCGCTCACCTTGTCTTCTCCGGACAAGCTTTTTTTCCAGATGCCCCAAACAATCGGAAAGGGGATTCATCAGAGAAAATGACTTTACCCCAGTCCTCAGCAGTCCAACCCCTGTATCTTTTGCAGAATATCAGTCTGTCCCTGATGTTTTCTTTGGGGATTAAGTTCATTTTCATGGCAAAGAGGGACTTTGCAATTAATTGCAATTCATCGGATCACTCTTCATAACATTCTGGAGTATATGCAAATTGCCATCATAAAAACAGAGGCAGCAGACTTTGTGAAAATGTATATTTGTGTCATTCTCCAAACTTTTGACCACAACTGTACATGTGGGTAGAGTTAAAGTGACTGCTTAGATAATAAACAGAGTAGCAACAGTGTAAAATAGGGGGTGGGGTGGAGGGACAATGCAAATAGTCAGGCTAGCTATGATTAGCTGTTCAGGAGTCTTATGGCTTGGGGGTAGAAGCTGTTCACCCCGCTATCATCCAGAAGGCGCGGTCAGTACAGGTGCATCAAAGCTGGGACGGAGAGAATGAAAAACATAGCCATCACTAGCACATTAGAGGCTGCTGCTGCCTATTGAAATCACTGGCTACTTTAAGAAATGGAACACTAGTCACTTTAATAATGTTTACATCTCTTGTACTACTCATCTCATATGTATATACTGTATTCTATTCTATAATATTCTACTGTATCTTAGTCCATGCCGCTCTGTCATTGCTTGTCCATATATGTATATATTCTTAAATTACATTCCTTACTAGATTTGTGTGTATTGGGTATATGTTGTGGAATTGTTAGATATTACTGCACTGTCAGCTAGAAGCACAAGCATTTTGCTACACCCGCAATAACATCTGCTAAACACGTGTATGTGACAAATAACATTTGATTTGATTTGTTAAGAAGTCGTTTGGACCCAGACTTGGTGCTCCGGTACCGCTTGCTGTTCGGTAGCAGAGAGAACAGTCTATGACTAGGTTGGCTGGAGTCTTTGACAATTTTTAGGGCCTTCCTCTGATACCGCCTGGTATAGAGGTCCTGGATGGCAGGAAGCTTGGTCCAAGTGATGTACTGGGCCGTACGCACTACCCTCTGTAGTGCCTTGCGGTCGGAGGCCGAGCAGTTGCCATACCAGGCAGTGATGCAACCGGTCAGGATGCTCTCGATGGTGCAGCTGTGTGCTACTCTGTCTACTCTCTTCATCCCTACGTGGCCTGTTGATGAATACTGGATAAGAATCCTCATCAGCGCCCTCATACTCAGCATTTTGCTGCTTTTGCAGGGGTGGTTCCCTTCTCCACAGACCTCTACTCGGTGCTTGAACTCGTTCCTCAAATGGTAGGGAGTTACATGACGAGCATATTGCGATGCAAAACCCGGGCACTGCCTGTACCCCTCTCGGGTTTGACCTCATACCACGTGTATTTGGTCCTCCCAGTGGGAGCTTTCCTGGTCCCCCACGTTCCGACATGTTCCTCACCAGTACACGATCCTCTGAGGCCAGAACCGAACTCATTTTCTTCCGATCGTAGTAGGCTTTTCACTTTGCTGTTGATTTCTCCATGTTTCTTATGGCAACGTCATAGGCTTCTGCCATTTGTTGCTGCCACTTCTTAGCATAATTACATTTACATTTTAGTCATTTAGCAGACGCTCTTATCCAGAGCGACTTACATTATCTTTTTTTAATTTTTTAAATCCTGGTATGATTTCTCCTGTTCCTTTATCTGTAACCCAAAGAGAAGTTCAACAGGTAGCAGTGGAGCCCTTCCGAATAGCAGGAAATAAGGTGAGAACCCAGTAGCATCACTGGTGGTACAATTATATTCATGAATGACCTTGTTTAGATAATCACCCCAGTTGTCCTTTTTTCTCTTCATCTGGTGTGCGCAACATTGACAATCGTGTACGGTTAAAGCTCTCCACCAGATTCCCCTGTGGATGATATGGAGAGGTTCTGGAATTGGCTATTCCCGTACAGTTCTGCAGGTTCTGAATAACTGATTTTCAAACTCTCTTCCCTGATCGTGATGGATTTTTGACACAAAGCCACATTTTTGGGAAAAAGTCCTCAAAGCTTTTTTTTGCCTCAGTTTTCCCTGACTTATTTCTGGTGGGGTAGGCTTGTGCAAATGTTCTAAAATAACTAAAATGTACTCGTAGTCCCCTCTGCTTTTCTCCAAATGCACAGTCAATTGAACTAATTTGGAAAGGAGCTGTAGACTGTACATGTTGCATTGGGGGCCTAGTTATTACACTGGGTTTCTTTTGTTTGATACACTCTTCAGTGATAGTGTTCAATGTCATGTTGCATGCACGGCAAATAAAAGCATTCTCATGCTAAGTTCAACACTCTTTCTGTTCCTAGATTTCAGTGTGTAAGTACTTGTAAATTAGTGTTCTGTACTGACTTGGTACCTCAATTTGTGTGCTTTTTGCTGTTTTCCATTATAATCTCTCTGGTGAGACTTGGAGCCTGTTCCACTCTTGCCGTAACTGTTTGACTTCGTATGACTTGTTGACATTGTATGGTGTCGTGTGGGTGAGCGGTTTACTGATGTCAACGTTGTGAACAGAGTGCCCCATGGTGGCGGTGGGGTTATGGTATGGGTAGGCATAAGCTACGGACAACGAACACAATTGCATTTTATGGATGGCCATTTCAGTGCACAGAGATACCGTGACGAAATCCTGAGGCCCATTGTCGTGTCGTTCATCCACCGCCATCACCTCATGTTTCAGCATGATAATGCACTGTCCCATGTCACAAGGAGCTGTACACAATTCCTGGAGCTGAAAATGTCCCAGTTCTTCCCTGGCCTGCATACTCACCAGACATGTCACCCAGTGAGCATGTTTGGGATGTTCTGGATCGACGTGTACAACAGAGTGTTCCAGTTCACACCAATATCCAGCAACTTCGCACAGCCATTGAAGAGTGGAACAACATTCCACTGGCCACAATCAACAGCCTGATCAACTCTATGCGAAGTAGATGGGTCACGCTGCATGAGGCAAGTGGTGGTCACACCAGACACGGACTGGTTTTCTGATCCACAGCCCTACTTTTCTTTTTTTTTAAGGTATCTGTCACCAACTGATGCGTATCTGTTCATATTTCCTTATGAACTGTAACTCAGTAAAATCATATTGCGCAAATGTACAAATAGCATAACTTTTCTGTGTGTAGTCTTCAATGGTATACTGTGACAGAGCAGGTAAATGTTGAAGTGGAACACAAAAATGCGCTGAGAAGATACTGGCCCGACACTTGTTTTTACTGGTCCCGGGCCAGGGGCCCATCGTTAATGTCGGACCCTGCAGTGTGTGTTGTAGGTTGTGAATAATGGGCCTGTTTGTGTGCAGGTTTTTTCAACCTGGATGGCCAGCCCAAGAGCTTGACCTGCCCGACAACCGGCCTGACTGATGAGGAGCTGATCCACATCGGACAAGTGGCCTCCTCAGTGCCAGTCGAAGACTTCACCATCCATGGTGGTAGGAAACTTTCTTAACCGTAACATAAATATAACTTAATATGATATCATGTATCTCTTGAGGTAGGGAGGGCCAAAAGAGTGAACACATGTCTTTTCAATTACTTTAAACACACATTTGATGGCACCTTTGTTATCTGTGCACACAGTAAAATGTACACACATTAAGATTAGAGCAGTATTAGGTGAGAACTGATTACAAAAAGACTGCCCCGTTACCTGGTGACGAGCGTCTGGTTTGCTGCTCCTCCGCAGGTCTGAGCCGTATCCTGAAGGCCCGAGGGGAGATGATCAAAAACCGCACAGTGGACTGGGCCCTGGGGGAGTATATGGCCTTTGGCTCGCTGCTCAAAGAGGGCATCCACGTTCGCCTCAGCGGCCAGGATGTGGAGAGAGGCACCTTCAGGTGAGGAGAGGGAGAGAAGGGGGGAAAGAGTCTCTCGATCTCAGACAAAACAATGGTTACCACTTTTGTGTGTAATCTTTGGTTGTGTCAAACAGCCCTTTATAGTGCACTACAATTTTTTTTTTTACCTTGTACGGGGAGTCATGCTGAGACCAAGGTCTCTTTCACAGATGAGCCCTATATACACATCAATATACACTATTCACATCCCATACATGAAAAGCAAAACACAATCATAGAAAACACACTCTTCAGTAAAAATGTCCTCAATCAGCTCTTTGAACTGCCCTAGAGGCACCAATTCAGCCAACTTTAGAGAGCCTTGGAGATTATTCCACAAGTAAGGTGCAAAAAAACCTGAAAGCAGATTTACCTAACTCAATGGAGATCGAAGGGATCTCCAGAGTTAACCATCCCTGAGACCGGGTCTGGTATCTCGTACATCTGTAAGTTAACAATGAAGGAAGGTACGGCAGAAGTTTATAAACAAAAAGAGTGCATTGCATTGACCTATGAGACTTGAAAGTGGCCAGCCTACTTTCTGATACAGAATGCAGTGATGTGTACTGAACCTATCGCCTGTAATAAAGCGTACTGCCCTGTGACAAACTGCGTACAATGGCTTTAATACAGTGGCAGCTGCATTCATATAGACCCCGCAAACTCAACTCTGGACCTCGAAGCCAGTTCCACTGCTTTTTTAAATTGTTCCGCTCTAATCAGGGACTGATTTAGACCTGGGACACCAGGTGAGTGCAATTAATGATCAAGTAGAACAGAAAACCAGAAGGCTCCGGTCCTTTATGGATGGCCATTTCAGTGCACAGAGATACCGTGACGAAATCCTGAGGCCCATTGTCGTGTCGTTCATCCGCCGCCATCACCTCATGTTTCAGCATGATAATGCACTGTCCCATGTCACAAGGAGCTGTACACAATTCCTGGAGCTGAAAATGTCCCAGTTCTTCCCTGGCCTGCATACTCACCAGACATGTCACCCAGTGAGCATGTTTGGGATGCTCTGGATCGACGTGTACAACAGAGTGTTCCAGTTCACACCAATATCCAGCAACTTCGCACAGCCATTGAAGAGTGGAACAACATTTTTTCGTAAATTTTTGCGATTTGGAGAATAACAAAAATATAAACGCAACATGGAAAGTGTTGGTTTCATGAGCTGAAATAAAATATTCCAGGAATGTTCCAATATGTCAAAAATCTTATTATTCTCAAATTTTGTGCACAAGTTTGTTTACATCCCTGTTAGTGAGCCTTTCTCCTTTGCCAAGATAATTCATTCTTCTGACAAGCGTGGCATATCAAGAAGCTGATTAAACGGCAATGATCATGGATCGACGTGTACGACAGCGTGTTCCAGTTCCCTCCAATCCAGCATCTTCGCACAGCCATTGAAGAGGAGTGGGACAACATTCCACAGGCCACAATCAACTGCCTGATCAACTCTATGCGAAAGAGATGTGTCGCGCTGCACGAAACATGGTGGTCACAACAGACACTGACTGGTTTTCTGATCCACGCCCGTACCTTTTTTTAAAGGTACAGTATCTGTGACCAACAGATGCACATTATTATTTTTTATTGACTAATTTCCTTATGAACTGTAACTCAGTAAAATCTTTGAAATGTTTCCATGTTGCGTTTTAATATTTTTGTTCAGTATACTTGGTTTTACTTGCATTAAGTACCAATTGCAGTTCAACAAAGGCTTTCTGCAAAGCAATGAAGGCAGATTGAAGCTCAAAGTGCCTGGTCAACCGTGGGGGCAATAGCAATCACAACAGTGTCATCTGCATACAGGTGTATGTATAAAAATAAATTGCAGATAGACCAACATTGTTTATATAGACAGTAAAATTACAGGACCTACAATCGATCCCTGTGGGACACCTTTCGTAATATCAAGGAAACCTGACTTAACACCATCAGAAAAAACACATTGTGTCCTGTCCTAGTAATTTTCGAATCAATTACATGACGCCTGATCTACACCGATTACAGACAATCTTTGAATCAATAAAAAGTGGTCAACAGTATTGAAAGCCTTCGATAAGTCAATAAAGAGGGCAGCACAGTGCTTCCTCCTATCCATACCCTTTACCACACCAAGGTTGCAGCAGAGATGGCGCTTATTACACTTTGTACTTGGATTTCCTTTGATCTTCTATGTAGAAGAACCCCTTACCTTCTAACGACTCTTGTGAAGCTTGTGAAAGTTTGAGTCTCAGCTTTTCATAGATAGCTTTTAATAGTTTGTTGCTCAAACCATTCGGACTCTACATACGTTTTTGTAAAAAGCCCCGGCATCTTCGAGAGCCACCCTTGTCTCACCGCTCTAGCTCAGCTCCCGTTAATCACACAGACTAATGGTTGGTATCTCAGGATGCAGAAGAAATAGACTAATCCAATGGTACAACCAATTATGTACATACAGTACCAGTCAAAAGTTTGGACACGCCTAATCATTTTCTTTATTTTTACTATTTTGTACATTGTAGAATAATAGAGAAGACATCAACTATGAAATAACACATATGGAATCATGTGGTAACCAAACGTGTTAAACAAATCAAAATATTATATATTTGAGATTCTTCAAAGTAGCCACCCTTTGCCTTGATGACAGCTTTACACACTCTTGGCATTCTCTCAACCAGCTTCATGAGGTAGTCACCTGGAATGCATTTCAATTAACAGGTGTGCCTTGTTAAAAGTTAATTTGTGGAATTTCTTTCCTCCTTAATGCGTTTGAGCCAATCAGTTGTGTTGTGACAAGGTAGGGGTGGTATACAAAAGATAGCCCTATTTGGTAAAAGACCAAGTCCATATTATGGCAAGAACGGATCAATTAAGCAAAGAGAAACGACAGTCCATTACTTTAAGACATGAAGGTCAGTCAATCCGGAAAACTTCAAGAACTTTGAACGTTTCTTCAAGTGCAGTCGCAAAAACCATCAAGTGCTATGATGAAACTGTCTCTCATGATGACCACCACAGGAAAGGAAGACCCAGAGAGTTACCGCTGCTGCAGATGATAAGTTCATTAGAGTTAACTGCACCTCAGATTGCAGCCCAAATAAATGCTTCACAGAGTTCAAGTAACAGACACATCTCAACATCAACTGCTCAGAGGAGACTGCGTGAATCAGGCCATGGTCGAATTGCTGCAAAGAAACCACTACTAAAGGACACCAATGAGAAGAAGAGACTTGCTTGGGCCAAGAAACACAAACAATTGACATTAGACCGGTGAAAATCTGTCGTCCTTTGGTCTGATGAGTCCAAATTTGAGATTTTTTGGTTCCAACTGCCGTGTCTTTGTGAGACACAGAGTACCGCCATTTCTCGCATAATTTATTTTACAGACACAAAAGGATCCCACCATGTCGAACGAACAAATGATCTGTTGGCATTTATAAAATTGTACTGGAACGTCCAGCTTCCATCACAGCTGTCGTGATTATTTCTTATACGGTATGACTTTACTCACATAAAAACTGGATGGAAACATGGTTAGTGACTCAAGCAAATCAGCCCCAGGGTTTTTTATTTTTTATTTTTTTAACATCAATCTTAAGCAAGGCATCTAGCACATTACAAGCAGAAAGTTGTTTAAATGAAAACAAAGATTCACTTGAAGTTGACTGATCTTCCATTGAACCAACTGGAGTCTGTGAGAGGGAAGAGCAATCGACTGACTGACCAGGGTCAATTAAACCACCATTTGTTTCAAATAAAAAGCATGCAGAGATAAGTGATGGTTTTAAATCAGCATTTTATTAAACATTTTCTCAGTAATGATGCCAGAGTCTGACAACTTGCTTAGACAGGGAAGGAGAAGAATTTCCACGCTTCAGTGCATTAACTGTTTTCCTAAATTTAAACTGATCACCAGAAGAGTCTGAGATTGAACTTAGAAAGTAGTTTGATTTAGCTTTCTTAATTGAGCATGAACGTCTATTTCTCAATTGACTGAAGCGCTGCCAGTCAGCTACCAAGTCCGTTTTTCTAGCCTTGACCCAGGCCTGATTTCTCATCATAATGAGATCTGAAAGTTCTATAGAGAACCAAGGATCGATCTGTTCTTTTTTTAAACTCTAAGGGGCTTTGTTTGTCTGCCAGAGCTAAAAATAAAAATAAAATAAAAACTAGATGAGAAGTTCTAGAGCCAATTCAGAGTCAGGCATGATAGAGGAAAGCTCAGAGCAATACATATGAAGAAATACATGGTCAAAAGAAGTGCACTATAAAGGGAATAGGGTGCCATTTGGGATGCAGATCTCGTCCCTTATTGTCCCTGTTGGTGTGTTTCCGTCCTTGCCAGTCATCGTCACCATGTGCTGCACGACCAGAATGTGGACAAGAGGGTCTGCATCCCCATGAACCATGTGGACCCCAACCAGGCCCCCTACACCGTCTGCAACAGCTCCCTGTCGGAATACGGTGTGCTGGGTCAGTCTCTCTCTCACACACTCACTCACATGTCTCCATTTACTGTGAAACTACAATCAGAGAAACTGGAATACACAGGAATGCTCATTCCAATAACCTCTTACTACTATCTCCACCCGCTACTAACTGGGGACTCACACTTGGTGAGATAATCAGCGACCAGTAATTTTCAATGAACATAGATGCACAGCAGCTAGTGGCCAACAATTCAAATTTCAGTGACGCGACTGCCAATTGGGAGAGGGCAGCTCTTGCTATTGGCTATAACAACTGCCGTCATGCATACTGTTTGAATGATACACCCACCAGGAGAGTGGCAAGTGTGCATAGTCCAGACTTATGAACTTCTTACTCTCTCTCATTTGCCGTCTCTTTCCCTCTCTCCCTGTCTGTGTGTGCTGTCAGGTTTCGAGCTGGGCTTTGCCATGGCCAGTCCCAATGCCCTGGTGCTGTGGGAGGCTCAGTTCGGAGACTTCCACAACACAGCCCAGTGCATCATCGACCAGTTCATCTGCCCCGGCCAGGCCAAGTGGGTCCGCCAGAACGGCATCGTCCTGCTGCTGCCCCATGGCATGGAGGGCATGGTGAGTCCTCCAGAGCGCCAATTGGAGGGAGGAGATGGAGTGTCAATTGTTCATAATCATTCATTTACACTACATGCTTTTGGGTAAAGTATATCTACTTGACAATAAAGTTAGTTACACGATTATACAATGACCGTGGCAGCCCTTCTGATCTCCCTGCTCTTCTCTCCACAGGGCCCAGAACACTCCTCTGCTCGTCCAGAGAGGTTCCTCCAGATGTGCAACGATGATCCTGACGTGCTCCCGGTAGGTGCTCTCCTAATAATTCTGCACTGCCTCTTGTATCCAAAAGACCACTCACTTTCATGTACTCGTTAATGCCTGACATAGCTAGACATTTTCTTCCAAACCGATTCTACGCTTCCTTTAGGGTAATGTTATTAATAGAATACCGTGAGGTTCCGGTAATACGCTACCGTACCTGTAGACTTCCAGTTATTTCGTTAACGCTAGTTACCATTGGCTCACGAAACTACGTCTAACTTCCTTCATACTGCACGCAGAGATATAAAAGTGGTATCCACAAATTAATCTGACTGGGTAAATCAGAATCTTACAGTATCCCTTCAAGGCAATTTTGCAACTGAAACAGGTGTTCGAATTGTCTCCCGCACACTGTGTGTACTCGCAAATGTATACATTGGTCACATAGACCTTCGTCAGACATGAAGACAAAGACTGAGGGAGTAGAATATAGAAGTCCCATAAACAGAATTTGAAATTCAAATTTAAACACACCCAAACCTTCAGTGGCATGCTGCGTAATGTTAGAACACAAAGTATAGGTGGAAGTGTAGACTGCACGTGGATGAAACAGTGACTGGTCCTTACCCTTTCCTCTCGCCCTCCTCCCCACCAGAGCATCACAGATGACTTTGCCATTCGCCAGCTCTATGACTGCAACTGGATTGTGGTCAACTGCTCCAACCCTGGCAACTTCTTCCACGTGCTGAGGCGGCAGATTCTGGCGCCCTTCAGGAAGCCTGTGAGTCCCCGTCAACAACAACAGGTTTACCCTGAAGCTGCTTATTAGCTCACTGTCCTCTGATCTGTCCTCTTTTCTAGCTCATCGTTTTCACCCCCAAATCCCTGCTGCGCCACCCCGAGGCAAGGTCCAGCTTTGACGAGATGTTGCCAGGTAAGAGTGCTTGTGTGCGTGTTTGTTGTGTGGCCGTGTTAGTGTTGGTGTGTGTGAAGGACAGTGCTGGTGTGTATGCCATTTGGATGTCTGGCAGTCAGTGAGTGTCGCCGTGTTCCCCTGCTGTGCTCCAGGCACAGAATTCCAGCGCCTGATCCCAGACAGTGGCCCGGTGACCCAGAACCCAGCCGGGGTGAAACGCATAGTCTTCTGCACAGGAAAGGTGTACTACGAGCTAACCAAGGAACGCAAGGCCCACGGCATGGAAGACATGGTCGCCATTGCACGCATGGAGCAGGTAGCTTCACACACACTCAACACATACACCTCAGGGCTCCAACATACGTAAAGGTATGTGCTAGAAAAATGCTCAGTTGAAAGGTGAAATGAATTGAACTTTTGCTTGACCTAAAGTGTTTGACGTGTTCTCTGTGTATATGGTGACCTAAACCGTCTGTTGCTCCCTTTGGCTATCCAAGCTACCTTCCTCATGACATGATGTGGTCCTTGTCTCTCTGTATGCAGCTGTCTCCCTTTCCCTTCGACCTAGTGAAGGCTGAGTTCAAGAAGTACCCCAATGCCGACCTGGTGTGGTGCCAGGAGGAGCACAAGAACCAGGGCTACTATGACTATGTCAAGCCCCGCATGCGCACCACCATCGAACGCGCCAAGCCAGTCTGGTAAACAAACCCTTCATCTGCTCTTGTCTTCTCTCCTTAGTCTGTGTGAGTCTGTCTGTGTTTAGTTAAACTCTTATTAAACTATTCGTCACGTGTGTGTTCAGGTATGCTGGTCGCCCACCTGCCGCTGCCCCAGCCACAGGAAACAAGAAGGCCCACCTGGTGGAGCTGAAGAATTTCCTGGACACTGCCTTCGATCTGGACGCCTTCAAGGACCAGATGTAACTCTCTCCCCCGCCTCCTTGGTCCCAGGATAAGGGGTAGCCTTCACCCTCCACTGCAACCCAGAGGCCCCTCCTCCACCGTCCCATACGCACACACACATACGCCCACATACCACCTGGACTTGTCGCTCAGAGCAAACCTACTCTCCTGGCTGGGTTCTCTCTGCCTAGCCCACAACGGCAACAGTCCTGTTCATTTCAAACCACTGCTATCTTTCCCCTACCCTGACCCTCCCTCATCCACTCCTCTTGGTTCTGTTTGAGTATGCCCACCTCCATCAGACACATGCCCCGAAACCACACACTCAGTAGTAGACAGCCAGCCAGCCAGTCAGTCAATGGTCAGGAAAGAGAACCTTTGTACAGTCAGTGATAAGTGATTCTTAGCTTCATTTTAGTTTCTACTACCTGTATTTCTCTGGTTAACACTCCACCCACCAACAATATAACCTTATTGTGTTGGATTTTGCTTGTTAAGCCCTGTGTGTGTGACCAAAGCACATTGTTCATAAAGTATTATGTATTTTTCCAAGATCCGTACTGGTGATTGTATTTCATTCTGTTTCTGTCACAATTGTCATCCTTTCGAAAAGCACCATCATCCGTTTGAAAAGCGCCCTATCCGGGGCTCCTTACATAGCCAAAGGATGGGGCAACTGTTGTAACTAGTTTGCGATACCTACAGCTAGTATTTGGCAAAACACACAACGGTTAGTTCAATTTCGATGGGAATCAGGTGTTCCCACCTCCTGTTCTCTGCTCTGAGTGCACTGCGGTGATGAAACCCCTTCCCTTTCCTTGGTCTCTCTCCGATCTCCAGGGCTATCCCCTTTGTGAGTGCTACTGATATCACCATCTGCAACAGATTTACCTTTTTCGTTTGTTTATTGGTTGTATGTGTTTTAGTATATTTAACAAGATGAATGCTCTTATTTTTCTCCATCTTGCACAGTTTCTTGCGAAATGGGCTGAGAGTTGGATGAGGGAAATTGTCATGTTTAATTGGTGAGATGACTTGGTACCATGTTTGTATTTACAGTGGGGGAAAAAGTTTTTAGTCAGCCACCAATTGTGCAAGTTCTCCCACTTAAAAAGATGAGAGAGGCCTGTAATTTTCATCATAGGTACACGTCAACTATGACAGACAAAATTAGAAAAAAAAATCCAGAAAATCACATTGTAGGATTTTTTATGAATTTATTTGCAAATTATGGTGGAAAATAAGTATTTGGTTAATAACAAAAGTTTCTCAATACTTTGTTATATACCCTTTGTTGGCAATGACACAGGTCAAACGTTTTCTGTTAGTCTTCACAAGGTTTTCACACACTGTTGCTGGTATTTTGGCCCATTCCTCCATGCAGATCTCCTAGAGCAGTGATGTTTTGGGGCTGTCGCTGGGCAACACGGACTTTCAACTCCCTCCATAGATTTTCTATGGGGTTGAGATCTGGAGACTGGCTAGGCCACTCCAGGACCTTGAAATGCTTCTTACGAAGCCACTCCTTCGTTGCCCGGGCGGTGTGTTTGGGATCATTGTCATGCTGAAAGACCCAGCCACGTTTCATCTTCAATGCCCTTGCTGATGGAAGGAGGTTTTCACTCAAAATCTCACGATACATGGCCCCATTCATTCTTTCCTTTCCACGGATCAGTCATCCTGGTCCCTTTGCAGAAAAACAGCCCCAAAGCATGATGTTTCCACCCCCATGCTTCACAGTAGGTATGGTGTTCTTTGGATGCAACTCAGCATTCTTTGTCCTCCAAACACGACGAGTTGAGTTTTTACCAAAAAGTTCTATTTTGGTTTCATCTGACCATATGACATTCTCCCAATCCTCTTCTGGATCATCCAAATGCACTCTAGCAAACTTCAGACGGGCCTGGACATGTACTGGCTTAAGCAGGGGGACACGTCTGGCACTGCAGGATTTGAGTCCCTGGCGGCGTAGTGTGTTACTGATGGTAGGCTTTGTCACTTTGGTCCCAGCTCTCTGCAGGTCATTCACTAGGTCCCCCCGTGTGGTTCTGGGATTTTTGCTCACCGTTCTTGTGATCATTTTGACCCCACGGGGTGAGATCTTGCGTGGAGCCCCAGATCGAGGGAGATTATCAGTGGTCTTGTATGTCTTCCATTTCCTAATAATTGCTCCCACAGTTGATTTCTTCAAACCAAGCTGCTTACCTAATGCAGATTCAGTCTTCCCAGCCTGGTGCAGGTCTAAAATTTTGACAGCTCTTTGGTCTTGGCCATAGTGGAGTTTGGAGTGTGACTATTTGAGGTTGTGGACAGGTGTGTTTTATACTGATAACAAGTTCAAACAGGTGCCATTAATACAGGTAACGAGTGGAGGACAGAGGAGCCTCTTAAAGAAGAAGTTACATGTCTGTGAGAGCCAGAAATCTTGCTTGTTCGTAGGTGACCAAAGACTTATTTTCCACCATAATTTGCAAATAAATTCATAAAAAATCCTACAATGTGATTTTCTGGATTTTTCTTCTTCTCAATTTGTCTGTCATAGTTGACGTGTACCTATGATGAAAATTACAGGCCTCTCTCATCTTTTTAAGTGGGAGAACTTGCACAATTGGTGGCTGACTAAATACTTTTTTCCCCCAATGTATATATAAATAACACCCCCCCCCCCCCCCCCTACATCTCTGGCTTAACAATAAATTCATCCACATGATATGAACTAGACCTGGCACCCCTATATGTTTCTCAGCAACTCATGGTTTCTTCTCTTTCTTTTGCAACCCATATATCCTGTGCCAAAAAAATGTTTTCAAGCATTTAGAATTTGAGGGTGTGTATGAATTAATTACCAGAGGATTCTTTTTTTTAGCTAGCTGCATAGCTAATACAAATACATTTTAAAAAACAAATTTTGTTTGGAGAGAAAGCAAATTATTTATTTCCAAATACGGGATTGAGATTCTTTCCATTTTATTATTTTTGTTTCATTCAATAAAGACTTATCTTCTCACATCAGTGAGTCGTTGAATTCTTGATTCCATTCATACCATTGTAGGAACTGATGAAGTAACACAGCTATTGATAGCGAATAAAGTAAATACCTGATTTTAGAGAATGTTTTTTGTCCCTAACAATTAAAATGTATCAATAGGAAAGGCTATATCTATATATAATTTCCAATTATACAAAAATACATTATACTATAGGCAGGGAACTGTTATACACAAAAGGGCTGTGCTCTGAGGTCTCGGGGATAATGAAGACTGTGGTCCTCTGTAGCTCAGCTGGTAGAGCACGGCGCTTGTAACGCCAAGGTAGTGGGTTCGATCCCCGGGACCACCCCATACACAAAAATGTATGCACGCATGACTGTAAGTCGCTTTGGATAAAAGCGTCTGCTAAATGGCATATTATTTATTATTATTATTAAGACCGACCAAGCTAAGATACCAATAAATATCTAACTGACCACTAGATGGTGCTTGTGTGTAGAATCAGTCTAGAATAAACCCAGGGAGAGTTCCGCACCCACTATAAATGCTCTACACAAATGCTATCACTGTCATTGTCCTGCAGATACATACAAAATAATAATCATACATAGCTAAATGTGCCAATCTCTTTCAATTAATGCTCATCAGATGCCATCTCCCCACCTCGTTCAAATAATAGCTGATCTCCCATGCCTTTCATCTGCAGGTTAATGACCTGTGCCAATGTTTCCACTAGCAAATGAAATCAGACATTTTTATTTAACTGAGGGCAATGGGTTGTGGGAGGCCGCTACATACACAACCAAGGGAATTGGCATGTTTTGCAACAAGCTTATCCAATACTTTATTACAGTGAGTCAGTTACAACATTTGGTTGAATGTCAGTGACCTCAATGTCCTTCATCTGTCTGAGTCTGAAATGCATTTCATTCCATTTCGACCGTTGAAATCAGGTCAAGTTAATCCTTTGTTATTTAGGCACCTACACCTTCTTTCCAGACTGTAAGATATAAGAATAACATCTTATCTCCTCAAATTCAAAGCTTTACATTTTGACTTATTGAAGATCCATATTGCCACCCTTAAAGGTGTGCTGGCTAACTCGGCTTTCATGAGTCATGGCATTCCCTTCTTCTGGTTAGGCTCTGGCTCCCTCTTCAGTAATTTGCGTTTCTTAATTTTTAATTGCAGTGCTTAAAGCATCAGGCAAAGTAGCCTACAAATAGTTGATTTTATTCAAACATAGGGTTTGTCTATATATGGAAAAATACACATTTAAACATTTTGACCAATCCAGACAACTCTCAGGTCGACCAAGATTTTTTTTAGTTGGGAACAGCCCAAATTCATTAACCCTATAAAGTGAGTAAGGGTCATGCAGCCACAAAAGGACTACACTAAAAAATAAAAATACAAGTTTCTGACCCTGCACGCTGCTGCTGGCCTTCACAGATTCTGCCATTAAGCTCCTGAAGTTGCCGGTAGTAGACTACACCAGCGGTCAGAAACCTTTTCCATTTGGAGTGCCAAGTTATTATATAATTCCTACTGATCTGCGTGCCAGTTATGATTTTCATATGCAGATTTTCGTGGGACAGTTTCATTTATAATAGTCTTCATATCTCAAAATCAATGTCATGTGGTTAATCAAAATTCTATCTAAATGAAAATGATACTTTTAGATTTGTAACTTCTATTGCCATTGCCAATATGTAAAAATAGCCTACATAAAGCCAACAAATAAAAACATTGCAGCCAGCAGGTAGAAAATATCCAGATAAAAATACATATCCTATAAATCACATTGGCTATGCATGGCCTGTCTGCAAGGAACTTGAAACATTGTATCAACTTTTAACATAGGTCAGGCCTGAAGCTTGCCTGCAACATAAAATATTCTGGTCTGTCAGAGTTTCCTGCGCCAGTGAGCTCTGGACAGCTGTAGGCTATTTGCGCAAGGGATAAGAAGTAATCAGGTAGGCCTTTTTTATGAAATTTCCACCGGATCAGAGCATGACAATTTTTCCCCTTTCGTGCTGAGTGGGAATTGAAAGGTAAAGAGCTGGAAAGATTTTTCAAATAGGCTACAATTATCATTCTCAATGGATGTAAAAACAGGCTTTGTTTACTAGCTTTTTGAGGCGAAGAAAAAATTACTTTGAGAAGCTCCACAGTGATGGTGAGTTAAGACAATCAGAAATAGTATCAGATCCCCAAATGGGCACATTTATAAGCCTACATTTGCGCGCAGGCCAGGTAGCCTAGGCCTAGTTCTATGCGTAATCAGGTGCGTGTCCTTACTCAAGATTGACAGGAGAGCTCCAAACAAATGGCAATGAATAAATTGACAACTCATAAATGGAATGAAATAAACCAAAACTTTTTCCCCACAAGTGTAGCCTAGGTTGTGAGCTCTGCAAATGGTAAGACTGTAATAATAATATATTGAATGCATTAACAAATTACTGTAACCAAACAAACATCGTGGATTAGAAATTATGGTAATTCACGGTAAAAGTACTACTGGTGATACTGGTGTGTCATCCCCGCGGACTCCGCAATGGATAAGTCCACTCAGACAGGCGTGAATCAGACAGTGACCTTGTCAGCCAGTTGGCAGGAGGATGATGGATGGGAGCAGAGTAAGGATTGAAGAGGGATTCCTGAGCCAAATGGGTCAAACAATACATCACTGTCACATGTGATAGTGCGACACATAGGGCTTATTTGTTCACATACAGTGGGGAAAAAAAGTATTTAGTCAGCCACCAATTGTGCAAGTTCTCCCACTTAAAAAGATGAGAGAGGCCTGTAATTTTCATCATAGGTACACGTCAACTATGACAGACAAATTGAGAAAATAAAATCCAGAAAATCACATTGTAGGATTTTTTATGAATTTATTTGCAAATTATGGTGGAAAATAAGTATTTGGTCACCTACAAACAAGCAAGATTTCTGGCTCTCACAGACCTGTAACTTCTTCCTTAAGAGGCTCCTCTGTCCTCCACTCGTTACCTGTATTAATGGCACCTGTTTGAACTTGTTATCAGTATAAAAGACACCTGTCCACAACCTCAAACAGTCACACTCCAAACTCCACTATGGCCAAGACCAAAGAGCTGTCAAAGGACACCAGAAACAAAATTGTAGACCTGCACCAGGCTGGGAAGACTGAATCTGCAATAGGTAAGCAGCTTGGTTTGAAGAAATCAACTGTGGGAGCAATTATTAGGAAATGGAAGACATACAAGACCACTGATAATCTCCCTCGATCTGGGGCTCCACGCAAGATCTCACCCCGTGGGGTCAAAATGATCACAAGAACGGTGAGCAAAAATCCCAGAACCACACGGGGGGACCTAGTGAATGACCTGCAGAGAGCTGGGACCAAAGTAACAAAGCCTACCATCAGTAACACACTACGCCGCCAGGGACTTAAATCCTGCAGTGCCAGACGTGTCCCCCTGCTTAAGCCAGTACATGTCCAGGCCCGTCTGAAGTTTGCTAGAGTGCATTTGGATGATCCAGAAGAGGATTGGGAGAATGTCATATGGTCAGATGAAACCAAAATATAACTTTTTGGTAAAAACTCAACTCGTCGTGTTTGGAGGACAAAGAATGCTGAGTTGCATCCAAAGAACACATTTACATTACATTTTACATTTTAGTCATTTGGCAGACGCTCTTATCCAGAGCGACTTACAGTTAGTGATTGCATACATTCTTTTTTTATTTTTCATACTGGCCCCTCATGGGAATCGAACCCACAACCCTGGCGTTGCAAACGCCATGCTCTACCAACTGAGCTACATCCCTGCCGGCCATTCCCTCCCCTACCCTGGACGACGCTGGGCCAATTGTGCGCCGCCCCATGGGTCTCCCGGTCACGGCCGGCTACGACAGAGCCTGGATTCGAACCAGGATCTCTAGTGGCACAGCTAGCACTGCGATGCAGTGCCTTAGACCACTGCGCCACTCGGGAGAAGCATAGAAGCATAGGGGTGGAAACATCATGCTTTGGGGCTGTTTTTCTGCAAAGGGACCAGGACGACTGATCCGTGTAAAGGAAAGAATGAATGGGGCCATGTATCGTGAGATTTTGAGTGAAAACCTCCTTCCATCAGCAAGGGCATTGAAGATGAAATGTGGCTGGGTCTTTCAGCATGACAATGATCCCAAACACACCGCCCGGGCAACGAAGGAGTGGCTTCGTAAGAAGCATTTCAAGGTCCTGGAGTGGCCTAGCCAGTCTCCAGATCTCAACCCCATAGAAAATCTTTGGAGGGAGTTGAAAGTCCGTGTTGCCCAGCGACAGCCCCAAAACATGCATGGAGGAATGGGCCAAAATACCAGCAACAGTGTGTGAAAACCTTGTGAAGACTTACAGAAAACGTTTGACCTGTGTCATTGCCAACAAAGGGTATATAACAAAGTATTGAGAAACTTTTGTTATTGACCAAATACTTATTTTCCACCATAATTTGCAAATAAATTCATTAAAAATCCTACAATGTGATTTTCTGGATTTTCTTTTCTCATTTTGTCTGTCATAGTTGACGTGTACCTATGATGAAAATTACAGGCCTCTCTCATCTTTTTAAGTGGGAGAACTTGCACAATTGGTGGCTGACTAAATACTTTTTTTCCCCACTGTATTTGCAGAGTAAAGGTAGAGTACTAATGATTAATTGTTACATTGTAATAATCCATTTGAGATATCCAAACTGGTGGAGAGGGTGCTAGGTAAAGTGAAGGCTGTGAGGATCACGAGAGGCGTGCTTGTTTTGATTTTTTGTGCTTCTGCGGATCAGAAAGAACGTGTGTTGCATCTCACCCGATTTGATAAGTTTGAAGTATCGTGTGTGTCTCTTCGGAACAGGGAACCCCTCAAGGGGGTTATATCTGGCGTCTCGTGGGAAGTCGATGTTAAAGAGATGAAAAATATTGATGCACGTCGGATTAATCATGTGGTGAATGAAGAAAAAGTGAAGAGTCTATCTGTTCTTTTGTTTTTGATATGGAGTCTCTCCCTACTCAAGTGCAGTTTGTGTATATCAACTACAGAGTCCGAGCATTTATCCCAAGACCAATGTAAAGCTTTTGGTCATGTTTCAAGTGTTTGCAGAAGGGAGAAGCCGAGATGTCCAAGTTGTGGAAAAGATAATGTCATGTGTTTTAAAAGTGATGAAAATGTGACATGTTGCAATTGTGGTGGAAACCATAAAGCCACATCTTTCGAATGCCCGACAAGGGTGAAAGAGAATGAGGTGGCCAAAGTCAGGGCTGTCCAGAGCATTTCATATGCAGCAGCTGTTAAAACGGTTGAGGGTTTGAATGGTGCACCTGAAGAGTCCATGGTGGTGGATAGGACTTCACTGCAGGCTGCAGGGGTGGCCTTTCACCAGCAGGATCCTGACATTTTAAAGGTTAAGAATGTGGACTATGTGGCCTTTATAGCTATGGTGATTAATGGTACTGCCAAGGTGGAGAGAAGGTCCAGGAAGATATATATCATTGTGGATGCGGCGGATATCATTGTTGATGCAGCGGAGCGGTTCCTGGGAGTGACAGATTTCTCGGTGGAGGAGTTACATGAAATATTGTCACAAGCCGTACCACCCTCTCAGGCCCTAGAACCTGAGAAGGGAGATATGGAAATTTAAAAGAAGGAAGAAGTGGGAGTTTTGTTTTTGTCAATGTACTATTTTTATTTGGGTGGATTAAGTTAGTTTCCCTATTAGGTATATATTTTCTTTTTACCTTGTTTTGGTTTTTCAACCTGTCCAGTTGGTGGAGGCAATACAACTTTTTGTGTTGTAGTCCACCATAAAACCCACAGAAGAAGAATGAAGGAGGAGAGATTACTAGAAACTAACTAGGTTTACCCTTTTATTTGTGGATTAATTGTCGGAGTAGAGGACCTTGTGCATTTCAGGTAAAATAGCAACCCAATGTTTATATCCCTGGACAAATTAGCTAGCAACAGCAAGCTAGATAGCTAAATGGCCATGAATGTTTCATGCGTTTCGACCTGTCCCCAAATTAATATAGGTGGTTCAGAGTTCATTTTGATATTTCAGTTTGCGCGTCTGGTGTGGATGGACAAAATCAACATGTGCACGTACCCGGTCTAGTCAGTATGTTAGGGTCATCAGACAATTGTTTTTTAGCTCAAATTCTAGACTTCGGATTAAAACGAGGCTATAGCGTCCATAAAGTGACCATTAGATTTGGATCCATTTGGACTGAATATGTTTGTAGGTGCAACAGTTTTTAAATGTATAATTTATCGTTCTCAAGTGCACATTTCTGTCTATTAAGTACCAATGATGTGCTACCTTTTTGTAGCATTTCTGACAATGCTAACATATTTTCAGCCGAATCTCAGAGTTCTAAAACCGGACCAAAGCACTTGGGTTGCGCAGCAACAGTGCTAGTAGCTAGTTAACACCAGTCGGATGAGAGGCAAGCTACAAGCAAAGGATGCCAGCTATATTTTGCTATTGAAGGTTTTTCCTTTACACTTGCGTGTAATAAGCACAAATAAGATGGCGAACATCCTTGGCTGCTATTGCCAGTAAGCTAGCCAACTAACATTAGGGTTGGATATTCGCCAGGTTGATATTCGCGCTTTCAAACCTCAATAGCTTTCAAATCACTTGAGCCACAGACTCCAAATAAGTGTAATGATGTTGGAATAATTGCATTGCACATGTCTTATTTTCACAATTTGGATATTAATTCGCTTTCCAAAGCTAATAAACATGTGGAAATGTGAGCAGCATTCTCTATTCCTAGTTGAATTAGTTAGGAGCGTAAACAAATTACAAACTTTTTTTACATTCAAATTTCAATAGCTCCTTGGTCATGTGACCTACTGACCTCAACCAAGGTTCAGAATGTCCACAGACTACCCTTCTGTATTGCACACCCTTTAGTTTGTCAATTTTCATCTCACACGTTTTTACATTAATTTTTCAAAATTTCTAATTTCAATAGCTCCTTGGTCATGTGACCTACTGGACTCAAACAAGGTTCTGTCACGCTCTGGCTCCGGGACTCTGTATAGTGAGCCAGGGTGTGTTCATTATTTGGGTGTATTTCTATGTTTGTATTTCTGTTGGGTGCATTTCTATGTTTGGTCAGTGACTCCCAATCGGAGGTAACGAGTGTCAGCTGTCGGCTCGTTATCTCTGATTGGGAGCCATATTTAATCTGTATGTTTTCCTGTGGGTGTGGTGGGTTTTTGTTCGTGTTTGGTTGTGTATTGACCGTCGACTGTCACGTCGTTGTTTTGTTGTTTTGATCGGGTGATCATTCAAATAAATATTATGTTCACATTCAACGCTGCGCCTTGGTCCTCCTCCGCTATGTATGACGATCGTGACAGGTTCAGGATGTCCACTGACTACCCTTCTATATTGCACACCCTTTAGTTTGTCCATTTTCATCTCACACAATTTTACATGAATTTATCAATTTTAATAGTTCCCTGGTCATGTGACCTACCACCCTAAAACATGCTTTAGATTGTCCACTCACTATGCCTTCATATCGCACACTCTGTTGTTTGTCTACTTTCATCTCACGCTATTAGACTTAAACCTGTAAGCCTGAGACCAAGTAGGTGTGTACATTGCTGCACAGTGGACACCCACACTCAGGGGAAAAGAGACAGACTGACAGAGTAGTTAACAGTGATTACTATTATCGGTCTGACCCCCTTGTACCCTCAAACCCTTCCAGGACATTACATTCTCACAACGCAGGATATTCGATGGTCCCTAGACTCCTTTCTAACAGTCCTCAAGCTTCAATAGGATGGTCAAAGACTGTGTAACTGTTGGAATTCAGAGTTCATGTTATAAAGTTTAGAAAGTCTTATGGTCAGGCATAAAATGTTGTCTCCAGTTTCTTGCTTTCTCAGGTCCTGCTGAGTGGACGGTATTGATGCCTTTTCAGTCTAGCTCCAGCCAGGTATCATTATGTTATAAGCACCACGCCACCCCGCCCCCGTTTCAGAACACCCTCTCACCTTCTACCATTTGTCTACAGTCCAAGAACCATGAGAGCCCTCTAGCTGTAGATGCCCCCAGATCCATGACAACTGAGATTCCCATATCCATAACCTTCTTCCCAGAGACACCCTAATGTATATTAACCTGACAGGAAGGATAGTTAAAGACTCACATGTGGCCGCACAATACAAATTGAATATCGGGGCCAGTTTGTCTGAGACCCCTGCAGAGATAATGTGTACTGTATTGTAACACTACCTGCAGGATCAATTTGTTCTGTATGCAAAATTGCTGACAAGCCCTGTGTTTCTTTGATGGCTGACTATAAAGATTGCCACGTTTTCTTACCAGATCAGAGATGAAGCTGGAGACTCTTATCTCCCTCAATAACTTTAAGCATCAGTTGTCAGAGCACCTTACCGATCACTGCACCTGTACACAGCCCATCTGAAATTAGCCCACCCAACTACCTCATCCCTATATTGTTATTTATTTTGCTCTTTTGCACCCCAGTATCTCTATTTGCACATAATCTCTTGCACATCTAGCATTCCAGTGTTAATACTATTGTAATTATTCTGCACTATAGCCTATTTATTGCCTTACCTCCATAACTTGCTACATTTGCACACACTGTATATATATTTTCTGTTGTATTTCTGACTTTATGTTTTTTACCCCATATGTAACTCTGTGTTGTTTTTATTGCACTACTTTGCTTTATCTTGGCCAGGTCGCAGTTGTAAATGAGAACCTGTTCTCAACTGGCTTACCTGGTTAAATAAAGGTGAAATAAAAATAAATAAAAAACTTCGGTAGAGGGTATATGCTCTGCCAATTTGTCTGTCCATTTAGGAATGTTGTGTGTATTTGTGCAACAAAATCCAGAACTCAACCTGAAGCTTTTCTCCAAAATACCTTTCTTCTCTATCAACCATAGGCCCTTATGCTTGGTTCAACAGGTCTCATATTCTTCACCAGTGGTATATTTATTTCAAATGTGTGCTCATGTAAGCAGGCCACTAGTACTTCAAAGACCATTAGTTATTTTAATGGAGGACAACCTGCAGATTTCTTACATCCAATTTCTTGAATAAACCTGTAAACCTTCACATCTGAGTATTTGCGGTCATCTTCTTTTGTCATAAATTATTAATTATTCTATATTATTTAAAAATAAATAAAAGTTAGAACTACACAACTAACAATGACATAGAAGGCCCATCTTCACCTGTAACTACATTAAACTTTTACAAGGTAATAATAAAAAATACACAAATAAATGCTTTTCAAATGCTTACATTTGTGTGACTATCTTAGAGGGAATACTTTGTCTTTGAAGAAAACTAGAATTCCTGAAGTGTTTTATGAGTAATTTAGAATGTCTATATGACTCTGCTTTTTCCCTTGGGAAAGCTGTCGTGGTTAAGGACAACGTGGTCTTTGATAAGATGACAGAGACGCTCATTTGCCCAGGCTAGTAAGCAAATGGTCAGCTGGAGACAGCAAGTCTGTTTGCAACCAGAGAGATAACAGTTACTATTGCTGAATGATACAGGCACCGTCATGTAAACAATCTGGCAATGTTTATAGTCAACGAACAAAGCAACACAGGTTCTTCTATTATGAATATTCTTTAACAATATGCTTGAACCAGATGCTTTTTCCAGTCGGACTGGAGACCGTGCTTTTCCATGTTAATGTAAACAACTATCTGTCAAATGGCCCACAGTAACTACACTGCTCAAAAAAATAAAGGGAACACTAAAATAACACATCCTAGATCTGAATGAATGAAATAATCTTATTAAATACTTTTTCATTACATAGTTGAATGTGCTGACAACAAAATCACACAAAAATTATCAATGGAAATCAAATTTATCAACCCATGGAGGTCTGGATTTGGAGTCACCCTCAAAATTAAAGTGGAAAACTACACTACAGGCTGATCCAACTTTGATGTAATGTCCTTAAAACAAGTCAAAATGAGGCTCAGTAGTGTGTGTGGCCTCCACGTGCCTGTATGACCTCCCTACAACGCCTGGACATGCTCCTGATGAGGTGGCGGATGGTCTCCTGAGGGATCTCCTCCCAGACCTGGACTAAAGCATCCGCCAACTCCTGGACAGTCTGTGGTGCAATGTGGCGTTGGTGGATGGAGCGAGACATGATGTCCCAGATGTGCTCAATTGGATTCAGGTCTGGGGAACGGGCGGGCCAGTCCATAGCATCAATGCCGTCCTCTTGCAGGAACTGCTGACACACTCCAGCCACATGAGGTCTAGCATTGTCTTGCATTAGGAGGAACCCAGGGCCAACCGCACCAGCATATGGTCTCACAAGGGGTCTGAGGATCTCATCTCGGTACCTAATGGCAGTCAGGCTACCTCTGGCGAGCACATGGAGGGCTGTCCGGCCCCCCAAAGAAATGCCACCCCACACCATGACTGACCCACCGCCAAACCGGTCATGCTGGAGGATGTTGCAGGCAGCAGAACGTTCTCCACAGCGTCTCCAGACTGTCACGTCTGTCACGTGCTCAGTGTGAACCTTTTTTCATCTGTGAAGAGCACAAGGCGCCAGTGGCGAATTTGCCAATCTTGGTGTTCTCTGGCAAATGCCAAACGTCCTGCACGATGTTGGGCTGTAAGCACAACCCCCACCTGTGGACGTCGGGCCCTCATACCACCCTCATGGAGTATGTTTCTGACCGTTTGAGCAGACACATGCACATTTGTGGCCTGCTGGAGGTCATTTTGCAGGGCTCTGGCAGTGGTCCTCCTGCTCCTCCTTGCACAAAGGCGGAGGTAGCAGTCCTGCTGCTGGGTTGTTGCCCTTCTACGGCCTCCTCCACATCTCCTGATGTACTGGCCTGTCTCCTGGTAGCACCTCCATGCTCTGGACACTACGCTGACAGACACAGCAAACCTTCTTGCCACAGCTCGCATTGATGTGCCATCCTGGATGAGCTGAACTACCTGAGCCACTTGTGTGGGTTGTAGACTCCGTCTCATGCTACCACTAGAGTGAAAGCACCGCCAGCATTCAAAAGTGACCAAAACATCAGCCAGGAAGCATAGGAACTGAGAAGTGGTCTGTGGTCACCACCTGCAAAACCAGTCCTTTATTGGGGGTGTCTTGCTAATTGCCTATAATTTCCACCTGTTGTCTATTCCATTTGCACAACAGCATGTGAAATGTATTGTCAATCAGTGTTGCTTCCTAAGTGGACAGTTTGATTTCACAGAAGTGTGATTGACTTGGAGTTACATTGTGTTGTTTAAGTGTTCCCTTTATTTTTTTGAGCAGTGTATATATTCTGAAGCTTCAATGTAGCTTGTAGGTCTAAAAGCGTTTTTGTCCTTACTATGTTGAAATATCAAAGACTAAGCTTTTTGTATGACTCTGGCAAGTCATTTCAAGTCGAAAAGCCTTGTTTTCCCTGATACATAACTAGTTCTGTTTTAATTTGACTTTGCAACATAAAAATCTTGTTGGCAGTGATAATGTCACAAACGTTATTAGAGGCAGACCAAGGCGCAGCGTGATAGGCGTACATCTTTTAATGAGTACTTTATACTATACAACAAAACGATACGTGAAGTCAAAAGGTTCACCAACACAAACCTATACAGAACAAGATCCCACAAATAACTAGTGCCAACAGGCTGCCTAAGTATGGTTCCCAATCAGAGACAACGAGAATCAGCTGCCAACATAGATCTACACGACCTAGAACAAAACATAGAAAATACAACATAGACAATCCCCACCCTGGCTCAACATATAAGAGTCCCCAGAGCCAGGGCGTGACAGTACCCCCCCCCGGACTGCGACCGCGCCAACTAAACCCAACAGGGGAGGGGCCGGGTGGGCATTCCGCCTCGGAGGCGGATCCGGCTCCGGGCGTGACCACCACTCTCTCGCTACCCCCCCGTAGCGCCCCTGGTCTAGTCTGGCCCCGCTGGCCAGAGCTGGACTGGACACCGGTGGAGCGGATTGCTCAGGCTCCGGTGTGGAGCAGCTGACCGGTACCTGACCAGGCACCGGTGGAACAGGCACGGGCTGTGCCGGACTGACGACGCGCACCACTGGCTTGGTGCGGGGAGCAGGAACAGGCCGGACCGGGCTGGCGACGCGCACCACTGGCTTGGTGCGGGGAGCAGGAACGGGCCGGACCGGGCTGACGACGCGCACCACTGGCTTGGTGCGGGGAGCAGGAACGGGCCGGACCGGGCTGGCGACGCGCACCACAGGCTTGGTGCGAGGGACAGGAACAGGCCGGACCGGGCTGGCGACGCGCACCACAGGCTTGGTGCGGGGAGCAGGAACAGGCCGGACCGGGCTGGCGACGCGCACCACAGGCTTGGTGCGAGGGACAGGAACAGGCTGGACCGGGCTGGCGACGCGCACCACTGGCTTGGTGCGGGGAGCAGGCCGGACCGGGCTGGCGACGCGCACCACAGGCTTGGTGCGAGGGACAGGAACAGGCCGGACCGTACTGGGAACACACACCACTGGCCTTGTGCGGGGATCAGGAACGGGCCGGACCGGACTGGTAACACACCCCAGTACCTCTCGCCGTGCCTCTACACTCTCCTTCCCCCTCATGACCAATGGCCCCTGTAACCTGGTGGCCTCCTCTCCTAGTCCACAAACTCGCCCTGTAGCTGCCTCCAGCAGCCCCGTCGTCCATGCCGTTTGCCCCCCCCCCAAAAATGTCTTGGGGTTGCCTCTCGCCTGTCCGACGACGACCCGGTTGGCGCCGTACCTCCTCTCTCGCCAGGGCTTTAACTTTTGCCCATGGCCCTTTGCCCGCGAACATGTCCTCCCAGGACCACCATTGGCCCACCTGGGCCATCGCCAACTTCTCCAGCTCCTTTCCCGGCGTTTGCTCCTGAACACGCTGCTTGGTCCTGTTTTGGTGGGATCTTCTGTCACGAACGTTATTAGAGGCAGACCAAGGCGCAGCGTGATAGGCGTACATCTTTTAATGAGTACTTTATACTATACAACAAAACGATACGTGAAGTCAAAAGGTTCACCAACACAAACCTATACAGAACAAGATCCCACAAATAACTAGTGCCAACAGGCTGCCTAAGTATGGTTCCCAATCAGAGACAACGAGAATCAGCTGCCTCTGATTGGGAACCACCCTGGCCAACATAGATCTACACGACCTAGAACAAAACATAGAAAATACAACATAGACAATCCACACCCTGGCTCAACATATAAGAGTCCCCAGAGCCAGGGCGTGACAGATAAAAACACTTTCACAGCTGTATGAATGTTAATAAAGAAATACTACAGCTCAGTGCAATGGTAAATGTTAAGTCAGCTGTGGGATATGGACAATAGAGGGGGATGCTGTTGTAGTGACAGAGTCATCACTATTTTCTGGACTTGTTTTTTGATGAGGGTCACAGCACTGGAGACTAACCTGGTTCTGGTCCAGATGTACCGGACTCATTTGCCTGAGGGTAGCCTCTAAAAGAGTAAATAAACTGTACAGTTGGCATATGACATCAGCCCATCTACTGTTTAATATATGACTGTGGGCCATAAGTACTTGAGGCTGATAAGGGCTGCCCACACGGGGCCAAATGTGTTGGGTCACACATCTGGCAATGAGCGAAATCCATTGGTCCCAGTGCATTGCTTATATACAGACAAACATAAATAAAACACTCCTACTTTTCTCCATCTAACAAGTAATCCTGATCCATATGACCATCCTTCTCATATTAGATTATGGCAATGTCATTTCTAGAACTGCAGGGAATGGTGCTCCTGAGGGCCTTGATGCTCTGAATATCTGCCAACTTTGCCATCAACACTCTGCACAAGATCACTGCAACTTATGTTTGCTTGTACACTGGTCATCCTTATGCACTCCATGCAATACTTGCTGTTGTTTGTAATTGTTATTTTAATGTTTTTGTCCACATTTGTTTGGAAATATGTGTAACTGTCCTTTGTAGTTGGCGCATACAGCTGCATGGTACTGTGACATTAATTGTCATGTTGTCCACTAAGCTGGTTGTTGTTAGTGTAAAGCATGCTTTTAGAAGTTTGTTTCATATTTGAATTTGTCGGGCTCTTTGCCTCAAGAGTCCAGTTTGCCTTTCACAGCCCTTATTGCAAAGAGGACATTGTAAGTAATTTACTGTCCATGTCACGCCCTGGCTCTGGGGACACTGTTATGTTGAGCCAGGGTGTGTAGATCTATGTGTTATATTTCTATGTTGGGGGTTCTAGTTCGTCTGTTTCTATGTTTGCCTGAGTGACTCCCAATCAGAGGCAACGAGTGTCAGCTGTCGTTGGTTGTCTCTGATTGGGAGCCATATTTCAACTGTATGATTTTCATTCGTGGTTGTGGGATTTTGTTTCTAGTCTGTTTATGGTAGACCGTGAACTGTCACGTATCGTTTGTTGTTTTGATCGTGTCTCTTAATAAAGAGTATGTTTGCCTGCAACGCTGCGCCTTGGTCCTCGTCTGTTCTAGACGATCCTGACAGTCCAGGTAAATGTTTTGTTAAAAATGAAAATATATTAATATTAATTTCTTACAAATAAGTGGTTTTGTGCGGGGTGGATTTTTCGTATTGTGGTGATCTGTTTTCGTATTTTAATATATTGTAATAAGCAACTAGAAATAGATAGCGGGTGCTAACATTGCAACCATTTAACCCTGTTGCGCCTTTACCTACCTATTGACAAATAAGCTTTTTCAAAATTTTTCATTGGCTATTTTAGTCCATAGTATTTAAGGCTTGACAGTAAACATGCGCCACAGTTAATTTGCCCACTTGCAAATATATCCAAAACTATTGTCAGCTTGACTGTGAGACTAACGTGATTTTAACGACATTGCCAAAAGTGAAAATGTCTTTATACAAAAGAAAATGTCTCATTAGTTAGGTTTCGTCAATCGAAAAAAAAAACGGACGTATTAAAAAAAGGCCAAAGAAGCTCGGAATCAGATCTGTGGGAAAAACGTGGAGGGAGAGAGGCAGTTTTGCATGCCTTCATTTCACATGGGTGTTCAAAAAAAGAAGTGGAAGTTAACAAATGGTCCAGCCTCGCAATATCTATCTTTCACATGGATACTGAAAGATACGCAAATGGCTGTATGTGGTATGGAGCACGGACAGGAGAGGTGTTCGAACAGAGGTGCTTAAAGGAAGGTGCACAGATAGGCCTCATGAAAAAAACAATGTTTCCTGAACAAGCATACAATTCTCTGTATGCTCATCGTTACTGGAGCTCTCCTATGTTTTGGAGAATTTTCATATGCTCTTTAATCAGAAAACATATAACAACAACAAAATGATCGAGTTAACAACACATTAGAAACAGAGCATGTCATGAAACTGGCTAATACAGATGAAAATGGAAAGGGAAATATTGATGATAACCAGAAGTTCAGTCAACACCAACTAGATGATTACTCCAGAGACAGAGGGACAGAAGGTGAGGCAGAGACTCTTGAGGACAGGAAAGATGACATACAAGCACAAAGTGACGAAGAGTACTCAAGAGACAGAGGGACAGAACAAGTGAGTGATGCTAAAAGAATGACCAGACCAGGGGCAAAGTCATTTTCCATTTCTATTAACATTTTAGTCATTTAGCAGACGCTCTTATCCAGAGCGACTTACAGTTAGTGAATGCATACTTTTTTTTTTTTTTTTATATTTATACTGGCCCCCCGTGGGAAACGAACACACATCCCTGCCGGCCAAACCCTCCCCTACCTTGGACGACTTGTGCGCCGCCCATGGGTCTCCCGGTCACGGCCGGCTGCGACAGAGCCTGGACTCGAACCAGGATCTCTAGTGGCACAGCTAGCACTGCGATGCAGTGCCTTAGACCACTGCGCCACTCTGGAGATGGACAGGTGAGAAAATAAAGCCCATACAAAGCCCATACAGTGAGGGAAAAAAGTATTTGATCCCCTGCTGATTTTGTACGTTTACTACTGACAAAGACATGATCAGTCTATAATTTTAATGGTAGGTTTACTTGAACAGTGAGAGACAGAATAACAACAACAAAATCCAGAAAAGTGCGTGTCGAAAATGTTATTAATTGATTTGCATTTTAATGAGGGAAATAAGTATTTGACCCCTCTGCAAAACATGACTTAGTACTTGGTGGCAAAACCCTTGTTGGCAATCACAGTGGTCAGACGTTTCTTGTAGTTGGCCAACAGGTTTGCACACATCTCAGGAGGGATTTTGTCCCACTCCTCCTTGCAGATCTTCTCCAAGTCATTAAGGTTTCGAGGCTGACGTTTGGCAACTTGAACCTTCACCTCCCTCCACAGATTTTCTATGGGATTAAGGTCTGGAGACTGGCTAGGCCACTCCAGGACGTTAATGTGATTATTCTTGAGCCACTCCTTTGTTGCCTTGGCCGTGTGTTTTGGATCATTGTCATGCTGGAATACCCATCCACGACCCATTTTCAATGCCCTGGCTGAGGGAAGGAGGTTCTCACCCAAGATTTGACGGTACATGGCCCCGTCCATTGTCCCTTTGATGCGGTGAAGTTGTCCTGTCCCCTTAGCAGAAAAACACCCCCAAAGCATAATGTTTCCACCTCCATGTTTGATGGTGGGGATGGTGTTCTTGGGGTCATAGGCAGCATTCCTCCTCCTCCTCCAAACACGGCGAGTTGAGTTGATGCCAAAGAGCTCGATTTTGGTCTCATCTGACACAACACTTCCACCCAATTCTCCTCTGAATCATTCAGATGTTCACTGGCAAACTTCAGACGGGCCTGTATATGTGCTTTCTTGAGCAGGGGGACATTGCGGGCGCTACAGGATTTCAGTCCTTCACGGCGTAGTGTGGTACCAATTGTTTTCTTGGTGACTATGGTCCCAGCTGCCTTGAGATCATTGACAAGATCCTCCCGTGTAGTTCTGGGCTGATTCCTCACCGTTCTCATGATCATTGCAACTCCACGAGGTGAGATCTTGCATGGAGCCCCAGGCCGAGGGAGATTGACAGTTTCTTTTGTGTTTCTTCCATTTGCGAATAATCGCACCAACTGTTGTCACCTTCTCACCAAGCTGCTTGGCGATGGTCTTGTAGCCCATTCCAGCCTTGTGTAGGTCTACAATCTTATCCCTGACATCCTTGGAGAGCTCTTTGGTCTTGGACATGGTGGAGAGTTTGGAATCTGATTGATTGATTGCTTCTCCCTTTAAGAGTGTGCTCCTAATCTCAGCTCGTTACCTGTATAAAAGACACCTGGGAGCCAGAAATCTTTCTGATTTGAGAGGGGGTCAAATACTTATTTCCCTCATTAAAATGCAAATCAATTTATAACATTTCTGACATGCGTTTTTCTGGATTTTGTTGTTGTTATTCTGTCTCTCACTGTTCAAATAACCCTACCATTAAAATTATAGACTGATCGTGTCTTTGTCAGCGGGCAAACGTACAAAATCAGCAGGGGATCAAATACTTTTTTCCCTCACCGTACCAGGTACCTCAAATCTACAACAGCCATGGACAGATGTGCTTTATTCAAAATTTAATAAGGTCAATCCATGCTGCACCTTGGCATTCAAATACCAGCATATCAAAGGTAGACACAGCCGGAAAAAAGCCTCACCTTAATTCTGTGCCTCGGCCACCTGCACCTTTCAGTCATGTAAAGCGAAATACATGTTTAGACAACAAAAAGGCCTAGCAAATATGTCAATATCATGGTATTCAGATTTGGTGAGGTGACACACCAATGATGTGAGAGAAGATGTAGGCCTGTAAGATATAATTGCAGAGGTGCAGTAGCAAAGGCAGTACAAAAAGGTGTCAGCAACTACCACTACAGACAGTTATAAACACACGTACAGAGGAGATTTTGGCAGGCAACATTACAAGAAGCCTTTCAAAAGATATCCTCAAAGTGATTGGGGCTGAAATCAGAAAGAGCACAAGGCTGCACGATGACATAATGCTCAAACTCATGCTTGCACAAAAGGTTTTGAAGGAGTGTTCCACAACTTCATCTACTACATCTGGATACATGCAACACTTCCAAGTCAAGCTGTTTGGCGTTCAATTGTACACGGAAGAGGGTTTGAAGATCCTAGTTGAACATCTGAGAAAGCGCAGATTAGCAATCAAAGTAAAAGAGTTCTATACTATCCTCTGGTTCTGCCCGGAATGGGCAAGGATAAACCACCCCTCCCCGTATCCGAAATGATTAGTGTTCTGCACTCCATCCCAACAATAACCTTTTGGTTAATGGAGACAGTACGCAAGGTCTCACAAATGACAAGCTGCAAGGTGATTTCCTTGGAGGAAAAATAACATTGCGAAGACTTCACAGTGCTCCATCTGTGCTCTGCCCACATCCATAAGGCTGTCACCCAGGGATTTGGGAAGAAAACAAAGGACACTGGGCTCAAAGAGTGTGCAACTTTTTGCTTTGCCTTGTTGCTCCACAGCACCGCTTTCTTCGAGGCACTCGATGTCTTCGATGTCTTTGTGTGCTTTTCAAATCACAACATAAAAGTAATCTTGTGGATGAATCACAAAAGCATTTAGATGAGAGTATTATGAAGTCAGAGAAGGTGAAAATGGAGGACGTGATGAGAGATGACAGTTATGAAGAAAGTGCAATGTCAGCAAATAACTAAACAATATGTGTGAGAAGTGATTTGAAGGAGTCAGGCGCAGGAGGGTAAATCACAGATTACAGAGTTTATTCTGTAGTACAGAGTTATGCTAGATAGCATCAAACAGTCCAGTGCGCAAAACAGGTGCACTGGAACAAAACAGGCACACGGGGAAAATATACCCCGGCAATACAAAGTACACGTAGCTCAACTGAGCTACTCTCTCCTCACATTAAACAATCACCTACAAGGACAAGGGGGGCAGAGGGAACACTTATACAGTGGGGGAAAAAAGTATTTAGTCAGCCACCAATTGTGCAAGTTCTCCCACTTAAGAAGATGAGAGAGGCCTGTAATTTCCATCATAGGTACACATCAACTATGACAGACAAAATGAGAAAAAAAATTCCAGAAAATCACATTGTAGGATTTGTTATGAATTTATTTGCAAATTATGGTGGAAAATAAGTATTTGGTCAATAACAAAAGTACTTTGTTATATACCCTTTGTTGGCAATGACACAGGTCAAACGTTTTCTGTAAGTCTTCACAAGGTTTTCACACACTGTTGCTGGTATTTTGGCCCATTCCTCCATGCAGATCTCATTTACATTTACATTTGCGTCATTTAGCAGACGCTCTTATCCAGAGCGACTTACAGTTAGCACATACATTATTTTATCGAACCCACAACCCTGGCGTTGCAAACGCCATGCTCTACCAACTGAGCTACATCCCCTGCCGGCCATTCCCTCCCCTACCCTGGACGACGCTGGGCCAATTGTGCGCCGCCCCATGAGTCTCCCGGTCGCGGCCGGCTACGACAGAGCCTCTAGAGCAGTGATGTTTTGGGGCTGTCGCTGGGCAACACGGACTTTCAACTCCCTCCAAAGATTTTCTATGGGGTTGAGATCTGGAGACTGGCTAGGCCACACCAGGACCTTGAAATGCTTCTTACGAAGCCACTCCTTCGTTGCCCGGACGGTGTGTTTGGTATCATTGTCATGCTGAAAGACTCAGCCACGTTTAATCTTCAATGCCCTTGCTGATGGAAGGAGGTTTTCACTCAAAATCTCACGATACATGGCCCCATTAACCCCTAATTGGAGGAGTTTACCAGATAAGAAGTCAAGAAGATCAAAAAGTAGATTGTTGTAATGATTTATTAGGTCCTGTGCTGGCCCCATTGTCATATCCGTTCTGGATTCTGAGCGGTAAAAAGGTAGCTGAAAAGTGCCTCTTTGTATGTGCATACTGTATGTGGGAATGTCTGTCCTACATGTATTGTTGGTACATGGAATATTCATCAACTGTATATATCATAAATTGCTATGGAAAATAGAAGTATTATGTTCAACAACTGACATTTTCAGATCTTATTTTGACAAAACACACTTTAAATTGGTGCTTACAATTCATTATATATTGTCATAGACTTGGTGGGCACTGTCATCTGTGATCTTTGTGATATGACTTTGTTTAAGCATGTTCTGATGAAACTGTCACTTAATATTGTTTTCTTAAAGTCTACAAACGCTCTAAATTTATTCACTCTGTGATAGGGTTGGATCCTATATGCTACTTTTATTATTCTCCTGTAAATGGTTCAGTGCCTATAATTTAGGTTGTGTGTAGAATGGGTCATAAAGGAAATGACCTCTACTAGATTATGCTGATAAGGAAAACAACATACAGTTTTGGCCTGTGTATTCATTTGCCTATAACTAATCCGAATTCCATAATGTTTACATAAAAAAGAAATTACTTAAAAATGAGACGATCCTGCCATGGAAAAGACGACTGGGAGGACATAAAGTGGAAAGGAGGGGAAATAACTCCCACCATGCAGCAGGACACCTTCAGCTGAGGGGTCTTTGTAATGAAGGTTTGATAGTTATATTTTCAATAATGAATGTTAAGCTGTTATGTGACAATTAGGTCAAAAACTCTATTTTCCTTTTTGGTGTAGATGGCAAAGGAAGTTGCACAGAACTTCCCCAACATCCCCTCCCAAATGGATATAGAACCTTCACAAAAACGCATGGAGCAACTGCAAAAAGAAATGGCTGAGGATATACTAAAAATGTCTGGTATGTAATTTTTATGTAGTTGTGTGGGACAACCATATGTTCAGTTCATGCCTATGATTTCAGAGTTCAACAAAGCCAAGTGCTTCATGTGTGCCACTGAAAGAACCTGGATGTGGCTCAGAGACTGACTGGGTTAGTAACTTTATTTAACATGTTTATAATCTTTTGACAACAGTGACAGCATGTAAGACAATTTATGATATAACACAATGGATGGCTAATTCGTAATACTATATTGATATTTGAAATGATTTATAATGTGTTATGCTTTGTTCTGTTTTAGATTGAATGGTTTTCATGCCAACGGTGGTTCCATGTGCTGTGCCTAGGGATGAATACAAAAGACTTCAACAGAGTGAAGAACACAAACTGGAAGTGCTGTCTTTGTTGTTGAAAATGTATGATATACCACATCCACACTGAAGAGGCTCTGAAATGTACATCAACAGTTAACACTGTGAAATGTTTTGTACTTATTTGAAGTAAAGTGTCTTTTGACGTGTTGGAAAAGATTAAAGGTCTACAATTTCTGATTAATTTGTCAATATTCAATTTTAATTAATTGATCATCTGGCCACCATTATTGTGGTTCATGTTCAGTATATGTATTGACCAGCAAACCCACTGCAGCCTACCTTACTGGCCGTGCAGTTCAATCTCCATCCCTGCTTTGAACAATTAATAACATGACTCTCGTACTTTGCCCTTTTCATTTATGATTGATATTAACGATGAAAGGAGATATTCTCTTTCTCTCTCCTATTGTGTACCACTGTTAAATACTGTGGCAAAATAAAGACTTAAGGAAAGGGAAAATAAGTACTCAGAACTACCAATTATTATAGATAAACATTAAAGAAAAGGGTCAACACAACACTGGACTGAACCCCCTAATTGTCAAACTAATATTAATGTACAACAATATAGAGGATACATAACTAGAGGTTACGCAATACAGGCATATATCCACTGCACACTTCTTAGGTGTGTAATTGACATGACCAAGGAGCTATTGAAATTCAAAACTATGAAAAATGTACGTAACACCGCGTGAGATTACAGTACACAAACAAGAGTGTGCAATATATAAGGCTAGTCCGTGGACATTCTGAAGTTTGTTGGAGGTCAGTAGGTCACATGACCAAGGAGCTACTGAAATTATAAAGTTTGAAAAATTCACGTAAAATCACATGAGATGAAAATGGACAAACAAAAGGGTGTGCAATATATAACACTAGTCAGTGGATATTCTGACAGCAGTTTGAGGGTTGTAGGTCACATGACCAGAGAGCTATTGAAAAATCGAAACAATGTAAAAAAGAGAAAAATTTATGTAAAATCACCTGAGATGAAATGGGCGAACACAAGGGTGTGCAATATACAGTGGGGAAAAAAAGTATTTTGTCAGCCACCAATTGTACAAGTTCTCCCACTTAAAAAGATGAGAGAGGCCTGTAATTTTCATCATATGTGCACGTCAACTATGACAGACAAATTGAGGAAAAAAAATCCAGAAAATCACATTGTAGGATTTTTTATGAATTTATTTGCAAATGATGGTGGAAAATAAGTATTTGGTCACCTACAAACAAGCAAGATTTCTGGCTCTCACAGACCTGTAACTTCTTCTTTAAGAGGCTCCTCTGTCCTCCACTCGTTACCTGTATTAATGGCACCTGTTTGAACTTGTTATCAGTATAAAAGACACCTGTCCACAACCTCAAACAGTCACACTCCAAACTCCACTATGGCAAGACCAAAGAGCTGTCAAAGGACACCAGAAACAAAATTGTAGACCTGCACCAGGCTGGGAAGACTGAATCTGCAATAGGTAAGCAGCTTGGTTTTAAGAAATCAACTGTGGGAGCAATTATTAGGAAATGGAAGACATACAAGACCACTGATAATCTCCCTCGATCTGGGGCTCCAAGCAAGTTGTCACAACCTGGCTCTGGGACTCTATATGTTGAGCCAGGGTGTGTTCATTCTATGTGGTTTATTTCTATGTTGGGGGTTCTGGTTTGTTGTTTTCTATGTTTGCCTTAGTGACTCCCAATCAGAGGCAACGAGTGTCAGCTGTTGGCTGGTTGTCTCTGATTGGGAGCCATATTTAACTGTCTGTTTTTCACTTTGTGTTTGTGGGTTTTTGTTCCGTGTTGGTTGGTGTATGTAACCAGGGACGTCACGGTTTCGTTTTGATTGAGTGATCATTTATTAAATAAAGAATATGTTTGCCTTCAACGCTGCGCCTTGGTCTCTCCCTGACGATCGTGACACAAGTTCTCACCCCGTGGGGTCAAAATGATCACAAGAATGGTGAGCAAAAATCCCAGAACCACACGGGGGGACCTAGTGAATGACCTGCAGAGAGCTGGGACCAAAGTAACAAAGCCTACCATCAGTAACACACTACGCCGCCAGGGACTCAAATCCTGCAGTGCCAGACGTGTCCCCCTGCTTAAGCCAGTACATGTCCAGGCCCGTCTGAAGTTTGCTAGAGTGCATTTGGATGATCCAGAAGAGGATTGGGAGAATGTCATATGGTCAGATGAAACCAAAATAGAACTTTTAGGTAAAAACTCAACTCGTCATTTTTGGAGGACAAAGAATGCTGAGTTGCACCATACCTACTGTGAAGCATGGGGGTGGAAACATCATGCTTTGGGGCTGTTTTTCTGCAAAGGGACCAGGACGACTGATCCGTGTAAAGGAAAGAATGAATGGGGCCATGTATCGTGAGATTTTGAGTGAAAACCTCCTTCCATCAGCAAGGGCATTGAAGATGAAACATGGCTGGGTCTTTCAGCATGACAATGATCCCAAACACACCGTCCGGGCAACGAAGGAGTGGCTTCGTAAGAAGCATTTCAAGGTCCTGGAGTGGCCTAGCCAGTCTCCAGATCTCAACCCCATAGAAAATCTTTGGAGGGAGTTGAAAGTCCGTGTTGCCCAGCGACAGCCCCAAAACATCACTGCTCTAGAGGAGATCTGCATGGAGGAATGGGCCAAAATACCAGCAACAGTGTGTGAAAACCTTGTGAAGACTTACAGAAAACGTTTGACCTGTGTCATTGCCAACAAAGGGTATATAACAAAGTATTGAGAAACGTTTGTTATTGACCAAATACTTATTTTCCACCATAATTTGCAAATAAATTCATTACAAATCCTACTATGTGATTTTCTGGAATTTTATTTCTCATTTTGTCTGTCATAGTTGACGTGTACCTATGATGAAAATTACAGGCCTCTCTCATCTTTTTAAGTGGGAGAACTTGCACAATTGGTGGCTGACTAAATACTTTTTTTCCCCACTGTATAAGGCTAGTGAGTGGATGTTCTGAAAGTAGTTTGAGGGTTGTAGGTCACATGACCAAGGACGTATTGAAATATGAAACTTTTTTAGAAATTCTCATGAAGTCTCATGAGATGGAAATGGACAATCAAAAGGGTGTGCAATGTGTAGGCCCACTGAGTGTACATTATGAACCTTGTTTGAGGTGTGTGGGTCATATGACCAAGGCGCTATTGAATTTCAAAAATTAAATAAATAATTGAAAATAGTGCGAGATGTAAATCGACAAAAAAAAGTGTGCGCAATGTGTCTATGCCATCAGGTTAGTTAGAAGCAGTTTTGAAAGTTTTAGGAGTAATGATTAAAGAGCTAATGAAATGTGAAAGATTAGATTTGTCACTATGTTAACGGTCCCTAACTGCTGTTGGTAGACGTAACGAAAACTACAGGCGAATATCCCTCGAATATCCAAACTGAATCTTGTCTTTACCTCGGTATTAGCTAGCTACAAGCCAACAAGGCTGTAACGTTAACATTACGTTAGCTGTATGGACGGATCATAAACCAGCACAACTCAATGTTGACATAGCTATCCCACATTCTTCCACAAACAGCTAGCTCCACACACTAGTCAATCTGGCTTGTTTAGCAATGTAGCTAGTTAAGGTTACAGCCTTTACCTTATGTATTGATTCAGTACGCTACCTCCTCTGACCTCTTGTCAATGCAATGTTCTTCTTGTGTTTTGGCTAATTCGTCCATATACAGATCAAAGAATCAAAGTATTTCAGAGTTTTTGTAGAATTAAGATAGACTTTATATCTTATTATTTATTATATTATTATATTATATTATAAGTGGTTTGCAAAACATGTCCCTTCTACCTCTCAGCTCTCCGTTTATATAGTCCTATTTACATACATTTTAGCTTAAAACCCCTCCCTCTTGGGTTCTCCCACCACTGTCTTCAGTTTCCCCCTCTCGACCGCTCCGCCCACTTCCTTAGTCTATTATAGTGGCTAAATCTGACTTCTATTCAGTTTGGAAACAATAGTGGTACAATCAATCAAGCCCTTGTCATGCAAAAATAATCATGTTCAGTTTAAACTTTGTTCAACCCCGGCTCACCCTGGCTTGACCTGGAGATTGATTGTTGGACATGGCAGGTCCACACTCAATCTCTCAAACATACCCTAACCCAACGCCTCTCTCCCCTCCCGTCATGCTGTAATTATTCATGATTAGTCTGAACTCTGTTCAACTCTGGCTCCATTTTCAGGACTTTGTCTGAGGAGAGAGGCAAAAGGCAACAGTCTGGTTTCAGTCTCTGATAAGGTAGGACAGCCGTGGATTAGGTAAGAGTCAGGAATTCGACCCGAGGTCAGATCCCCATTTCACACACACACAAACCCAGTGAGAGGAACCAATTAAATGATTGCCTAGCAACAGCGATGTTACATGTTTAACCCTGGCTCCATGTTCGTCATGTTTGTGATTAACTTTGTTTAGCTCATAGTTTACTGAAAAATCCTCATCATATCCCCCCCTTGGGTCTCAATAGTCCCATATCAATACATCCAAATACTTCAAATGTGTAATATATTTGTATTATATGAACACTGTGACATAAAAATCAACATGTTCATGATATAAGGCACAATCCATTCATTAACATTATATTTTTCAAACAGTAAGATTCAACAGGTTATACTCGAAATAAACCATATATGTGTATCCTAACACATTAAAATTAACATAGCGTTGTTTTAACCATAATATCTAGGGTATGTTGAGAATAGTGTCAACATCTTTAGCTCACATAACTTCTTTACCAATATCACAAGTAGTATAACAATCAAAATAATTAATATCTAATACATGAATTGCAGTGTCAACATCTTTAGTAATTAACTTATTCAAATCAATCAGTCAGCTTACAACTCATAATCATTTCCAAAACAAATTTAGAATGACAATTCTTAGTGATTCACCTTGGTCCCATCACTCAAAGTTAAAACCCTCACCTTAGCACCCATTACCACTGGCAGAATGTACATTTATATTAACATACAGTATAATTTTCCATATTTCTAGTATTAGCTTCCTCATAAGGAGAATAACTACAGATCAGTATCTCAATGCATTCTTAGTCTAAATTAATATACATTTAGCAGTGTGTAGACCTCCTTAATCAACCTGATACCCCAAATAACAACTCCTTCCTTTCCCGGCACTCAATCTTCTGGCGTCTCTTCATTATGTTCTTCAGATAGCTTCATAGTTCAACTTGGATTGCCCATGACAATGTCCCAATTTCAATGTCTCACCTGAGCCGCCACCACCTCTACCCCCATTATGTTTTGTCCATTTGCCAACAAGTATACCAGCAAAATGTTGTATTTGAACAGATCTCTCTTCATGCCCACTCCACATGGACTCCTGTCACACTCCTGAGAGAAAAGTCATAAGAGAAAAGGCAGTTGATAGCTTCGATTGGATGCTGGTTCTGATTCAGGTCTCTTGGTAGAAGTGGTGCTGGACAGGACCCTATTCAATGCCTTTGTTGCTCCTCTTCAGCCGGGTAGAGTTTTTAAAAAAGTTTTTATTGAGGTTCACACCGTTCTTGACCGATTTATCTCTGCTATGCATCAAAACACCATCCGTAGTAACCTCGAGCGAGGACAGATCATAACAGTTTAGTTGAGTTAATTTCCAATCCAAAAAATCCATATAAGCATTGACTATATGACAAATTATTATGTTTTACCAATTATTCTTAATACCAATTTCTATTATACTCCCCTTATCACCCTGTCGACTTCACTGCAGAGTCACAGGATCAGCAAGTTATATCTCAATTTCTGTTAGGGGAAATAGACAAAGACAGAGAAATCAATGGTGGGGAAGTCAGGTGATTCTTGAAGGTCTGGAAGATCTTGAAGTTCTTGGATGTTCTTGGAGGTCTGTCCCTCCTGTCCCTCCACTGAGGGAATCAGTAAGAGCACGCAGCTCATCAGTAGCATTCCCATTGCCATCCTCCCCCATCTCCTGATTCTGGCCAGCTCCAGCATCCTCAGCTCCCTCATCTCTAGGTCATTGGTTTCCTTGTGGTACTCTGGTACAGTGGTTTAGATGATACCAGGTCGAGCTCCCCTCTATCCGTACAGCCGTCGGTGCAGCCTGGGTGATGATGTATGGTCTCTTTGGCTCGGGACCTTCTTCCGTCACTAGGGTCTCCGGATCAGGCAGAGTCCCTCTCAATCTATCGACATCGGTCTGCGGAGAGTGTCCTTCTGGCAGCGTACCAATAGGGAAGCTCGGAGTCACTACTGCAAAGACACACGGACACAGACAGACACAAAAGAAAACAATGCTACCCAATGGCGGGGCCCTCTTCCTCTTCAGATTCTCCTGCTCGGTTGGGCAGAGTTGCCTTCACCCATGGGAAGAAAGTCTTAAGAACATTGTTAGGTGAGACACAGTATGCTACTGTACCATGTCTTCTTATCAGTCAGGAGAAGCCTTGAGATTAGGAAGTGCACATACTTGCAGCTCATTGCAGTCCACTAGTTTCATAGACAGGTCCCCTCTACACCCTGCCTCCTACCACAAATACACTTGCACATAAAACATTCCATCTAACCCATAACACATTAATTACTACTGCTCATATTCTTAATAGAATTTGCATATTTACCAAAAGGCCCCAGGGGACCAGTAATTCCCCCCTTTGGACAGATGTGTTCAAAAAAATAAAACAACAACATTGCCTGTTTACACCAAAATAATAAATGAAATTAGAATGACAACCTTTGATAATATCTTAACTTAATTGTATCCCATTAGGTAATTCAAGGAATAGTAAAATTGACTAGCTGTCACGATCATCTAATGAGGAGGACCAATGCGCAGCGTTGAAGGTGAACATATTATATTTATTTAATGATCACACGATCAAAACAACAAACGAAAACCGTGACGTCTATGGTTACAACATGAACAAGAACCCACAAAAAACAAAGGAAAAACCGACAGTTTAAATATGGCTCCCAATCAGAGACAACCAGCAAACAGCTGACACTCGTTGCCTCTGATTGGGAGTCACTCAGGCCAACATAGAAATAGAGTACATAGATCTACACACCCTGGCTCAACATAACAGTGTCCCCAGAGCCAGGGCGTGACAGTACCCACCCCTAAAGGCGCGGACTCCGACCGCGCCAACTAAATACCACAGGGGAGGGACCGGGTGGGCACTCCGCCTTGGCGGCGGATCCGGCTCCGGGCCTGATCCCCACTCCCTCTCCAACCCCCCAAAGTACCCCTGGTCCGGTCTGGCCCCGCTGGCCGGAGCCGGACTGACGACACGCACCCCTGGCTTGGTGCGTGGAGCAGGAACGGACCGGACCGGGCTGACGATACACACCCCTGGCTTGGTGCGTGGAGCAGGAATGGACCGGACCGGGCTGACGATGCGCACCCCTGGCTTGGTGCGTGGAGGAGGAACGGGCCGAGCCGGGCTGACGAAACGCACCCCTGGCTTGGTGCGTGGAGCAGGAATGGACCGGACTGGGCTGACGACTCGCACCCCTGGCTTGGTGCGAGTGGCAGGAACGGGCTGGACCAGGCTGACGACTCGCACCCCTGGCTTGGTGCGAGTAGCAGGAACAGGCCGGGCCGGGCTGGCGACGCGCACCCCTGGCTTGGTGCGAGTGGCAGGAACAGGCCGAGCCGGGCTGGCGACGCGCACCATAGGCTTGGTGCGAGTGGCAGGAACAGGCCGGGCCGGGCTGGCGACGCGCACCGTAGACTTGGTGCGAGTGGCAGGAACAGGCCGGGCCGGGCTGGCAATGCGCACCGTAGACTTGGTGCATGGAGCAGGAACAGGCCGGACTGGGCTGGCGACGCACACCATAGGCTTGGTGCGTGGAGCAGGGACAGGCCGGACTGGGCTGGCGACGCACACCGTAGGCTTGGTGCGTGGAGCAGGGACAGGCCGGACTGGACTGGCGACGCACACCGTAGGCTTGGTGCGTGGAGCAGGAACAGGCCGGACCGGGCTGGCGACGCATACCGTAGGCTTGGTGCGAGGAGCAGGGACAGGCCGGACCGGCTGGCGACGCGCACCGTACACTTGGTGCGAGGGGCCGGAACAGGCCGGATCGTACTTGGGACACACACCACTGGCTCTACCTCAGGATCTGGAACGGGCCGGACCGGACTGGTTACACACCCCAGTACCTCTCGCCGTGCCTCTACACTTTCCTTCCCCTTTAACACCAGTGGCCCCCGTAACCTGGCGGCCTCCTCTGCCGACCCGCTGGACCACTCTATCGCGGTCTCCTGCTGCCCCGATGTCCACGTCGTGAGCCCCCCCCTAAAAAATTTCTGGGCGGCTCTCCTCTTGGACCAGGCCTCCATGTCTCTAGCCAGACACTCACTCCACTGCTTCAAAGTCCAACCTTTCTGCTCCTCACTTGGCTTGGCCCAGTCGAGACTCTTACTCCACTGCTCCATAGACCAACCTCTCTGCTCTTCACGCTGCTTGGTCCTGTCTTTGTGGGTTCTTCTGTCACGATCTCTAATGAGGAGGACCAATGCGCAGCGTTGAAGGTGAACATATTATATTTATTTAATGATCACACGATCAAAACAACAAACGAAAACCGTGACGTCTATGGTTACAACACGAACAAGAACCCACAAAAACAAAGGAAAAACCGACAGTTTAAATATGGCTCCCAATCAGAGACAACCAGCAAACAGCTGACACTCGTTGCCTCTGATTGGGAGTCACTCAGGCCAACATAGAAATAGAGTACATAGATCTACACACCCTGGCTCAACATAACAGTGTCCCCAGAGCCAGGGCGTGACACTAGCGACACATTTCCGTCATTCAGGGCTAGCGCTCTCTGTCCTTGTCATGGTCCGACTCATATATACGACTACGAACTATAAAAAATGTCTTCGTAATTATCAGTATTAAAAATGATCCTCAACTCGATATAATAAATTCATAATTTACTGTCTCTTGGCTTTCCAGTGTGGGTGATCAGATCACACTAGAAAGTCAGGACAGAGGTTAGAGGTCATTCAAATCCTTCCAATAAGTGTTTCATTCTATAGGTGACTAATCCTTTAACAACAGTCAAAACATTTCATAAATTTCGTATCCCAAGTGTACAATCAGTCCTTAGTACAGTTATTTTCAAAAGAAATCACGTGTTTACTTAAAACTCACTCAGAAAATAAAAACCTCAGAAAATTCCATGTGTGTGCCCCTTTAAGATACCTCATTTCTAACCCGCGAAAAACCCCTAAAATATAAATAAAAACCCTATCCTACTAACATTTCATATTAGGTGGGTTGTGTGAAAACCAAATAAAAATGGCCTTATTTAATTTGGTAGCTCCCTTCACTGCCTACTCCGGATATCTTAATACTTATAAAAGTGCCTAATTTAACTAACATCTCTCCCCAAGACCACATACTCGGGAACATCTGAAAAAGATAATGAAACCCCCTTCTCCTGGAACAGAAAGTTGACTTGTTAACATTCAGTTATAATCAGCAATCCAAAAATATTAATTACACACAAAACATGATGCAGATAATTCTAATGTGATACATCACATCAATAATCGCTTGTTTAAACCAATTCCTTGTGACTACTCCAGAATAAGATGACCTTAAATCTCTCACAAGATGAAAACCAACCAAAGTTCTCTGAGTTTGCAATTAGTATTTTTAATTGAGTACCCTTTAGACTCCACTGTCTGTAATTCATACAAGGATCATTCAACCCCATAATTGGCTCCATTTGCTCCCATGTCAAATGATAGTGGTATTGTTACTTGATCAACGACATAGGAAATAGCTATTTCCCCTTATATTGTTCCTGTCACCCCTCCAAATGTCATATTTTATTCAGTCGCCAATATAATCAATTACTCCGTGTAAGGTCCTCTGTAGCTCAGCTGGTAGAGCACGGCGCTTGTAACGCCAAGGTAGTGGGTTCGATCCCCGGGACCACCCATACACAAAAAAATGTATGCACGCATGACTGTAAGTCGCTTTGGATAAAAGCGTCTGCTAAATGGCATATTATTATTATTTATTATATTATTAAGGAATCATTTATATTTAATCCCAGGCATTTATTACAAAAGTTGTTTGAGACATGATCTCCTACTTTTCCCTTAACATACATACTATAGGGGACTTCCATCAATCCTGGAAAAGAGCCCCTCACTCAAAACACATCATATAATACCGTGTTCCATTAAGTGGAATATACACCTTCTAAACTAACAAACCCATAACCCCTTTCCGGTAATCTAATCCTCGCAGCCTGTTGCATTGATTTAGTAAAAAATATAAACCTGTTGATGAACAAATCTAGAACCTTCAAAAAGTTGGTGCTGCCCCATCAGCGTAATGGTCAAAACTACTTGCCATCCACTGTTGAACATAACAGAAACAGATTATCATTTTAAAATTCCTTAACTGTTTGCATAGATTACTGGTGTTACGCAAACTATAGAATTGAGTAATAATAATTAGAAATTGTCAAATAACTTTTCCGATTCACCTATTCAGACCTCTGCTTCAAATATCCCACTGCGTATCTTACATCTCTACATAGCCCAGTGAGCACGACTCTCTTTCACCCACAGACTCAATCATGGCATTAGTAAAGTCTATCCACAAGCCACCAATAACTAATAACATATTTGCATTCACATTACTAGAAGGCATTATTTTAATTCCAGTCTACTCAAACAATTCAATTCAACACTTAATTTCCCAATTAACCTACTTTCCTTTGAACCCAGAAAGCCCTCTACAATCTTTATCATCCTCTACCTCTGTCTTTCTGTCCAACGTTACTTTACCAAGTGACCAATTATTTTTAAATTATAGTCAAAACAAACAAAACATCTATTCACAGGGAGGCCACTTTAATTACTATGTTATCCTAGGCCGTCATGGGTTGGTAGGACAATCCCTTTCGGATAATCTAATCCTTGCAACCAGTGATCCAGGTCAACATCATCAATGTAACAGATCTGCTTCCAACCCTACCTGGCCTTGAACCAGGGACCCTCTGCAGAAATCAAAAACAGTCACCCTCGAAGCGCTGTTACCCATCGCTCCACAAAGGTTGCGGCCATTGCAGAGCAAGGGAAACAAATACTTAGAGGTCTCAGAGTGAGTGACGTCACCGATTGAAACGCTACTAGCGCGCACCACTAACTAGCTAGCCATTTCACACCGGTTACACTCACCCCCCTTTGACGACCTCCTTTTCCGCAGCAACCAGTGATCCACTACACCAAACTTAACCCATCACAGAGACGTTTGAAACGGCACTATGAAACCAGGCTGTTTCTTTTTTGCTGCAACCGGGTGACCAAGTTCTTGTATTGTTGCCTGTACCAGGAGTGTTATTGTCAGCACGTTTCTCTGGTCCTTATGTAATTGAAAATAAACTAAGTGAAACTGATTACGTGATACAGACTCCCGATAGAAAACGCCAATCTCGTGTGTGCCACATTAACATGTTGAAGACATACCACTCCAGACCCATCACCCAGATAGACAGTCCAGAGAAACTGGCCGAAACTGCTGTCTCTATTGCTGCTGCGGCTGTAGTGGGAGGTCATGTTAATGATGTGGACGGAGATGGTTTGGAGTTGCGCAATACTCAGCAGCAGTGTGCTAGATTGCCCAATTCAGAGATGCTGCTGTCTCTCCCGTCAAGCCTGATTCATTTAACGGACGGACAGACAGATGATATTGTGAGGCTATTACACAGCTTTCCATGTCTTTTTAATGATGTTCCTACACGCACAAATGTGTAAGAGCATGACATTAATGTTGGAAACGCTGCACCTATCAAGCAACATGCTTATCGTGTCAACGTCTCTAAAAGAAAGATAATGAGGGATGAGGTCGGTTATTTGCTGGAGAATAACCTGGCTATGCCAAGGTCAAGTCCTTGGAGTTCTCTGTGCATTCTGGTTCCCAAACCTGATGGGACATCCAGGTTATGTACGGACTATCGAAAGGTAAATTCTGTCACAGTGCCCGACTCGTTCCCGTTACCCAGACTGGATGACTGTATTGACACTGTTGGTGCTGCTACTTATGTAACCAAGCTAGATCTTCTAAAAGGTTACTGGCAGGTGCTGTTAACCTCACGTGCCTCCGACATCTCTGCCTTTGAGACCCCAGACAACTTCCTACAATATGCTGTCATGGCATTTGGGATGCGGAACGCACCAGCCACTTTCCAATGCCTGGTTAACATCGTATTGGCTGGAGTTCCTAATTGTAGTACCTACCTTGATGATCTGGTAACTTATTCAACTGAGTGGTCAGATCATATTAACACTCTAACCCTGAACTTAGCAAAGTGCGAGTTTGGGAAGGCCACTATTACTTATCTCAGCAAACAGGTCGGCCATGGTCAGGTGCACCCTGTTGATGCCAAGGTCTCGGCTATAACTGCATTTCCCGCACTTACCACCAGAAGAGAGCTACGCCGCTTTTTAGGGATGGTTGGCTACTACCGTCGTTTCTGTAAAAATGTCTCTGCGGTAGTTGCTCCATTAACGGATTTGCTCAGTCCTGCGAGAAAATGTGTATGGTCTGCGGATTGTCACACTGCTTTCAACACTGCTAAAGCACTCTGTAGTACCCCTGTTCTTGCTGCTCCAGATTTTGAACGGCCGTTTAAAGTTGAGGTAGATGCAAGTGCCAGAGGTGCTGGTGCTGTTCTACTGCAGCCGGACCAGAGTGGAGTGGACCATCCTGTCTGTTATTTTTCGCGGAAATTTAACAAATGTCAAACTAACTATTCAACAAGAAGCTCTAGCTTTGTTGTTAGCTCTGCAGTACTTCATTTTTTAATTTTTTTGTAATTTAGCAGACGCTCTTATCCAGAGCGACTTACAGTTAGTGAATACATTTTTCATACTGGCCCCCCGTGGGAATCAAACCCACAACCCTGGCGTTGCAAGCGCCATGCTCTACCAACTGAGCTACAGGAGACATATTGTACTTCGAAGACTATGTTGGTTCCAGTGCACTACCAGTGATAGTGTATACTGACCAAAACCCCTTAGTTTTTCTCCACCGTATGTACAACCAGAACCAACGCCTTATGCGTTGGGCACTTGTTGTGCACAATTATAATTTGGAAATCCGCCATAAAAAGGGTTCGGATAATATGATGGCAGATTCTTTGTCTCGTGTTTAGAGATATATGATTTATTTTCTATCCCGTGAGGATGCCTTTGCTCTTTGAATTTGTTTTGTGTTGTGATAGTACTTGAGTCGCAAACCACCACCTGTTTCTGGTTTTTCATTGCCATATCACATCACACATACCCTGGTTTTAAAAAGTCAGTCAGTTGTGTTTTCTGCCCAATACAATTTTTTCTTTGTGAGTATGTATACTGTGGTGTCTTGTTTTTGTGTACTCACTCGTTTGCTGTTTAGTCCATATTGTACCTATGTTGTTTATTTGTGCCTGGGAAAAGGGGGGTTTAGCAAGTCACCTTTGGGCATACACTACCCGTAGGAAAACCTTGTCTAAACACACTAGTTAGACCTGAGCGGACCACCCACTGTATTTTTGTATGGTTAGCAGTAAGCCTAGCGGTTCTTGAGGCCGGCAAGATCAGTTTAGGGTTTTTTGACTTTATTGTTTCATTCCTTGGGTCCAGCTCAGCCCCTTTTCCCCAAACCATTTACCGTGTGTTTATAATAAACATTTTGTGTTTGACGGTAGCATATGGTTGTCAGTGTATTTTGTTCTCACTGTTCCTTGTCAATATTCTAATTCACATGAGTTATGTTACGGGTCTCTTTTTCATCCACCCTAGACTTTTAAAGCCACAGGGATCGTAACAGTCCCTTACAGCCCCCTCGAGTTCAGCGAGCCCCAGTCGCTAACACCCGCAGACTAAAACATGGAAACTCTTCTATTCTTACTAGTAGACAAATAAAACCCATTCTCAAACAGCGTATGGTTATCGTAGGGTTAAAAATTAACTTTACAACTTTCACAATCCTAGATTGCTGTTGTAGCTTCATGGTTTGGTTCAGTGTCTCTGTTAGGATGTTGGGTCAGTAATATTTATTTTATGATCTCAGCTAAAAGTTTTTATATTAATGGTATCTTTCTCCCTAATCTTCATACTATGCTTCTTTCCAAAAAATGTGTTTATATCCCTTGTGTTTTTAATACTCTTTTTATTCTCTTTGTCCCCTTGCTTCACTTCCCATTAAGATAACGCACTCGCTTTCCTGTGCTTCGATATTATATTCTTATTTTTCTTTGTTCCCTTATCTCTTCTGTCTCTCACTGTTCAAATAAACCGACCATTAAAATTATGGACTGATCATTTCTTTGTCAGTGGGCAAACGTACAAAATCAGCAGGGGATCAAATACTTTTTTTCCCTCACTGTAGGTAGGCAAAATGGCTACCTAAGTATGATCCCCAATCAGAGACAACGATCGACAGCTGCCTCTGATTGGGAACCACACCCGGCCAACATAGAAATAGATAACATAGAATGTCAACATAGATATTCACAAAGATATTCACACCCTGACCAAACCAACTAGAGATCTCTATGTCAGGGCATGACAATTGGCTCTCAAAGTTGTCATTCAAACCCCGTTACTCCACCACGGCTTTTGAAGTGAAGCGCACGTCTTCACTCCCGAGGACATTTTTGTTTGTGGGTTCTTAGCCAGACACGATCAGAGATAAGTTGCACTTTATTACTTTCTGCCTTTGTAATATTACATATTTCTGGAGTAAGATAAGTATTTCTCAGATGCAATTCTGCTGTTGAAATTGTGTTTTTTTAGGGCGAGTGCAAATCAAATGGCTAGGTTGTGTGGTGTCTAAATAATGATGCTAATTATGCTGTGAGAACAAGGAGTCCGCTTACACTGTACTTTGATTATAAAGGTTTATTATTTCAAAAGATTTCAGCGTAAATTTACAGATATCTGCAGGCATCTGGAGAACAACGGACCCAATCTGTAATATGTTATTCTGTCCTCCTTTGTCCCCACCAAGTATTTATAATCTTTAACATGATATGGGTGGTTTCCCCTACAGACCAATCCCATGACTCCACACAACAGACTTCCTCTGTTTTAGGGTGCCCCTATAGAACTACTCTCCAGATGCTTCCCTAAGCTGAATCAACATCCTCTAAGATACCATTTGCAAACGTTAGCAAAGTCATAAATTGCTTAGGCACCACATATTTCCCCCCTTCGAGACTAATTAAGTCTCGAAAACAAAAATAATAGGATTATGACAAATAACAATTTCTCTTATTGAGTATCTTTAACAATAAACCAAAAACACATTTTTCTATGGAGTGTAAATACATTTCTATGAAACATGAACAAATCTTTATGGAGTGTGAGAGCGAAAAACCTGTCTGGCAGCTTTCTTTCCAAATATCCATCAATCAATCAAGACAGTAAAATTCTCTCACGGCCCCTCTGCCCCAGGCAACCACCTAAGTACTTCAGATCAATTCATAAATCTTTATCAATGCATTTTAAACTATGATGCAATTTGAATATACATGAAAGCCTCAGCAAACAAAATACAATCAAAAATGTCCACATTCAGGCTGGTCGACCCATCGGACCCTCCTGTGGATTCTCTCTGTCCCTGCCTAGACCCAATATCCCTAAGCATCCACGAAATAAACAAAAACATCTGAGATCCCCACATGTACCCAATAACAGCAAATATCATTCTTCAAAAATGAATACAGAAAGAATATGACACAAATTATGTATTACACATGCAAATATGTCTATATATCATTGCAGACACTGGAATGTAGTCCACTACACTTCATCTCCTCAGTAGTGTCGACTTCCAATTCAACGTCGATGATGGAATCTGAACATTTCCACACCTTCCTTGTTCCACTTCCTCCAGTCCATTCATATTGTCCATTCATATTGTCCATGTTTGAGTATTTGAATCCCCTCTACACATTCCCCCATATGCTTCTGGAAGAAAAGAAAAGACCAAACAGTATCTTTTGCAAAACAACACATTCAAATTAAAACATCAATATCATCATAAAATTATATATATAAAATGAATCACATTCCATTTCCCCCCTTTGATTCATCACAAAATACTAAAATCACACTAATATTTAAAAACGTGAAAAATTATCGGATATTCAAAATGGATATCTATCCATCAATACTCCATCCAGTCCCACTTGTTCATCTTCATCTAGATCAGTTACAGTTAACAACGGCATCTGAGTGTTTTCTCCAGGCATCACAACTCCAACCCATCTCAATATCGTAGCCTTCGCAAAAGTTAATAACAAAGTACAAAAGCAAAACATCACACACAGCGCTATCAGAGCTGCTACTAAAATCTGAACTATCACTGCTCCCACTGGGCCTAACTGATCTTGCAAGCAAGCCTTAGCTGACCATCCAGCTCCTTCAGATCTACCAAACGCATCCCTTATATTCTTCAATGCAACTATAACACTAGTGATATTATCGGAACTATCTGGGATCAAAATATAACAGTCATCCCCCGTCAAATTCATAGCCAAACATAAGCCACCTTGTTTTGCTAAAATATAGTCAAGAGCCATGTCATGTTTCAACAGCGTCAGTCTGTGACTTCTTTGAGTATTCGACAGAAGGTTAAACCCTCTTATCGTTTCATTTGCAAAACCCTGCAAAGTATAGGTAATATTATCAATGTGATCTTCCAAAAATGTTACACCATACCATGGAAAAAGTCCCCACTTCTCTCCTAGACTTATCCTCCAATGGTAGGCTTCCAGACTATGAAATTTCGCCATGTCCCTTTTCACCTTATTTCCAAACCTAGACTCAGAATTATCTGTGTCCGGTGCTTCCCCTCTTTTAATGGTAAAAACCTCATATGGAAGCTTCAACATCGACATGTAACCTGGCCTTGCTGCTATTCCAGTTTCAACTGTTCTGCCTGCGGTTATGGAACCCCTACCTGTCCCAGACCTGCTGTTTTCAACTCTTAATGATCGGCTATGAAAAGCCAACTGAGATTTATTCCTGATTATTATTTGACCATGCTTGTCACTTATGAACATTTTTGAACATCTTGGCATGGTTCTGTTATAATCTCCACCCGGCACAGCCAGAAGAGGACTGGCCACCCCTCATAGCCTGGTTCCTCTCTAGGTTTCTTCCTAGGTTTTGGCCTTTCTAGGGAGTTTTTCCTAGCCACCGTGCTTCTACACCTGCATTACTAGCTGTTTGGGGTTTTAGGCTGGGTTTCTGTACAGCACTTCGAGATATTAGCTGATGTATGAAGGGCTATATAAAATAAAATTGATTGATTGATTGATGTAACAACATCCTGTCCATCCATAGGGTAAGAATATATACGCTTTATCACCACAAACCCCACCAAATATCTCTAAAATTCCCAATAGTCACATTACCAGGCAAAAGCTGATCTTTCACCATCAAAGTCCTGCTCTTCTTACTAACTGGAACATAAAAAGTTACATTATATTTCTCATTATTAACCTTATGTTCATGCTTACCCAAAGTCATCATATAATCATCACAATCTGATATTCCCATAAACATACCCTTTCCATCATATGTTTTATTAGAACAAAAACAGCTTTTAGCCCTCACTGGTTTCACCTCCAATACTTCAGGAATCGCTGTTAACTGATTTTCCTTCCCATCTAACAAATTCACATAGGCTAATTCATTTAACCAAGAACACTTTAACCTAGGCCTAAACAAATGCTTCGACAACGACATTATTGGCTCCCTTGTAATCAAATGTGATATATTTATAGCTTTAACAACTGTCAATGTTGAAAGAGTTGAATTGCTTCTCACTGTTTTTGTAACAGGCTGAAGTGTTGATGTCATTGTTGTTGATTCATCTATTTTCCCTAAAGCTTTGAACTCTTTACTTGTATTTCCATCTATCACCACTAGTGTCACTACATTAACTCTCAGTCCCAACTCTAATCCCTCACTTTCAAACTGTTGATTATAAAAAATACATTTATAATCACCTTGATCTTCCTGCTGGGAATTGTAAATATAGATACTGCAATCACCCTCAATCTTCAGTCTTCTCTTATCATTCAGCAACGCATACTTTCTCAATGCAACTGCTCCTAACAGATCTAAACTCCTGCCATATCTCGTGCGCATATCTCGTGCACTTACATGGGAGCTGAGCTGACCGTCCTAGAGTTACTTCAACCCTAGTTTTCTTAACTTTTTAGTCTGACTTTTTCCCCTAATTTTTCAAAAAACATTTCACTGATGTATCCACAAATTCCTTTCCCACTAATTTGAGGATATGTGATCGGGAAGTCCCCACCTGCTTATGACTTCTTTACACAAGAACTTGGCAAACGATTGAGCATCTTTTAGCTTAGTTTGACATCTTATGCACCTCTTGGTGTAGGAATGTAACCAATAATAAAAGTCACACCCCTGCAAACATTATTTTTCAGACAGATTGTGCACCTGCCTATGACATAGTCAACCTGTTCAAGCAAATATGGTTCCCAAAAACCATACTCCTTTGTGATCTTTCTCCTAACCTCCTCCCTTGCAACATGAGCTAACCCATGTGCTTCCTGAATCATCAGACCTTATAGGTCTAGAGGCGCTACTATCAACCCCTCATGGTTTCTCCAAAGACCAGTAGCATCTTTGACCGCCCCTCGGTCTAGCCATAGCTGTTTGTCGATCATAGAAGCAGCTTCCTGCATCAAAATCACATCCTTAAGCGTAATTTTTTCTTCCAAGTCCACTCCATAAGTGACCAGAAAAACTTTTCCCAATTTGTCCGCTCCTGTGATGGCTTTTGCAGCTTCATCAGCAGCTTTGTTCCCTTGTGTGACTTTTGACACATCTGTTTTATGAGCTGCACACTTAGCTATCGCTATCTCTTTAGGCTTCATCATAGCATGCAACAGTTTCATTATTTGCGCATGATGTTGTATCGGAGAACCATCCGTTTCCTTAAACCCTCGACCTTTCCATACTGTCCCAAACAAATGACATACACTGTGTGCATATGCTGAATCAGTGTATATCGTCACTCGCTTTCCTTCTGCTAACAAACATGCTTCTGTTAGCCCCACAAGTTCAGCAAGTTGTGCAGACGCAGGCTGTGGTATTACTTCAGCCTTTTCAACAACAAATCCAGTTCCTTGGGCTTTAACTACTGCATAGCCAGCACACAATTTATCTCCCACACGATAACAAGACCCATCAGTCCAATACTCCAGGTCTGACTCACGTAATGGAAAGGCTTGCAAATCTGATCTAAGCCTCGAGTATTTCTCTGCTTCTTGGACACAATCATGTGGCTCACCATCCTCTGAAGTTGGCAAATTCTCGGCTGGATTTACCGTATCACACCTCACTAGGGTGACATCTTCCTGCTCTAAGAGCCTATGATAGTCTCTGAGCCTAGGCATAGTCAATGTATATTTCCCATAGTTCAGAAGATTTCTGAGACCATGATGGGTAAGAATTGCTACTGGGTAACCCATCGTAACCGATGATGCTTTGTCATACATTGAATATACTCCCACCATTGCTCTGTAGCACAGTGGTAGCCCTAGTTCTACTTCTGAATAGGCAGTAGAGTAGTAGGAAATAGGCTGAGGATTCGTCCCTGTGCCTGTCGGCTGACAAAGAACTGCACATGCATATCTACCTCCAGTAGAAGTAGACACATATAGCAAAACGTTCTTAGAGTAGTCTGGTAGTGTAAGTGCAGGTGCCTCCTGCAACCTCTGTTTGATCGTTTCAAATGCCACATGGCCTTCCTGTGTCCAGGAAAGATTGCTATGGAGTTGACCACTTCCAGTATCCTTAACCATAGCTCTCAAAGGTCCCATCAAACTAGTATAGCTCTCCACCCAAGCTGAGGAATAACCAGCAATACCAAGAAATGTCATCATCTCTCTGACAGTTCTAGGCTTCGGAGCCTTACGAATAGCTTCCAATTGACTGTCCGAAATGCCTCTGTGGCCATGCGTTATTTTCTGACCCAAATAAACAACCCTCTCCTGGCAATATTGCAACTTTTTCTGTGAAACCTTATGCCCCTTTTCTGCCAATACCTGTAGCAATTTAATTTCGTTTCCTTATTCTGTGAGCAAATAATTATATAATCTACGTACTGAATGACAGTGCTTTGCAATATCTGATCTATCCCTACCAAATTATCCTTCAGTACTTTATTGAAAATATGAGGACTATGCTTGTACCCCTGTGGCAAACGACTGTACTCATAGAATTGTCCCTTATATGTGAACCCAAATAAACCCTGACTTTCTACACTAAGTGGAACACTAAAAAATGCACCACATAAGTCTAACACCATAAAATGTGTCGCATCAGGAGGAATTTGGGCTAACAAGGTATGCGGGTCTGGCACTTCTGTTGGAAAGTCAGTCACTACCTCATTCACTGCTCTCAAATCATGAACCACACGATAAGTTTCATCTGGTTTTTTCACAGGCAACAAAGGCGTGTTACTCTGAGGGTTTTTTGTTGTCCTTAAAACACCTGCTTTTGAAAGTCCTTCAATTTGTGGTTCAATCCCTTGGATTGCTTCATCTTTCAATGGATACTGATTCTTCCAAGGAGGTCTGGCTCCTGGTCGAAGTTCAACTTTCACAGGTTGGGCTGATTTCACAAGTCCAATATCGGTACTGTGTTGAGACCACAAACATTCTGGAACTTGTTCCAACATCTTCTCTTTCATAGGGTCTGAATTCATCTGCACACTGCAAATAGATTCATGTGTCATCCGTACAGCTTGTGGCTCTCCTTGTCCTTGAGCCGAAATCATTATTTTGAGAAATCGCTGATCTTCACTCCTCCAAATCGCCAAATTCTCTTTAATCGGTACGAAAACAGCTTTCTCTGCTTGTGTCATCATTTCTCCTATTTGCTTCTGCTCATAGCCTTCAGAAACCAACAAGGTCACATGTGGCACACTCTTCTCAATCTCAAATTCTTTATTCAGATAATCGTCTGTGTTTATCTTCATAGCTGCTCCTTGTGGTCCTAAAATAATGCAACATGAGCTGAGTTGAACTTTCTTTGGTTGATGACTCAACCATTCCCCTGAGTTCGATTGGGCAGCATTCTTGAAATACTTGAGCGTACAATTAAATGTATATTCCGGAAGCCTCGCATCTGGCATATTTGCCACAATAAATGTATCCCATATCTTAGCCTGCTTTAAAAAATCTTCACTGAGATTTCCAATCCAGAATACTGAAGACGAATCCATCTCTGTCATCATCAACAATTGGTAAACCTTTTCCTTTGGCACTTCTACCAGACAGCCGTCTGGTGTACATCTTATTGTACAGTTCAACTTACACTATGCATCTCTTCCCAACAATGCAATAGGTGTATGTTCAGATACTAGTATGGGTATTGTAATTTTCTGATTTTTATAGCAGAGCTCAATTGGTTCTGTAAGAGGAATCAGCTGTTTTACTCCCTCAAATCCGATTGTCCTAATTAGTTGATTGGACATAGGGAGATGGGTAGCATCTTCAGGCCGAACGCAGGTAAAAGCAGCTCCGCTATCCGCCATCACTTCCAATGGTCGGTTGTTTATTTTCACCTCAATTGTTGGATCTTTTTCCGGTCCTGATGCTACCAGCTGACACCCCCCTTTCGGATCTTCTGGGCACCCCTAGAATCCTTGCTCCTTGTCCCTATAAGGGTTCACCTGTCCTCCAGATGATCTTGACTTGCCCCTGTATATTCCTCTGAAATTCCCTCTTGTGTTTCCTTCTGGCCCATTGCACTCACAGCAAAGTCACCAACCTGTCCACAACTATAACACACTTCTGAAGATTGCTGGAAGTATGGCTTAAATCTTCCTCCTCTTCCTCTTTCTAAGCCTTCTCGTCCTCTTCCGCTCCAATTCTGTGTCTGTCCAGAAACTGGCTGTGGATATGAAACAACTGGTACCGCTATTGGTGGCTGGTACAATTGCGGTTGGAACTGGTCCGGTTGAAGCTGCGGCAGTGATTGTTGATTTGGTGCACACTGATTCTGCATAACCAAAGCTTGTTTCTTCTCCTTCTTATTCTCCACCAGTTGTATTTGATTGAGTTTTCTGAGAGTTTCTTGGTCCTGTTCTTTCTGGTTGTGTTCCTTTTTCCTGTACAGATCCACTTGATGGGCTATATGATCTGTATAGACACCTTTTGTCATGCTTCCAAGTCCAACCACCTCTGCCAGTTTGCTCCTTACTGGTGAGGGCAGTCCCATCTGCAGTTTAGCTCTCAAAATTGACTGCTCAATTTGACTCACATCTGGATAATTTCCGGTAATATTTCTCCACACTTGATAAACTCTTGACACATAGGCTCTCAGATTTTCTTGTTGTCCTAGTGGGTCAATCAGAATGTTGTCAGGATGCACATTTGTTGGAAACATATCTTTCAGTGCTCTCCACAGCCTATTTCTACTTGCAGCCAACAATTCAGGGTCATTCACTGCAGTCCCCACATATCTATTAAGTCCAGCTCTCTGAAAAATGTCTTCCATATCTGGAATCCCAAGGAGATTAGCCAAAAGTCTCTTAATGTCTCCTATGGCAGACTGTGTTCCCACCGTAATTTCTTCCAATTTTGAAATCCAAGGATATGCTCCATCTTGAAGAGTAGGCAGCTTCTCAAGTAGGCTTATATTCTAGGTTTTGTCCTCGAATGATCACTGGCATCATCTTCTTACTGGTGCCCTCTTTCCTTGGCCTCAATGTATACTTCTTCTCCAATTATTGGGATCCTTTCTCAGCAGTTTTTTCTTCTGTATCTTCAGCTTCTTGAGTTGTTCTTCCAGTTCTCTTACTTCTTCTAAATTATTCGCTTTATCCAGGCATGATACGCATCAGTCTATATCTCTTTCTATTTCTTCTGTGCTAGTCATTGTAGGATAAAATCCTCTTGAATATGAAGCACCTTTAATCTCCAAATCTTTATCGCTGTCTTCATCTTCGCTTTCATCAGAACTAGAATATCTTGTATTCTTCTTCTTCAAACATCCATCACCCCTTCTTTCTGCTCTGGCCAACCTCCATCTGATCACAGGGTCATATCCACCCATGATCTCTTCTGAATCACTCTGATCATCATCATCATCATCTTCAAGTTCCATCCTCCTGAACCTCACTCCACCCTTAGTTTCCAGACATCTCGTTTTCTTCTTACTTTTGGAGTTTGGATTCATCTTTATGGTCATTTCTGCTTGTCCTCTCTCTATTATTCGTTCATCTTCATCTCTGATGCAATAATCACCCTCCTGAATGATCACTGGAAGCTGAGGATAGACGTCCTTAAACTCTACTTCTTTCTCATAAGGTGGGGGTCTTTTTGCTGAATCCGTATGTGAGAAAGGTGTACTGACTTCTGTCATTAGTTTTTCTGTCACCTGTTTTTCTGTCACCAAATGTGTGCACTTTGCGTTGCTTTCAACGCAAACAAATTTAGAAATTTAGAACGGACTCTCATCCCACAGCAAATAACAGCAAAATGCACACATAAGTCTTTCAAACGGTACATCTCCCCAGCACACACACACACATAAGCAAGCGAACCGACCAGCGCACAAAATTGTGAGAAATCTCACCTTATGAGCCGGCGTCTTGAGCGGGAGTCACTTCGTAGCTCATGAATGGAACACTGGAGAGACGCAGCACGTCCCAACTACCTCGTCGCCATTCTGTGGTATCTAAATAATGATGCTAATTATGCTGTGAGAACAAGGAGTCCGCTTACACTGTACGTTGATTATAAAGGTTTATTATTTCAAAAGATTTCAGCGTACATTTACAGACATCTGCAGGCATCTGGAGAACAACGGACCCAATCTGTAATATGTTATTCTGTCCTCCTTTGTCCCCACCAAGTATTTATAATCTTTAACATGATATGGGTGGTTTCCCCTACAGACCAATCCCATGCCTCCACACAACAGACTTCCTCTGTTTTAGGGTGCCCCTATAGAACTACTCTCCAGATGCTTCCCTAAGCTGAATCAACATCCTCTATGATACCATTTGCAAACGTTAGCAAAGTCATAAATTGCTTAGACACCACAGTTGCTAACTAGCTAGATAGTTAGCTTTGGCTAACCCAGAATCTCCTGTTTTTAGCTCCCCCTTGTCATTGGCATAAAGAGCAGTGGTGTAAAGTACTTAAGTAAAAATACTTTAAAGTACTACTTAAGTAGTTTTTTTGGGGTATCTGTACTTTACTTTACTATTTATATTTTTGACAACATTTACTTTTACTTCACTACATTCCTAAAGAAAATCATGTACTTTTTACTCCATACATTTTCCCTGACACCCAAAAGTACTCGTTATATTTTGAGTGCTTAGCAGGACAGAAAATTGCCCAATTCGCACACTTATCAAGAGAACATCCCTGGTCATCCCTACTGCCTCTGACCTGGCGGACTCACCTAAACACAAATGCTTTGTTTGAAAATGATGTCTGAGAGTTGGAGTGTGACCCTGGTTATCTGAACATAACATATATATTTTTAAATATCACATCACACTTGGTGTAAATCTTTATAATATGCATTCACCATCACATGTACTTGAAATTATATTGTGAAATTAATTTTCATTAATGCTATTGAAATTGTAAAATACATGTTTTGCTAGTGACACTGTCTGTGATTTTTTTAGAATTCAAGGCACACTTAACCAGCATGGCTACAACAGCATTCTGCAGCGATACGCCATCCAATCTGGTTTGGGCTTAGTGGGACTATCATTTGTTTTTCAACAGGACAATGACCCAACACACCTCCAGGCTGAGTAAGGGCTTTTTTACCAAGAAGGAGAGTGATGGAGTGCTGCATCAGATGACCTGGCCTCCACAATCCTCCGACCTCAACCCAATTGAGATGGTTTGGGATGAGTCGGACCACAGAGTGAAGGAAAAGCAGCCAACAAGTGCTCAGCAAATGTGGGAACTCCTTCAAGACTGTTGGAAAAGCATTCCAGGTGAAGCTGGTTGAGAGAATGCCAAGAGTATGCAAAGCTGTCATCAAGGAAAGGGTGGCTATTTGAAGAATCTCAAATAGATTTGATTAACACTTTTTTGGTTACTACATGATTCATAGTTTTGATGTCTTCACTATTATTCTGCAATGTAGAAAATAATAAAAATAAAGAAAAACCCTTGAATGAGTAGGTGTTCTAAAACTTTTGACCGGTAGTGTACATTTGCAAACATTTCTAATAACCTGTTTTTGCTTTGTCATTATGGGGTATTGTGTGTAGATTGATGAGGGGAAACAACAATTGAATTTATTTTAGAATAAGGCTGTAACGTAACAAAATGTGGAAAAAGTGAAGGGGTCTGAATACTTTCCGAATGCTCTGTACTTCCATCATAATAAACAAACCGTTTGGACGCTATAGATATTTTCATGAGAAGACCGATTTTCTGGATGTTTAATGGTCTGACAAAAACTGCTCTAGCTCTGCCATCTTTCACCGCAGATGTGGAAAGGCGATATCAGCGGATGCGGTGTATTGGAAATAAACACGTCTCTAGCTTAAACAGACAGATTTTGATGGGGATTTTTTTATTAAGTTAATTAGATTTCCGCGGTGGGGCGACCATTGTAGGCCAAGGGTTAAATAGGTAGGCTTTCAGACATTTTCGGAAGATCGGCAGAGACTCAGTTGTCCTGACATTAGGGGCATGCCAGGACAGAGAAGAGCTTTGACTGGACTGAGTGGGAGCTGCAGTCCCGTAGGTGTGGGAGGGCCAAGAGAACAGAGGTGGCAGAATGGAGTGCTCAGGTTGGGGTGTAGGGTTTGACCATAGCCTGAAGATAGGGAGGGGCAGTTCCCCTTGCTGCTCTGTAGGCAAGCACCAGGGTCTTGAAGATGATGCAAGCTTCAACTGTAAGCCAGTGGAGTGTGCAGAGGAGTGGGGTGACATCGGAGAACTTGGGAAGGTTGAACACCAGGCGTGCTGCTGCCTTCTGGATAAGTTGCAGGGGTTTATTGGCAAAAGCGGGGAGCCCAGCCAACAGAGAGTTGCAGTAGTCTAGAGGGAGATGACAATTGCCTGGATTAGTACATGCGCCGCTTCCTGTGTGAGGAAAGGTCGTACTCTACGGATGTTGTAGGGCATGAACCTGCAGGTGCGAGTCACTGCTTTGATGTTTGCTGAGAATGACAGGGTGTTGTTCTTGGCATTCTGGTACTTGCAGTCAATAGCGTAATCCAATACTAACCAATACAACAGAAATCTGTACATACAGTTGAAGTCAGAAGTTTACATACACCTTAGCCAAATACATTTAAACTCAGTTTTTCACAATTCCTGACATTTAATCCTAGTAAAAATTCCATGTCTTAGGTCAGTTAGGATCACCACTTTATTTTAAGAATGTGAAATGTCAGAATAATAGTAGAGAGAATTATTTATTTATTTCAAAGCTGGTGTAACTGAGTCAGGTTTGTAGGCCTCCTTGCTCGCACACGCTTTTTCAGTTCTGCCCACAAATGTTCTATAGGATTGAGGTCAGGGTTTTGTGATGGCCACCAATATCTTGACTTTGTTGTCCTTAAGCCATTTTGCCACAACTTTGGAAGTATGCTTGGGGTCATTGTCCATTTGGAAGACCCATTTGCGACGAAGCTTTAACTTCCAGACTGATGTCTGGAGATGTTGCTTCAATATATCCACATAATTTTCCTTCCTCATGATGCCATCTATTTTGTGAAGTGCACCAGTCCCTCCTGCAGCAAAGCACCCCCACAGCATGATGCTGCCACCCCCATGCTTCACTGTTGGGATGGTGTTCTTCGGCTTGCAAGCTTCCCCCGTTTTTCTCCAAACATAACGATGGTCATTATGGCCAAACAGTTCTATTTTTGTTTAATCAGACCAGAGGACATTTCTCCAAAAAGTACGATCTTTGTCCCCATGTGCAGTTGCAAACCGTAGTCTGGCTTTTTTATGGCGGTTTTGGAGCAGAGGCTTCTTTCTTGCTGAGTGGCCTTTCAGGTTATGTCGATATAGGACTCATTTTACTGTGGATATAGATACTTTTGTACCTGTTTCCTCCAGCATCTTCACAAGGTCTTTTGCTGTTGTTCTGGGATTGATTTGCACCAAAGTATGTTAATCTTTAGGAGACAGAACACATCTCCTTCCTGAGCGGTATGATGGCTGCGTGGTCCCATGGTGTTTATGCTTGCGTACTATTGTTTGTACAGATGAACGTGGTACCTTCAGGCATTTGGAAATTGCTCCCAAGGATGAACCAGACTTGTGGAGGTCTACCATTTTTTTTCTGAGGTCTTGGCTGATTTCTGTTGATTTTCCCATGATGTCAAGCAAAGAGGCACTGAGTTTGAAGGTAGGCCTTGAAATACATCCACAGGTACACCTCCAATTGACTCAAATTATGTCAATTAGCCTATCAGAAGTTTCTAAAGCCATGACATCATTTTCTGGAATTTTCCAAGCTGTTTAAAGGAACAGTCAACTTAGTGTAACTTCTGACCCACTGGAATTGTGATACAGTGAATTATAAGTGAAATAATCTGTCTGTAAACAATTGTTGGAAAAATTACTTGTGTCATGCACAAAGTAGATGTCCTAACCGACTTGCCAAAACTATAGGTTGTTAACAAGAAATTTGTGGAGTGGTTGAAAAACAAGTTTTAATAACTCCAACCTAAGTGTATGTAAACTTCCGACTTTAACTGTATAACTAGGAATTGTTAGGTTCTAAATAAACAGAGTAAAACTCACGGACGACTAGGAAAAGCTCAAACCAAGTTTTTTCATCCTCTGGGTCACACAGCTGCATAAGACAAAGACATGTTTCCACCAGCACAAGTGTTTATACCCTCCTTTTGGCAGAGTCTCCTGATTGCACCTCTAAACACTATGTATTTGTTGCTAGGCAGGAAGTTAAGTGATGTGTGTAATAAAACTGTTCAATCTCCCTTCATCTGACCTGACCTCGGCCCACATTCCTCACTAATCCACAGCTATTCAACCTTATCTGTGACTGCAACCAATTGATTGCCTTTTCCCTCACTTACATTTTACATTTTAGTCATTTAGCAGACGCTCTTATCCAGAGCGACTTACAGTTAGTGAGTGCATACATTTTTATACTTAGTAACTTTCCAGACACATACATCTTATCCAACCTCCATTGACCACCACCATATACATTCCTCATACATGTACCCATTAACGTCTAGTATAGCAAGTATTTCAAATTACAACCCAACAGTCCCTCCTTTTTGAGTAGTAATTCCATACTGTTCAACATCACATAAACTTTGAAATTACTTATAAATAAATAATGAACAAAAAATACAACATGATTAACATTCACAGTTGATTTGTATACTTACAGAGACTTATGGCCTCTGATCTATGATTACGCTATGCACACTCTTATTTCCATCTCTGGTGGGACAACTGATAATGACATTTCAGCTGGAGCTTTTGACTTTCTCCATTTCAGCTGGAGCTTTTGACTGTCAACATTTCCTCCTCCGGGTTCCTAAGAGAGTAATAATAATAATAATAATATGCCATTTAGCAGACACTTTTATCCAAAGCGACTTACAGTCAAGTGTGCATACATTTTTCCATATGGGTGGTCCCGGGGATCGAACCCACTACCCTGGCGTTACAAGCGCCATACTCTACCAATTGAGAGTGATAGCACAAGACTTGAAAAGCAAAAGAAAACACAATACATAACAAGTATGAATAATGCGTTAAGCTATGTATAATTATAAATGCAAAAAAACAGAAGTTTGATGACATGACGATTCCCACTGTCTCTTCGCCTGACTCTATGCTTTCGGGATCATTTTCTGCTGGGTTCCACAAAAATGAAGGCCCTAAAAAACCTCCTCATGCTTTCACCCAGTCTTGCCCCTGTCAGGCCACAGATTACAAGAGGTGTTCCCAGGCCAGGTCATTTTCACTTCGCTCCCCATCTCCTTCTTCCTCCATGGCCACCCGATATACACGTGCAGTGGCCCTAATCAACTTTACCTCATCCTGAGGTAATTCAGCACTGTATATACATTTCAACATCAATGCCCTCAGAAGATGATATCCCAACAATGCTACCAAGGTAACCCTGCTACCATTAACACTGCCATGATGCATACTTCAAAATACCCCTCATTTGCGCTCTAGTCCAGTTCCATGCTGTTATTATAGCATCCTTTACCACTACTACCTACAGCGACTGCCGTGAGAATAGCTATTGCATGGAATCTGTCTCCTGCTCCTGATCTCCTATTGACTTTGTGGTTCACTGATAGATCTAGGACTGAATCTTTCAGATACTCCCTACCTGTCTCCCAACTCGTACCCGGTTTTCTAGCCACCAACATCTCCAATGATCTATGTTCTGCTACAGTCGGTACCTGTGGATAATACTTCCCTGTGCTCAGGTTAGGTACACATCACTCATCCCAAGGCCGATCTACACCCCACCCCTTTGTGAACACCCTCATTATGGTGTAAACTTTGGGTCCCAACGGTTGATAAGCAGCCACCTTCTGACTCTTTCCATTTACTGTCACTCGGCCCCAATCTTCTGGGAGATATGTCAAGTGTTTGCTGGCTGTTGGGGGAGAGATTAGTGGCGTTGGAAGAGTATCCAACCTTACAAAACTATGAGTCACATTTCCTAATCACACTCTGCAGGAGATGTGATGCAACTACTACAGAGAATTTCCCTTCCGGTGAGGTGGCCTCCTGTATACAGGGATCTGTGACTATTCTTTCAAGTGTTGTACCTTCTTCGACGAACCCCTCACTGAAAGTTGACAATAGTGTCTGAAATGACAACACTTTCTGCTACTCCTACCATGATCTGGGTATGTGTGACGTTCAACTCGACTTCATAGTAGTCTCTATATTGTGCACAGTTAGCTGTCCTTCCTCTCCTATGAGCTATCCCCTGTATCACTATACACAGAGGAGAGGTATTGTTCCCCAGAGATTATATTACCCACTTCCTTAATTTATCAGCCACACAAATCTCTGCCCCAGTCATATTAAATTCCACTTTCACAATTCCCTGTAACGTTAACGCCTTGGTTTTTGGGACTCCATAGAATACAGTTATATCGGTCCTGCCAGAATCTGCAACTAACACCCTTATGCAAACATTCTGTCTCAAACACATGCCCCTTATGTACTTTCCTCCGGCCACAAATACATTTGCACATAAATCATTCCACCTAACCCATAACACATTAGTCACTACTGCTAGTCCACTTATATACAGTGGGGAGAACAAGTATTTGATACACTGCCGATTTTGCAGGTTTTCCTACTTACAAAGCATGTAGAGGTCTGTAATTTGTATCATAGGTACACTTCAACTGTGAGAGACAGAATCTAAAACAAAAATCCAGAAAATCACATTGTATGATTTTTAAGTAATTAATTTGCATTTTATTGCATGACATAAGTATTTGATCACCTACCAACCAGTAAGAATTCCGTCTCTCACAGACTTGTTAGTTTTTCTTTAAGAAGCCCTCCTGTTCTCCACCCATTACCTGTATTAACTGCACCTGTTTGAACTCGTTACCTGTATAAAAGACACCTGTCCACACACTCAATCAAACAGACTCCAACCTCTCCACAATGGCCAAGACCAGAGAGCTGTGTAAGGACATCAGGGATAAAATTGTAGACCTGCACAAGGCTGGGATGGGCTACAGGACAATAGGCAAGCAGCTTGGTGAGAAGGCAACAACTGTTGGTGCAATTATTAGAAAATGGAAGAAGTTCAAGATGACGGTCAATCACCCTCGGTCTGGGGCTCCATGCAAGATCTCACCTCGTGGGGCATCAATGATCATGAGGAAGGTGAGGGATCAGCCCAGAACTACACGGCAGGACCTGGTCAATGACCTGAAGAGAGCTGGGACCACAGTCTCAAAGAAAACCATTAGTAACACACTACGCCGTCATGGATTAAAATCCTGCAGTGCACGCAAGGTTCCCCTGCTCAAGCCAGCGCATGTCCAGGCCCGTCTGAAGTTTGCCAATGACCATCTGGATGAACCAGAGGAGGAATGGGAGAAGGTCATGTGGTCTGATGAGACAGAAATATAGCTTTTTGGTCTAAACTCCACTCGCCTTGTTTGGAGGAAGAAGAAGGATGAGTACAACCCCAAGAACACCATCCCAACCGTGAAGCATGGAGGTGGAAACATCATTCTTTGGGGATGCTTTTCTGCAAAGGGGACAGGACGACTGCACCGTATTGAGGGGAGGATGGATGCGGCCATGTATCGCGAGATCTTGGGCAACAACCTCCGTCCCTCAGTAAGAGCATTGAAGATGGGTCGTGGCTGGGTCATCCAGCATGACAACGACCCAAAAACACACAGCCAGGGCAACTAAGGAGTGGCTCCGTAAGAGGCATCTCAAGGTCCTGGAGTGGCCTAGCCAGTCTCCAGACCTGAACCCAATAGAAAATCTTTGGAGGGAGCTGAAAGTCCGTATTGCCCAGCGACAGCCCTGAAACCTGAAGGATCTGGAGAAGGTCTGTATGGAGGAGTGGGCCAAAATCCCTGCTGCAGTGTGTGCAAACCTGGTCAAGACCTACAGGAAACGTATGATCTCTGTAATTGCAAACAAAGGTTTCTGTACCAAATATTAAGTTCTGCTTTTCTGATGTATCAAATACTTATGTCATGCAATAAAATGCAAATTAATTACTTAAAAATCATACAATGTGATTTTCTGGATTTTAGATTCCGTCTCTCACAGTTGAAGTGTACCTATGATAAAAACTACAGACCTCTACATGCTTTGTAAGTAGGAAAACCTGCAAAATCGGCAGTGTATCAAATACTTGTTCTCCCCGCTGTATACAGGGCCGTCTGAAGTTTGACAATGAACATCTGAATGATTCAGAGGAGAACTGGGTAAAAGTGTTGTGTTCAGATGAGACCAAAATCGTGCTCTTTGTCATCAACTCAACTCGCCGTGTTTGGATGAGGAGGAATGCTGCCTAAGACCCCATAGGGTCAATTTTTTTGAGGATCTGAGGACCCATGCCAAATCTTTTCAGTCTCCTGAGGGGGAATAGGGTTTGTGCCCTCTTCACGACTGTCTTGGTGTGTTTGGACCATGATAGTTCGTTGGTGATGTGGACACCAAGGAACTTGAAGCTCTCAACCTGTTCCACTACAGCCCCGTCGATGAGAATGGGGGCGTGCTCAGTCCTCTTTTTTTTCCTGTAGTCCACAATCATCTCCTTTGTCTTGGTCATGTTGAGGGAGAGGTTGTTATCCTGGCACCACACGGCCAGGTCTCTGACCTCCTCCCTATAGGCTGTCTCATCGTTGTCGGTACCACTGTTGTGTCGTCGGAAAACTTAATGATGGTGTTGGAGTCGTGCCTGGCCATGCAGTCATGGGTGAACAGGGAGTAGAGGAGGGGACTGAGCATGCACCCCTGAGGGGCCCCCGTGTTGAGGATCAGTGTGGCAGATGTGTTGTTACCTACCCTTAACACCTGGGGGCGGCCCGTCAGGAAGTCCAGGATCCAGTTGCAGAGGGAGGTGTTTTGTCCCAGGATCCTTAGCTTAGTGATGAGCTTTGAGGGCACTATGGTGTTGAATGCTGAGCTGTAGTCAATGAATAGCATTCTCACATAGGTGTTCCTCTTGTCCAGGTGGGAAAGGGCAGTGTGGAGTGCAATAGAGATTGCATCATCTGTGCACTTGCATCTTTCAAAGCACTTCATGGCTACAGACGTCAGTGCTACGGGTCGGTAGTCATTTAGGCAGGTTATCTTAGTGTCCTTGGGAACGGGGACTATGGTGGTCTGCTTGAAACATGTTGGTATTACAGACTCAGTCACGGACATGTTGAAAATGTCAGTGAAGACACTTGCCAGTTGGTCAGCACATGCTCGGAGTACACGTCCTGGTAATCCGTCTGGCCCTGCGGCCTTGTGAATGTTGACCTGCTTAAAAGTCGAAGATACCCTTCTTAAACACCAACATTTCTACACTCATGAGGGTATACTTTCCTGTTAATGCTGCAGGTGCAGTAAAGAAGTGGGACCCGAAGGCCCTTGAGATAGACATTAAGGGTGCCATGGCAGAGCACTTAAAACATGCGCCAGCAAGAACTGGAGTCACTGGCTACCATAGAAATTGAGTGGCTGCTGAAAATACACATGCTACTGTATACAATTTTTTGTTATCAAATACTTTAATACTTTCTGTTTATTTGAACATATTTAAAGAAAGTGCCCAGAATCAACTACATCTATTGTAGGTATTTAGAAATTATTCCCTTTAAAATCCTACTATTTGAAAGTATTTTTAAATGCTTAATTCCAAATACGTTATTTGAAATACCAACGGACCTGGGGGCAATTTGCATGGGATTCTATTTGTATTTGAAAATTCTGTGTATTTGAGTATTTTCAAATGCATGCCAATACTTTCCAAGTGTATTTCCAAATACATTCCAATATTAAACTACTTCTGTTTTTCAAATAAAGAATGTCTAAATACTTACTTCCAAATGTAATTGAAATACCCTAAATAGTATTTGAACCAAGGTGACATTGCAGTATTAGAAACCGTTAAATAACATGCATGTGAAATGTGCCTATTTGATTTAGAACATTCCTGAATAAATATTAAATAATTGAATCCCTTTTCCTTTTTTCACTTTTCAACATCTTTTCAATGTCCATGAAGGACGTCTTTTCAACATCCGTGAAGAATGTATTTTCAACATCCGTGAAGAATGTCTTTTCAACGTCCGTAACAGACTTCTTTTCAACATCATTAAATGATGTCTTTCTAACATCCATAAAGGAAGTATTTTCAACGTCCATAAACAATGTATTTTTGACGTCCGTATAAGACGTATTTTTTATGTCTGGAAAATACGTATTTTTGATGTCCATATAAGATGTATTTCCGACCTCCGGAAAATATGTATTTTCAACATCCGTATAAGACTTATTTTTCTGCCCGGAAAATATGTATTTCCAATTTCCGGAAAATACATATTTTCACCTTTCATTCAGAAACTAAAATGCTTAATTTGTGCTTAAGGTGTTTAAAATATGTATTTTCAATGCCATTTTGCATACTGGGAGTAATGTACAGAGCATGTATGGGTAGGATGAAATGATATACCATAGTTAAAATCAAAACAATTGACCCCCTTCATACTGTATGTTATAGTTCAATGTCTACATTATGGTCATCAGTGGAGTCTTATGATCCAGGGTCCACAAATCTTGTTAAAATTAGGACACTTGTTTTGTTGATAGATACTCATGACAGACCACAGTACTGTGTTGAGTTGCTCTGCCCGGAGTTCCTCCTGTGACTATAATTGAGCTCTTGCAGTGTTTTAATCCCATAGCTGTGTATGTCATTATCATCATAGGACACCTACATACTCCTGGAGGGGACTCACAGCAGTATGCAGCCTTGTTAGCTCATCAATAGTTTGGAAGGATATACGATCCTACAAGAGTAGCAAGTATCTGTTTTTGATTCAATATGTTGCTGTTGGTATTGTCTTGCTATGGCAATTGAATTTAAATGCTCTGTCGCTTTGGATAAAAGCGTCTGCTAAATGGCATATTATATTATTATTATAATAGCCTACTTAATAATTGCTGTTTGAACTGTCTGATTGCTCAGTACTTGTGACTGTTGCTGTGGACTTGGATTAGTTTCAGGCCTATTTGTGTAATTGTCTTGCTAATTCGTAGGCTTGTTGTGTTTTAGGGGGTGTTTTCTTCACCTCTGTTAGGCAAACAGCAATTAGTGTTAGTACTTCAGTCTCCCTGTCACGTTCGTTGAATGACGGGTCAGACCAAGGCGCAGCGTGATATGCGTACATGTTTATTAAACTTTAAACACACGACAAAACAACAAAGGAAACTAAACGTGAAGTCCAAGGTAGAACACACAACATACCTTACAAGGAACAAGATCCCACAACTAGACAGTGCCAATAGGCTGCTTAAGTATGGTCCCCAATCAGAGACAACGAGCGACAGCTGCCTCTGATTGGGAACCACACCGGCCAACATAGAACTAGACATACTAGATCCTCATACATAGAACAAGCACAACAAGGAATATACACACCCTGACTCAACATATAAGCGTCCCCTGAGTCAGGGCGTGACACTCCCCTTCTTTTTTCAGCGGCGGTCTTTACAAGTGGCGGTGTTGTCGCCGAAACAAAGACGTTCTGCCAAGTTTTTCTGCCAAGATATTCGAGGAAGGAAAGAGAGGAAGGCTCCACACCACTCTCTCAATTGAGTATCTTACCTAGTTATCTTCTGATGATCTCATTTTGCTCTTTTGTAGCTTTGTCAAGTATGTGCGTGTTTCCTATCCCTTTTTGCTCATCTCCTTGTAGGTTTCACAGACGCTCCCCACCCCTTGGCTGGAACCCTTCTAATTTAGTGTACCCTGCGCGACTACCCATCTGGAATTCCTAGTCTCCGGCAGCGTTTGGAACTGTCGATCTGCGGTCAAGAAGGCTGAGTTCATCCTTACACTTTTTCGGCCCTGACGGAGACATGGATTACCCAAGAGAACACTGCTACTCCAGCTGCTCTCTCATCATCTGACAATGTGTTTTCTCATAGTCCGAGAGAATCTGGTCGTCGCAGTGGTGGCACAGGGTTACTTATTTCTCCATAGTGGAGGTTGTCTCTTTTCCCCTCTCTCTCACCTGTCTATCTCCTCATTTGAATTTCATGCGCTCACTGTCACTTGTCCACTCAAGCTTAACATTGTTGTCATCTATCGCCCACCAGGTGCCCTCTGAGAATTCTTCAGTGAGCTTGACACCTTGATAAGCTCATTTCCCAATGATGGCTCACCACTCATCGTACTTGGCGACTTCAAACTCCTGACGCCTGACTTCGATTCATTTCTTTCCACTCCTTTCCTCTTTTGACCACAACCTTTCCCAGTCCCCTCTCACTCATAAGGCAGGGAAGACACTTGACCTCATCTTTACTTGAGGCTCTTTGCCTACTAACCTCATTGTAACCCCTCTCGTTGTCTCTGATCACTATTTTGTTTGCTTTTCTCTCCATCTCTCTTCCAAACCTACCCACATAGACCCTACCCAGATGGTCATGCGCCATCGCAATCTTTGCTCCTTCTCTCACACTACTCTCTCCTCTTCTATCCTATCATCTCTCTCTTCTGCTAAATTCTTATCCCTCCTGTCTCCTGAGTCCCTTTCCACATCCTTGGACTCGCTGTCCCCTTTTCCTCCCGGCCGGCTTGGCCCTCCCCTCCAGCTCCGTGGCTGAGCGACTCACTGCGTGCTCACAGAACAGGGCTGTGGGCAGCTGATCTGCTAAAGCCGCTTTATATCACTCTAAATTTCAAACCTCCACCTTCTCCTCTCTCCTTAACCCTCCCCCTCCTCCCACTCCCTCCCCCTCTCTGCGGACGACTTTGTCAACCACTTTGAAAAAAAGGTTGACTACATCTGCTTCTGCTGAGTCCACTGGTCCCACTCAGACAAAACTACCCTACGCCTTGACCTCTTTCTCCCCCTGAAATCCTCGACTAGTGATGTCCGGCCGCCCGACAACCTGCCCACTCGACCCCATCCCCTCCTCCCTTCTCCAGACCATCTCTGGAGACATTCTACCATTCCTCACTTCCCTCATCAACTCACTCCTGACCACTGGCTGCGTCCCCTCTGACTTCAAGATGGCAAGAGTCCCTCCCCTCCACAAGAAACCAAAACTCGACCTCTCTGACGTCAAAAACTACAGACCAGTATCCCTTCTGTCTTTTCTTTCCAAAACACTTGAGTGTGCTGTGTATGACCAACTCTCTTCTTGACCCTTACCAGTAAGGCTTCAAGGCGTCTCACAACTGAGAATGCTCTCCTCTGTCACAGAGGCTCTCTACTCTTCCAAAACTGACTCTATCTCCTCTGTTCTTATCCTCCTAGATCTATCCACTGCCTTCAACACTGAGAACCATCAGATCCTTCTCTCCACCCTCACAGGGCTGGATGTCTCAGGCTACGCACACTCCTGGAATCCATCCTATCTGTCAAGGGTCGCTCCTACAAGGTGGTGTGGAGAGAATCTGTGTCTGCACCACGTACTCTCACTACTGGTGTACCAGAGCTTGGTTCTAGGCCCCCTCCTCTTTTCTCTTTACACCAAGTCACTCGGCTCTGTCATATCCTCACATGGACTCTCCTCAACTACCTTTCTCCTTCCCCCCCTTCTGACACCCAGGTGGCAACACGCATCTCTGCGTGCCTGGAAGATATCTCAGCTTGGATGTTGACCCACCACCTCAAGCTCAAGCTCAACAAGATGGAGCTGCTCTTCCTCCCAGGGAAGGCCTTCCCGCTCCAAGACCTCTCCGTCACGGTTGACAACTTCATGGTGTCCCCCTCCCAGAGTGCAAAGAACCTTGGCGTGACCCTGGTCAACACCTGTCATTGAAATTTACCCCCCCCCCAAAAAAACAGTTTACGTTCATGACTTTTTGCTAATCTTATGTATTTTACACATAGATTCCACGTCACAATATGTTCACAAATTACACTTAAACAACTTTGATTCAATCAGTTTGAGCCCAGTGGGTAGTGATAGTGATGCACAAACTAGGCCTATTTGAAACATTGCCATCTCCTAGCAGCATTTACACGCCAGATTCAGTAGCTTGAAAACTCCCCAAAAGCTAGAAAACCCTATAACATTTTTGACCAAAGTAAAAAATAAAAAATAAATAAAAAAACGGAACATAATTCATGATGGATTATATTTTAGTTAGTTTTGGAATCAAAGATAGTTTCAGTATAGTTTTCGTTTTTTCCAAACGGCTTGTTAATTATTTTATTCAAGTTTACTAAATAGTTTTTTTATGATTCGTTTTTGTTGTCGCTTACTATAATTCAAGAACCATATTTCAAGATCCATATTTTTGTGTTTTTAAGGTAAAGGACACCTGACCTTATATTTAAAGTAGGGCTGTCAAAAATAGCGCGTTAACGACGTTAATTAGTTGTTTGCTGTTAATTACGTCAATTTTTTTAACGCATTTCACGCATGCGCAGTGTGACAAATTATTCAGGTCAGGAAAGTGGTTGGGAGCTAGAGGCGAGATGGAGCAAGGTGAGCAAAGTGGGCCTATTGACGGATTGAAATATAAAAAGAATGATGATGGTACAGTTAACAAGTACAAGGTTATTTGCAAGATTTGTAAGAAGGAGTTTCAATTTCACCGGAGCTGTTCAAGCTTGAAGTACCATGTCAACGCCAAACATGCGTTTGCTGGGCCGTCAGATTCAGCAAGTGGTTTGCGCCAGACCACGCTGAATGTTTGCAGGCAATTAACAAAATCAACCTCAGATAATTTGACCAACACAATAGCAAAATGGATTGCAAAGGATTGTAGACCCATTAGCATTGTAGAAGACTCAGGTTTCCTTGATGTTTTGCAAGTGGCGTCTCAAGACTCATTCTATAAGCCATCGTCAAGAGCCACAGCCAAAGACAAATATTATGGTGTGTAGTATGTTTCAGCTTGATTTAAAACACCATTATTTGGCTGTGTTAATAAACAGACATAATATGAAAATTATGTATCTGTGTCCTGTTATTTATCTTTTGGTATGCATTTCAGAAAAAAAATGGTTAGGATTCAGGTGTAATTGCAAATAGTGATTAATCATGATTAATCCACTGAAAATTCTGATTAATTTGATTAAAAATTTTAATCATTTGACAGCCCTAATTTAAAGCATTTTGGAATCCACATTTTACACTAAATAAGAAGTGATATTTCCTAGGGACAGACCAGGAATGACGAAGCTGGCTGAACTGTGGTGACTAGAACACACTGTAGTCAAAGACAGTACAGTATGAAGATATGCAGAAACTGCTTCTCCAATATAAATCCCTAATCACACTTGTAGGCGATGTCATGGTGATGTTAGCTAGCATAGCTCATGAACAGAAACATGTCATCTGGTCAAATGGTCGTATTGTGCATGTCATGGTTGTCAAATGAAAGGCATTCCTTCGATATAAAGTTGTTTCTGACAAAAATTACAACGTGTCAGTTTGTCACTTTCACGTGGTTGTAGTAATGAGAGGTTGAGCTACTTAAGTTTTGCCTTTAGAATTCTAGAAAATTATCAACTAAGGACACATTTTTTATTTCTCCCATTGACATGCCAAACCCCAAACCGGTCTGTAGAGTCTGCTTCGTGACGCGATCCCGGAAGTATCGCGACGTTGCGGAGCAAGGCGCCACTCAAAGGAGTGATCAGTGTGGTGGCGTTGAGTGTAGAGCACAGAAGGATGGCGGCAGCTTAATTGTGGAGGATGGCTTGTGGTAATGGCTGGAGCGGAATAAGTGGTATTAAACACATGGTTTCTATTTGTTTGATGCCATTCCATTTGCTCCAAATCAGCCATTATGAGCTGTCCTGCCCTCAGCAGCCCATCTAGCAAAATGTTGTTGAAAAGACGACTATGCCGGACGTCCAATCGACGTTTGGTTTTGGTTGAAAGAAAATACGTATTTTTCAGGTCGGTGTTTCAACGACTTGAAAACAACATAATTTCAACGTACTTGCATACACAGACACAGTATCAAAAATGGGTCTATGAACAATTTTATTACCAATCATACATCACTCCAGTATTTACACACAGTATTTATTTACAACATTCAAGTGCTAATGATCTTTATTCCACTGCTGAAGAAGCATGACTCAAATCACCTACTCATATTTCAAACATCCAGTGTGACAAAATATACATTTTTTATTATTCCATGTCTCACCATTAAGTAAATTACTGGCAACACATTAACAAAAGTGTTTCCATTCGGTTTTCATATTTCATATTTACATTGTATGTAACATTTAGTAATCATAATTATTTATGCAACCAACTGAGTAAAATTTTATATTTTGGGTTGGACATTGCATCCTATTGTTACTCTTTTGGAAAACCAATGAACCGACAAACAACCAACTTTTGCAAAACCAATGAACAAATGTGAAAAAGCAACATACACTACCGTTCAAAAGTTTAGGGTCACTTAGAAATGTCCTTGTTTTCGAAAGAAAAGCACATTTTTTGTCCATTAAAATAACATCAAATTGATCAGAAATACAGTGTAGACATTGTTAATGTTGTAAATGGCTATTGTAGCTGGAAATGGCTGATTTTTTTATGGAATATCTACATAGCGTACAAAGGCCCATTATCAGCAACCAGGCAGAAGAGTATGCATAGTGTGATTATAGGTTTGAGGCCAGGGTTTTATGCCATGGAAGCAGATTACATAGTCACAGGCCATAAGTCTCGGAGGTGTAAACATACAAATCAACTGAGAATATTAATTATGTTTTATTTTCTGTTCATTTATAAGTAATTTCAAAGTTTGTATAATGTTGAACAGTATGGAGTTGCTATTCAAAACGGAGGGACTGTTGGATTCTAGCCTCAAATATACTTATTAATGGTACCATACTAGAATGTATTAATTACTTGACATGTATAAGGAATGTGCATTCGGAAAGTATTCAGACCCCTTCACTTTTTCCAAATGTTGTTAAGTTACAGCCTTATTCTAAAATGGATTAAATAAAAATCCTCATCAATCTACACACAATACCCTATAATGACAAAGCGTAAACAGGTTTTTGCAAATGTTTTAACACAAAAAAACAGAAATACCTTATTTACATAAGTATTCAGAACATTTGCTAGGAGACTCGAAATTGAGCTCAGATGCATTCTGTTTCCATTGATCATCCTTGAGATGTTTCTACAATTTGATTGGAGTCCACCTGTGGTATATTCAATTGATTGGACATGATTTGGAAAGGCACATACCTGTCTATATAACATCCCACAGTTGACAGTGCATGTCAGAGCATAAACCAAGCCATGAGGTCGAAGGAATTGTCCGTAGAGCTCCGAGACAGGATTGTGTCGAGGCACAGATCTGGGGAAGGGTACCAACAAATGTCTGCAGCATTGAAGGTCCCCAAGAACACGGTGGCCTCCATCATTCTTAAATGGAAGAAGTTAGGAACCACCAAGACTCCTCCTAGAGCTGGCCGTCCGGCCAAACTGAGCAATCGGGGGAGAAGGGCCTTAGTCAGGGAGGTGGCCAAGAACTTGATGGTCACTCTGACAGAGCTCCAGAGTTCCTCTGTGGAGATGGGAGAACCTTCCAGAAGGACAACCATCTCTGCAGCACTCCACCAATCAGGCCTGTATGGTAGAGTTGCCAGACAGAAGCCACTCATCAGTAAAACGCACATGACAGCTCACTTGGAGTTTGCCAAAAGGCACCTAAAGGACTTGAAACCAAGATTGAACTATTTTGCCTGAATGCCATGCGTCACGTCTGGAGAAAACCAGGCACAGCTCATCACCTGGCCAACACCCTCCCTACGGTGAAGCAAGGTGGTGGCAGCATCATGATGTGGGGATGTTTTTCAGCGGCAGGGACTGGGAGACTAGTCAGGATTGAGGGAAAGATGAACGGAGCAAAGTACAGAAATATTCTTGATGAAAACCTCCTGCAGAGCACTCAGGACCTCAGACTGGGGCGAAGGTTCACCTTCCAACAGGACAAAGACCCTAAGCACACAGCCAAGACAACGCATGAGTGGCTTTGGGACAAGTCTCTAAATGTCCTTGAGTGGCCCAGCCAGAGCCCGGACTTGAACCCAATCTAACATCTCTGGAGAGACCTGAAAAAAGCTGTGGAGCGACGCTCCCCATCCAACCTGACAGAGCTTGACAGGATCTGCAGAGAAGAATGGGAGAAACTACCCAAATACAGGTGTGCCAAGCTTGTAGCGTCATACCCAAGAAGACTCAAGGCTGTAATCGCTGTCAAAGGTGCTTCAACAAAGAACTGAGTAAAGGGTCTGAATACTTATGTAAATATGATATTTACGTTTTATATTTTTAATAAATTTGCTAAAATCGCTATAAACCTGTTTTTGCTTTGTCATTATGGGGTATTGTGTATAGATCGATGAGGGCGGAAAAAACGATTTCATCCATTTTAGAATAAAGCTGTAACGTAACAAAATGTGGAAAAAGTGAAGTGGTCTGAATACTTTCCGAATGCACTGTATATGTTGGGGTCAATGAAGGGTGAATAGGAACTTGGTGTATGGAAAGTTACTGAGAAAGACAAGGGGCAGTGCAGAAAGTTCATATTCTGTTCCATGTTTCTAAGGAGGGAGGCGAAGGCAATAGTTTGTCTCTGATAAGGCAGGCCAGCTGCGGAACAAGGGAAGAGCGAGGAATTCGGCTTGAGGTCAAGTCAACAGATGAAGTGAGAAGAAACCTCTGGGAGGGGGGCCAGAGGGGCCCAACACAACGACCCTCCTACTACAGTCCTATCTCACACACATACACTTCCACGCCCACAAAGGTTCTAGCATCAGGCAGGGCTATGACCACACCAGTGAGAGGAACCAATTAAGTTCCTGCCTAGCAACAGAGATGTATTGGCTGTCTAGATGTGTAAGGAGTTGACCCCGCCTAGTAGGAAGTTATATGTGCTTGTATAATCATGCTTTGTCTTTGCAGCTGTATGACCCAGTGGGTGAATAAACTTGGTTTGAGCTTTTTTTAGTCATCCGTTTGAGTTTTTACTCTGTTTGTTCAGAAACTAACACCTCAAAACACGTCCTCAAAACAGCTATCACGGAAGATTTTTCAATTCCAACAATGATAGATTGAATAAAAGCATAGTACAGAATGAATGACTGACTGCCCAGTTCACCATCAGTTCACCATCAGTTCACCATCAGTTCACCATCAGTTCACTATCAGTTCACCATCAGTTCACCATCAGTTCAGCATCAGTTCAGCATCAGTTCACCATCAGTTCACCATCAGTTCACCATCAGTTCACCATCAGTTCACCGTCTCACCTCATACTTGTATTGGAGCAGAAGCAGTTTATGGGTGATGTCAAACTGGGCCTTTTTGTTCTTGAACACCAGGTTCCCCATGATCCTGGACCTCTGACAGGCCTACAGGAAAAATAACACTTACATTACGAGAGAAAGAAATGGGACAAAGACGCAGACAGTTTGACACCTTTTTATAACCTCTAGCCATCTCCCCTTCCCTTCCCTGTTGACAGCCTGCACCAACCCAGTGAGCACTCTCCAGCCAGCACTCCGGGATGTTCTCCAGCAGCTTCCAGCACACCCTCTGCCACACTATGTCTGAGATCATGCAGGAGGAGAAGCGAGGAGCCAGCACCTCAAACACTAACCCTGCAGAAAGAGTGAATCAATTATGTAACTCTTCTGATGAATGGAAAAGTATTGCAGTTGACAATCATCAATGCAGGAGGAACACATGTTGAATGTAGCCTTGCTTACCATTGTGTCCCTGAACACAAGCATTCCCCCGTGCATGGGCCACAAAAATCAGGAAGCAGTCTTTTCCATCTGGTAACAACACAGTGTATTGACAGTGAGTGACACATAATAACATACATGTTCGATGTAGACAGTGAAAGTGAAAACAGCCATAAATAGGCCCTTAATCAGAATGTACTATACTGCATTAAATAATTACTATCTTCCTCATGGACATACAAACCTCTGAGCCTGACAGGTTCTCGCCAGTGCAGTCTAAGGAAGTTTATAAAAGCCAATTAAATGCTTAGTCCCCCCTCCCCATAATCAAACAAGTATAATGGCAAAGTTAAGAGCTTGTCAGTGAAATATAACCATATTGAATCGTTTTCCCCAGTATAAACATGTATCATTCTTGTATCGTATCTGCATATGTATCGGATTGTCCTGAAAGGGAAAAATACCCCCTAGTGGATATATAGCGTTTTGGAAGGGAAATTATTGTAATTTATTTTATGTTTTAACATCAGCTATGCAAAAACCCAACTATTACATGACATACCTTGTGTAACAGCCCACAAACACCACGCTGATCTGTGAAAAAAAGCAAAAATGAGCCTTGGCATGGCAACATATTGTAAAAACTGTTCTGTTGATATTATCCTACCATGACAGTTAACAGTTATGCCACTGGTATGACAATAATATCACTAGCTAACTATTACAGTTGTCACTCAGCAATAAAGTGAAGTGCATCACAGCCTGTTATGTGCATCACAGCTATTACTAGCCTGTTCAACCTCTCTTTCGTAAAGTCTGAGATCCCCAGAGATTGGAAAGCTGCCGCGGTCATCCCCCTCTTCAAAGAGGGTGACACTCTAGATCCAAACTGTTACAGACCCATATCCATCCTGCCCTGCCTTTCAAAAGTTTTTGAAAGCCAAGTCAACAAACAGATCAACGACCATTTCGAATCCCACCGTACCTTCTCCGCTATGCAATCCGGTTTCCGAGCTGGTCATGGGTGCACTTCAGCCACGCTCAAGGTCCTAAACGATATTATAACCGCGATCGATAATAGACAGTACTGTGCAGCCGTTTTCATTGACCTGGCCAAGGCTTTCGACTCTGTCAACCACCGCATTCTTATTGGCAGACTAAATAGCCTTGGTTTCTCAAATGACTGCCTCGCCTGGTTCACCAACTACTTCTCAGATAGAGTTCAATGTGTCAAATCGGAGGGCCTGTTGTCTGGACCTATGGCAGTCTCTATGGGGGTGCCACAGGGTTCAATTCTTGGGCCGACTCTTTTCTCTGTGTATATCAATGACGTCGCTCTTGCTGCTGGTGACTCTCAGATCCACCTCTACGCAGACGACACCATTTTGTATACATCTGACCCTTCATTGGACACTGTGTTAACAAACCTCCAAACGAGCTTCAATGCCATACAACACTCCTTCAGTAGCCTCCAACTGCTCTTAAACACTAGTAAAACTAAATGCATGCTCTTCAACCGAACGCTGCTTGCACCCGCCCACCCGACTAGAATCACTACTCTCGACGGGTCTGACCTAGAGTATGTGGACAACTACAAATATCTAGGTGTCTGGTTAGACTGTAAACTCTCCTTCCAGACTCACATTAAGAATCTCCAATCCAAAGCTAAATCTAGAATCGGTTTCCTATTTCGCAACAAAGCCTCCTTCACTCATGCTGCCAAACATGCCCTCGTAAAACTGACTATCCTACCGATCCTTGACTTCGGCGATGTCATTTACAAAATAGCCTCCAACACTCTACTCAGCAAATTGGATGTAGTCTATCACAGTGCCATCCGTTTTGTCTCCAAAGCCCCATATAATACCCACCACTGTGACCTGTACGCTCTTGTTGGCTGGTCCTCACTACATATTCGTCGCCAAACCCACTGGCTCCAGGCCATCTATAAATCACTGCTAGGCAAATCCCCGCCTTATCTTAGCTCATTGGTCACCATAGCAACGCCCACCCGTAGTCTGCGCTCCAGCAGGTATATCTCACTGGTCATCCCCAAAGCCAACACCTCCTTTGGCCGCAATTCCTTCCAGTTCTCTGCTGCCAATGACTGGAACAAATTGCAAAAATCTCTGAAGCTGGAGACACTTATCTCCCTCACTAACTTTAAGCATCAGTTGTCAGAGCACCTTACCGATCACTGCACCTGTACACAGCCCATCTGAAATTAGCCCGCCCAACTACCTCATCCCTATATTGTTATTTATTTTTGCTCATTTGTACCCCAGTATCTCTATTTGCACATCATCTCTTGCACATCTATCATTCCAGTGTTAATACTAATTGTAATTATTTTGCACTATAGCCTATTTATTGCCTTACCTCCATAACTTGCTACATTTGCACACACTGTATATATATGTATTTCTGTTGTATTTTTGACTTTGTTTTGTTTTACCCCATATGTAACTCTGTGTTGTTGTTTTTATCGCACTGCTTTGCTTTATCTTGGCCAGGTCGCAGTTGTAAATGAGAACTTGTTCTCAACTGGTTTACCTGGTTAAATAAAGGTGAAATAAAATAAAATAAAAAAATAAAAAAATCACAGCCTAACAAATGCACATCTCACTCATTGTTTAACTGCATTTGTCAGCGAGAGTGCGCACAGACACATGCACACACAGAGGGCGTGAAAGTTTAAACAAAATGTGGACCTGATTCATGATTTTGCACGATTAAAACAGGTTTGACTAACAAACTAATACAAATGGTGCAGTATTCAAATGTATCACGGCAGAAAAGTGCGTGCTGGCACATCAACAGTAGGTACATTTTGCCAACCTCATTCCCCTAGCGCCATATTAAGCTCCTCTTACAAGTTAGCTTGCTAACTACTGTATGATCATTGGATAACTACAGCAAGCTAGTTAGCAAACCAGCTAGTTATGCTTTCCTGTCTTGTTTACTAGCTAGGTAACTTAGCATCTGACTGCAGGTAGCTAACTTTACCCTGAGTAACTAACGTTAACGTTAGCTGCTAGAGATTTTTTGTTATGTTAGCTAGCTAGCTACATAACTAACGTTAGTTAGTTAGTTACACGTGCACACACCAATGACTAGCTAATCACCAGCAGTAGCTAGCTAATGATGTAGCTACATTTGGCCAAATCATTGTCCTCATCTCCCCTTCTTAGTGGCTTATTAATGCCCCTCTCTCACAAACTCTGATAGCTAGTTACTGTAGATAGCTAGTTAACCCATACAGCAAGTTAGATAGTTAGCAAATCAGTTAAGTTAGCTATGCTTTCCCGCCTTGTACCTAGCCAAAGCAAGGTAGTTAGCCTGCTAGAGAAAATAATAGTTTGCAACCTATACAGATTACAGAATGTTTAGAAAAGTATTCTTACAAAACATGTGTACTTACAGTTCCCACTCTCGCTTGTCCTCAACCTTTTGAAAGTCGGCACTGTGCTGTGTGGTCGCTAGAGGAGCAAATGGCCTGAATGGCTTGCTCAGTCTTTTGTCCCACTAGCACTTGCGCAGTAACGTTAGGGCGTTCATAAATTCCCTCCAGTGCCGAGTATGTGAGCGGAGCGGAGCTGAAGCGGAACTAGGAGCGGAGCGGAGCTGCAGCAGAGCTAGGAGCGGAGCGTGCCCAATTTGACTGGAGTGTGGAGCGAGATTCCCAAAGGCTGGAGCATCGGCCTTCTCGCCCACTCCAGTTTCATTACAGTAGCGCTCACTTCGGGAGCTCAGGGCATGCCCACCCCAGCATGCATTTGTAGTCTACTTGTGTGCTGCTAATAGCCCCTTGCTTTAGCTACTGTCATGGAGTTCATTAAATATTTTCATAAAGAAAATGATAAAACACAGAGGTGCTAAATCAAGGTGACTTACAAAGATGAGGACCAAGAGCAAGAGAGGGAGTGTGGTGATGTAGTGTCCACTGTTATGTGTAAGGCTTGGATGCCACCTGCTGGTATAGACCGGATGCCATTGTTCTACGTGCGGGACATGGCAGTTGTTACACGCTGGCTACATGAAACATCCACAACTAAAGAATCCTTGTGGAATTGGAAAATACACTTATCCCAAATAAGATGGTATGATGGTGTACTTACTACGTGCACATGCTAAAAGAAAGGAATGAGGTGGGTAGATAACTAAGTGTGTCATCGTAGCAAAGTGTTTCGTTCATTTTTGTTCTATTATCTATACAATAGGCCATAATTGATTTTGGCCAAATAGGCCTGGCATATTCCCACGTTCAAGAAACCTTCAGTTTTGATTGGGTTATTTTGCCTAAAAACCTTTAGGCCTACCTATAGAAAAAAACAAAAAACTCTGCATCTCTGCCCAGCCTGGCCAAAAGGGCGTTTAGCATCCCCAGTGGCTCTGCAAGTGTGGAGAGGATATTCTCCGCTGCTGGCCGGCTCTCCAGGCACCATCGAATGAGCCTGAAGCCACAGACTGGCCAAACTAGTGTTTCTAAAAATGAATTCTAAAAATGAATTAAAAGGCACTAATAAGTCATTTTCATTTAATTTGTATTTAAGTAAATCACAGCCTATATGCGCAATTTATAGACTATAATGATTTAATACAACGAAATGTTGATTAAATGCTGCACACTTTATGTCGCTACCGGCTATTGTGTCGCACTCGCAAATGTTTCACAATGTATTTCTATGTAGGCTATAGCCTTGAAATAATTGAAATAATATAGCCTAAATAATTAATTTTCGTTCCTTAGGCTCCCTGTCTGGCTCCTGACCTATTTAGAGTGTTTATATGCTGTTTAATATGACATGTATCCTATTTGAAATGCTGTTCGCTTCTTACATTCACCTTTTCATGTTTATTCAAATACTTTTAATTAAAATCCAAATGGTTTGGTTTCAAAACTTTAAAACCAATTGGTAGGTCCAGGTAGTCACAAAATTGTGATTTTAATGAATGGAGCAAATTTGGAGCGGGAGTTTTTTTTTTCCTGTGAGTGTGGAGCAGTTTTTAGGGGAGTGGTAGGAAAGGACATGGAGCACCGGAGCGGTGCGTGATGAGCGGGATTTCCAACCGCTCAACTCTGCTCACATACAGTGCCTTGCAAAAGTATTCATCCCCCTTGCCGTTTTTCCTATTTTGCTGCATTACAACCTGTAATTTAAATTTATTTATATTGGGATTTCATGTAATGGACATACACAAAATAGTCCAAATTGGTGAAGTGAAATGAAAAAAATTACTTGTTTCAAAAAATTTGAAAAAATTAATAACAGAAAAGCAGTGCATGCATATGTATTCACCCCCTTTGCTATGAAGCCCCTAAATAAGATCTGGTGCAACCAATTACCTTCAGAAGTCACATAATTAGTTAAATAAAGTTAACCTGTGTGCAATCTAAGTGTCACACGATCTGTCACATGATCTCAGTATATATACAGTTGAAGTCGGAAGTTTACATACACCTTAGCCAAATACATTTAAACTCAGTTTTTCACAATTCCTGACATTTAATCCGAGTACAAATTCCCTGTCTTAGGTCAGTTAGGATCACCACTTTATTTTAAGAATGTGAAATGTCAGAATAATAGTAGAGAGAATGATTTATTTCAGCTTTTATTTCTTTCATCACATTCCCAGTGGGTCAGAAGTTTACAAACACTCAAATAGCATTTGGTATCATTGCCTTTACATTGTTTAACTTGGGTCAAACGTTTCGGGTAGCCTTCCACAAGTTTCCCACAATAAGTTGGGTGAATTTTGGCCCATTCCTCCTGACAGAGCTGGTGTAACTGACTCAGGTTTGTAGGCCTCCTTGCTCGCACACGCCTTTTCAGTTCTGCCCACACATTTTCTATAGGATTGAGGTCAGGGCTTCGTGATGGCCACTCCAATACCTTGACTTTGGAAGTATGCTTGGGGTCATTGTCCATTTGGAAGACCCATTTGCGACCAAGCTTTAGCTTCCTGACTGATGTCTTGAGATGTCGCTTCAATATATCCAAATAATTTTCCTTCCTCAAATGCCATCTATTTTGTGAAGTGCACCAGTCCCTCCTGCAGCAAAGCACCCCCACAGCATGATGCTGCCACCCCCGTGCTTCACGGTTGGGATGGTGTTCTTCGGCTTGCAAGCGGACCCCTTTTTCCTCCAAACATAACGATGGTCATTATGGCCAAACAGTTCTATTTTTGTTTCATCAGACCAGAGGACATTTCTCCAAAAAGTACGATGTTTGCAACTGCAACCATAGTCTGGCTTTTTTATTGCGGTTTTGGAGCAATGGCTTCTTCCTTGCTGAGCGGCCTTTCAGGTTATGTCGATATAGGACTCGTTTTACTGTGGATACTTTTGTACCTGTTTCCTCCAGAATCTTCACAAGGTCATTTGCTGTTGTTCTGGGATTGATTTGCACTATTTGCACCTAAGTATGTTAATTTCTAGGAGACAGAACGCGTCTCCATACTGAGCGGTATGACGGCTGCGTGGTCCCATGGTGTTTATACTTGCGTACTATTGTTTGTACAGATGAACGTGGTACCTTCAGGTGTTTGGAAATTGCTCCCAAGGATGAACCAGACTTGTGGAGGTCTACAATTTTCTTTTTGAGGTCTTGGCTGATTTCTTTTGATTTTCCCATGATGTCAAGCAAAGAGGCACTGAGTTTGACGATAGGCCTTGAAATACATCCACAAGTAAACCTCCAATTGACTCAAATGATGTCAATTAGCCTACCAGAAGCTTCTAAAGCCATGACATCATTTTCTGGAATTTTCCCAGCTGTTTAAAGGCACAGTCTACTTAGTGTATGTAAACTTCTGACCCACTGGAATTGTGATACAGTGAATTATAAGTGAAATAATCTGTCTGTAAACAATTGTTGGAAAAATTACGTGTGTCATGCACAAAGTAGATGTCCTAACTGACTTGCCAAAACTATAGTTTGTTAAAAAGAAATGTGTGGAGTGGTTGAAAAACGAGTTTTAATGACTCCAATCTAAGTGTATGTAAACTTCCGACTTCAACTGTATACACCTGTTCTGAAAGGCCCCAGAGTCTGCAACACCACTAAGCAAGAGGGACCACCAAGCAAGCGGCACCATGAAGACCAAGGAGCTCTCCAAACAGGTCAGGGAAAAAGTTGTGGAGAAGTTCAGATCAGGATTGGGTTATAAAAAACTATCAGAAACTTTGAACATCCCACGGAGCACCATTAAATCCATTATTAAAAATAAAATAAAAAATAAAAAAATTGAAAGAATATGGCACCACAACAAACCTGCCAAGAGAGGGCCGCTCACCAAAAATGACAGACCAGGCAAGGAGGGCATTAATCAGAGAGGCAACAAAGAGACCAAAGATAACCCTGAAGGAGCTGCAAAGCTCCACAGCTGAGATTGGAGTATCTGTCCATAGGACCACTTTAAGCCGTACAGTCCACAGAGCTGGGCTTTACGATAGAGTGGCCAGAAAAAAGCCATTGCTTAAAGAACAGAATAAGCAAACACGTTTGGTGTTCGCCAAAAGGCATGTGGGAGACTCCCCAAACATATGGAAGAAGGTACTCTGGTCAAATGAGACTAAAATTGAGCTTTTTGGCCATCAAGGAAAGCACTATGTCTGGCGCAAACCCAGCACCTCTCATCACCCCGAGAACACCATCCCAAGTGATGCTAGTGAAGATATGGTAGTAGACGCACCACAGCCTGTAGTAAATGTTTGCTGCTAGTCAACAGTGTGTTAAAAAGGTATATTTTATTATAAACTGTATGGCACAAGTCTTAAAGAAGTATAAGAAACTGGACATCATTGTGGCTGCAGCAGAAAAGTTTTTGAGACTGAAGGATATTACATCTGAAGACTTGCAAGGAGTACTGGCGCCGGAAGACCCGCCCTCCCAGGTTCCCCTTGAGCCTGTGTAGGGATCAGATATTTTTGTATATTTTTTTGTACATAAAAGTTGTTTGATTTAGTTTAGTTTATTTTGATTTATTTGGGTAGTATAGTCCTTTTTTGTGGGTATTTTGTTCCATTTTGGGGAATCCAGTTTCCATCCCGCGCAGTAGGTGGTTGGCAATTCACATTAAATTGTGCCATCGCCAATATACCATAGAAGAAGAGTGTGCTCTGGGCCGTTCGTAAATTGCAACCAGTCTCTCATTAACTATGTACATATAGTACATAATTCATGAGCGACTGGGTTGTAAATTCAGAGCGTTGTCAGATTGTCCATTCGTAAATAGGTGCAAGGTTAGATGGTGGTGCAATTAAAACATTTCCCCCTCCCCTTTTGCCATTTTTTGTCACCAAAATGTGCAATCTGCACTCCGACCTGCGAAAGGCAGCAATATGCAATACAGCGTCTAGTCTGCCGGAAATTCACACAAAGAAGAAGTAGAAGCAGGCAAGCCGACTACGCTGCCCTCAGTTATGGTGCTTTCACGACAACTGGGAAGTCGGGAAAAAACGAGGTCAAATCATGACGTCAGTGATATTCATGTCGGAAAGACGGAGCTCTAGAAATTGGCCCGATTTCCGGCTTGGAATTCCGAGTTGGATGACCGTTCAAAATATTTTTCCCAGTCGGAGCTCGTTTTTTCCCGACTTCCCAGTTGTCTTGAACGCACGCACTGAAGTCGGAGATTTTCGACTTCCCAGTTGTTCTGAACTCGACATTATGAAGCCAGTAAGCAACGTTAGTGAGAGGGTAGGGCAGGGTTCTCCATCAAACTAGCAAGCTTGGGAGATGGACAATGTTACACGCTTTTAAAACTAATCGAATAAAAGCTGTACTTTATTGAAATAGCACGAATGGTGCAGAGCGCTGCAGAAGGTAGCTGGTTAGCCTAAACACGTTTACTGGATAGACCAGCCAGGACAACCTTTCGACATTTAGCTACCTAGACAATTTATCCTGCAATCTAGGAAGGTAATTTATTTTATCAATACAATTTATCTTAATGAAACCGGGTCCCAAGCTTCCAGAAAACTGGTGTGTTTGCGCATTACTGCCGTGGAGCTCAGACTGCAGCCACGCAGACTAACCCCAGGCAGTTGAAGTTGAAGGTAAGCCAGCACCGGCAGCAGTCACTTCACGTCACTCCATTGTCACTTAGCTAACGTTAACTAGCCTGCTAGCTAGCATGTAGCTAACCAGGGAGCAGGCTTCACAATCAATGCTAGGCTGGACAATAGAACGAGTCAAATTTCACCCAAGCTGAACAACGGCCAAAGAATGTTGGTTGAGCTGGAACACTAGCACGAGGCAATAGCAAATAAATTGAAACGAACCTTCGCTGAGCCTCTTCTGACTGGAGTGGAGTGATGCCTAGAATTCAATTTCCCCTAAATGCTAAATGGCACCAAAAAATGTATCCAAAAAAAATATTATTTTTTATTTTATCACTACAATCTGTTCTTAGGACGAAACTGAAAAAGAACAACTCGTGTAGAAAGTAAACATCCGCACCTCGATGATGTATACTGTGCTTAACGTTACATCTGCGTAATGAGGCAGTAGGGGAAAAAATGTAAACTTCTGACAATTTCTGGTCTAGTGATCGATGACTACAGAGCTCGCTGCCCAGACTTATATAATTACAAAGAGGAGATTCTCCTGATTTAAAATGGTGTCCGACTTAAAAAAATCAAAATATACACATTGTGAGATATTTGGCGAAATAAACCGGCATGTGTATCCATAGGAAAACAATGGGCGGAGCTCAGGGTTCCAATGGCAAAAAGTATTTTGGGGCTAGCATTTGATGACAACCGAGATTGCTGCCCAGATTTACATCATTACTAAAAGGAGATTCTCCTGATTAAAATGGTGTCCGACTTGAAAAAAATCAAAATATACACATTGTGAGATATTTGGCGAAATAGACAGTCATACCCCTATTTCCCCTATAAACTTCACTTTTCATTATTCACAGGTCTAATTCACTGATAGCATAGCATGGCATGGCAGGCAGCAAACTTCTGAAAATGAACTGCTCAGCAAAGCAAAGGCTCTTAAGATCATGAGCTGAGTTGAACTGTCATTCTCTATCAGAACCATAAATACAAGCTTGTTTTACTCCAATGTTTGTAAAAAAACAACAACACTCTAAAGCCTCAAAACATGGTTAAAGCTCATTTTTATACCATGGATGATCAGTCCTTGCATCCATAACCCTGTCTATACATTTTTGTGGTTACATTTCTACAGCCCCATCCCAGCTTTTTACCAAAACAGTGTCGGGAGCCCACTTTGTTATTGTTTCAAACTGCTGATTGCCGCTTTAAGGGGGAGTTACTTTGGCAGATAAAGTTACCCATCTTAAGAAAGTTTTTAAGGATTACTATACACTTAAATCGGTGACCTTGGCTATAGAAAGTTGTTGATGGTATGATCAACACATTGTTTATGGTACTGCTAAATATTTCCAATAGATGGCAGCATAAGACCGTGAATGACATTTCTGAAGATGAGTCTTCCCTGGGTACACCCCCCCCCCCCCCCCCCCCCCAGCCTTCCTTTCTGTCCCTTTCCAAACTGTTGACGCAAGAGGAAGGACTGATACATAATTTTAACAGATTATTGTGAATTACTATAATGATGATTCATATTTATTATTACCTGTTTTTATGCTCATGTTTTGAAGTTATACTTGATTACTATTTCAATAACGATTATCAATAATCCTGAAAATGAATTCAGTCACCTCTGGTCAAGAAAACTGTATTTTCCTAGTACATTCATTGTCAAATTCATCAACTAGCATCCAGCTGCTCTCTCGCACAAGTAGCCAACTCAACAAGCCCCGCCAAAAGCTTGTGCCGGTAGTGGCAACTCTGCCTTGAAGTAAAACATTTAATATTTATTTTACCCCCTTTTTCTTCCAATTTCGATCTTGTCTCATCGCTGCAACTCCCCAACAAGCTCAGTAGATGCAAAGGTTGAATCATGTGTCCTCCGAAACATGACCCGCCAAACCGTGCTCCTTAACACCCGCCCGCTTAACCCGGAAGCCAGCTGCACCAATGTGTCGGCTGAAACAACGTTCAACTGACAACCGAAGTCAGCCTGCAGGTGCCCGGCCTGCCACAAGGAGTCACTAGAGCACGACGAGCCAAGTAAAGCCCCCCGGCCAAACCCTCCCCTAACCCGGACGACGTTGGGCCAATTGTGCGCCGCCCTATGAAACTCCTGATCATGGCCAGTTGTGACACAGCCTGGGATAGAACCCGGGTCTGTAGTGACGCCTTAGACCGCTGCGCCACTCGGGAGGCCCCTGAAGTAAATGTAATAACCACGAGGGTTGCATGATGTAATTTATTGGCGGGCTGTGGAAGATCCACTCTTTTGTCTTTTCTATTCCGAGGCTGTTTACTCTCACTGTCATATGAGATATTATTGTAGCTCAGTTGGTAGAGCATGGCGCTTGCAACGCATTTGTGGGTTCGTTTCCCACGGGGGGCCAGTATGAAAATGTATGCACTCACTAACTGTAAGTCGCTCTGGATAAGAGCGTCTGCTAAATGACTAAAATGTAAGATGATTTTATAATACATGTATACTAGGGTTGAGGTTAGTGATTATTTGGTCGGGGATCAATACCTGCTATAGTTACTATTTTTTGCTCTCCCAAAAGAAACACAGGCCAGCTAACTGTAAAGTAATGAGTGACCATTTTAGAAAATCAGGGGACATATAGTCTTTGGTTGCATGCTATTTTATGTTGATCATATTGCTGCTAGTAGCCTGTAACATTTTACATTTTAGTCATTTAGCAGACGCTCTATCCAGAGCGACTTACAGTTAGTGAGTGCATACATTTTTCATACTGGCCCCCCGTGGGAAATGAACCCACAACCCTGGCGTTGCTAGCGCCATGCTCTCAACTGAGCTACAGGGGACCACGAAGCATATAACTGATGCCTCGTGGTCTTATGCTGCCATCTATTGGAAATATTTTGCAATTTAAAGTTTTTAATTCACGAAGACGTTGGTGAGGCAGCTGTGAAAAAAAGTGTATTTTTCTTATTAATTCCTGAGGTCAGTCTCAAACCTGCCCCACCTATCCCACGCCAATTGCTGGGCCTTCACATAGAGGTTACCAGGTCACACCCAGTTCAAACCACATTTGAAAAATGAAACAAAATGTGTCTTGTTTATAAAGTGTTCTGTCTTGCAATAATAAATATCATAAAATACTGTAACTAATAAAAAATTAAAAAACAGCAAAATGCTATTTAGTACTATAATGGTATTTACTGACATAATATTATTACTAAAATAGTTTCTAAAAGTGTTCTAGGCCACCCTACCCTAGAATTAAGGTTAGGGGTAAGGGTTAAGGCTAAAGTAGGTTATATCTAGGGTTAAGGCAAGGAAGAGTCTTGGTCGTTCCAAACTTCTTCCATTTAAGAATGATGGAGGCCACTGTGTTCTTGGGGACCTTCAATGCTGCAGAAATGTTTTGGTACCCTTCACCAGGTCTGTGCCTCGACACAATCCTGTCTCGGAGCTCTAGGGACAATTCCTTCGACTTGGCTTGGTTTCAGTCCTGACATGCACTGTCAACTGTGGGACCTTTTATAAGACATGTGTGTGCCTTTCCAAATCCTGTCCAATCAATTGAATTTTCCACAGGTGGACTCCAATGAAGTTGTAGAAACATCTCAAGGATGATCAATGGAAACAGGATGCACATGAGCTCAATTTCGAGTCTCATAGCAAAGGGTCTGAATACTTATGTAGTAAATAAGGTATTTCAGTTTTGTATTTTGAATACATTTGCAACAATATCTAAACCTGTTTTTGCTTTGTCATTATGGGTTATTGTGTGTAGATTGCTGAGGATTTTTATTTATTTAATCAATTTTAGAATAAGGCTGTAACGTAACAAAATGTGGAAAAAGTTAAGGGGTTTGAAACTTTCCGAAGGCACTGTACGTAGGGGCGGGTTTAGTTCATTGCATCCACAATGGAGCCCAGTTTCATATTACAGTAGGTCCCAGCTGCTTGCCGTATTTTTTAAGTAATCGCAAAAAAACAGGCCTTATTTTAGGGCATTTTTCACCCTGCCAGTTCCTATAAGTTCTATTAAGCACCGTGGCACCAACTCGCCTTCCAAACATTATATTCCCAGCCCATTGTTTTGCGTCACAATGCCAGCTTCGCTATTGTTAGCGATGACATTTATCCGCGAAGGCTTACCTTGGGTTACTTAATATTAACAAGGTTACGGCTATTTGGTGAAGCGATATCATTGTACGCCTGGATACATGTTGTATTACAGACTACAAAGGGGAGCACAGCCGCGAGCTGCCCAGTGACACAAGACTTCCAGACGAGCTAAACCACTTCTATGCTCGCTTCGAGGCAAGCAACACTGAAGCATGCATGAGAGCACCAGCTGTTCCGGATGACTATGTGATCACGCTCTCCGTAGCCGATGTGAGTAAGACTTTTAAGCAGGTCAACATTCACAAGGCCGCAGGGCCAGACGGATTACCAGGACGTGTACTCTGAGCATGTGCTGACCAACTGGCAAGTGTCTTCACTGACATTTTCAACATGTCCCTGACTGAGTCTGTAATACCAACATGTTTCAAGCAGACCACCATAGTCCCCGTGCCCAAGGACTCTAAGATAACCTGCCTAAATGACTACCGACCCGTAGCACTGACGTCTGTAGCCATGAAGTGCTTCGAAAGGCTGGTCATGGCTCACATCAACAGCATTATCCCAGAAACCCTAGACCCACTCCAATTTGCATACCGCCCCAACAGATCCACAGATGATGCAATCTCTATTGCACTCCACACTGCCCTTTCCCACCTGGACAAGAGGAACACCTACGTGAGAACGCTATTCATTGACTACAGCTCAGCATTCAACACCATAGTGCCCTCAAAGCTCATCACTAAGCTAAGGATCCTGGGACTAAACACCTCCCTCTGCAACTGGATCCTGGACTTCCTGACAGGCCGCCCCCAAGTGGTAAGGGTAGGTAACAACACATCTGCCACACTGATCCTCAACACGGGGGCCCCTCAGGGGTGCGTGCTCATCCCCTCCTGTACTCCCTGTTCACCCATGACTGCATGGCCAGGCATGACTCCAACACCATCATTAAGTTTGCCGACGACACAACAGTGGTAGGCCTGATCACCGACAACGATGAGACAGCCTATAGGGAGGAGGTCAGAGACCTGGCCGTGTGGTGCCAGGACAACAACCTCTCCCTCAACGTGACCAAGACAAAGGAGATGATTGTGGACTACAGGAAAAAAAAGAGGACTGAGCACGCCCCCATTCTCATCGACGGGGCTGTAGTGGAACAGGTTGAGAGCTTCAAGTTCCTTGGTGTCCACATCACCAACAAACTATCATGGTCCAAACACACCAAGACAGTCGTGAAGAGGGCACGACAAAGCCTATTCCCCCTCAGGAGACTGAAAAGATTTGGCATGGGTCCTCAGATTCTCAAAAAATTCTACAGCTGCACCATCGAGAGCATCCTGACTGGTTGCATCACCGCCTGGTATGGCAACTGCTTGGCCTCCGACCGCAAGGCACTACAGAGGGTAGTGCGTACGGCCCAGTACATCACTGGGGCCAAGCTTCCTGCCATCCATGACCTCTATACCAGGCGGTGTCAGAGGAAAGCCCTCAAAATTGTCAAAGACTCCAGCCACCCTAGTCATAGACTGTTCTCTCTCCTACCGCACGGCAAGCGGTACCGGAGTGCCAAGTCTAGGTCCAAAAGACTTCTCAACACCTTCTACCCCCAAGCTATAAGACTCCTGAACAGCTAATCATGGCTATCCGGACTATTTGCACTGCCCCCCCCCACCCCATCCTTTTACGCTGCTGCTACTCTGTTAATTATTTATGCATAGTCACTTTAACTCTGCCCACATGTACATATTACTTCAACTACCTCAACTAGCCGGTGCCCCCGCACATTGACTCTGCACCGGTACCCCCCTGTATATATAGCCTCCCTACTGTTATGTCTTTTTTTCTCAACACTTTTGTTGTTGTTTTATTTTTACTTTTTTGTTAAAAATAAATGCACTGTTGGTTAAGGGCTATAAGTAAGCATTTCACTGTAATGTCTGCACCTGTTGTATTCGGCGCATGTGGCCAATACAGTTTGATTTGATTTGATTTGGTGATCCACCGTGCCAGAGATGGCTGGCGCCTACCAATGAATTGTTTTTCTGGTCATGGTTTACCATATTTTTTTCAGAAAAGGTGTAACACCTAAACAAAATGCATGTCCCTGTCCTATTTTTAAAGAAGTTGCACATTTAAACCGCCAGAATAAATTTTTTAATGAAGAAATACAAAATGTTGATGACTTTTGTTGTTTCCAAATGGCTGCTGGGTAATTTGATGTGTCGAAATCTGTTATTTTAGTAATACTATTACGATAGTAAATGCCATTTATAGTGAGAAATAGCATTTGTTATTTAAAAAAAATGAAAACCTATAAGTATTTGCTGTTTAAAAAAAAAAAAAAATTAGTTATTTTATGGTATTTATTATTGCAAGGCGTGGGGGCAGGTTTGAGACTGATCTCTGGAATTAAGAAGAAAAATACACTTTATTTCTCAGCTGCCTCTACAATGTCTTTATGGTCTGCTGTGAATTAATAAATGTAATAGCTAGATATATCCAATAGATGACAGCATAAGACCACGAAGCATCAGTTATAGCCATTTTCAAAAAATGGTTACATTACTTTACAGTTATACAGTGCACTCGGAAAGTATGCAGACCCCTTCCCTTTTTCCACATTACAGCCTTATTCTGAAATTGACTCAATTAATTTATTTCCTCATCAATCTACACACAATACCCCATAATGACAAAGCAAAAAACAAGTTTTTAGAAATGTTTGCAAATGTATTAAAAATTAAAAACAGATACCTTATTTACATAAGTATTCAGACCCTTTGCTATGAGACTTGATATTGAGCTCAGGTGCATCCTGTTTCCATTGATCATCCTTTGATGTTTCTACAACTTGATTGGAGTCCACCTGTGTTAATTCAATTGATTGGACATGATTTGAAAAGGCACACACCTGTCTATAAAAGGTCCCACAGTTGACAGTGCATGTCAGAGCAAAAACCAAGCCATGAGGTCGAAGGAATTGTCCATAGAGCTCCGAGACAGGATTGTGTCGAGGCACAGATCTGGGGAATTGTACCAAAAACATTCTGCAGCATTGAAGGTCCCCAAAAACACAGTGGCCTCTGGCTAAACTGAGCAATCGGGGGAGAAGGGCCTTGGTCAGGGAGGTGACAAAGAACCCAATGTGGTAGAGTGGCCAGACGGAAGCCACTCCTCAGTAAAAGGCACATGACAGCCCACTTGGAGTTTGCCAAAAGGCACCTAAAGGACTCTGACCATGAGAAACAAGATTCTCTGGTCTGATGAAACCAAGATTGAACTCTTTGGCCTGAATGCCAAGTGTCACGTCTGGAGGAAACCAGGCACAATCCCTACGGTGAAGCATGGTGGTGGCAGCATGATGCTGTGAGGATGTTTTTTAGTGGCAGGGACTGGGAGACTAGTCAGGATCAAGAGAAAGATGAACGGAGCAAAGTACAGAGGGATCCTTGATGAAAACCTGCTCCAGAGCGCTCAGGACCTCCGACTGGTTCACCTTCCAACAGGACATCGACCCTAAGGACACAGCCAAGACAACGCAGGAGTGGCTTCGGGACAAGTCTCTGCATGTCCTTGAGTGGCCCAGCCATAGCCCGGACTTGAACACGAACGAACATCTCTGGAGAGACCTGAAAATAGCTGTGCAGCGACGCTCCCCATCCAACCTCACAGAGCTTGAGAGGATCTGCAGAGAAGAATGGGAGAAACTCTCCAAATACAGGTTTGCCAAGCTTGTAGCGTCAAACCCCAGAAGACTCAAGGCTGTAAATGCTGCCAAAGGTGCTTCAACAAAGTACTGAGTAAAGGATTTGCAAAAATTTCAAAAAACCTGTTCACCTTGTCATTATGGGGCATTGTGTGTAGATTGATGAGGGGAAAAAAACAGTTTAATTCATTTTTGAATAAGGCTGAAACGTAACAAAATGTGAAAAAGTCAAGGGGTCTGAATACTTTCCGAATGCACTGTATGTGTGCAGGCAATGTTGTTCTGCACTAAGATGGTTGTTGACTGATGTTGCATCATCTTAGCCTGATTTATCCTCTCTTTTTGACAATTATGTAAATCATAAACATCTTAGCTATTGAAATGCAAGCAGCAAGTGATGAGACCAGTTACAGAAAGTAAATTATTACAATATCAAAACATAAACATAATATTGCACTCAAGTCAACCTTATCATCATGATTGTAATAGTCATCAGTACCATTCATATTAACCTACTGGACCTCCTAAACACAAACAAACAACAATATGTAACAGAGATTATTCACTTTATTTTAAATGATGTAATGGTGTCGAATCGTACTACACCGGCTTCGAATCGTACTACACCGGCTCCGATGCTCATCAGATGTGGCAGGGATTGCAAACTATTACAGACTACAAAGGGAAGCACAGCCGCGAGCTGCCCAGTGACACGAGCCTACCAGACAAGCTAAATTACTTCTATGCACGTTTCGAGGCAAGTAACACTGAAACATGCATGAGAGCATCAGACTGTGTGATCACGCTCTCCGTAGCCGATGTGAGTAAGACCTTTAAAACAGGTCAACATTCACAAGGCTGCAGGGCCAGACGGATTACCAGGACGTGTACTCCGAGCATGCGCTGACCAACTGGCAAGTGTCTTCACTGACATTTTCAACCTCTCCCTGTCTGAGTCTATAATGAAAGATTTGTTTTTAAAAGCAATGCGCACAGGTATAAAAGTTGTTCTAATTTACTCAAGCCTACTAAAGTAAGACTTTTCAATGTTTGAGTTTGCTTCCACTGCTAGCAAAAATAGACATTGTCAGCCTCTATTAGTGAGATTCTTACAGGCACACATGACAACTGGGAGTAGCCCTGTTACCAATGTAACCTTAAAGGGGCAGCTGAACATTTTTGTCTCTGATATTTTGACTCCGGTCACAGAGTATTAAATTAAATTGAGCAATATACCATAAGTAATACATTTATTGTATTAGAAACATTAAGCATGCTCATTTGTTGTAAAACAATAAAAATTATGTTGCTGGTAAAAATGTGGAGTGGTTGGTAGATTTTTTAAAATCTATTTGCCACACTGGCTGGTATACAAAACATTTAGTTTTAGGCCCTGATGGTGTGAAATAGGCTTTTAGAAGTGCTGTCTTTGGTGCAGGAGGTCATAAAGACAGATGGAGACATGCTTACCTCTATTGTGCCTTGCTGTGCCTCTACCTCTTTCTTCCCTTTTTTTATTTTATTTTCTGGTGCCCACTCCTGAAAGAGATGTTTCATTAGACTCCTTTGAACAACAAGGCAGACCGGTCCAGTATATTGCCCTCCAGCAGTTTCTAATAATGGTTGCATTGTTGGACCATACACTGTTTTACACAACGGGTGGGTCTAATCCTGAATGCTGATTGGTTAAAACCGCATTCCAGTCGGTGTCTATTCCACAAGTTACCACCGGCTAAATCTATGACGTTAAAATGCCTATTTACTCTGTTCCATCTGACTGCGCAATCCACTGTCTCATCAGCCCAGCCAGGCAATTTATAAACTTTATCTCTACTATAAAAAGCATCTAGACATCATCTCACATTTCTTTTAGACTAACATTTCGTTTTCAACTGCGGAGATTTGTATAAACTTTGCTGTTTGTCTTCGACATTGGCAACATTATTTCAATATTCAAATTCGATCTCCAGCTGTCCCATAGTAATGAACGTGTCGGGAGTCGGGAAGAGGCAGATGGGAAGGCAGCGTTTGTCAGCCTGTCGAAATCATGATTCAGCTGGCATCATTTTTATGGGTATATACAACAAAATGTCAATTGAAAAAAGGTGTTTGTGTTAGCTGTGTTTTTGGCTAGTTCATCTGAACAGCAGTGTCCTGACAAGTGAGCACATTTTCTATGCCAGGTGAAATCGCGCCTCATTAGCTCATTGTTATGGATGTGTCCAAATAAATGTCACTTGAAAACAGCTTAAACAATTGCAGCTACTGTTGTTATTCTGGCTGCACTGTTTGACGTGACTGTAAGTTTTCCGTAGTTGGCTATCTAGCAAGCAAGGGATAAGAACGTTGGCAGCCAGTATGGCAATGGAACATTTAGAACAAACGACTGGGTCCATAGATACAGAACAAAAAGACTAAACGACTGGGTCGCGTCTCTGGCAACCGAACCGATAGAATGAATGACCAGCCGGCTTAGGTAGCAACCCTAGATTTGTGACGGGACAATATCTTGTGGAAGGATGAAATAGTTTTGAATAAATTCATCAAAATAAAGTTTTTAATGAAAATATGTCAATCATTATTTTAATATGTTGGTAACCCGTTGTATAAAAGTGATAATGCCCTCGAAGCAAGTGTTTTGGAGGATATATTGGCACGGTTTGCCGTGTGAATATATCCTCCAAACACCAGCTTCTCTGGCATTATCAATTAAACAGTCTGCTACATTAGCTTGTACACTGTTCACTACATTAGACTAACGCTGACAAAAACAAAGGGGCTAAAGTTTACATCATCCCATATTAGAGTACACTCAATTAAGCCCCATTAACTTCCATTAGCCCGCTGTGTGTGTGTGTGTGTGTGTGTGTGTGTGTGTGTGTGTGTGTGTGTGTGTGTGTGTGTGTGTGTGTGTGTGTTGCACCTGGAGCTGAGGCCGGTCAGTGGGCATGCCCGGTTTGTGGTGTTCTTCCACCAGCGCAGTTTGTCCTGGTCATTGATGGCAATGAGTGTTGTGGAGCTCATTAGACACAGCCTTCACACTAGGAGAGCGAGGAAGAAAAAGGGGAAAGAGAAATGGAGGGAAAGCGGTAGAGGGGGATTGAGAGATCATGACATAAATATTATCAGTGAGAGCTGAGTAGAGCGGCAGGTAGCCTAGTGGTTAAGAGCGTTGGGCCAGGAACCGAAAGGACATTGTGCAACTGACTCAGTTGTGCAACTGACTAGGTATCCTCTTTCCCTTTCCCAAAGAAAAACTACACACACCCTTCTAGTAATAGTCTGATTGCAGGTGTAGCCTACCTCTCGTTATTGGTGATCCTCTTCCTCCTGTGATTGGTCAAAGATAGACTCCATGTAGCGAGGGGCTTAGTGGGTCACCTCCTCCAGAATCTTCTCAAAGCGGGCTTACACCTGGGGGTGTCGCATTGGCGGGAGATGTACACATCATTACACACACCCACGTACATAGATAAAGGCATGTTTCCAGTAGAACAACATGGTATTACAATTTTACAATATCGAGAAAAGGGTAAATGTACAAAAAATATATATTCTGTACTTTGATTGGGGTTGTACTGTATTTTCAAATGTGTTGGCAGATTCTAGATCATTGGTCTAGAAAATTATTTTAAAAGAAAACATCAGATCTACACTGCCAGAAACAAATAAAGTTTAGATTTTTAGAAATGATATTGAATGATAAATGACATTTAATTAATAGTCCCCTGAAGCTCAGTTGGTAGAGCATGGCGCTTGCAACGCCAGGGTTGTGGGTTCGTTTCCCACGGGGGGCCAGTATGAAAAAATTTAAGCACTCACTAACTGTAAGTTGCTCTGGATAAGGGCGTCTGCTAAAACACTAACATGTAAATGTAATTATAAGACTGGATGGTTTCAAATACTAATGTTAGCTAGCTAGCTAGTTATTCTACTCAAGGGCTTTTCAAATAGGAATTCAACTCAACTGTTTTTACAGCTGGAGTTAGACAACTAGCTAGGAATCGTAGCTAAGACCTGAATGTCTCTCTGGTTGATAACATTAACTAGCTAGGTGAAAGCCAATGTATAGTCATAGCTATAAATAGCTAGCTAGCTGGCTAAATAACTGTCTAGTTAGCTAACATAACTTTGTGTTTGCTGACAGAAAAAACTGGTAACACTTTACCGCAAGTGTATATTAAATGAATATGTAAATAAATAGTAATGCATGTATTTATAACATAGTAGTTACACTGTAATAAGGGTTTAGCAATAGGTAATTACACAAGTGGAACAAGGATATGTAATTACAAATCAGCTTGTCGGAAGTTATTCCACGTGTAATTACTCATGATTTGTGTATATGTCATTACAAGATGTCTTGTTCCAAATGTAACTAACGTGTTCTCTAATTACACTTTTGCGGTGTCCTGTGTCGCACCATGTTAACAATGCATCCTGTTATGTAACCTTGTTACATGTAACTACATAAATCACTGCCACAAAAATAAGGTAGGCTAGCACTCCGTCAGCTGCACGCCCTATAATTAACTACAGCTTCAGTTATCTTATTTCCATATTATTTGGCTTAAAGGATGTACTGAATTATATGTAAGAGCAATGTATTTACAATGGATATGTATGTAACTATAACGTACCTACCCAGGAGCAAGCAACCTAATGTAAAGTGAACCACATTATGGTATAACCTTTGTGAATACTATGTACCTGCCTTTGAAAAGGGATGTAAGGGTTTATTTCTCTGGCTTCAAAGGTGTAATGTAAGTGAAATGTTGTACAAAATAATACACTGCTCAAAAAAATAAAGGGAACACTAAAATAACACATCCTAGATCTGAATGAATGAAATAATCTTATTCAATACTTTTTTCTTTACATAGTTGAATGTGCTGACAACAAAATCACACAAATTATTAATGGAAATCAAATTTATCAACCCATGGAGGGCTGGATTTGGAGTCACCCTCAAAATTAAAGTGGAAAACCACACTACAGGCTGATCCAACTTTGATGTAATGTCCTTAAAACAAGTCAAAATGAGGCTCAGTAGTGTGTGTGGCCTCCACGTGCCTGTATGACCTCCCTACAACGCCTGGGCATGCTCCTGATGAGGTGGCGGATGGTCTCCTGAGGGATCTCCTCCCAGACCTGGACTAAAGCATCCGCCAACTCCTGGACAGTCTGTGGTGCAACGTGGCGTTGGTGGATGGAGCGAGACATGATGTCCCAGATGTGCTCAATTGGATTCAGGTCTGGGGAACGGGCGGGCCAGTCCATAGCATCAATGCCTTCCTCTTGCAGGAACTGCTGACACACTCCAGCCACATGAGGTCTAGCATTGTCTTGCATTAGGAGGAACCCAGGGCCAACCGCACCAGCATATGGTCTCACAAGGGGTCTGAGGATCTCATCTCGGTACCTATTGGCAGTCAGGCTACCTCTGGCGAGTACATGGAGGCCCCCCAAAGAAATGCCACCCCACACCATGACTGACCCACCGCCAAACCGGTCATGCTGGAGGATGTTGCAGGCAGCAGAACGTTCTCCACGGCGTCTCCAGACTGTCACGTCTGTCACATGTGCTCAGTGTGAACCTGCTTTCATCTGTGAAGAGCACAGGGCGCCAGTGGCGAATTTGCCAATCTTGGCAATCTCTGGCAAATTCCAAACGTCCTGCACGGTGTTGGGCTGTAAGCACAACCCCCACCTGTGGACGTCGGGCCCTCATACCACCCTCATGGAGTCTGTTTCTGACCGTTTGAGCAGACACATGCACATTTGTGGCCTGCTGGAGGTCATTTTGCAGGGCTCTGGCAGTGCTCCTCCTGCTCCTCCTTGCACAAAGGCGGAGGTAGCGGTCCTGCTGCTGGGTTGTTTTCCTCCACGTCTCCTGATGTACTGGCCTGTCTCCTGGTAGCGCCTCCATGCTCTGGACACTACGCTGACAGACACAGCAAACCTTCTTGCCACAGCTTGCATTGATGTGCCATCCTGGATGAGCTGCACTACCTGAGCCACTTGTGTGGGTTGTAGACTCCGTCTCATGCTACCACTAGAGTGAAAGCACCGCCAGCATTCAAAAGTGACCAAAACATCAGCCAGGAAGCATAGGAACTGAGAAGTGGTCTGTGGTCACCACCTGCAGAACCATTCCTTTATTGGGGGTGTCTTGCTAATTGCCTATAATTTCCACCTGTTGTCTATTCCATTTGCACAACAGCATGTGACATTTATTGTCAATCAATAATAATAATAATAATAATATAATAATATAATAATCAGTGTTGCTTCCTAAGTGGACAGTTTGATTTCACAGAAGTGTGAATGACTTGGAGTTACATTGTGTTGTTTAAGTGTTCCCTTAATTTTTTTGAGCAGTATATAAAGTAAAGTGAAACACAGAAGGGTAAACCTTCTTATTACAATCATTGGGAAAATACACTTAAATGTAGAATAACTGTTGTTACAGCACCTATATGTGTAATTACAATGTACTTTCTATGGAGCGCCACAGGAAAGGAAGACCCAGAGTTACCTCTGCTGCAGAGGATAAGTTCATTAGAGTCACCAGCCTCAGAAATTGCACGAATGTGTTTTGTCACAAAGTATATCTGACACAGTGGCGACAGGTAGGAAGATAGTGGGTCATTTTAAACACTCACAACTGGCATACAGCCGCCTGCAAGCAATACAGGAGCAGCTTGGAGTGTAAATGAAAAGGCTTAAGCAAAACGTTTCCACCAGATGGAACAGTACTTTTTACATGATGGAGAGCCTGCTGGAACAGAAACGAGTGCTTGGTGTGTACGCAGCCGACTATGAGTTACCTGCAACAATCAGTACAAACCAGTGGACTCTCATTGAAAACATGAACACACTCCTAGCTCCATTCGAACAACTGACTCGAGAAATAAGCTAATCAACTGCGTCTGCAGCAGTCGTGATACCCTCTGTCATGGCATTGAAACGCCTGCTCAACAAAACTGCCGACACAGACCGTGGGGTTAAAACGTGCAAAAGTACTCTACTAGAGGCTGTGAACAAGCGATTCGGTGGCATTCTTTCTGAGCCTCTTTACTGTGTCGCCACCATGCTCGATGCTAGGTACAAGGACCGCTACTTCAATGCAGACAAGAAACAGGGTTTACGTGAAATGTTACAGACACAGCTGGACAAGATGGAAACGGACACAGAGGAAGAGGACCTACGACAGAAGAGGCCACGGACAGACAGAGCTGAAACTTCACTGCTTGACATGTATGATGAAATCCTGGTTGAGAATGGAACGACTGAAGAAATGAACAACGAAACAGCACAGCAAGTAAGTGAAAAAAATAGGTTTTGATTATGTTTTACTGGTAATGGGGACATACGTAAATGCCAACAAAATAACTTTTTGGTCAGTGTGTGTGTGTGTGTGTGTGTGTGTGTGTGTGTGTGTGTGTGTGTGTGTACAGTCGTGGTCAAAAGTATTGGTCTTCACAAAGTTTGCTGCTTCAGTGTTATGAGATATTTTTGTCAGATGTTACTATGGTATACTGAAGTATAATTACAAGCATTTCATAAATGTCAAAGGCTTTTATTGACAATTACATTAAGTTTATGCAAAGAGTCAATATTTGCAGTGTTGACCCTTCTTTTTCAAGACCTCTGCAATCCGCCCTGGCATGCTGTCAATTAACTTCTGTGCCAAATCCTGACTGATGACAGCCCATTCTTGCATAATCAATGCTTGGAGTTTGTCAGAATTTGTGGGTTTTTGTTTGTCCACCCGCCTTTTGAGGATCGACCACAAGTTCTCAATGGGATTAAGGTCTGTGGAGTTTCCTGGCCATCCTCCAAAAGTCTTCGCCTCACTGTGCGTGGAGATGCACTCACACCTGCCTGCTGCCATTCCTGAGCAAGCTCTGCACTGGTGGTGCCCCGATCCCGCAGCTGAATCAACTTTAGGAGATGGTCCTGGTGCTTGCTTGACTTTCTTGGGCGCCCTGATTACTAGCAGCAATATCCTTGCCTGTGAAGCCCTTATTGTGCAAAGCAATGATGACGGCACATGTTTCCTTGCAGGTAACCATGGTTAACAGAGGAAGAAGAATGATTTCAAGCACCACCCTCCTTTTAAAGCTTCCAGTCTGTTATTCTAACTCAATCACCATGACAGAGTGATCTCCAGCCTTGTCCTCGTCAACACTCTCACCTGTGTTAACGAGAGAATCACTGACATGATGGCAGCTGGTCGTTTTGGCAGGGCTGAAATGTAGTGAAAATGTTTTTCTGGGATTAAGTTCATTTTCATGGCAAAGAGGGACTTTGCAATTAATTGCAATTCATCTGATCACTCTTCATGACATTCTGGAGTATATGCAAATTGCCATCATCAAAACTGAGGCAGCAGACTTTGTGAAAATTAGTATTTGTGTCATTCTCTTTTGACCACGACTGTATATCTCTGTGAGAGAGAGACACACGTTGCATTTTCATTTTCTGTTACTGCATACCTGACAGAACCTACTATTCCCAGGAATGAAGATGCACTTGGATACTGGAGAAGTAACAAGCACCGTTTCCCCATCCTAGCTAAAGCTGCGCGCAAGTATGTTGGTGCTCCCTGTACTAGTGTGGACATTGAGCGCCTTTTCAGTGCAGCTTCACACATTGTAGACAAAAAAAGAAACGGACTCTCTTGTGACAAAGCCGAGCAGGTCCTCTTTGTGAAGAAAAACCTCCCCCAAATGTTAAAATTGTAAATGGGCAGTCATATTGTAACCCAGCCATCTAGAGTCAATGGAAAATAATTATTAAGCCCAATGGCTTTTCTGTTGTTTATTCATGGCTGGTATAGGTCAAGATTTTCATATAATTTAAAACAATGCAGTTTTGTTCTTTTTGTATAAAAAAATAATTTCCTAAATGAAAGATGAGATGATGTGTTGTAAATTTACTCGCATTTTACTACTCAAGTTAGTTAAGCACATTTGAAAAGTTTAAGTTGTGCCATTTATAGCAGTTTATGACATAGCCTAGAGACAGTAGTTTCTTCAGGCAGTTAAAGCTAAAATGATTAACTGCATTTTAGTTTAAACCAATATTTATTTCAAAGCATTTTTACATTTCTCCATACAGTCAAGGTTGGATAGTAAGAAGAGCCACCAACAACTGAACCATCTTTGTAACGCGGGGAAGCTAAAATATTTGTGTCATGACTATCTGTTGTGTGATAAAATACATTCATGGATTTGTAATTTTTCTCATTTACAAGTTATTAAACAATCTGTTCCTAACTGAACAAATTAACATATTACATTTTGTTTAAACTATTTAACTGTCTAGAATGCTTAAAAGGCTGCTAAAATGTTTAATATCGGTGATCGGTATCTGTTTTTCTGGCAAGGAAAATCTCAGATATCGGTATCAGCCAAAAATTTGATATCGCTGCATCCCTACTCGACACCCATATTGAGTGTCTCGGTCTTGTCTGTGTCGGATACATTTTAAGTCAGTCTTGACTTGGTCTCGGACAATGAGGACTCGTAAATTCTTCTCGAGACCAGTGGAGTAAAAAACTCATAATTATCAGCTCCCATTCAGTCAGCGTGTAAAACTGCTTTGCCAGGCCAAATATTCACACTCCTTTCATGATACATTAATATCTTATCGCCTATTGAAACCTGGGCTTCCTACTTTACTCGTAACATTACTGTCCTTCACTTTTGTTGAAAAATATCCTCAAACCTTGTCTCGCTCGTCAGAATTTCCTTGCTCCACTAACAGGGAAGTGTGGGGGAAATTGTTTGAAAGTTGCACGCTCACTATTAGTAAGGGGAGACCAAGGAAGTTGTAACATATTTTGCCTATATCTACAGTGAGGGTATGTGAAGTATTTGATCCCCTGCTGATTTTGTACGTTTGCCCACTGACAAAGATATGATCAGTCTATAATTTTAATGGTAGGTTTATTTGAACAGTGAGAGACAGAATAACAACAAAAAAATCCAGAAAAACGCATGTCAAAAATGTTATAAATTGATTTGCATTTTAATGAGGGAAATAAGTATTTGACCCCCTCTAAATCAGAACGATTTCTGGCTCCCAGGGGTCTTTTATACAGGTAACGAGCTGAGATTAGGAGCACACTCTTAAAAGGAGTGCTCCTAATCTCAGCTTGTTACCTGTATAAAAGACAACTTCCACAGAAGCAATCAATCAATCAGTTTCCAAACTCACCACCATGGCCAAGACCAAAGAGCTCTCCAAGGATGTCAGGGACAAGATTGTAGACCTACAGCTTGGTGAGAAGGTGACAACAGTTGGTGTGATAATTCGCAAATGGAAGAAACACAAAAGAACTGTCAATCTCCCTCGGCCTGGGGCTCCATGCAAGATCTCACCTCGTGGAGTTGCAATAATCATGAGAATGGTGAGGAATCAGCCCAGAACTACACGGGAGGATCTTGTCAATGATCTCAAGGCAGCTGGGACCATAGTCACCAAGAAAACAATTGGTAACACACTACGCCGTAAAGGACTGAAATCCTGCAGTGTGCTCAAGAAAGCACATATACAGGCCCGTCTGAAGTTTGCCAATGAACATCTGAATGATTCAGAGGAGAACTGGGTGAAAGTGTTGTGGTCAGATGAGACCAAAATCGAGCTCTTTGGCATCAACTCAACTCGCGGTGTTTGGAGGAGGAGGAATGCTGCCTATGACCCCAAGAACACCAAGAACACCATCCCCAGCGTCAAACATGGAGGTGGAAACATTATGCTTTGGGGGTGTTTTTCTGCTAAGGGGACAGGACAACTTCACCGCATCAAAGGGACGATGGACGGGGCCATGTACCGTCAAATCTTGGGTGAGAACCTACTTCCCTCAGCCAGGGCATTGAAACTGGGTCGTGGATGGGTATTCCAGCATGACAATGACCTAAAACACACGGCCAAGGCAACAAAGGAGTGGCTCAAGAAGAAGCACATTAAGGTCCTGGAGTGGCCTAGCCAGTCTCCAGACCTTAATCCCATAGAAAATCTGTGGAGGGAGCTGAAGTTTCGAGTTGCCAAACGTCAGCCTCGAGACCTTAATGACTTGGAGAAGATCTGCAAAGAGGAGTGGGACAAAATCCCTCCTGAGATGTGTGCAAACCTGGTGGCCAACTACAAGAAACGTCTGACCTCTTTGATTGCCAACAAGGGTTTTGCCACCAAGTACTAAGTCATGTTTTGCAGAGGGGTCAAATACTTATTTCCCTCATTAAAATGCAAATCAATTTATAACATTTTTGACATGCGTTTTTCTGGATTTTTTTCTTGTTATTCTGTCTCTCACTGTTCAAATAAACCTACCATTAAAATTATAGACTGATCATTTCTTTGTCAGTGGGCAAACGTACAAAATCAGCAGGGGATCAAATACTTTTTTCCCTCACTGTATTATTTAAAGACCCGTTTGGGTTAGTGATAATTTGTAGAGTGGTTCTATATTTTCCCTCAGCATGCATTTTCTTCACCATTCTGAATGTCTAAAGAATCGATATGTTTTTCTGAAATATGAACACAGAAATACTGGACATTTTGAACTCATATTATGGTGGCGATTTGACACAATTACAATCATGGTCTTGAATTGGACTCGCATTGTTCTGTTGGTCTCGGCCACTCGCCCCCCTCCCGGTCTCAGTCTTAACTGACTGGACTCGATTTGCTCCGGTCTCGCTTTATGTGGTCTCGAACACAAGACTGCATAAAAACAATAAACAAATTGATGTTATTTGGCGGGTCACAGATCAGCTCTTGGAACAATTCTATGCGGGTGGGTCGGGTTGCAGAGAAAAATCTGTCCTGATGTCGGATATCAGGTGGGGCTCGGAATTGATGTGGCCGCGTGGGGCGGGTGCGGCACCAAAAAACTGACCCGTGCAGGACTCTAACATAGCCCACTGCTTTGATAGTTTGTTTGGGCTGCATGAGGAAAATTACATGTGCTTATGTTGGGATTTGGGCAAGATCCACATATCCTTTTGTGTCAGGCTATCTGTCTAAAAGGATTGATCTCAGTTTGAGATTCTTCTTACCTGCAGGAATGCTGACCAGAGCGACATAACCCCACCACCACCTCATAAAATAATATGGGTTACTAAGACAGCCTTTCCAATGTGCTGTTTCAGTCATCTTAGGTTACTGACATGTTTTTGCACTGCATTAGTTCAACCCAGTTCTGTCCACACCTCAAATTCCTTCAAGGCTTGTCATGCTCAAAGGTGTATTCACTAGGAACCAAACGGAAGAAAACGGGCAGAGACTGGGAGGGACCAACCTGAATTTGTCTTATTTTTGTTGTTTGGTTTGCTACAGTGTGCACAAATGAAGACACCCCAGACAATTAACAGGCAGCCTTGTCTCCTCTTGATACCATCTCACTCACTTCCTGGCTGCCCATCAATTCAGTAAACGACCAGTTTTCCAACAACTAAGCTCTATACCATACCCCCCCCCCTCCCGCCTCCAAGGAAGTTTTGGTTTGGCCTGATGATGTACATCATGACTTTGATCGTGGACAAATCTCCTCTTGATCTGATCTGCCTGATGCTGAAATAGATCATGTGTCTGTCTACTGTCTTGCTATACGTAACAACAACATTGTGGTGTAATCCTAGATGTTGATTTTCTCAGTAGTGCCCCTCTAGTAGCTGCGGAATGCTGCGCTCATCTGCCGATCATTGTTTCTCCTCTTATAAATAGTATTTCAGAATATGCAAATGAGAGCAACTTCGCAGGAACTTTTGTCATGTCTGTTTGGTTTTTTTCTTTTTTTTTTTTTTGCAGACACTCTTATCCAGAGCGATTTACAGGAGCAATTAGGGTTAAGTGCCTTGCTCAAGGGCACACCGACAGATTTTTCACCTAGTTGGCTCGGGGATTAGAACCAGCGACCTTTCGGTTACTGGCACAATGCTCTTAACCACTAAGCTACCTGCCGCCCGTCTATTCTCCAACATGGTACAGTAGACTGCTGTCTTAATAGTTGGCCTCATGTCTAATAACGTGTTATTTGTTTTCAGGCTCCCTGCTGGTTGAGGAGTTTTGGGGCTCCCTGCTGACCCCAACGTCCCTCCAATGAACTCAGTGAAAATTGGCCTTTCTCCTAATCCACACAGGTGTGTACCCACTACCCACCCAGCCAGACATCCAGCCTATCTCTCCTCCCTCTCCATTTGATATGGATGGTTCCATAAAGGGCTGAGCATTGCCAGGGACCTCACAGTACGATATTATCATGATACTTAGGTGCCGATACGATATGTATTGCTATTCGATAGTCCCATGTAGCTCAGTTGGTAGAGCATGGCGCTTGCAACGCAAGGGTTGTGGGTTCGATTCCCACGGGGGACTAGTATGAGCAAAGTATGAAAATGTATGCACTCACTACTGTAAGTCGTTAAATGACTAAAATGTATATGATACTATGATTTTATTGCGTTTCGATGTAAAAATATTGCTCACCATACAGTACCAGTCAAAAGTTTGGACACAACTACTCATTCAGGGGTTTTTCTTTATTTTTAATATTTTCTACATTGTAGAATAGTAGTGAAGACATCATAATAAGACACATATGGAATCATGTAGAGGGTAAATTAGTCAGGATGATATCTATGAGGGTGCCCATGTTTACGGATTTAGGGTTGTACCTGGTAGGTTCCTTGATAATTTGTGTGAGATTGAGGGCATCTGGTTTAGATTGTAGGACGGCTGGGGTGTTAAGCATATCCCAGTTTAGGTCACCAAGCAGTACGAACTCTGAGGATAGATGGGGGGCAATCAATTCACATATGGTGTCCAGGGCACAGCTGGGGGCTGAGGGGGGTCTGTAGCAAGTGGCAACAGTGAGAGACTTATTTCTGAAAAGGTGGATTTTTAGAAGTAGAAGCTCAAACTGTTTGGGCACAGACCTGGATAGTATGATAGAGCTCTGCAGGCTATCTCTACAGTAGCACACTCTGCCCCCTTTGGCAGTTCTATCTAGATGGAAAACTTTGTAGTTGGGGATGGACATTTCAGAGTTGTTGGTGGCCTTCCTAAGCCAGGATTCAGACACTGCTAGAACATCAGGGTTGGCGGAGTGTGCTAACGCAGTGAATAACTCAAATTTAGGGAGGAGGCTTCTGATGTTAACATGCAAGAAACCAAGGCTTTTACTGTTACAGAAGTCAACAAATGATAGCGCCTGGGGAGTAGGAGTGATACTGGGGGCTACGGGGCCTGGGTTAACCTCTACATCACCAGAGGAACAGAGGAGGAGTAGAATAAGGATATGGCTAAAGGCTTTAAGAACTGGTCTTCTAGTGTGTTGGGTACAGAGAATAAAAGGGGCAGATTTTCGGGCGTTGTAGAATAGATTCAGGGCATTATGTACAGACAAGGATATGGAAGGATATGAGTACAGTGGAGGTAAACCTAAGCGTTGGGTAACGATGAAAGAGAGCATCACTGGAGGCACCGATTGAGCCGGTCTCCGCGTGTGTGGGGGGTGGGACAAAGGAGCTATCTGAGGCAGGTTGAGCGGGACTGGGGGCTCTACAGTGAAATTGTATAATAAGAACTGACCGAAACAGCAATAGGCAAGGCATATTGACATGGGAGAGAGGCATAAAGCAATCACAGGTGTTATTCGAGAGAGCTAAGACAACAACTGGTAATGGCGACGAAAGATTGGGCTGAGGCTAAACAGATAAACAGGACAGATAAACAGGTTGGGGTACTGTGTAAAGGAACAGTCCAGCAGGCATCAGCTGTGTAGCTAGCTAAATTAGCAAGCCTTACCTGTTGGTTGATCATTGTAGCCTACTCCTTCTCATTTAGCCGACTTAATTCCTCAATTTAAATTAAATTTTCCATTGATTAGAAATCTCCCACTTCACCTGCTACACATGGAGCCTCTGACTGTAGCGCCGCTTGATTGACCGACAATAACAACAAGCTACACGTGTGAAGGCTACCGGTGCATCTTTTTTTATGGGGTGCACTCTAAAAAAAACTATTTTATAAAAAAATTATAACGTAAATGGTCTATCTTTGTAGGCTATGTAGCAATGTCACATAGATTAATTACAATTTCTGGACAAAGCCCAAAAATGAAAATAGGCCTATTGTGTATAATTTTTTTCAAAAATGAACTCTCCCAAGTAATCAAATACTAATGTTCGGATACTCGAATAACCGTGCCCATCCCTAGACTCAGGGTTGTAGTCTGTCCATCCTTTGCCCTGATAATCTTTTTGCATATTCTGCAAGTGACTTCAGTCTGTTTGTTCACCTTTATCATTCAGCCTGAAACGGAAGAACTGCCAAACAGGCAAAGACATGCTTTTCTTTCCCACCAAGTCAGCCATCGTTTTTTTCTGATTTAGCTAAAGTAGGCTATACTATAGTAACTAAGTGAAATCCTGTCGTAAAGTAGCGTAATGGAAGAACGAATGTCGCAAATGCGCATTACCAGATGACCAAGATGAAATAACAATAGCCTACACTTGATACGGCTATAATATTCATTTTTAAAAGGTAGGCTAATTTAACTGATATCTGAGTATTTCTACCGACAAGAGAAACCCTACCAATTTGAAAATCATTCTCTCAACTCCCACGTTTAGCCTGACATCAGTTCCCCTCGACTCTCCCTTGCTTCCTTGATAGAAATCCACAAATGTGATGTATTTCTGGGCCCGTATTCACAAAGCATCTCAGAGTATGACTGCTGATATAGGACCTGTTTCGCATTTTAAGTCATAATTAATAAGAGATCAGAACTCCTACTCTGAGACGCGTGAATACAGGCCTTGAAGGTCACAAAGCCCTTCTTCGCAATGTGATGGGGGGGACGAAATCAATACAAATAAAATAAAATGTTATTTGCCACATGCGCCGAATACAATAGGTGTAGACCTTCCAGTGAAGTGCTTACTTACAAGTCCTTAAACAACAATGCTGTTTTAAGAAAAAAGTTAAACAAATAAATAAAATAATAATTAAAGAGCAGTAGTAAAATAAAATAACAATAGAGTTACATATCGGGATTTTATTTGATGATATATCATATCATTTTGACAATATCGCAATATTATGTTTGCGCTAGTTGGCTGTACCTGCACCAAAACAGTATTTTTCCTTCATAGCTTCCTCAGCAGCAGAGATAAATCTGGGTCTTCCTTTCTTGTGGCGGTTCTCATGAGAGCCAGTTTCATCATAGCGCTTGATGGTTTTTGCGACTGCAATTGAAGAAACTTTCAAAGTTCTTGGAATTTTCCGGATTGACTGACCTTCATGTATTAAAGTAATAATGGACTGTCGTGTCTCTTTGCTTATCTGAGCTGTTCTTGCCATAATATGGACTTGGTGTTTTACCAAATAGCGCTATCTTCTGTATACCAACCCTACCTTGTCACAACACAACTGATTGGCTCAAACGCAAATTAACTTTTAACAAGGCACACCTGTTAATTGAAATGCATTCCAGCTGAAGCTGGTTGAGAGAATTCCAAGGCAAAGGGTGGCTACTTTGAAGAATCTAAAATCCAAAATATATTTTGATTTGTTTAACACTTTTTTGGTTACAACATGATTCCATATGTGTTATTTCATAGTTTTGATATCTTCACTATTATTCTACAATGTAGAAAATAGTTTTAAAAAATGATGAAAAACCCTGGAATGAGTAGGTGTGTCCAAACTTTTGACTCGTACTGTATGTCATAATGGCTGTAATCTTACATTTTGCCTCAACTACCTCTCATGGTCAAACTGTCTGAACAAACTTGACTGTGTATCAGGGTTACCCAACTAGAAGGCCACGGGGGGGGTTGATTTTTTTCTTGTATTGTTTGTATGTTGTATTTTTTATTTGTGTGACTGTCCTTGTCTATTAGTGTTTTGTTACTTGTCATGTTTTTTGTGGACCCCAGGAAGAGTAGCTGCTGCTTCTGTAAAAGCTATTGGGGATCCAAATAAACAAATAAACAGGTAAATGGCGTTGTTTGGCCCAATGCGATATTCAGAAATTCCATCATGGGAGAAGTTAGGTACTGTGGTAAATGAATTAATTTCATGTAAATGTATGCACATTTAAATCATTATAGCATACAGTGCATTTGGAAAGTATTCAGACCCCTTGACTTTTTCCACATTTTGTTATGTTACAGCCTTATTCTAAAATTGATTCAAATAATTTTCCTCCTCATCAATCTACACACATACCCCATATCGACAAAGCGAAAACAAATTTTTAGAATATTTTGCTAATTTATTACAAATAAAAAACAGAAATACCATATATACATAAGTATTCAGACCCTTTGCTATGAGACTCAAAATTGAGCTCAGCTGCATCCTGTTTCATTTGAACATCCTTGAGATGTTTCTAAAACTTGATTGGAGTTCCTCCTGTGGTAAATTCAATTGATTGAACATGATTTGGAAAGGCACACACCTATCTAAATAAGGTCCCACAGTTGACAGTGCATGTCAGAGCAAGAACCAAGCCATGAAGTCAAAGGAAATATCCGTAGAGCTCCGAGACAGGATTGTGTCGAGGCACAGCTCTGGGGAAGGGTACCAAAATATTTCTGCAGCATTGAAGGTCCCCAAGAACACAGTGGCCTCCATCATTCTTAAATGGAAGACATTTGGAACCACCAAGACACTTCCAAGAGCTGGCCACCCGGCCAAACTGAGCAATCGGGGGAGAAGGGCCTTGGTCAGGGAGGTGACCAAGAACCCGATGGTCATTCTGACAGAGCTCCAGAGTTCCTCTGTGGAGATGGGAGAACCTTCCAGAAGGACAACCGTCTCTACAGCACTCCATCAATCAGGCCTTCATGGTAGAATGGCCAGACGGAAGCCACTCCTCAGTAAAAGGCACACGACAGCCCGCTTGGAGTTTGCCAAAAGGCACCTAAAGACTCTCAGACCATGAGAAACAAGATTCTCTGGTCTGATGAAACCAAGATTGAACTCTTTGGCCTGAATGCCAAGTGTTGCGTCTGGAGGAAATCTGGCACTGTCCTTACGGTGAAGCATGGTGGTGGCAGCATCATGCTGTGGGGATGTTTTTCAGTGGCAGGGGCTGGGAGACTAGTCAGGATTGAGGGAAAGATGAACTGAGCAAAGTACAGAGAGATACTTGATGAATACCTGCTCCAGAGCGCTCAGGACCTCAAACAGGGGCAAAGGTTCACCTTCCAACAGGACAACGACCCTAAGGTGAAGCATGGTGGTGGAAGCATCATGCTGTGGGGATGTTTTTCAGCGGCAGGGGCTGGGAGACTAGTCAGGATTGAGGGAAAGATGAACTGAGCAAAGTACAGAGAGATACTTGATTAATACCTGCTCCAGAGCGCTCAGGAACTCAAACTGGGGCGAAGGTTCACCTTCCAACAGGACAACAACCCTAAGCACACAGCCAAGACAACGCAGGACTGGCTTCGGGACAAGTCTCTGAATGTCCTTGAGTGGCCCAGCCAGAGCCCGGACTTGATCCCGATCTAACATCTCTGGAGAGACCTGAAAATAGCTGTTCAGTGACACTCTCGAGGCTGTATTCGCTGCCAAAGGTGCTTCAACAGAGTACTGAGTAAATGATCTAAATACTTATGTAAATGTAATATTTCAGTTTTTGATTGATGAGGAAAAAACAAACATTTTAATCAATTTTAGTATAAGGCTGTAACATAACAAAATCTGGAAAAAGTCAAGGGGTCTGAATACTTTCCAAATGCACTATTTATAGTTTGACCCTTTTACAGTTGGTCTGTAGCTTAAACTGTTAAAGAGCTGTACCATTTATAAAACCAACCGCTTTAGGCTGCCATTGATAGCCATGTTGTTTTATGCAATTTCAAAATGTTATCATGCACAGTAATAATGTTTGGTGGCAGGACTTGTGCTATTATCATACCTTCCGGGGAAAAACCCTGGAAATGAATACCAAAAACAATGTTTTATGTGAAATATACGTTTTTATCTGAAGCCGAAAAAAACTGGAAATTCAAAAGCTAATTTGACCTATGCACTAACAAGGCTTTTCAGCATAAGCAGCTTGATTACTGCTAGAGTACTGTAGCTTTATTGATCTACTGTACTTCAAGAACAGATGTACTTACATTGGATGGGTTGATTAGGCTTCAGACCTACTCTCAAACAGCACATTCAGCATATCACCAGCAGAAGGAGTTCCCTTTGAATCTATTTACCATTCACTGTGTTGGTGGTGCTCATAAAATTGATTATCAATTCAGAAATAGAAGAGAGCCCACTGGAAATTTGTTGTACTTGTAGAGTAGGCCTATGAGCAAGATGGCGCCGACAGACATGGCAGCTCTGCTTCTAGCTCCTAAGCAACTTTGCAGTATTTAGTTTTTTTGTGTATTATTTCTTACATTATTAGCCCAGAATGTTTTTTTGTGTTATTACATACAGCCGGAAATAACTTTTGGATATCAGAGCGGCGTTAACTCACCAGCATTACGATCAGGAATACGACTTTCCTGAATTGGATCCTTTGTTCGTAACCCACAGGGCAATTGAAATTATCCCAGAGGCTGCTCCAAATCGCCGCCGGCGGAGAAGAGGTATTTGGAGTGGACTTCTAGTCCGACTCCTGGGGCGTGCACACCATCCACTGCTTCAGAGTATATTACTCGCTAATGTTCAGTCTCTAGACAATAAAGTAGACGAGCTCAGGGCGAGGATCTCTTTCCAGAGAGACATCAGGGACTGTAACATACTCTGTTTCACTGAATCATGGCTCTTTCGGGATATACTGTCCCTGTCCATACAGCCAGCTGGGTTCTCAGTTCATCGCGCAAACAGGAATAAAGAACTCTCCGGGAAGAAGAAAGGCGGTGGTGTATGCTTCATGATTAACTACTCATGGTGTGATTGTCATAACATACAGAAACTCAAGTCCTTTTGTTCACCCAACCTAGAATACCTCACAATCAAATGCCGACCAAATTACCTCCCAAGAGAATTCTCTTTGGTTATAGTCACAGCCGTGTATTTTCCCCCTCAAGCCGATACCACAATGGCCCTCAAGGAACTACACTGGACTTTATGCAAACTAGAAACCACATATCCTGAGGCCACATTTATTGTAGCTGGGGATTTTAACAAAGGAAATTTGAGGAAAACGCTACCAAAGGTCTATCAACACATTGACTGTGGTACTTGTTTAGGGAGATCACTGCTACTCACCTTTTTGAGATGCCTACAAGGCCCTCCCCCACCCTCCCTTCGGCAAATCAGATCAAGACTCCATTTTGCTCCTCCCTTCCTATAGGCAGAAACTCAAACAGGAAGTACCCGTGTTAAGGTCTATTCAACGCTGGTCTGACCAATCGTATCCATGCTTCAAGATTGTTTTGATCACGCGGACTGGGATTTGTTCCGGGTAGCCTCTGAGAATAACATTGACGCTTACACGGACACGGAGACTGAGTTCATCAGGAAGTGTATAGGGGATGTTGTTCCAAAGGTGACTATTAAAACCTACCCAAACCAGAAACCGTGGATAGATGGCAGCATTCGCGAAAACTGAATGAGCGAACCACCGCATTTAACCATGGCAAGGTGACTGGGAAATTGGTTGAATACAAACAGTGCAGTTATTCCCTCCGTAAGGCAATCAAACAGGCAAAATGTCAGTACAGAGACAAAGTGGAGTCGCAATTCAACGGCTCAGACACGAGACGTATGTGGCAGGGTCTACAGGCAATCACGTATTACAAAGGCAAAACCAGTCACGTCGCGGATACCGACGTATTGCTCCCAGACAAGCTAAGCACCTTCTTCGCCCGCTTTGAGGATAACACAATGCCACCGACGCGGCCCGCTCCCAAGGACTGTGGGCTCTCGTTCTCCGTGGCCGACGTGAGTAAAACATTTAAGCGTGTTAACCCTCGAAGGCTGCCGGCCCAGACGGCATCCCTAGCCGCGTCCTCAGAGCATGCGCAGACCAGCTGGCTGGAGTGTTTACGGACATATTAAATCTCTCCCTATCCCAGTCTGTTGTCCCCACTTCCTTCAAGATGTCCACCATTGTTCCTGTACCCAAGAAAGCAAAGGTGACTGAACTAAATGACCATCGCCCCATAGCACTCAGTTCTGTCATCATGAAGTGCTTTGAGAGGCTAGTTAAGGATCATATCACCCTTACCTTACCTGACACCCTAGACCCACTTCAATCGACATCACACTGCCCTATCCCATCTGGACAAGAGGAATACCTACATCAGAATGCTGTTCATTGACTATAGCTCAGCCTTCAACCCCATAGTACCCTCCAAGCTCATCATTAAGCTCGAGGCCCTGGGTCTGAACCCCGCCCTGTGCACCTGGGTCCTGGACTTCCTGACTGGCCGCCCCCAAGTGGTGAAGGTAGGAAACAACACCTCCACTACGCGGATCCTCAACACAGGGCCCCCACGAGTGCGTGCTTAGCCACCTCCTGTACTCCCTGTTCACCCATGACTGCGTGGCCAAGCACGCCTCCAACTCAATCATCAAGTTTGCAGACGACACAACAGTTGTAGGCCTGATTACCAACAATAACGAGACAGCCTACAGGGAGGAGGTGAGGGCCCTGGCAGAGTGGGACCAGGAAAATAACCTCTCTCTCAACGTCAACAAAATGAAGGAGCTGATTGTGGACTTCAGGAAACAGCAGACGGAGCACGCCCTTATCCACATCAACGGAACCGCAGTGGAGAAGGTGGAAAGGTTCAAGTTCCTCGGCGTACACATCACTGACAATCTGAAATGGTCCACCCACACAGACAGTGTGGTGAAGAAGGCGCAACAGCGCCTCTTCAACCTCAGGAGGCTGAAGAAATTCGGCTTGGCCCCTAAGACCCTCAGAAACTTTTACAGATGCACAATTGAGAGCATCCTGTCGGGCTGTATCACCGCCTGGTACGGCATCTGCACCGCCCGCAACCGCAGGGCTCTCCAGAGGGTGGTACGGTCTGCCCAACGGATCACCGGGGGCACACTGCCTGCCCTCCAGGACACCTACAGCACCTGATGTCACATGAAGGCCAAAAAGATCATCAAGGACATCAACTACCCGAGCCACGGCCTGTTCACCCTGCTATCATCCAGAAGGCGAGGTCAATACAGGTGCATCAAAGCTGAGACGAGAGACTGAAAAACAGTTCTATCTCAAGGCCATCAGACTGTTAAATAGCCATCACTAGCCGGGTACCAATTTAGAGGCTGCTGCCCTATATACATAGACTTGGAATCACTGGCTACTTTAAATAATGTAACACTAGTCACTTTAATAATGTTTACATACTGCTTTACACATCTCATATGTATATACTGTATTCTATTCTACTGTATTTAGTCAATGCCACTCCGACATTGCTTGTCCTAATATTTATATTACTATATTTCTTAATTCCATTCTTTTACTTTTAGATTTGTGTATATTGTTGTGAATTGTTAGATACTACTGCACTGTTGGAGCTAGGAACACAAGCATTTCGCTACACCCGCAATAATATCTGCTAAATATGTGTGTGACCAATACAATTTTATTTTATTTTATTTGAAATTGAACCAAACAATATTTCTTTAAATTAACAAAATCAAAAAGGGTAGTTTTGCAATATTCATATTCATATTTTTTATGTTGAATAAATTGATGTGAACATTTGTATTTCAGAATCTAGACATACTTCATATGTTAGAACACACTATAAGGAGTATGTCACCAATATGTTGTCTGTATCATGTACGGTTCACAGATCGTAAGGTCTTACAGGAGGCATGTCTACGTCTAAAAATGTCATCATGATAAAAAAAATAATAATAATGGTTTGTGATACAAATGTAAAAAGCATGATAAACATTCTTCCTCCCAATATAGTTCAAATGTCTGAGTTTTGAATCTGTGCAAAATTCCAATGCCTGGGTTTTGAATCTGTGCATGGTTGAGCGCAGACTCCACTGCTAGCATGGTGGACCACCGTGTCAGACTCAACAAGATGTGCGCTGCAAGGCTAATTATGTAAAGCAAACAGGAATAACTAGAGCAGTCCTGTTTCTTCCAGTATGATGACGCACACACACACACGTAAATTCTGTCTTGGCACTGCTGCTTTTACCCGTATCTAAGTGATTGCATTGTCTCCATGGAAGAATAGTGCAGTGCCGTGTGATCATGTGACTGACAGGCAACAAGGCATATCCACAGAGTAAAGCACACAAGCCCAGCACAGATTTTAAATATGCAAGTGGTATGGCAAAGCCAGAATCCCCAGGCACGATGTGTATAAAAACGTGTCAATGTTTCTCTCCTGACACAGCAAAGGTCCAGCACCCCGTCAAAGCTCCACCATCTTATCCACCATCCATAGATGAGGTCCCCGAAGGGCCGTAGAGGAAGGGTTAGCCACGACCCAGTTCTCCAGTCAGTAATCTATATCTATCTTTCCTCGTATTCCTCAGTGAAGGCTCCTACCCTTATGACCCTGTGTCCTGGCAGCAAGGCAGCAATCAGCCGGCAGGCTCCTTGTCTGTGGTAACTACTGTGTGGGGGGTGACCAATCCTTCACCCAGCCAGGTATGAATGGACCCGTGACTCCATGAAAGCAAACATTATGGTTGCATCCCAATGTAGTGCACTTCTTTTGACCAGGGCCCATAGCACCCTATTCCCTATGTGGTGCACTACCCAAAGGGCACCCTATTTCCTATGTAGAGCACTACTTTTGCCAAAGGCCCTGATCAAAAGTAGTGCACTACATAGGGAATAGGGTGCCATTTGGGACGCGTGCTACAGCTGCAATACAATGTCACCCTATCTTTCCTCCGCTTCCACCACAGGGCGATAGATCAATATTCCAATACAATAATTATCCTGTATTGTAACTAGGTTAATAGTGATTCAACTCATAACACTCGTCTGTTTGTTTCTCCTCCCCCTCTCAGGGCCTGGGTGGGAACCCGATGGGTCCAGGTGGGAACTCTGGCAGGGGCCACATGATTCGCGGCAACATCCCTGGGATGGGCCAGCAGTTTATGAGTCAACAGGGATACCCAGAGCCCAACAAGGCCTACATGCATCAGGGCATGTACGGCAGGGGCAACGGGGGCTACCCAGCTGGACCTGGCTACGGGGGAAGGTAAGCATCAGACAGGCAGACACAGCCCCCGGTGACACTGTAATCACTATGCACCATACTTTTTTGAATAGCTGGAACCATTCCCTTTGAGCACAGGGACATGAGTACAAACCAAAACAGAATGAATTGGCTGTCAGTCATACACTACCAGTCAAAAGTTTGGACACACCTACTCATTCATGGGTTTTTCTTTATTTTTACTGTTTTACATTGTAGAATAATAGTGAAGACATCAAAACTATGAAATAACACATGGAATCATGTAGTAACCAAAAAAGTGTTAAACAAATCAAAATTATGTTATATTTGAGATTCTTCAAATAGCCACCCTTTGCCTTGATGACAGCTTTGCACACTCTTGGCAATTCTCTCAACCAGCTTCACCTGAATGCTTTTCCAACAGTCTTGAAGGAGTTCCCACATATGCTGAGCACTTGTTGGCTGCTTTTCCTTCACTCTGCTGTCCGACTCATCCCAAACCATCTCAATTTGGTTGAGGTCGGGGGATTGTGGGGGCCAGGTCATCTGATGCAGCACTCCATCACTTTCCTTCTTAGTAAAATAGCCCTTACACAGCCTGGAGGTGTGTTGGGTCATTGTCCTGTTGAAAATTCTAAATTGAATTCTAAATAAATCACTGACAGTGTCACCAGCAAAGCACCCCCACACCATAACACCTCCAGCCCTTAATGCTTTATGGTGGGAAATACATATGCGGAGATCATCCGTTCACCCACACCACGTCTCACAAAAACAGAGGTTTGAACCAAAAATCTCAAATTTGGACTCCAGACCAAAGGACAAATTTCCACCGGTCTAATGTCCATTGCTCGTGTTTCTTGGCCCAAGCAGGTCTCTTCTTCTTATTGGTGTCCTTTAGTAGTGGTTTCTTTGCAACAATTCGAACATGAAGGCCTGATTCACACAGTCCCCTCTGAACAGTTCATGTTGAGATGTGTCTGTTAGTTGAACTCTGAAGCATTTATTTGGGCTGCAATTTCTGAGGCTGGTAACTCTAATGAACTTATCCTCTGCAGCAGAGGTAACTCTGGGTCTTCCTTTCCTGTGGCGGACCTCATGAGAGCCAGTTTCAACATAGCGCTTGATTGTTTTGCGACTGCACTTGAAGAAACTTTCAAAGTTCTTGAAATTTTCCGGATTGACTGACCTTCATGTCTTAAAGTAATGATGGACTGTCATTTCTCTTTGCTTATTTGAGCGGTTCTTGTCATAATATGGACTTGGTCTATCTTCTGTATACCCCCCCAACCTTGTCACAACACAACTGATTGGCTCAAACGGATTAAGAAGGAAATACATTTCACAAATTAACTTTTAAGAAGGCACACCTGTTAATTGAAATGCATTCCATGGGACTACCTCATGAAGCTGGTTGAGAGAATGCCAAGAGTGTGCAAAGCTATCATCAAGGCAAAGGGAGGCTATTTGAAGAATCTCAAATATAAAATATTTTTTGATTTGTGTAACACTTTTTTGGTTACTACATGATTCCATGTGTTATTTCATAGTTTCGATGTCTTCACTATTATTCTACAATGTAAAAAATAGTCAAAATAATGAAAAACCCTTGAATGAGTAGGCGTGTCCAAACTTTTGACTGGTACTGTAAATGTTGTATAGTAGTCCTCCAATAGTCTTTGTTTTGATCACGCGGACTGGGATATGTTCCGGGTTGCCTCTGAGAATAACATTGACCTATACACTGACACAGTGACTGAGTTCATCAGGAAGTGTATAGGGAATGTTGTTCCCACTGTGACGATTAAAACCTATCCAAAACCAAAAACCGTGGATAGATGGCAGCATTCGCGCAGAACTGAAAGCGCGAATCACCGCATTTAACCAGTCCAGTTATGCCCTCCGTAAGGCAATCAAACAGGCAAAACATCAGTACAGAGACTATAGGATAGGTTTTAAAGACAGAGACAAAGTGGAGTCGCAATTCAATTTGATTTTTAAATAGTGAAGACGATGATGGTTTCTGTTTGCATGCAACAGCTTATTGTTTTACAGGGGGAAAATGTACCTGTTTGTGAAATACTGTATTTTCAGCTTGCCCTATTTTGAAGCAACCTTTTCTCTGCCCCCTCAGTTACCCCAATAACGGAGGGGGGTCTATGGGCATGCCCCCTCACAGCATCCACCCTCAAACCGACTTCACACAGGCGGCGGTGGCAGCAGTGGCCACAGCGGCTGCCACAGCAACGGCCACTGCCACGGCAACAGTTGCTGCCATCCAGGAGAAGCAGAACCAGGAGATGAATTATGGCCAGGTAAGGAGGGAGGGCAGCCATGTTAGTACATGCTCTAGGGTGAAGTTTCCCCTAGGTACAGATTTAGGATCAGCTTCCCCCAAATCCTGACCGTAACCATTATTGGGGGAAATGCAACACTGACCCAAGATCAGCATCTAGGGGCAACTTCACCCTACACCGTAGTGCATACTGTTTGTAGTAGGACATTATCTTCTCAGGATGACCACAAGCCAGGGTTTGAGACACATACGCCTTAAGGGAGTTGCCTGCCAGACCCATGTATTGTGCTAAATAATCCTACGAAAATGGTGGCCTCTCTGTGGGTCAGTGTGGATACTGCACCCCCTGCTGGTGGTAGGAGTTAGTGGCTTTTGTCATGTTAAACTGAGGGAAGTTATTTGACTTTGCAACACTGCTCCTTTATTAGGGACATCACTCAACATGGACTGTATTTATACATTATTATAACCATGTAACCAAGAGAAAACATAGAACAGAGAACATCGAAGTGACAACTGTTTGTGACATCTCAAACTTGACATCCCCCATGTCATGCCCACACTAACCTAGAGTACTTTTCAGATGGGTGGTGGTGTGGACTACAACAGCCAGTTCATGCAACACCTGGGCACCAGGGGTCCCCTTGGCATGTCTCCGGCAGGTATGGGTCCCGCTCGTCCCCCGTCCATGGGGCCCATGTACGGGGCCCCTCAGGTCCAGAGGATGCCTCAGCATCCAGGCTACACCGGGGCTCAGCAGGGACCCCCCAGGCCGCAGCAGGGACTCAAACGCCCATACAGCGCTGAGGTGAGTGTCTCACGGCGAAGGACCTCACCTACTTTTAATGCAAACCTTTTGTAGACTGACAGCCATAAGTTGAAAATATACCGTGTGAATTATAATACTATGTTAACACCAACATAGTAAATCCATAGTAATATTTCATTTTATTGAGCTTGAGCTTGTGTTAATATTGACTTTGCCGTAATGTAGTTTGTGGTTACACTATCCAACATGACCAACATGGGCCATTCTCTTATAATAGCAAGGTATTCCTTCACATTTTTAGTAATCGCTAGTCTCTAATAAACGCTGGATATTAAGTGTAGCCTAATTTCATGAGCCTAAAACTCAAGTAAGCTCAACTTTCTTATTTGGTGAGGTTTAGCTCAGTAATGTTATAGCTTTAATTTGTTTGTATCCTTATCATACCACAAATGTATTGTGTGCCCAGATTTGTTTTGAGGTCAACATATATGCTTCCAATTTTGCACTCTCTGTGTCCCTCCCTCAGGGGTTTCCCGGGCAGCAGTATGGTCCAGGCATGGTGGGCCCTGGCCCTGCTCCTGGTCAGAGCCCCTATCCTGGGCAGCCCATGCAGTACCACGGCGGTCCGGGGCCCCAGCGCCCAGACACCTCCCCATCCTACCAAGGCCACAAGATGCCAATCCAGCAGGGCAACATGGGCCAGTACCCGTCGGGACCAGCCAACCCAGGACAGGAGAACAAGGTAACGCTTCCTACGCTGTCCAGTGTTCACCATCTGTTGACCCCCTATTCCTGTCTGTCTGTTTCACAGCCTGGTGGCCTGTGCTGTATGCACACTCACTATGTGTGTGTATTGATGTTAACTGGAGTCCTGAGGACAAATCAGTCTTGTTGTGTGCTTTGCCATTCAGTCGGAACAGTTCAACGGGCAGGGCAACACTCTGAATGCGAACGGGGGAGCTTACAACACCTTCAACCAGGCTGCAGTCAATAGGGTGAGAGAAAGAGACACACACACACACACACACACACACACACACAGCTCATTCTACCTTCATCATGTATTTGTGTAACCTGGTGTCAGATCTGGTTGTGCAGACTCTCCAATGACCATAGGAGTTGGCAAGACATCACAAACAGATCTGCGGAGATATCGTGGACATACAGTTGAAGTCGGACGTTTATATACACCTTAGCCAAATACATTTAAACTCAGTTTTTCACAATTCCTGATATTTAATCCTAGTAAAGATTCCCTGTCTTAGGTCAGTTAGGACCACCACTTTATTTTAAAAAATGTGAAATGTCAGAATAATAGTAGAGAGAATGATTTATTTCAACTTTTATTTATTTCATCACATTCCCAGTGGGTCAGAAGTTTACATACGCTCAATTAGTATTTGGTAGCATTGCTTTTAAATTGTTTAACTTGGGACAAATGTTTCGGGTAGCCTTCCACAAGCTTCCCACAATAAGTTGGGTGAATTTTGGCCCATTCCTCCTGACAGAGCTGGTGTAACTGACTCAGGTTTATAGGTCTCCTTGCTCGCACACACTTTTTCAGTTCTGCCCACAAATTTTCCATAGGATTGAGGTCAGGGCTTTGTGATGGCCACTCCAATACCTTGACTTTGTTGTCCTTAAGCCATTTTGCCACAACTTTGGAAGTATGCTTGGGGTCATTGTCCATTTGGAAGACCCATTTGCGAGTAAGCTTTAACTTCCTGACTGATGTCTTGAGATGTTGCTTCAATATATCCACATAATTTTCCTTCCTCATGATGCCATCTATTTTGTGAAGAGCACCAGTCCCTCCTGCAGCAAAGCACCCCCATAGCATGATGCTGCCACCCCTGTGCTTCACGGTTGGGATGGTGTTCTTCAGCTTGCAAGCTTCCCCTTTTTTCCTCTAAACATAACAATGGTCATTATGGCCAAACAGTTCTATTTTTGTTTCATCAGACCAGAGGAAATTTTTCCAAAAAGTATGATCTTTGTCCCCATGTGCAGTTGCAAATCGTAGTCTGGCTTTTTTATGGCAGTTTTGGAGCAGTGGCTTCTTCCTTGCTGAGCGGCCTTTCAGGTTATGTCGATATAGGACTCGTTTTACTGTGGATATAGATACTTTTTTACCTGTTTCCTCCAGCATCTTCACAAGGTCTTTTGCTGCTGTTCTGGGATTGATTTGCACTTTTCGCACCAAAGTACTTTCATCTCTAGGAGACAGAACGCGTGTCCTTCCTGAGCGGTATGACGGCTGCGTGGTCACATGGTGTTTATACTTGCGTACTATTGTTTGTACAGATGAACGTGGTACCTTCAGGCGTTTGGAAATTGCTCACAAGGATGAACGAGGTCTACAATTTTCTTTTTGAGGTCTTGGCTGATTTCTTTTGATTTTCCCATGATGTCAAGCAAAGAGGCACTGAGTTTGAAGGTAGGCCTTGAAATACATCCACAGGTACACCTCCAATTGATTCAAATGATGTCAATTAGCCTATCAGAAGCTTCTAAAGCCATGACATAATTTTCTGGAATTTTCCCAGCTGTTTAAAGGCACAGTCTACTTAGTGTATGTAAAATTCTGACCCACTGGAATTGTGATACAGTGAATTATAAGTGAAATAATCTGTCTGTAAACAATTGTTGGAAAAATTACTAGTTTGTTAACAAGACATTTGTGGAGTGGTTGAAAAACTAGTTTTAATGACTCTAACCTAAGTGTATGTAAACTTCCGACTTCAACTGTAGGTCTGGGTGCCTTGTAAGGAACCGACGGCGAGCGAGTAAACTGCCTCTTCCATCAATCCTATTAGCCAATGTTCAATCATTTGCCAGCTTGTCCTACCAACGGGACATAAAAAACTGTAATATCTTATGTTTCACCAAGTCGTGGCTGAACGACGACATGGACAACATACAGCTGGCGGGATATACGCTACATTTGCTGGATAGAACAGCTGACTCCCGTAAGACAAGGGGTGGCGGTCTGTGCATATTTGTAAACAACAGCTGCTGCATAAAATATAATACTAAGGAAGTCTCGAGGTTTTGCACGCCTGAGGTAGAGTATCTCATGATAAGCTGTAGACCACACTATTTATCATCTATATTTTTCGTAGCTGTCTATTTACCACCACAAACCGATGCTGGCACTAAGATTGCACTCAATGAGCTGTATAAGGCCATAAGCAAACAGGAAAATGCTCATCCAGAGGCAGCGCTCCTAGTGGCCGGGGACTTTAATGCAGGGAAACTTAAATCAGTTCTACCTAATTTCTACCAGCATGTTAAATGTGCAACCAGAGGATAAAAAACTATATCCTCCTGATTCCTGCTTATAAGCAAAAACTAAAGTAGGAAGCACCAGTGACTTGGTTAATAAGGAAGTGGTCAGATGACGCAGATGCTAAGCTACAGGACTGTTTTGCTAGCACAGACTGGAATATGTTCCGGCATTCTTCCGATAGCATTGAGGAGTACACCACATCAGTCACTGGCTTCATCAATAAGTGCATCGATGACGTCGGCCCCACAGTGACCGTACGTACATACCCCAACCAGAAGCCATGGATTACAGGCAACATCCACACTGAGCTAAAGGGTAGAGCTGCCGCTTTCAAGGAGCAGGACTCTAACACGTATAAGAAATCCCGCTATGCCCTCTGACGAACCATCAAACAGGCAAAGAGTCAATACAGGATTAAGATTGAATCGTACTACCCCAGCTCCGATGCTGGTCGGATGTGGCAGGGCTTGAAAACTATTACAGACTACAAAGGGAAGCACAGCCGTGAGCTGCCCAGTGACGCAAGCCTACCAGACGAGCTAAATCACTTCTATGCTCACGTCGAGGCAAGCAACACTGAAGCATGCATGAGAGCATCAGCTGTTCCGGATGACTATGTGATCACGCTCTCCGTAGCCGATGTGAGTAAGACTTTTAAGCAGGTCAACATTCACAAGGCCGCAGGGCCAGACGAATTACCAGGACGTGTACTCCGAGCATGCGCTGACCAACTTGCAAGTGTCTTCACTGACATGTCCCTGACTGAGTCTGTAACATATTTTTTACTTAACATTTTATTTTGTATTTTCTTAAAACTGCATTGTTGGTTAAGGGCTTGTAAGTAAGCATTTCACTGTAAGGTCTACACCTGTTGTATTCGGCGCATGTGGCAAATAAAATTTGATTTGATTTGACCAGACTCATCTTTGGGTGTAGAGATGTTGACCTATTCCTAACCCTGCTCTCCTTGTCTTTGTGTCCCAGCTTGGCAGGCCAATGCCTGGTTATCCAAGCTCTCCCCTTCCTGGAAACCCAACCCCTCCCATAACCCCGGGGAGTGCAGTGCCCCCCTACATATCCCCTGGCCATGACGTCAAGCCCTCCTTCCTGCCTGACATCAAACCAAACATGAACTCCCTACCGCCACCACCCCCCACAGGTAAACCCCAACATGACTCATGCACACACACATAATTTGCTTTGGAAATTCCCTGTCTCTCAGTGTAGTCTTTGGTTTCACAGTTTTATCTCCAGAAAACAGAGACCAGTGTTGTGTGTTTGGACGGTCTAACAATGAGACATGATGACTGATTGATTGCGCCTGGAACTCCACAGGTAACCCTAGCAATGACCTGCGGCTGACCTTCCCTGTACGAGACGGCGTGGTGCTGGAGCCTTTCCGCCTGGAGCACAACCTGGCCGTCAGCAACCACGTCTTCCAGCTGCGCGACTCTGTTTACAAGACCCTCATGATGAGGTCCAAGCTCCTCTGCCCTGCATTTAATATACTGTAATGTACTATGCTATGCTGTACTAAACTACTATAGAGATTATTTGGCTCGTGTGTGTGTGAGGGTTTCCATTAGCCGGTAATAGCCAGCTTTTGTCAGAGGAAAATATTTAATTAGCGCCGGCCAATTGTCCAGGAGAAGAAGAAAAAATCCCATTGCGAAATAATGCTTTTGAGCCTATTCATTAATGGAAATACCAGTTGATTTAAATAGCCTATATTTGACTGGTCATTCTTATCAGTCTATAGGTTAATTTGCATAATTTAGTGGAATTAAATTGCTGCATGTATATTCAGTATATTCGTTATGCATCATATTTATCACACGAGTACACCATACAGATACAGAACCTTTAAGTGGAAAATCTGTCAGACGGCACGAGAGCTGCTGCTACAGCATCTCAAACAGCAAATGCATAGACAACGGAAGGCAGGCTTCAGCTCACTTTGTAATGAGCTGGAGGCAGTATGCATTTTGAAAACATATACTTAATTGTTTGAAACCTAAACGTTTTACTACATATTATGAGGCATGTCTTACCTTGCTTCAAAGTATCCTAGCCAAAATCAGACCATATCCATGGAGGCAATGGCCAAAAGGATGTGACGTCTGCTGATGTAAAAAGGGCTTTATAAATACATTTGATTGATTGATTGATTGATGGATGTGGACACCCCTTCAAATTAGTGGATTCAGCTATTTCAGCCACATCCGTTGCTGACAGGTGTATAAAATCAAGCGCACAGCCTGCAATCTCCACAGACAAACATTGGCAGTAGAATGGCCCATACTGAAGAGCTCAGTGACTTTTTAATGTGGCACCTTCATAGGATGCCACCTTTCCAACAAGTCAGTTTGTCAAATTTCTGCCATGCTACAGCTGCCCCGGTCAACTGTAAGTGCTGTTACTGTGAAGTGGAAACATCTAGGAGCAACAACGGCTCAGCAGCGAAGTGGTAGGCTACACAGAACAGGACCGCCGAGTGCTGAAGCGCGTAGCGTGTACAAATTGTCTGTCCTTGGTTGCAACACTCACTACCGAGTTCCAAACTGCCTCTGGAAGCAACGTCAGCACAAGAACTGTTCGTTGGGAGCTTCATGAAATGGGTTTCCATGGCCGAGCAGCCGCACTCAAGCCTAAGATCACCATGCGCAATGCCAAACATCGGCTGGAGTGGTGTAAAGCTCGCCACCATTGGACTCTGGAGCAGTGGAAACGCGTTTTCTGGAGTGATGAATCACGCTTCACCATCTGGCAGTCCGACGGACGAATATGGGTTTTGGCGGATGCCAGGAGAACGCTACCTGCCCAAATGCATAGTGCCAACTGTAGAGTTAGGGGGAGGAGGATAATGGTTCGGGCTAGGCCCCTTAGTTCCAGTGAAGGGAAATCTTAACACTACAGCATACAATGACATTCGAGATGATTCTGTGCTTCCAACTTTGTGGCAACAGCTTGGGGAAAGCCCTTTCCTGTTTCAGCATGACAATGCCCCCGTGCACAAAGCGAGGTCCATACAGAAATGGTTTGTCGAGATTGGTGTGGAAGAACTTGACTGGCCTGCACCGAGCCCTGACCTCAACCCCATCGAACACCTTTGGGATGAATTGGAACGCCGACTGCGAGCCAGGCCTAATCGCCCAACATCAGTACCCAACCTCACTAATGCTCTTGTGGCTGAATGGAAGCGAGTCCCCGCAGCAATGTTCCAATATCTAATGGAAAGCCTTCCCAGAAGATTGGAGGCTGTTATAGCAGCAAAGAAGGGACCAACTCCATATTATTGCCCATGATTTTGGAATGAGATGTTCAGTCCACACACTTTTGGCCATGCAGTGTAATTAATATCAACTTTCTTTCGTTGTTCAGCAGCCAAAGGCACAATCCTAGTCATAAGCTAACCAATGCTAGGTGTTGCATATTAGGTCTTTCCTCTATCTAAATTTCTAATGGATATTTTATCTCTGGCACATGAAAACTGTGTTTTCCCACTAAGTGCATTATGGAACAAACATTTGCGCGTAGCCTGCTGCCTTGTGCACATTGCTGCGCTTATAACGTGAATAAATAATAGTTTATCAACATTTTATGCTAAACGTCCTGATCTGTTGCTTTTTAACAAGTGGTTGTATGAATTTGGGATCTATTGTCCCACAACTGTCCCAGAGTCTGTTTGGAATAGGCAATTTCTTTCTTGATAAGTTGGCCAATAGATTAGGTAAACTTTTGTAATATGGGGGATAATAGATTGACATAGGCTAGTGATTTTGCTGTTTGTTACTCGTCTAGTTGGCTGAGGAAAAGTAAATGTGGACAGTTAACATCTTCAAAGTGCGGATCAGAATTTGGTAAGAAGGACCGCACATTGTTGCATCCTCGACTTTCATGTTCTGTTTATATGAATTACCGTGATTTCTGTCATTCTGTCTGGTGCCACATTTTCCTAACGGAAACCCTGATGTGTGTGTAACCATACGCAGGCCTGACCTGGAGCTCCAGTTTAAGTGTTACCACCACGAGGACCTTCAGATGAACACCAACTGGCCAGTGTCAGTGCAAGTGAGCGTCAACGCCACGCCCCTCACCATCCAGCGCGGCGACAATAAGACTTCCCACAAGCCCCTGTACCTGAAGCAAGTGTGCCAGCCTGGGAGGAACACCATACAGATCACTGTCACCGCCTGCTGCTGTGTGAGTGTCCTGCAACCACGCTCGCGCACACACACACCTCCGTTGAATGGAGTCTCACCATTGTAACCACCATTGCAAGTGTCACGTCACATCAAACCTGTAGCCCTCTATATACAGACAAGTGTTCACTATTGCAATGGTAATTTCTAATCCTAAACATCTTTCCATCTCTTTTTCTCCTTCTCTCTACCTCCCTCCCCCTCTCTACCTGCAGTCTCACCTGTTTGTGCTCCAGCTGGTCCACCAGCCGTCAGTGCACTCAGTGCTGCAGGGTTTGATGAAGAAGAGGCTGTTGCCACCGGAACACTGTGTTACTAAGAGTGAGTAGTGGAGCATTTATGTATTGAACCTTTATTTTACCAGTCCCATTGAGATATATCATCTCTTTTTGCCGTTGGAACTAGGACTACCACTCAGGGATGCAAACTCGTCACTTCAGAGCGTGATGTCATATCAGAAGGAGTGCTTTATCCAATGTCACGTGTGACTGCAGTGATCAGCCAGCTGCATGCCCTAACCAGCCAATAGCCTACTCAGCTGCTTCTCTACGTAATGGCGAGCTGTGGTGTGCAGAGAGTGATTGGGCTTCTGTTACATTTGTTTAATTATTGGAGCAGCTCGCAGCGCGAGCGTAGTGGATAGATTGTATATTTTAATTTAGCCTGTAAGAACATACCACAGGCCAGTCTGACTAGGCTTCGCTGTCACGCAGCCTGTGAGTGCCACTGCCTGCCATAGGAATAATTGAGCATAGTGACTGTCATGCTTGCGCTTTTACATCGTTGGAAACTGCGTGTCTTATTCTTTAGCACTCATCTCCTCTTACACCATTTAAGCTAGAAATGCTGTTCAAACTTTAAAACGTGTAGACTGATCTGGACTAAGTTGCTTGCATTCAACCTTTTTATATCTTGTATACTTTTTAAACAAATCAACTTTTTGTCCTTTTTGCCTGTCTTCATTCACTTTCATGGGACTTTGTTTCAACATTCTAAATCTCCCCATTGTGAAATCACTTCCAGCATTCCATTCACTGTAAATGCAACAATGCAACTTTTGACACAAATCAGCTACTTTTACCACTTTGACAAAAACCTTGACAAAAGTTAGAGTATATGAAATCTTCCTCTACTTCTCTGCTATTCAAATTTGTTCACCGAACGATAGTATATGTAATGGATCTAACGATACAGCTCTTTTAGTAACTGCATTAACACATTTCTTCCTACTTTTTCCAAACCACTGCCATTTTGACCACTACCCCAACAAGTCAGACAAAAACTTAGAGCGTATGAAATCTTCCTGTACTTCATTGGTTTTCAAATATGAATAGCTTCTACCAATCAATAGATAGAGCTGTTTTAGTAACCCATCAAATGCTCTCTTCATAGATGCAGTAAGTCATGTCATGTCAGCTAGCAGATAAATTATTTACCAACAACCGCTGCAAATTCCAATAAAACTCAACTAATGACCACAACCACACAACTGGTGATCACTACTGACCACAACTACCAACCACAGCTACTGAATACAACCACACAACTACTGACCACAACTACTGAACCAAACAACTACATACCAAAACTACTGACCGCAACCACACAACTACTGACCACAACTGCTGACCACAACTACTGCTCTGGGCTGCACTAGCTCTGGTCCTGGGTGTAAATAGCTATCTCTGTCTCGCACTAGCTATGGTCTAGCTCTGGTCTGTGCTATAAATTATAACTACTTAAATATGCATACATTAGCATAATTCCTACCAACAATTAATCAATCAATCAAATGTATTTATAAAGCCATTTTAACATCAGCAGATGTAACAAAGTGCTATACAGAAACCCAGCATAAAACCCCAAACAGCAAGCAATGCAGATGTAGAAGCACGGTGGCTAGGAAAAACTCCTTAGAAAGGCAGAAACCTAGAGAGGAACCAGTCCCCTTCTGGCTGTGCCGGGTGGAGGTTATAACAGTACTTAGCCATTAAGGCCAGAATTTTCTCCAAGATGTGCAAACATTCATAGATGACCTGCAGGCTAAAATAATAATCACAGTGGTTGTAGAGGTTGCAACAGGTCAGTACATCAGGAGTAAATGTCACTTGGCTTTTCATAGCCGGGCATTTAGAGGTTGAGATAGCAGGTGCGGTAGAGAGAGAGAGTTGAAAACAGCAGGTCTGGAACAAGGTAGCACGTCCGGTTAACCAGGCCGCAGGCAGAAGAGTTGAAACTGGAGCAGCAGCACAACCAGGTGGACTGGGGACAGCAAGGAGTCATCAGGCCAGGTAGTCCTGAGGCATGGTCCTAGGGCTCAGGTCGTCCGGGAGGGGAGGGAGAGAGCGAGAGTGAGAGAATTAGAGGGAGCATACTTAAATTCACACAGGACACCGGATAAGACAGGAGAATAACACCAGAAAAAATAGACTGACCCTAGCCCCCCTGCACATGGACTATTGCAGCATAGATTCTGGAGGCTGAGACAGGGGGGGTCGGGAGACACTGTGGCCCCGTCCAACTATACCCCCGGACAGGGCCAACCAGGCAGGATATAACCCCACCCACTTTGCCAAAGCACAGCCCCTAAACCACCAGAGGGATAGCAACAGACCACCAACCTACTACCCTGAGATAAGGCTGAGTATAGCCCACGAAGATCTCCTCCACTGCACGAGCCTGAGGGGGCGACAAACCGGACAGGAAGACAACGTCAGTGACTCAACCCAGTCAAGTGACGCACCCCTCCTAGGGATGGCATGGAAAGCACCAGTAAGCCAGTCACTCAGCCCCCGTAATAGGGTCAGAGTCAGAGAATCCCAATGGAGAGATGGGAACCGGCCAGGCAGAGACAGCAAGGGCGATTTGTCGCTCCAGTGCCTTTCCGTTCACCTTCGCACCCCTAGTTGTGGTCAGTAGTTGTGGTTAGTTGGTGTGTGGTTGTATTCAGTAGCTGCGGTCGGTAGTTGTGGTCAGTAGTGATCAGCAGTTGTGGGGTTGTGGTCGTTAGTTGTGTGGTCAGTAGTTTTTTTCTCTCAGTGGTTGTGGTCAGTAGTTGTGGTCAGTAGTTTTGGTAAGTAGGTGTGTGGTTCAGTAGTTGTGTGGTTGTGGTCAGTAGATGTGTGGTTATGGTCAGTAATTGTGGTTACTCTTCACCCTCATCAACATTTTTGCCTAAGCTGCCACGTGCTCCTCTGTGTCTGTGAGTATACATAGCAACGGTTCCGTTTGGGCTGCTCAATGATGAGACATGAGAGAGCTACTGCTGATTTTGTACGTTTGCCCACTGACAAAGACATGATCAGTCTATAATTTTAATGGTAGGTTTATTTGAACAGTGAGATACAGAATAACAACAAAAAAATCCAGAAAAACGCATGTCAAAAATGTTATAAATTGATTTGCATTTTAATGAGGGAAATAAGTATTTGACCCCCTCTCAATCAGAAAGATTTCTGGCTCCCAGGTGTCTTTTATACAGGTAACGAGCTGAGATTAGGAGCACACTCTTAAAGGGAGTGCTCCTAATCTCAGCTTGTTACCTGTATAAAAGACACCTGTCCACAGAAGCAATCAATCAATCAGATTCCAAACTCTCCACCATGGCCAAGACCAAAGAGCTCTCCAAGGATGTCAGGGACAAGATTGTAGACCTACACAAGGCTGGAATGGGCTACAAGACCATTACCAAGCAGCTTGGTGAGAAGGTAACAACAGTTGGTGCGATTATTCGCAAATGGAAGAAACACAAAAGAACTGTCAATCTCCCTCGGCCTGGGGCTCCAAGCAAGATCTCACCTCGTGGAGTTGCAATGATCATGAGAACGGTGAGGAATCAGCCCAGAACTACACGGGAGGATCTTGTCAATGGCAGCTGGGACCATAGTCACCAAGAAAATAATTGGTAACACACTATGCCGTGAAGGACTGAAATCCTGCAGCGCCCGCAAGGTCCCCCTGCTCAAGAAAGCACATATACAGGGCCGTCTGAAGTTTGCCAATGAACATCTGAATGATTCAGAGGAGAACTGGGTGAAAGTGTTGTGGTCAGATGAGACCAAAATCGAGCTCTTTGGCATCAACTCAACTCGCTGTGTTTGGAGGAGGAGGAATGCTGCCTATGAACCCAAGAACACCATCCCCACCGTCAAACATGGAGGTGGAAACATTATGCTTTTGGGGTTTTTCTCTGCTAAGGGGACAGGACAACTTCACCGCATCAAAGGGACGATGGACGGGGCCATGTACCATCAAATCTTGGGTGAGAACCTCCTTCCCTCAGCCAGGGCATTGAAAATTGGTCTGAATGGGTATTCCAGCATGACAATGACCCAAAACACACGGCCAAGGCAACAAAGGAGTGGCTCAAGAAGAAGCACATTAAGGTCCTGGAGTGGCCTAGCCAGTCTCCAGACCTTAATCCCATAGAAAATCTGTGGAGGGAGCTGAAGTTTCGAGTTGCCAAACGTCAGCCTCGAAACCTTAATTACTTGGAGAAGATCTGCAAAGAGGAGTGGGACAAAATCCCTCCTGAGATGTGTGCAAACCTGCTGGCCAACTACAAGAAACGTCTGACCTCTGTGATTGCCAAGGGTTTTGCCACCAAGTACTAAGTCATGTTTTGCAGAGGGGTCAAATACTTATTTCCCTCATTAAAATGCAAATCAATTCATAACATTTTTGACATGTGTTTTTCTGGATTTTGTTGTTGTTATTCTGTCTCTCACTGTACAGATAAACCTACCATTAAAATTATAGACTGATCATGTCTTTGTCAGTGGACAAACATACAAAATCAGCAGGGGATCAAATACTTTTTCCCTCACTGTAGCTACTTTTTGACACTCTATACTCAGACAAACAGCTGTAACTTTTTATTGGTAGTATATATTTCTGTTTAGATTTAAAACTTTTGTCTAACTTGTTTGGAAATTGGTCAAAACAGCAGTTGTTTGTAAAGGTTGAGACGGAAACTTGTGTATGCAGTTACTAAAACAGCTGTATCATTAGATCTGTACAATATACAGTGGGGAAAAAAAGTATTTAGTCAGCCACCAATTGTGCAAGTTCTCCCACTTAAAAAGATGAGAGAGGCCTGTAATTTTCATCATAGGTACACGTCAACTATGACAGACAAAATGAGAAAAAAAAATCCAGAAAATCACATTGTAGGATTTTTAATGAATTTATTAGCAAATTATGGTGGAAAATAAGTATTTGGTCAATAACAAAAGTTTCTCAATACTTTGTAATATACCCTTTGTTGGCAATGACACAGGTCAAACGTTTTCTGTAAGTCTTCACAAGGTTTACACACACTGTTGCTGGTATTTTGGCCCATTCCTCCATGCAGATCTCCTCTAGAGCAGTGATGTTTTGGGGCTGTCGCTGGGCAACACGGACTTTCAACTCCCTCCAAAGATTTTCTATGGGGTTGAGATCTGGAGACTGGCTAGGCCACTCCAGGACCTTGAAATGCTTCTTACGAAGCCACTCCTTCGTTGCCCGGGAGGTGTGTTTGGGATCATTGTCATGCTGAAAGACCCAGCCACGTTTCATCTTCAATGCCCTTGCTGATGGAAGGAGGTTTTCACTCAAAATCTCATGATACATGGCCCCATTCATTCTTTCCTTTACACGGATCAGTCGTCCTGGTCCCTTTGCAGAAAAACAGCCCCAAAGCATGATGTTTCCACCCCTATGCTTCACAGTAGGTATGGTGTTCTTTGGATGCAGCTCAGCATTCTTTGTCCTCCAAACACGACGAGTTGAGTTTTTAACAAAAAGTTATATTTTGGTTTCATCTGACCATATGACATTCTCCCAATCCTCTTCTGGATCATCCAAATGCTCTCTAGCAAACTTCAGACGGGCCTGGACATGTACTGGCTTAAGCAGGGGGACACGTCTGGCACTGCAGGATTTGAGTCCCTGGCGGCGTAGTGTGTTACTGATGGTAGGCTTCGTTACTTTGGTTCCAGCTCTCTGCAGGTCATTCACTAGGTCCCCCCGTGTGGTCCTGGGATTTTTGCTCACCGTTCTTGTGATCATTTTGACCCCACAGGGTGAGATCTTGCGTGGAGCCCCAGATCGAGGGAGATTATCAGTGGTCTTGTATGTCTTCCATTTCTTAATAATTGCTCCCACAGTTGATTTCTTCAAACCAAGCTGCTTACCTATTGCAGATTCAGTCTTCCCAGCCTGGTGAAGGTCTACAATTTTGTTTCTGGTGTCCTTTGACAGCTCTTTGGTCTTGGCCATAGTGGAGTTTGGAGTGTGACTGTTTGAGGTTGTGGACAGGTGTCTTTTATACTGATAACAAGTTCAAACAGGTGCCATTAATACAGGTAACGAGTGGAGGACAGAGGAGCCTCTTAAAGAAGAAGTTACAGGTCTGTGAGAGCCAGAAATCTTGCTTGTTTGTAGGTGACCAAATACTTATTTTCCACCATAATTTGCAAAAAAATTCATTAAAAATCCTACAATGTGATTTTCTGGAATTGTTTTTCTCAATTTGTCTGTCATAGTTGACGTGTACCTATGATGAAAATTACAGGCCTCTCTCATCTTTTTAAGTGGGAGAACTTGCACAATTGGTGGCTGACTAAATACTTTTTTTCCCCACTGTATTTGAATAGCAGAGAAGTAGATGAAGATTTCATACGCTCTAACTTTTTGTCTAAGTTGTTGGCCAAGTGGTCAAAGTAGCTGATTTGTGTCAAAAGTGATACTATTCTGGACCGATTTGCACGTTTTAAAGTTTGAATAACGTTTCTAGCTGAAACGGTGTAGGAGGAATAGCGTTCCAAATAATAATAATAACTAGATGGTATTTGCACATGTAGTACAATTGATGGGACTTGCTTTAACTCTTTAAAAATAATTTTTGTGGTAGAAGTTATACTATTTAAATCAAAGCAGCTTTAAAGTATGTATGGTTTTGAAAAACGTTATAGTAGTGGTAGTGTCTGCAGTAGTAATGGTGGACACTGGTTATAGTTGAAAAAATAGGGAGATGAAAAGTTCGAAAAGCCTGAACATATGAAAGTTGGTTTGGTGTATCTAGCTTGAACTGTTCAAGAGTTAATGTTGGTGAGTTATATTATGCAAAGTTATGCTAGTTTATACAGTTCTAGTTGATCTTTTTTTAAATAGAATTTCAAGTTAGGATAGCGGGACATGTGAAAGTTGGTTTGTTGTCTTTAGCTTGAATGGTTCAAGAATGTATGTTTGATGAGCTATATTATGCTAATTTATACAGTTATAGTTGATTTAAAAATAATAACTTGAAGTTAGGATTGCCTGAACATGTGAAAGATTGTTTGGTGTATGTAGATTGAACGGTTCAAGAGTTACTGTTGGTGGGTTATTTTACTGTTGGTGGACTAATTTAAGCACATTTATATAGTTATAGTTGATACAAGTTGTAAATAATCTGAAGTTAGGATAGCCTGAATGTTTTAAAGTTGGTTTTATAGCTTAATTGGCAAAGGAGCAGGACCATTTAAAATAACCACCACTGTATTACTGTGGTTCTAATTCAAACCCATGTTAATTTATGCAAATGTAAAATGGTTATAATTCTAAAAGTATAACAAATCTGAATGCAAGCAATCTAAGTTGGGTCAGTCTGAATGTTTGTTTGGCGTTCATAGCTTAAACAGTGTAAGAACAATGGTGAATGTAAACACTTCTTATTCAAGCCTATGGAGCTTTTTTATTAACAACTAAAATGGTTATAGTTCAAAAAGTATAAATGTTGTCAAAATTTTGAATGCAATCTTTTTTAATTGGGTTATTGTGAACATCTCGACGTTAGTTTGGCGTTGATAGCCTAAATTATGTAGGAGGAGATACATTTACACATTTCCCGCTTGTAAGTCTATGGCACTTTTATTGCCATTGATATTCATAGAGAGCTCATTTAAATATTGTTGTAGTACAAAAATAATACATTATAAAAAAAAAAAATTCTCAAGCAACCTAACCCAGATCAGTCTACACGTTATAACGTTTGAATAGCGTGTCTATCTTAAATGGTGTAAGAGGAGTAGCGTGCGAAATCATAATAATAAGTAATTTTGTGGTCAGTAGTTGTGTGGTTATGGTCAGTAGTTGTGTTCAGTGGTTGTGGTCAGTGGTTGTGGACAGTAGTTGTGGTCGGTAGTTGTGTGGTTGTGGTCAGTAATTGTGGTCAGTAGTTGTGATCAGTAGTTGCGTGGTTGTGGTCTATAGTTGTGTGGTTCAGTAGTTGTGTGGTCAATATTTGTGTGGTTGTGGTCAGTAGTTGTGTGGTCAGTAATTGGGTGGTTGTGGTCAGTAATTGTGGTCAGTAGTTGTGTGGTTGTGGTCAGTCGTTTTGTGGTTATGGTCAGTAGTTTTGTTGTGGTCAGTAATTGTGTGGTCAGCAGTTGTGTGGCTGTGGTCAGTAGTTTTGTGGTTCAGTTGTTGCCTGGTCAGTAGCTGTGCTCAGTAGTTGTTTAGTTGTGGTCAGTAGTTTTGGTAAGTAGGTGTGTGGTTTAGTAGTTGTGTGGTTGTGGTCAGTAGGTTAGGTCAATAGGTTAGGTCAGTAGGTGTGTGGTCAGTAGCTGTGTGGTTGTGATCAGTAGTAATGTTAAGTAGTTGTGGTCAGTAGTTTTGTGGTCGGTAGCTGTGGTTCAGTCGTTGTGTGGTCAGTAGTTGTTTGGTTGTGGTCACTAGTTCTGTGGTTGTGGTCAGTAGTTGTGGCCAGGTAGTTGTGGTCAGTACTTATGTTGATTAGATGTGTGGTCAGTAGTAATGTGGTCAGATGATGTGTGGTTGTGATCAGTAGTTGTGTGGTTGTGTTCAGTAATTGTGGTCAGTGGTTGTGGTCTGTAGTTGTGTGGTTCAGTTCTTGTGTGATCAATATTTGTGTGGTTGTGGTCAGTAATTGTGGTCACTCTTCACCCTCGTCATAATTTTTGCTTCCCGAGTCTGTGTGTGTGTCCATATCTGTTTGGGCTGCTAAATAATGACACAGAGAGCTGTTAGTAGACGTTAGCCAGACACTTTTTGTCACTCTAAACTCCGACAAACAGCTGTAACTTTTTATTGGTAGAAGCTATTCCTAATCTGCTCTATCCAATCAGAGGGTTACAGCCCACCCTCCTCTTTAGAGACAGACAAACTAGCCAGTTGAGTTATTTAGAGCACGGAGCATAATCCTGAGAAGGAGGATGAAGCTAGTGAGTATTAGAAATCTTCTCTTTATCATTCTAGGTCGCCAGACTGGGGAAGCATTCAAAATCTTAGCGCTAGCTGTTCGGTCTGAAACAGATTCACAAATGATGGGAATTTGTGGAGCTATGAAGACATTCTCTCCCGCGAGTCACAGCTCCCTTATGGCTAAAGCAAGTGTGAAAAACATGGTAACATACAGTACATTTGTGCTTTAGTAGTAACTAAATACTGCACTCTGACCCACAAAACGTATTTGCTAGATTCATGATAGTGTTGTTAGACAAAACATTATGTAGTTTTATTGGAATTTGCAGCTGTTGTTGGTAAATAATTAATCAGCCAGCTTCTGACATGACTTAATGGCGCTAGAAAGAGAGCAGTTGATGGGTTACTAAAACCGCTCTATCTACTGGTTGGTAGACGCTATTCCTAATCCGTTTTCGGATTTGAAAAGCGGAGAAGTAGGGGAAAAGGTTAGGAAAATGTGGTACTGCAGTTAGTAAAACAGCTGTATTGTTAGATCCATAGTGGACATTTTGGATCAGCAAACAGATTTCAATAGCAGAGAAATAGAAGAAGATTTCATACGCTCTAACTTTTTGTCGAACTTGTTGGAGCAGTGGACAAAACGGCAGTTGTTTGCAAAAAAGTTACAGAAAATGTTGTTGATGCGGTTACTAAACAGCTGTAACTTTTGATCAGAATACAATGTTTTGTTCAAACGCCTGATTTGAGTAGCAGAAAGGTAGAAGATGTAAACGCTCTGGCTTTTTGTGTTTAAGTTGTTGCAAAGTGGGCAAAGTAGCTGATTTGTGTCAAAAGTTGCATGATTGCATTTACAGTGAATGGAAATTGGAAGTAATGTCACAATGGGGCCTTTTAGAATCTTGAGGAAATCCCATGTAAGTGGATGGAGGAAAAAAATTAGGACAAAAAAATGTATAACATCAAAAGTATAAAATATATAAAAAAGTTGTATACAAGCAGAAGAAGAGTCAAAGATTTAGAATGGGACGTTTGCTTTTCAAGTCCCATTAATAATAATAACTACACTGAACAAAAATATAAACGCAACATGTAAAGTGTTGGTCCCATTCTTCATGAGCTGAAATAAAAGATCCAAGAAATGTTCTATACGCACAAAAAGCTTTTTTCGCTCACATTTTGGCCACAAATTTGTGTAAATCCCTGTTAGTGAGCAGCCAAGAGAATCCATCCACCTGACAGGTGTGGCATATCAAGAAGCTAATCAGCATGGTCATTACACAGGTGCACCTTGTGCTGGGACAATAAAAGGCCACTCTAAAATGTGCCGTTTGTCACACAACACAATGCCACAGATGTCTCAAGTTTTGAGGGAGCATGCAAGCTTCCCCTTTTTTCCTCCAAACATAACGATGGTCATTATGGCCAAATAGTTAAATTTTTGTTTCATCAGACCAGACGACATTTCTCCAAAAAGTACGATATTTGTCCCCATGTGCAGTTGCAAACCGTAGTCTGGCTTTTGTATGGCGGTTTTGGAGCAGTGGCTTCTTCCTTGCTGAGCGGCCTTTCAGGTTATGTTGATATAGGACTCGTTTTACTGTGGATATAGATACTTTTGTACCGGATTCCTCCAGCATCTTTACAAGGTCCTTTGCAGTTGTTCTGGGATTGACTTTTCGCACCAAAGTACGTTCATCTCTAGTACGTTCATCTCGCAGGCTGTTTTAAACTACTCGCGGGCCGCAAATGTTTGGTTTGATAACAAACAATCTTGTTTAGTCATGTTTGTTACCTAGCTAGCTAACAACCAGGTAACTTAGCTATGCACAAATTTGGATGGCATAGGAAAAACGGAAAAGGAATAGATAGCCTACTCAAGAGATGCTTCAAGGGTAGGATGCATATTCCTAATCAATGTAATTCTAAGCTATATCTGAATCAGATATCTATTTTTTTCTTCTGGTGTTCCTTAAATTCAGTTTGGTGCCTAACTTTTGGGAGCAGTGTGTGTGAGTGAGTGTGAGAGAAAGAGAGAGTGGTGTGTGTGTTTCTGACAGCTGGTACCACCGTTTACCAGCTGTCACTTTTTGCAACTGGGGGGCATTAATACGTAAGGTCAGGTCATAGGTTAGGTTTAGGTAAGACGATCTCTTTTTTATTTAATTTATGATAAAGTCAATCTCAATGTGACTTGGATTTAAAAGGAATAGCACTGAGTCTGGTACAAAATATATGGTGGAAGGAAACTCTCTCTCGCCCATGTTTACATCAATCCAAAACTTGTTAACTTTAGTATTACATGTAAGAAGAATCAAGTTAGCTTCCTAGACGATTTTTTCCCCTGTTAGCTAGTGATAGTGATACACAAACTAGGCCTGTTTGAAACATCGCCATCTCCTGGCAGCATTTACCTGCCAGATTCAGTAGCTTGAAACCCCCCCTAAGTTTAGAAAGAAAACTAAAACTGAAAATAGTTCATGATGGTTTTTATTTTAGTTCGTTTTGGAGTCAGAGTATAGCTTTTGTTTTTCAAACGGGTTTGTTAATTATTTTATTTCAGTTTGCTAAATCGTTTTTTCGTGATTAGTTTTAGTTTACTATAATAATCTTGCCGCATAGCCTCTGGGTCTCTAAATTCACTGTCTCTCCCTTCCCCATTGCAGTCAAGAGGACCTTCAGCAGTGGCACCATCCCAGGGACGCCGGGAATGAACGGGGAAGATGGGGTGGAGCAGACGGCCATCAGGGTGTCCCTCAAGTGCCCCATCACCTTCCGCCGCATTCAGCTGCCAGCGCGGGGCCACTACTGCAGGCACATACAGGTCAGTACTCGCACGACACAGCTCGGCTCCACTAACACTGCCCCCTCCGAATGGAAAAACAACATAGTTGTTGCATCTGAAATGGCACCCTATTCCCTATATAGTGCACTACTTTTGACCAGGGTGTAATTTCAGAAGCAGCCAGTGTTGATTCCCCCCCCCCCCCCCCCGTTCCCTGGAGGTAGGCTATCCAGCGCTTGAGTGCTGAGGAAGTCACATGTCAGAGCTCTACACATGAGGTGTGAGGGGTTGTGAGAGACGGATCAATATTATGTTGCCGTATCAGGATGGTGATGACGAGGAAGCTAAAGATTTTCCAGCTAAAGCTACTATCTCTCTCTCTCTCTCGACCTGGTTGTAGTGTTTCGACCTTGAGTCCTACCTGCAGCTGAACTGTGAGAGGGGGACCTGGCGCTGTCCTGTGTGCAAGTAAGTTAGAATACTAGACTACTCCACTATGCCCTGAGATCTGTAATGAGATGGGGAATAAACCTTGCAGGGTTCAGGAAAATGTAAGCTCACTACTACTATGTTGAATCAAATCAAATCTGTCCTTTCCCCCTTGCAGTAAGACAGCTCTACTGGAGGGGCTAGAGGTGGACCAGTACATGTTGGGGATTCTTATCTATATTCAGAAGTAAGAAACAACTCCCCCATGTCATGCTGACTTGTAGCTGATCAATTGTGCTTTATATTCCTTTTCCCATATTACTCTCCCTTTCTTATTATTCTTTCCCCCCCAATCCTCTCACTTATGGGGGGTCCGAAACTATTGACATCCTTGATAAAGATGAGCAATAATGGCTGTATAAAATAAATAATTCAAATACTGAGCTGTATACAAAATACTTTTTGGGAAATTATATCATTTTACATTTATTGTTTATTATTATTTTTTAAACTAATACAATTGCTCAGAGAAAAATATTTTGTTTAACAAGTAATATGTTATCAAAAAGGTAGGGGTCAAAATTATTCTTAGAAATAAAGTAGTCAAGTTTAGTATTTGGTCCCATATTCCTAGCACGTAATGACTACATCAAGGTTGTGACGCTGCAAACTTGTTGAATGATTTATCAGTTTGTTTTTATTTTTTAAAGATGATTTTGTTACCAATCGAAATTAATGGTAAATAATGTAGCGTGTCATTTTGGAGTCACTTTTATTGTAAATAAGAATATAATATGTTTCTAAACACTTCTACATTAATGTGGATGTTACCATGATTCATCATATCCCCAAGACATGCTAACCTCTCACCATTAACATTAACAGGGGAGGTTAGCATGTCTATGATCTTTGACCCTCTAAAATGTGAGTAATTATATTATTTTATACTAACACAATTGCTCAACAAGTAATATTATTTTTTTATCGAAAAGGTAGGGGTCAAAACTATTGACACCGCTAAAGATTTTTATAAAGTAGTAAAAAGTTAGAGGATCAAAGATCATACCCCCAAGACATGCTAACCTCCTCTTTTATTGTTCATGGTGAGAGGTTAGCATGTCTTGGGGGTATGATCTTTTTGATCGCATATAAATGTTTATTACACTGAACAAAAATATAAACACAACATGAGCAGAAATAAAAGATCCCAGCAATTTTCAATACGCACAAAAAGTGTATTTCTCTAAAATGTTATGCACAAATTTGTTTACATCCCTGTTAGTGAGCATTTCTCCTTTGCCAAGATAATCCATACACCTGACAGGTGTGGCATATCAAGAAGCTGATTAAACAGCATGATCATTACACAGGTGCACCTTGTGCTGGGGACAATAAATGGCCACTCTAAAATGTGCAGTTTTGTCACACAACACAATGCCACAGATGCCTCAGGTTTTGAGGGAGCGTGCAATTGGCCTGCTGACTGCAGGATTGTCCACCAGAGCTGTTGCCAGAGAATTGAATGTACATTTCTCTACCATCAGCTGCCTCCGACGTTGTTTTAGAGAATTTGGCAATACGTCCAACCGGCCTCACAAGCGCAGACCACGTGTAACCACGCCAGCCCAGGACCTCTACATCCGGCTTCTTCACCTGCGGGATCGTCTGAGACCAGCCACCTGGACAGCTGATGAAACTGTGGATTTGCACAACCAAAGAATTTCTGCACAAACTGAAACCGTCTCATTGAAGCTCATCTACATGGTTGGCGTCCTCACCAGGGACTTGACCTGACTGCAGTTCGGCGTCGTAACCGACTTCAGTGAGCAAATGCTCACCTTCGATGGCCACTGGCACGCTGGAGAAGTGTGCTCTTCACGGATGAATCCCGGTTTCGATTGTACCAGGCCGATGGCAGACCGCATGTATGGCGTCATGTGGGTGAGCGGTTTGCTGATATCAACATTGTGAAGGGAGTGCCCCATGGTGGCGGTGGGGTTATGGTATGGGCAGGCATAAGCTACGGACAACGAACACAATTGCATTTTATCGATGGCAATTTGAATGCACAGAGATACCGTGACGAGATCCTGAGGCCCATTGTCGTGCCATTCATCCGCCGCCATCATCTCATGTTTCAGAATGATAATGCACGGCCCCATGTCGCAAGGATCTGTACACAATTCCTGAAAGCTGAAAATGTCCCAGTTCTTCCATGGGCTGCATACTCACCAGACATGTCACAGATTGAGCATGTTTGGGATGCTTTGGATCAACGTGTACGACAGTGTGTTCCAGTTGCCACCAATATCCAGCAACTTCGCACAGCCATTGAAGAGGAGTGGGACAACATTCCACTGGCCACAATCAACAGCCTGATTATATTTACATTTACATTTTAGTCATTTAGCAGACGCTCTTATCCAGAGCGACTTACAGGAGCAATTAGGGTTAAGTGCCTTGCTCAAGGGCACATTTACGTCATTTAGCAGACGCTCTTATCCAGAGCGACTACAAATTGGTGCATTCACCCTATAGCCAGTGGGATAACCACTTTACAATTATCCTTTTATTTTTTTTATTTTTTGGGGGGGGGGGGGGGGGGGGTAGAAGGATTACTTTATCCTATCCCAGGTGTTCCTTAAAGAGGTGGGGTTTCAATTGTCTCCGGAAGGTGGTGAGTGACTCCGCTGTCCTGGCGTCGTGAGGGAGCTTGTTCCACCATTGGGGTGCCAGAGCAGCGAACAGTTTTGACTGGGCTGAGCGGGAACTATGCTTCCGCAGAGGAAGGGGAGCCAGCAGGCCAGAGGTGGATGAACGCAATGCCCTCGTTTGGGTGTAGGGACTGATCAGAGCCTGAAGGTACGGAGGTGCCGTTCCCCTCACTGCTCCATAGGCAAGCACCATGGTCTTGTAACGGATGCGAGCTTCAACTGGAAGCCAGTGGAGTGTGCGGAGGAGGGGGGTGACGTGAGAAAACTTGGGAAGGTTGAACACCAGACGGGCTGCGGCATTCTGGATGAGTTGTAGGGGTTTAATGGCACAGGCAGGGAGCCCAGCCAACAGCGAGTTGCAGTAATCCAGACGGGAGATGACAAGTGCCTGGATTAGGACCTGTGCCGCTTCCTGTGTAAGGCAGGGTCGTACTCTCCGAATGTTGTAGAGCATGAACCTGCAGGATCGGGTCACCGCCTTGATGTTAGCGGAGAACGACAGGGTGTTGTCCAGGGTCACGCCAAGGCTCTTCGCACTCTGGGAGGAGGACACAACGGAGTTGTCAACCGTGATGGCGAGATCATGGAACGGGCAGTCCTTCCCCGGGAGGAAGAGCAGCTCCGTCTTGCCAGGGTTCAGCTTGAGGTGGTGATCCGTCATCCATACTGATATGTCGGCCAGACATGCAGAGATGCGATTCGCCACCTGGTTATCAGAAGGGGGAAAGGAGAAGATTAGTTGTGTATCGTCAGCGTAGCAATGATAGGAGAGGCCATGTGAGGATATGACAGAGCCAAGTGACTTGGTGTATAGGGAGAAAAGGAGAGGGCCTAGAACTGAGCCCTGGGGGACACCAGTGGTGAGAGCACGTGGTGCGGAGACAGCTTCTCGCCACGCCACTTGGTAGGAGCAACCGGTCAGGTAGGACGCAATCCAGGAGTGAGCCGCGCCGGAGATGCCCAGCTCGGAGAGGGTGGAGAGGAGGATCTGATGGTTCACTGTATCAAAGGCAGCAGACAGGTCTAGAAGGACAAGAGCAGAGGAGAGAGAGTTAGCTTTAGCAGTGCGGAGAGCCTCCGTGACACAGAGAAGAGCAGTCTCAGTTGAATGACCAGTCCTGAAACCTGACTGGTTTGGATCAAGAAGGTCATTCTGAGAGAGATAGTAAGAGAGTTGGCTAAAGACGGCACGCTCAATAGTTTTGGAAAGAAAAGAAAGAAGGGATACTGGTCTGTAGTTGTTGACATCAGTGGGATCGAGTGTTGGTTTTTTGAGAAGGGGTGCAACTCTGATCACCTCTATGCGAAGGAGATGTGTCGCGCTGCATGAGGCAAATTATGGTCACACCAGATACTGACTGGTTTTCTGATCCACGACGCCCCTAAGTTTTTTAAAGGTATCTGTTACCAATAGATGCATATCTGTATTCCCAGTCGTGAAATACATAGATTAGGGCCTAATGAGTTTATTTCAATTGACTGATTTCATTATATGAACTGTAACTCAGTAAAATCTTTGAAATTGTTGCATGTTGCATTTATTTTTGTTCAGTGTATTTATTTTATTCAGTCATTATTGCTCATTTTCATCAAGAGTTTCAATTTCGGACCCCACTGTAAATCTCTCACAAAACACCACACCACAGTTGCATCCCAAATGGCATCCTATTCCCTATATGATGCACTGCACTTTTTACCAAAGCCCATAGGGCCCTGGTCAAAAGTAGTGCGCTATATAGGGAATAAGGTGCTATTTCATACGCAGCCATGTATCTAAAACGTTCACTTCTGAATTGTACACGCAGCTCGGAATATGAGGAGATCTCTATTGACCCGGTGTGCAGCTGGAAGCCCATTCCCATCAAACCCGACCTTCACATCAAAGAGGAGCCGGATGGGCCAGCACTGAAGCGCTGCCGCACCCTGAGCCCCAGTCACATGATCCTGCCTAGTGTCATGGAGATGATCGCCACCCTGGGCCGAGCCTCGTCGCCCTACCCCTCCATGCCAGCAGGGGTAAATGGCAGCACTCCGGACTACCCCAGCCAAGGTAGACTCACTAGCTCCTCTCATTCTAAATATGTTTGGTGCCAACATTCCACTCCTTGTACTCTGTGTCATTGCCAAACCTGTTTTGCATGACAAGGAGTGACAAGTTGGCACAAAGAGACTGGTATACCGAGGCTACTTCAAGCACAAAATCACAATCTAAAACCTTCATCAAAGGCATTGGGTAGAAGTCAATTGATCCACAATAAAAGTAATTTTATATAGACAGTATCTTAAATGACTGCATTTTCATGAATTTTATTATATATGGACAGTATGGACTGGATACGGAAGTGGAGGTAGAAATAGACGTCACTTTCCCAGCCAACAACAACCCACAAACCAGGGTCGTGTCCAGTAGGCATGAAATGGAAGAAAATAAATGAACACAACCTAGAGTTTATTCACTAGAGAACAGTTCTGCCGTCTTTCCCGTAGTGTACAGTCGTGGTCAAAAGTTCACATAGTTCGCTGCTTCAGTGTTATGAGATATTTTTGTCAGATGTTACTATGGTATACTGAAGTATAATTACAAGCATTCCATAAGTGTCAAAGGCTTTTATTGACAATTGCATTAAGTTAATGCAAAGAGTCAGTATTTGCAGTGTTGACCCTTCTTTTTCAAGACCTCTGCAATCCGCCCTGGCATGCTGTCAATTAACTTCTGGGCCACATCCTGACTGAAGGCAGCCCATTCTTGCATAATCAATGCTTGGAGTTTGTCAGAATTTGTGGGTTTTTGTTTGTCCACCCGCCTCATGAGGATCGACCACAGGTTTTCAATGGGATTAAGGTCTGGGGAGTTTCCTGGACATGGACCCAAAAAGTCGATGTTTTGTTCCCCGAGCCACTTAGTTATCACTTTTGCCTTATGGCAAGGAGCTCCATCATGCTGAAAAAGGCATTGTTCGTCACAAAACTGTTCAAATCAAATCAAATCAAGTTTTATTGGCCACATTCACCGAATACAACAGGTGTAGACATTACAGTGAAATGCTTACTTACAGCCCTTAACCAACAATGCATTAATTTTTTTAATAAAAAAGTAAAATAAAACAAGAACAACAAAAAAGTGTTGAGAAAAAAAGAGCAGAAGTAAAATAAAATAACAGTAGGGGGGGTACCGGTGCAGAGTCAATGTGCGGGGGCACCAGCTAGTTGAGATAATATGTACATGTGGGTAGAGTTAAAGTTACTATGCATAAATAATTAGCAGAGTAGCAGCAGCGTAAAAAGATGGGGTGGGGGTGGGGGGGCAGTGCAAATAGTCCGGGTAGCCATGATTAGCTGTTCAGGAGTCTTGTGGCTTGGGGGTAGAAGCTGTTGAGAAGTCTTTTGGACCTAGACTTGGCACTCCGGTACCGCTTGCCGTGCGGTAGCAGAGAGAACAGTCTATGACTAGGGTGGCTGGAGTCTTTGACAATTTTGAGGGCCTTCCTCTGACACCGCCTGGTATAGAGGTCCTGGATGGCAGGAAGCTTGGCCCCAGTGATGTACTGGGCCGTACGCACTACCCTCTGTAGTGCCTTGCGGTCGGAGGCCGAGCAGTTGCCATACCAGGCGGTGATGCAACCAGTCAGGATGCTCTCGATGGTGCAACCTTAGAATCTTTTTGAGGATCTGAGGACCCATGCCAAATCTTTTCAGTCTCCTGAGGAGGAATAGGCTTTGTCGTGCCCTCTTCACGACTGTCTTGGTGTGTTTGGACCATGATAGTTTGTTGGTGATGTGGACACCAAGGAACTTGAAGCTCTCAACCTGTTCCACTACAGCCCCGTCGATGAGAATGGGGGTGTGCTCAGTCCTCTTTTTTTTCCTGTAGTCCACAATCATCTCCTTTGTCTTGGTCACGTTGAGGGAGAGGTTGTTATCCTGGCACCACACGGCCAGGTCTCTGACCTCCTCCCTATAGGCTGTCTCATCGTTGTCGGTGATCAGGCCTACCACTGTTGTATCGTCTGCAAACTTAATGATGGTGTTGGAGTCGTGCCTGGCCATGCAGTCATGAGTGAACAGGGAGTACAGGAGGGGACTGAGCACGCACCCCTGAGGGGCCCCCGTGTTGAGGATCAGTATGGCAGATGTGTTGTTACCTACTCTTACCACCTGGGGGCGGCCCGTCAGGAAGTCCAGGATCCAGTTGCAGAGGGAGGTGTTTAGTCCCAGGATCCTTAGCTTAGTGATGAGCTTTGAGGGCACTATGGTGTTGAATGCTGAGCTGTAGTCAATGAATAGCATTCTCACGTAGGTGTTCCTCTTGTCCAGGTGGGAAAGGGCAGTGTGGAGTGCAATAGAGATTGCATCATCTGTGGATCTGTTGGGGCGGTATGCAAATTGGAGTGGGTCTAGGGTTTCTGGGATAATGGTGTTGATGTGAGCCATGACCAGCCTTTCAAAGCACGGCTACAGACGTCAGTGCTACGGGTCGGTTGTCATTTAGGCAGGTTATCTTAGGGTCCTTAGGCACGGGGACTATGGTGGTCTACTTGAAACATGTTGGCATTACAGACTCAGTCAGGGACATGTTGAAAATGTCAGTGAAGACACTTGCCAGTTGGTCAGCACATGCTCGGAGTACACGTCCTGGTAATCCGTCTGGCCCTGCAGCCTTGTGAATGTTGACCTGCTTAAAAGTCTTACTCACATTGGCTACGGAGAGCGTGATCACATAGTCATCCGGAACAGCTGGTGCTCTCATGCATGCTTCAGTGTTGCTTGCCTCGAAGCGAGCATAGAAGTGGTTTAGCTCGTCTGGAAGTCTTGTGTCACTGGGCAGCTCGCGGCTGTGCTTCCCTTTGTAGTCTGTAATAGTTTTCAAGCCCTGCCACATCCAACGAGCGTCAGAGCCGGTGTAGTACGATTCAAACTTAGTCCTGTATTGACTCTTTGCCTGTTTGATGGTTCGTCGGAGGGCATAGCGGGATTTCTTATAAGCGTCCGGGTTAGAGTCCCGCTCCTTGAAAGCGGCAGCTCTACCCTTTAGCCCTGTACCTTTTGAAGAATATCAGTCTGTCCCTGATGTTTTTCCTGGAGATAAGTGGCTTCTTTGCTGCCATTTCTTGACCCCTGGCCATCCTCCAAAAGTCTTCGCCTCACTGTGGGTGCAGATACACTCACACCTGCCTGCTGCCATTCCTGAGCAAGCTCTGCACTGGTGGTGCCCCAATCCCGCAGCTGAATCAACTTTAGGAGACGGTCCTGGCACTTTGCTGGACTTTCTTGGGCGCCCTGATGCCTTCTTCACAACAATTGAATCTCTCTCCTTGAAGTTCTTGATGATCCGATAAATGGTTGATTTAGGTGCAATCTTACTAGCAGCAATATCCTTGCCTGTGAAGCCCTTTTTGTGCAAAGCAATGATGACGGCACGTGTTTCCTTGCAGGTAACCATGGTTAACAGTCCTCTGTAGCTCAACTGGTAGAGCACGGCGCTTGTAACGCCAAGGTAGTGGGTTCGATCCCCGGGACCACCCATACACAAAAATGTATGCACGCATGACTGTAAGTCGCTTTGGAAAAAAGCGTCTGCTAAATGGCATATTAAATTAAATATTAAATTAAAAATTAAATTAAAAATTAAATTAAATTAAATTAAAATTATTAAAGAACAATGATTTCAAGCACCACCCTCCATTTAAAGCTTCCAGTCTGTTATTCTAACTCAATCAGCATGACAGAGTGATCTCCAGCCTTGTCCTCGTCAACACTCTCACCTGTGTTAACGAGAGAATCACTGACATGATGGCACCTGGTCCTTTTGTGGCAGGGCTGAAATGCAGTGGAAATGTTTATTTTGGGATTAAGTTCATTTTCATGGCAAAGAGGGACTTTGCAATGAATTGCAATTCATCTGATCACTCTTCATGACATTCTGGAGTATATGCAAATTGCCATCATCAAAACTGAGGCAGCAGACTTTGTGAAAATTAGTGTTTGTGTCATTCTCAAAACATTTGACCACGACTGTATAGATTATATTATTGAGTTAATTGCATGGTTTTTTTTGTGTGAATAACTCGATTAATCACCTTTTTTGAAATAGTTGGACTAATTAAAGATGTTTCCATAAAAAAAAACATCACATTGGGTTGTAGGTATAATATGTTTGAGAGCATTTAATTTTTTAACTCTCTAAATGGTTAAATTAGTGATAAATATATGTAATAATAATAATAATAATATGCCATTTAGCAGACGCTTTTATCCAAAGCGACTTACAGTCATGCGTGCATACATTTTTGTGTATGGGTGGTCCCGGGGATCGAACCCACTACCTTGGCGTTACAAGTGCTGTGCTCTACCAGCTGAGCTACAGAGGACCACTGATGCAATAGTTTGTGAGTGGGCAACATATACTATCATCTTAAATTGACATGTTTAATTATTTTGTCATATGAAATTATTGTATATTGTGCTAATTTCCCTAATGTGGACAGTTTGTTACTACCTTACACAAGCTTGCGTTTTCATCCCATAAAATTGAGTGGAATTACACATCGTTTTTACCTCGATACGTTTATAGTCATCACAATGATGATTGCTTAAAACAGATAAATATCTTTTTTTGTACCGTTGATTTTGTCACACACTGGAATTAGAACCACTTAGAACGCAGAGTTAATTAAATGGCAGGGAAAACTCGGGGCGATCTCTCTATAAAAGTCGCTGGTCACACACCAATACATGGATTTTGACAGTCAAACTATCACTTAAATAGCTGTTGATATCCTATGCCGCATCGTGATTTGTGTAAGTTAACAGAAAAAGTGGTGTTCCGTGATGGCACACTCCCGAAATCAACATCCGACATTCCAAAATATAGATAAAAGCCTTCTTCAAGTTGTCATCTAACCATGCTGATTGGTTAAAACTGCATTCCAGCCGGTGTCTATTCCACAAGTTACCTCTGGCTAAATCTATGACGTTAAAATGCCTATTTTACTCTGTTCCATCCTGCAATCCACTGTTTCATCAGCCCAGGCAAGCAATTAATAAACTTGATCTCCACTATAAAAAGCATCTAGACATGATCTCACATTTCTTTTAGACTAACATTTAGTTTTCAACAGCAGAGATTTGTATCAACCTTGCTGTCTGTCTCCGACATTTGCAACAGTGTTTCAATATTCAAATCTGATCTCCAGGTGTCCCATAGTAATGAACGTGTCGGAACGAGACAGACAGGCAGGCAGCGTTTCTTAGCCAGTCGAAATCATGAATCAGCTGGCATCATGTTTATGGATATTTACAGTGAGGGGAAAAAAGTATTTTGTACGTTTTCCCACTGACAAAGAAATTATCAGTCTATAATTTTAATGGTAGGTTTATTTGAACAGTGAGAGACAGAATAACAACAAAAAAATCATGTAAAAAATGTTATGAATTGATTTGCATTTTAATGAGGGAAATAAGTATTTGACCCATCTGCAAAACATGACTTGGTACTTGGTGGCAAAACCCTTGTTGGCAATCACAGAGGTCAGACGTTTCTTGTAGTTGGCCACCAGGTTTGCACACATCTCAGGAGGGATTTTGTCCCACTCCTCTTTGCAGATCTTCTCCAAATCATTAAGGTTTCGAGGCTGACGTTTGGCAACCCGAACCTTCAGCTCCCTCCACAGATTTTCTATGGGATTAAGGTCTGGAGACTGGCTAGGCCACTCCAGGACCTTAATGTGCTTCTTCTTGAGCCACTCATTTGTTGCCTTGGCCATGTGTTTTGGGTCATTGTCATGCTGGAATACCCATCCACAACCCATTTTCAATGCCCTGGCTGAGGGAAGGAGGTTCTCACCCAAGATTTGACGGTACATGGCCCCGTCCATCGTCCCTTTGATGCGGTGAAGTTGTCCTGTCCCCTTAGCAGAACACCCCCAAAGCATAATGTTTCTACCTCCATGTTTGACATTTTGACATTTTTTACATTTTACTCATTTAGCAGACACTCTTATCCAGAGCGACTTACAGTTAGTGAGTGCATACATTTTTCATACTGGCCCCCCGTGGGAATCGAACCCAAAACCCTGGTGTTGCCAGAGCCATGCTCTACCAACTGAGCTACAGGAGGTCTGTTTGATGGTGGGGATGGTGTTCTTGGGGTCATAGGCAGCATTCCTCCTCCTCCAAACACGGCGAGTTGAGTTGATGTCAAAGAGCTCGATTTTGGTCTCATCTGACCACAACACTTTCACCCAGTTCTCCTCTGAATCATTCAGATGTTCATTGGCAAACTTCAGACGGGCCTGTATATGTGCTTTCTTGAGCAGAGGGACCTTGCGGGCGCTGCAGGATTTCAGTCCTTTACGGCGTAGTGTGTTACAAATTGTTTTCTTGGTGACTATGGTCCCAGCTGCCTTGAGATCATTGACAAGATCTTCCCGTGTAGTTCTGGGCCGATTCCTCACCGTTCTCATGATCATTGCAACTCCACGAGGTGAGATCTTGCATGGAGCCCCAGGCCGAGGGAGATTGACAGTTATTTTGTGTTTCTTCCATTTGCGAATAATCGCACCAACTGTTGTCACCTTCTCACCAAGCTGCTTGGCGATGGTCTTGTAGCCCATTCCAGCCTTGTGTAGGTCTACAATCTTGTCCCTGACATCCTTGGAGAGCTCTTTGGTCTTGGCCATGGTGGAGAGTTTGGAATCTGATTGATTGATTGCTTCTGTGGACAGGTGTCTTTTATACAGGTAACAAGCTGAGATTAGGAGCACTCCTTTTAAGAGTGTGCTCCTAATCTCAGCTCGTTACCTGTATAAAAGACACCTGGGAGCCAGAAATCTTTCTGATTGAGAGGGGGTCAAATACTTATTTCCTTCATTAAAATGCAAATCAATTTATAACATTTTTGACATGCGTTTTTCTGGATTTTTTTGTTGTTATTCTGTCTCTCACTGTTCACAAAAACCTACCATTAAAATTATAGACTGATCATTTCTTTGTCAGTGGGCAAACGTACAAAATCAGCAGGGGATCAAATACTTTTTTCCCTTACTGTACAAAGAAATGTCAATTGAAAAAAGGTCAAACGAAATGAAGTGCAGCTAGTTTGCAGTCTTTCCACCTTCAATTTTAAGTGATTGTGTTGTTAGCTGTGTTATTGGCTTGCTCCTCTGACCAACAGTGTTCTGACGAGTGAGCACATTTTCTATGCCAGGCGAAATCGCGCCTCATTAGCTCATTGTTATGGATGTATCCAAATAAATGTCACTAGAAAACAGCTTAAACAAATACAAATGATGCTACTGTTGTTATTCTGGCTGCACTTTTTGATGTGACTGTAAGTTAGCCGTAGTTGGCTAGCTAGCAAGCAAGGGATGAGAACGTTGCCAGCCAGAATGGCAATGGAACATTTAGAACGAAAGACGGAATGACTGGGTTGCGTCTCTGGCAACGGAACCGATAGAATGAACGACCAGCCGGCTTGGGTAGCAACCCTAGATTTGTGTGGGGACTATATCTTGTGGAAGGATGAAATTGTATGAATAAATTCATAAACAACACCCGTGCTAATGTTACGCCCCTGAAAAAGGGGAGAAATAATCACGAGAGTGACGCAGTTGTTTCCTCACTGAAAACTTTAGTATAATGCTTTTACAAAAATACCACATTTTACAGAACAACAGATCTACAGGAACCAGAGTTTTGTAGGGTACAAAGCTTATTCAAGTCACAACAGCATAAACTGTAATTCACTAAAACATATACAAATGTTTCAATATAACTGTCAAACACAAAGTAGCTTTAGCTCAGTAACCCATAACTACATTTATCAACCATGTCAACAAAGTATTCGAAACACATTATACAAATAACCCCAAATATATTATTAACAGCGCACATGTTCATTCACAATTAGCATAAAATGGCAGCTACTCTCAGTACGAAGCTAATCTTCGCTGCAACCAAGCAGATTTCACTCACAGACGCACCTAATAACTCTCTTCAACTTAACTCTAACTTACTCAAGATGTTACTAACACATACCTTAAACTCTCTTGACATGTTAGCAAGTTATTACATTCAAATTAACTCGTTTTATATCAATAACGTACCTGAAAAAGGGGAGAAATAATCACGAGAGTGATGCAGTTGTTCCCTCACTGAAAACTTTAGTATAATGAGGAAAAAAGACCGCGATTTCCCCAGAAAGTTGGGTGGAGACCAGAGCAATCGATCTCAGGCTCATAGATTAACAGCATTTAGTAGATCACAGATTAACACTTTTACCCTTAAATTAGGCACCACAAAGTAAAGTAGTCAATATAACGTTTACACATTCCTCTTACAATATTTACCCTTTTACACTTGACGGATTTTAACACATTTATGAATTTTATCAATCTCTATGAACTAGTACTGGATGCATGATCTTTTTAACCTTAGATATTTTAAGATCCTTACATACCATGAACTTACTAATACTTTTTAGTGTATAACAGGCTATGAATATGTCCTTTAACCTGTCACACTCTCCCCGACAAAATAAATGTTGTCCCAACATTACCAACATTGTCTTCTTAAACAGTCTATAAGCACTGGACGTAGAAAATCCTCTTCTGTAAGCTAGTCCTTGAGCAGAGGTCAAAGTTCACAGTTCAAATAGAACCAAGAAGTTATATTCACAGTCCATATCTGTTGACCAGGTGTATAAACAGTCCATAAGCAGTCTTTTCTCATACTATTGTCAACAGTCCATCAGTTTTAATGATCTATATGCATAGTCTGCTAATTGTCTCGTGAAAGTCTGTGAAATCAGTCAGTAGTCCATGGTCAAACATGTCAACTCTGTAGCCTCAAGTTTGCTGAAGTCCATACATGTAGGGTGGCTGAAGGTAATATCGCTGTAGTGATGGCAGCCATGGAACCAGTCCTGGTGCAGGGTAGACAGGGAACAGCTGTGGCTGGATACTGTAGCAGGAAGGGATACCAAGCTGATCATAGGTGATACGTCTTGGAGGGTGTCTCTCTCTTTGTGGCAGCTGGTAAGCTGGTTCCTCAGGTTCAGCAGCAGCAGTTAATGAAGGAAAGGCACTTAGTGGACGATCATCAGGCACATTTTCAGCAGGCAAGTTCATCTCCTCAGCAGGCAGTTCTTTAACTGTTGTTTTCTCCTCCAGCTGATTTTCAACAAGAGGCTGTGCTGGTAGCGTATCAGGAACTGGCACCGCAACTGTCTGTTTCACTGGTGGGGGCCTGTTTTCCGACTCTCTCGCTGGTTCAGCATACCTCTCAGGTACTGTAGGAGATGTGGGGACCTGTAGCGGCTCATGATGAAGGTCATATTCATCCCCGCTGTCTTCATCAGAATCTAGAGGCTGTGATCCAGGCTGATGTCTCTTTTTCTTACTTTTGTCATCTTTAGTCATTTCTGGTTGTCTCTCAAAAGGTAAGTGGTCACAGGACATGAGCAGGTTTCTGTGCAGGACCCGGTAGCGTCCCCTACCCTTTTCTGGTCTCAACTCATAAATCGGCAGGTCTGAACCCATTTGTCTCACTACTGTGTGAATTTGATCTTCCCAATAGTTACGGAGTTTGCCTGGTCCTCCTCTTGGTGTCAGGTTTTTAATCAGAACTCGCTCGCCAGGCTGTAGCTTTGAACTCCTAACTTTAGTGTCATAGTACTTCTTACTTCTTTCAGCAGCTTTCTGAGCATTTTCATTTGCAATGGCGTATGCTTCTTCCATTCCTCGTTTCCAGTTCTCCACGTAGTCTCGCTGGTTACTGGAACCTGCCTCTGTGCACAATCCAAAGAACATATCAACTGGAAGCCTGGGTGATCTCCCAAACAGAAGATAAAATGGTGAATAGCCAGTCACTTCGCAACGGGTGCAGTTATAGGCATAAACCAGTTTGTTTAGAGACTCCTTCCAGTTTGACTTTTGTGTCTCAGTTAGTGTCTTTAGCATTTGCAACAATGTTCTGTTCATTCGTTCCACTTGACCGTTCCCCATCGGGTGGTAGGGTGTTGTTCTGGACCCCGCCATGCCACTGAGTTTCTTTAACTGATGGAACAACTGATTTTCGAATTCTCCCCCTTGGTCATGGTGGATGCGGGAGGGGAACCCAAACTTCAGGGCAAAGTCATTGAAGATGAGATTTGCAGCAGTTTTTCCTGACTTTGATGTGGTGGCGTAGGCTTGAGTGAAACGTGTAAAATGATCAACAATCACGAGGATGTACTCATATCCCCCTTTGCATCTGTCGAGATGGAGGAAATCTATACATACCAGTTCAAATGGCTGTGTTGTCACAATGTTTGTCAGAGGAGCTCTTGTTTCATGGCCTGGCTTTTTCTGCTTGACACAGCTACAAGTTTTAGTCACATAGTGCTCAATGTCAGATTGCATATAAGGCCAGAAGAAGCGGTCACGTACTAGTGATACAGTGCGGTCAGTACCTTGGTGTCCCATGTTATTGTGCAACTCTTCCATCACTTTACCTTTGTACTGCTCTGGTAGAACTAACTGCTTGCGGGCTGTAGTGATTCTGTAAAGAATACCATCACTGTCGATTGTCAATTTGTCCCATTCTCTGAATAGGCATTTTGTCTTTGGACTGAAATCCTTTTGCTCTTTAACTGGCGGTTTGGAACCAGACAGCTTGAAATCGAGCACAGGACGGATGACCGGATCAGACTCTTGTGCCTCTCTTATCCCCTCTTTTGGGATCGAGCTGATTGTTGCTGTAGTTGTCTCACCTTCAGCTGATACTGACATAGATGCAGCTGAAATTGACCAAGGCACAAAAGGCTCTTTCTGTACCTCTACTGCTTGTATCGTGGCGGCAATGGTGTCTGGTGGAAGCTCCTCAGAACATTCTCTCATCAGTGACTCTACATCCAGTGGCATCCTCGACAAAGCATCTGCATCACTGTTCTCTCTGCCTGGCCTGTACTTTATTGTAAAGTGGAAATCAGCCAATTCTGCAACCCACCTGGAAGTGGTTGCGTTCAGTTTTGCAGTAGACAGAATGTAGCTGAGCGGGTTGTTATCACTGTATACAGTGAAGGTCGGAGCATAGTACAAATAATCATGGAACTTATCAGTGATTGCCCATTTTAGAGCTAGAAATTCTAGCTTGCCAGAGTGGTAGTGATAGTTCTTCTCAGCTGCTGTTAAGGTTCGAGAGCCATAAGCAATGACCCTAAGTTTCCCATCTTGCTCTTGATAAAGAACTGCTCCCAAGCCTTGGTGTGACGCATCAGTGTGTACAACAAATGGCTGAGTGAAGTCAGGGAAACCTAAGACTGGTGGGTGAAGCAGACACTCAATCAGCTGTTCAAGTGCCTGTTGATGCTGGTCAGTCCACAGGATTGGCTTGTTTGAGGGCACCACATGACTTACTTTCTTTGTTTTTGCTTTCCGTGGGTGGTCAGGTAATTTCTCTGAATCTGCTTTCAGGAGGTCATACAGACAGCTGGCCCTCCTAGAAAAGTCTTTGATGTACTGTCTGTAGTAAGTGAGTAAACCAAGCATTTTTATGAGCTGGCACACAGTCTGTGGTCTGATCTCTTTCAATGCTCTTACTGCTTCAAAATTGTCTGGGTCAACTTTGCTGCCGTCTGCAGACACTATTCTGCCCAAATAACGGACCTGGGGTTTAAAGAGATCACACTTACTTGGCTTGAGTTTGATGCCATACTCTCTGAGACGCTGCAAAACCTTTTGCACATCATTCACATGGCTGTCGAAAGTTTTACTGAAAACTAGCGTGTCGTCCAGATAAGGAATGCAGATGTTGTCCCGGAGCCCTTCCAAACATTCCTCCATACAACGCTGAAAAGCTGCAGGAGCGTTCATGAGGCCGAATGGCATACGTATCCACTCATAGAGTCCCCATGGGGTCACAAATGCTGTCAGTGATCTGCTTTCTTCAGAGATGAACCCTTGGTGATATGCTTTTCCCTGATCTAAAAGGGAGAACCAGGAATTACCACCTAAACTGTCCATGATGTCCTGGACCTGAGGGATGGGCTGGCGGTCGGGATGTGTCTTTCTGTTCAGGTCTCTGTAATCTATACACAACCGGAGGGTCCCGTCCTTCTTCCTAACGCAAACGACAGGTGAAGAATATGAAGAGTTTGACTTCCTAACCCAACCCTGGGCTATGAGGTCATGAAGGTAACCCTTCATCTCCTGATACAGTGGCCTGGGCACTGACATGTATGTGCGCTTGACTGGTTCAGAGTCCTTTAGAGAAATAGTCATTTTCAATCGTTCAATGCAGCCAATGTCATTGTCTGATCTGGAGAAGGAGTGACACTCTTCTCTAAGCATTTTCCTAACAACCTCTCTCTGTTCTTCGGTTAGGTGACTTAAACCTACTGGTGGATCCCACTGTTCAGTAGCAGTACATGGAGTTTGAACACTAGTGTGATTCACTGTGGCTGGGGTGACAGCTTTTTCAAAGACTTGGGCAGGTAACACAGTCATAATGGTTTGTACTGTACCGATTATGGTGCGTCCTAGCAGGGCAATGTCGTGGTCAGTGGGGTTAGAGACATCAAGCATGATAACTGGAAAAACACCTTTCCTAACTCTGACTAGTCTGTCAAAGAACTCAAGTTCATCTGGCCACTGCGGGTTCAGGTCTGGCTGGAAAAGCATTGTCATGTCATCTTTGAAAGGCTGGGAAGCTACACGGCACTCAATCTGAATGCTACTGTGTTTTGGTACAGCAACCTTCTCTTTCTTGGTTTTCACTGCGTATTCATCTGTCTGTTCTGCGCTAACAGCCTGTATAAAAGCCCTCACCTTATTTATTTTGAGGCTTGGGAAAGCTTTTTTCACTGTACTGTACCGTTTAGTCTTTTCGGTCCTTGTCAGGATGTGCTCAATAACATTGAAACCTATGATGGGATGAGATAGGTGACAGCCTTTCATTACCAGCACTGGGATGATCAGTTCCTTCGTTTGGTCAGTTTCAGAGGCTAGCCGAAAAGTTGTTTCAATCCATCCCAGGTACGGCATTTCAGTCCCATTTGCTGCCGTCAATCTTAGATCATCAGGTGAGTCCAGAATTTCTGAAACATCCCTCAGCCTTGCGTTTGGGAGAGATTCCGCTTTCCATCGTTCATCAATGACCGATACCTGAGAGCCTGTGTCCCATAGAGCTTGGAGGTGGTGGCGATTCAGGTGACACTCAACAAGGCACTGTCTACCGACTAGCGAGGTGACCTTATGGGGGTGGCAACCTTGAGCTAGGGATGGTAAAGAGTGGGCATTTTCTTCTGTACAGGAAAGCTTTTCACAGGTAGAGTCAATTTTCAGGTGAGTGCATTTTTCCTTATGTTTAGTCCAATGTTGGTTTTGACATCCTTTGGAACAGTACAGTGTCTCTTCACATGATGAACATTGTTTCAGGTTCTCAAATGACTCTTCTCTGGCACAATTTGCACATTTCTGGGACTTTTTGGTAGCTACGGTTAACACTTGTCCCTCAGCGGTAACCCTTACCCGTTTAAAGGGGCCTCTTTTGATGGTCTGTCTCCCCGGATTTTACATCCAGCTTGAAAATGTTCTCCACTCCCACATCGGAAGCTGTGTGTGCAGCGTGCATCTGTTCTGGCCTGCTGGCAGACAAAACACCTCCTTGGAGCTTGAGCAGAGCGGTTGGTATACAGGTTAGGTGCATATTGATACTGCGCAGGGTCAGGTGCTTGGGGCTGACTGTAGTTGCTGTAATACTGCTGCTGGGAAACAGGTGGCTGGGGGTCCCTATCTGGCCTCCTAACTGGAAGCGGGGCATGGGCATAAGGCGATGACTGAAACATAGGCTGCTGTAATGTCTCCTTAATCTGAGCAATCTCTGCACTGAGACCTTTTAGGGAAGCTACACCTGTCTTAAGTTCAGCTAACTCTGTTAACAGTTCTGCGGGTATCTTAGCTTTGGCTTCCTTCACAGGACACTTTGCAGATGGCGTATCTTCTAACTGGACTACACTTACGGTTGTAGCAGGCTGTGGGGCATTAAAACGCTTTTTGTTTAGTCTTTCTCATTAGCACAAGCAATGTTAAGCTTCTCTAGCAAAACCTCATCTGATGTTTCGCTATCAAGCAGGAGAGGCTGCATGTCTATCCTGATACTGTCACTCTGGAGACCTGTAAGGACTGTGTGTAAACACATGCGCTGGACTAGAGCAGGGTCATACTTAAGCCCTGATTCTGACTCCTGGGACGCAAATAGTACTTTCTGCCTCAAATCTAAGACGCGCATCAGGAAGCTTTGAGGGGTCTCCTTGCTATGCTGTGCTTCTGAAGCTAGCTGTTTGTAAAGCTCTGTTGCACTCTTCTCTTGGAAGTGGGAACGCAGGATGCATCTAAGTGTGGGAAGAGTTAGCTGGGGTTTACCTTCCAAGTAGCTGCGTAGCTGTGAGCCTGGAGAAATAGCCCTGATTACTGCGTCTACTATTTCTACCTCAGGATAGCCTCTGTTAAGTCCATTCTCAATCTGATGGGCAAGGCTGGAAAAAGTCAGTTTATCTTTCTGGCCCGGTTCACCTATCTGACCAGACATTTTTAACTCTTTGCGCCAGTATGAGCCGGGCTGTGCACTGGGTGAGAGCTGCATGCTCCTCTGAAGATGGGCAGGGGAATCACTGGCTTTGTCTGCAGTACTCTGCTCATTTCCCACCCCTTGTTGTGGGGTTACAGTTCTCAGTCCCTCTATTATGTGATGTGTTCTGGCTGTTTCAATATCATGGTCAGTTTGCCCTGTCTTGCTATCTATGCCACTGATCATCTCTGTCATTTTGTCTTTAAGTAGCAATAATTCCGACATGCCGCCATCTTCTAACTCTGCAACTTCCTCTCTTTCAAGGAACATCATAATGTGAGTCATCAATGATATGCGGGATTTGTCTTGAATAACTCTTCTCTGTTCGCCTGATATGTCAAGGAAATCACATACGTCTAGTAACTTGTCTTTAGTCAGGCTGTGCAATTCTCCTACTACCTCTTCCTGTAGTTCTTCCAAGGCGGTTGTCATGTTGACAGGACAGGAGGAACCTTTACTGTGCAGGAGTTGACTCTGAATTAGATGGTCCTTACTGTCTCTGATGGTCTCTCAACGGCCTCAGTTGACACGTACTTAACCCCCAACTTCCAGCTCCCCTCGAACAGCAACACTTTCCTCACTGCAGCCTGCCTGGGTTGTTATGTAGGGATTTAGCTGGCTCAGAATTCAGCGACCAGGATGTGGAAGCCGGACATCTGAGCAGCAATCTCAGCGGTGCCTCCAAAATGTTACGCCCCTGAAAAAGGGGAGAAATAATCACGAGAGTGACGCAGTTGTTTCCTCACTGAAAACTTTAGTATAATGCTTTTACAAAAATACCACATTTTACAGAACAACAGATCTACAGGAACCAGAGTTTTGTAGGGTACAAAGCTTATTCAAGTCACAACAGCATAAACTGTAATTCACTAAAACATATACAAATGTTTCAATGTAACTGTCGAACACAAAGTAGCTTTAGCTCAGTAACCCATAACTACATTTATCAACCATGTCAACAAAGTATTCGAAACACATTATACAAATAACCCCAAATATATTATTAACAGCGCACATGTTCATTCACAATTAGCATAAAATGGCAGCTACTCTCAGTACGAAGCTAATCTTCGCTGCAACCAAGCAGATTTCACTCACACACGCACCTAATAACTCTCTTCAACTTAACTCTAACTTACTCGAGATGTTACTAACACATACCTTAAACTCTCTTGACATGTTAGCAAGTTATTACATTCAAATTAACTCGTTTTATATCAATAACGTACCTGAAAAAGGGGAGAAATAATCACGAGAGTGATGCAGTTGTTTCCTCACTGAAAACTTTAGTATAATGAGGAAAAAAGACCGCGATTTCCCCAGAAAGTTGGGTGGAGACCAGAGCAATCGATCTCAGGCTCATAGATTAACAGCATTTAGTAGATCACAGATTAACACTTTTACCCTTAAATTAGGCACCACAAAGTAAAGTAGTCAATATAACGTTTACACATTCCTCTTACAATATTTACCCTTTTACACTTGACGGATTTTAACACATTTATGAATTTTATCAATCTCTATGAACTAGTACTGGATGCATGATCTTTTTAACCTTAGATATTTTAAGATCCTTACATACCATGAACTTACTAATACTTTTTAGTGTATAACAGGCTATGAATATGTCCTTTAACCTGTCACACTAATATATCCTCCAAACACCGGCTTCGAGGGCATTTTCATTTAATTCCGTGCGTTCTTTGAATAGTGTTAGTTTAAACCGCTCTACACCCCAAACATTTGCCCTCTGTTCTATTGATTTCAGCGTGATATTGATGGAAGTGATTAACCAAAAAAGTGTTGCACTTCAAAATATATCTAGCTGTCTTCTACAAATTGTCCTCTAACCAGTGATGTACACATTATTCCCAGATTCCGTGTGTTTTTTGAGCTGTATTAGTTTTAACAATACGTGCAACCTGATTTACCCCTAAACGATAATGGTTATTTATTGCCACTTGTCAAAACAGGGTTTTTGGTGTGTGTACGGTTTATAAGATGCTTGTTTAAATTAAATAGAAGTAATATCATTACTATTGTTGCACATGTATGTTCAGATAGTACGTTTTAGGTTTTAATATATTACAAACTGTTTCTGGTTATTGATTTGGACACATTAAAAATGTCTTCCGTTTTATGAATATAAATTGAACTTTCAACATCAATTTCCAATGGTATTGTACTTAATCAGGTAAAAACTGCTGAATGAGTCCAAAAACGTTCTGCGATTTGATTTATTTCAATGATATACCAGAAATCACCTAAACGGGTTTGCCCTACCTATCAAGAGGCATTCTGCCATGGCATTGTAAACATTCTCATTTGGTTAGCTAGCTAGCTAACGTTAGCATAACTATCTAGATACTTCTGTGCAAATAACGTTTTTTGTGGTTATTTAAAGAAATGCCTGGGAATGTTTTTATGGTTGAACTTTCTGTACGTTTTCCTTCAATGTTTTTGCTCAAAGCTGCGCACAAGTGGATGTTTAAGCACTAGCTGCTAGACTGCCCAGACCGAGAGCACACAGCCACAGATTATCCATTATATTGATCAGATCGCTCTAACACCAACCACGTTTCCATCCAAAGTTTTTATGCCAGTAAAGTCATACCGTATACATTTTTTTTAACGAAAGCTGTTATGGAAACAGGAAGTTTCAGTACAATTTGTTCGGTCAACATGGTGGGATCTTTTTGTCTGTAAAATTTAATTATGCTAGAAATGGCAGTGGAAACGCCTCTATGCGCAAATATTGATATAATAACCATCATATTGAAGTAAACGTTGAATCATGCGATAATATGGTGTGTTGTCCTCCCAATAGGACTCAGGAAATCATGCAGTTTATTAGGCTACAGATTAAATAAATTATGATGAACTTCACTGGGTGGTGAAAGTGCACGGTGATGAGCTTTGATGCTCCTTTACAATAAATATCGAGGGTCTTATTCTTGTGACATGATGATCGATGCTTGACTGCCGTTTGACAAAAATATATATTCTCACTCTTATCCATAATAATGTTATCATGTAGACTAGCCTACCTGCACATACCCACACTCTGCGAGCTGTTGTCTAGAGCATACGTGCCAAGACCAGAGTAGGCACATTTGCTATTTAACGCAACAGTTGTTGTGACAAGACTATCGGTAGAGTTGAAAATTGGATTGATACACATTGAACTTTAGATTTTGTATTCCATACATGAAAAGTTAAGTGAAAAAGTAAATGTTGTGTGCACTATGTCATCACACACATTTTTATCTGCAACAAGTCAGTTTGGTGGAAACACCACTGGCGGGAAAATGCACATATTTTCTTTATGCAGATTTTTTAATATTCGCATGAAAATCTGTCGCCAACTGAATGGAAACCTAGCTAATGAAAATGAATATCTTCAAAATGGAAGGCAGTCGGTTGGAGGCAAGATCAGGTGGGACCATTGAGAGGGCAAATACGCATGTGAACAACAGGCACGACAGTTTCCACTAGTTGCCACAGCCACAAAGTAAAAATTGGCTATATCATAAAAAATCATAAAAACTAAAATGTGCTTTTTGGCCTTAATTTAAAGGAAAACTCCAACCAAAAACTATATTTTGGTATTTGTTTCATTAGTCCATTGTTGATATAGTCCCAAAATGTTTGCATGTCAGCAATCAAGTTTTCAATCTATGTAACATTCAAAATTCAGAAATCTGTCTCGTAAGATGGCTTTTGCATCATATGATTCTGCGTTTTAAAAATGAATCATACGGGCCAGATTTCTGTATTTTCTATTTGATAAAATAAGCTACACGTAGAGAAGTGGAGATGCGATTAACTCCGTCCAAAAAATATATGGCTTAAAAAATGTCAAACGTTAACTATAAGTAACTCATTAACTTTGACAGCCCTAGAAAATATAAAAAAGGTTTTTGACTGGTTGGCCAATAGCTAAATCACATTTCATAGCAGTTACCTGCTAAAGCATTACTCTTATTATTTACAAGTTGCAATTAAAGTATTGGATAGTCAAGAATTAGAAATAGCTGAATTAGCAAATGCTCTCTTTGCAAAAAAACAAACTTTCTTGTCATGTAAATTGATAGTAAACATTTTGGAGTAACAAGAGTGTCTGTGTCTCTGTCTCTTTCTGTCCAGGATCGGGATACCCTAACCAGCATGGGTTCTCAGTCTTCCCAAATGCCCCTGGCACCCCTAATGTTGGGGAGTTCTCCTCGGGACGACTCCCCCTCTCCTACCAGGCTGACCTGCCAAGTGGACTCCTCACTCCAGACAAGCCCTTGGGACATACCATGTCATCCCAGGTACTTACAGTGCGTTCAGAAAGTATTCATACCTCTTGAATTATTCCACATTTTGTTACAGCCTGAATTCAAAATGGATTAAATAAATAAAAAATCTCACGCATCAACACACAATACCCAATAATGACAAAGTGAAAACATGTTTTTAGATTTTTTTGCAAATTTATTGAAAATGAAATACAAAAATATCTCATTTACATAAGTATTCACGCCCCTGAGTCAATACATGTTAGAATCACCTGTGGCAGCGATTAAAGCTGTGAGTCTTTCTGGCTAAGTCTTAAAAGATTTGCACACCTGGATTGTACAATATTTGCCCATTGGTTGTTAATCATTGCTAGACAACCATTTTCAAGTCTCACCATAGATTTTCAAGCAGATTTAAGTCAAAACTGTAACTCGGCCACTCAGGAACATTCACTGTCTTCTTGGTTAGCAACTGCAGTATAGATTTGACCTTGTGTTTTAGGTTATTGTCCTGCTGAAAGGTGAATTCATCTCCCAGTGTCTGGTGGGAAGCAAACTGAACCAGGTTTTTCTCTAGGATTTTGCCTGTGCTTAGCTCAATTCCGTTTCTTTTTTTATCCTGAAAAAATCTAAAGTCCTTAATGATTACAAGCATACCCGTGATGCATCCCACCATTAAGCTTGAAAATATGGAGAGTGGTACAGTGGTCAGTAATGTGTTGTATTGGATTTGCCCCAAACATAACACTTTGTATTCAGGACAAAAAGTGAATTGCTTTCACACATGTTTTGTGGTATTACTTTAGTGCCTTGTTGCAAACAGGACGCATGTTTTGGAATATTTTTTATTCTGTACAGGCTTCCTTCTTTTTACTCTGTCAATTAGGTTAGTATTGTGGAGTAACTACAATATTTTTGTTCCATCCTCAGTTTTCTCCTATCACAGCCATTAAACTTTGTAACTGTTTTAAAGTCACCATTGGCCTCATTTCTAAGCGGTTTCCTTCCTCTCCAGCAACTGAGTTAGGAAGGACGCCTGTATCTTTGTAGTGACTGGGTGTATTGATACACCATCCAAAGTGTAATTAATAACTTCACCATGCTAAAAGGGATATTCATTGTCTGCTTTTTTTTTACCCATCTACCAATAGGTCCCCTTCTTTGCGAGGCATTGAAAAACCTCCTTGGTCTTTGTGGTTGAATCTGTTTTTGAAATTCTCCGCTCGACTGAGGGACCTTACAGATTATTATATGTGTGGGGTACAGAGATGAGGTAGGTGTGACTTGTTAAGCACATTTTTACTCCTGAATGTATTTAGGCTTGCCATAACAAAGGGGTTGAATACTTATTGACTCATGACATACAGAACTTGTTTTTGCGTGGATTCCACAACGCGGTTAGCTTTTAACAGCTAGGACCGCTATTTCTTGTCCCGGAATCCCGCTTAAGAGACAGGTTGAAGCCTGCTTGACAGAGACACTAAGCTGCTAGCCATCAGGCTAACGAAGTTGGTACCAGATGAGTTCTGCAATGGAGCCCTCTTTGTCTGGAGAACTAAATGAACGGTTCCAGCGCTGTACGAGCTGTATCTATTACACTTTGTTTCGGGACAAACCGGGTCACTCTGAGTTCCAATGCGGAAATTGTTTACTTGCCAAGGATTATAGGCTTGAGGTGGCTTCCTTGATCACGCAGGTCGCCAGCCTACGTAAGAAACTGGGGAAAACGAGGAGTGGAATGTTGACATTTTCTACGCCGGTGGCTGGACGGCGTTCGCGCTTGTTGGATGCATCGCCGCCTTGTCGTTTGTTGTTATCTGACTGGCCGGTTTTGGCCGGAGTTCCTTCATCGAAGGAGCACAGCATGAGGAGAAAGGCAATCAACGGTAGTCTCATGTCACAAGCCATGGAAGCCGAAGACAGCGACCTCCCGCAAAGCAGTCTACACTCCCAACGAGAGCCCCGGAGCGGATACAAACAATGAATAGTTTCGCCGTCCTGGAGCCTGATCTTCCTGCACCTTCATCGCTGGGGGTGCCTGTGTCTGCGGCCGCAGTGCCTACTACTATGATTTCAAAGTCGACGTCAGCAACCTTCCGTTCCTGCTCTGGATCGAGCAGGGCTTCTCCATCTGTCGGAGGCCTGCATCCTGTGAAGCGTGGGAGTGGGCGGATTTCCTCGTCCTTCTCACCAGCCATGTTTTTGGGCAGCTCCATGGTAAGAAATGTGACCATTCCTGGTGGAAAAACAATGTCCTATCCCGGACCTCGAGTAAATGACATTACTAAGCTGCTCCCGAATGTGCTACGTCAGGACATGGAAATCGATTCTATCGTAGTCCATGTGGGTTTTAATGACATTATGAAGGGCAGCTCTGAACAGTTGAAACTGGATTTTAAAGAACTGATTGACTCTCTGCTAGACACTAACAAAAAACCCATCATATCTGGCCCTGCGCCCTCTCTGAATCGTGGCATTGAACGATTTAGCAGGATTCTTGCTCTTCATAACTGGCTACGTGATTATTGCAGCTCAATGGGTGTAACTTTTGTTGACAATTTCGATACCTTTTGGAAACAAAACACGTTTTATAAGGAGGATGGGATCCACCTAAATCATTTGGGATCCTGGATCCTTTCACAGCATTATAAGGCTGCGTTGAGACAATGACTTAGCAATGACCCAAGCCCAGCTCAGCTAATCCCTACCATTGTGACGCAGAATTGTCAAAATGCTTCAGCAAATGTACATTACATCAGTGACGTCGGTAGATATAAGTAACCTAATTTATGTCGGTCTAACTGCCCTGAATGCCTCTGCTGATCATACAGCTATTGTGTGCTGTAATCATGTGCCTAAGAACCAGATTTATGCTATTAGCACTGAAACGGTGTGCCCGAGGAGGCAGTCCACTGTGTGCAGCTCACCCTGCACTAACATAAAGAACATGAGCACATCTGCTGCTGCTAAGCTTCCCAGTAAAGCAATAAAAACAAGTAAGCATCCCAGAAGAAAAGTGCTGAAAATAGCCCACATTAACATATGTAGCTTAAGAAGGTTCATGAAATCAATAATTTGCTAGTAACAGATGACATTCATATTCTGAATATCTCTGAAACTCACTTAGATAATACCTTTGATGATACAGTGGTAGCAATACAAGGTTATAACATTTACAGAAAATATAGAAATGCCAATGGTGGAGGTGTTGCTGTTTATATTCAGAACCACATTCCTGTGAAGATTAGAGGATCTCATGTTAAATACTGTTAAAGTAATATGGCTACAGGTTAATCTGCCTCACCTAAAGCCAATTCTGGTGGGAAGCTGCTATGGACCACCAAGTGCTAACAGTCAGTATCTGGATAACTTGTGAAATGCTTGATAATGTATGTGATATCAATAGAGAGGTAAACTTTCAGGGTGATTTTAAATATTGACTGGCTTTCATCAGGCTGCCCACTCAAGAGAAAGCTTCAAACTGTATCCAGTGCCTGCAACCTGGTTCAGGTTATCAATCATCCTACCAGTGTGGTTACAAACAGTACAGGAATTAAATCATCAACATGTATTGATTATATCTTTACTAATGCTGCAGATATTTGTTTGAAAGCAGTATCCAAATTCATTGGATGTAGGAGCCATATCTAGGAAAACCAAAGTTCCAAAGGCTGGGCCTAATATTGTGTATAAGAGGTCATACAATACGTTTTGTAGTGATTCCTATGTTGTTGATGTAAAGAATATATGTTGGTTCATGGTGTGTAATGAGGAGCAAACAGACACTGCACTTGAGACATTTATGAAATTGCTTATTCCAGTTACTAATAAGCATGCACCCATTAAGAAAATGACTGTAAAAACTGTTAAATCCCCGTGGATTGATGAGGAATTGAAAATGTGTATGGTTTAGAGGGATGAGGCAAAAGGAATGGCAAATAAGTCTGGCTGCACAACCGATTGGCAAACGTATTGCAAATTGAGAAATCATGTGACTAAACTGAATACAAATAAGAAGAAACAACACTATGAAACAAGGATAAATGACATAAAGAATGATAGTAAAAAGGTTTGGAGCACCTTAAATGAAATTTTTGGAAAAAAGGCAAACTCAGCTCCATCATTCATTGAATCAGATGGCTCATTCATCACAGAACCAACTGATATTGCCAACTACTTTAATCATGTTTTCATTGGCAAGATTAGCAAATTTAGGCATGACATGCCAGCAACAATTGCTGACACTACACATCCAAGTACAGTGAGGGAAAAAAGTATTTGATCCCCTGCTGATTTTGTATGTTTGCCCACTGACAAAGACATAATAAATAATAATAAATAAATATGCCATTTAGCAGACGCTTTTATCCAAAGCGACTTACAGTCATGCGTGCATACATTTTTGTGTATGGGTGGTCCCGGGGATCGAACCCACTACCTTGGCGTTACAAGCGCCGTGCTCTACCAGTTGAGCTACATGATCAGTCTATCATTTTAATGGTAGGTTTATTTGAACAGTGAGAGACAGAATAACAACAACAAAAATCCAGAAAAACGCATGTCAAAAATGTTATAAATTGATTTGCATTTTAATGAGGGAAATAAGTGTTTGACCCCTCTGCAAAACATGACTTAGTACTTGGTGGCAAAACCCTTGTTGGCAATCACAGAGGTCAGACGTTTCTTGTAGTTGGCCACCAGGTTTGCACACATCTCAGGAGGGATTTTGTCCCACTCCTCTTTGCAGATCTTCTCCAAGTCATTAAGGTTTCGAGGCTGACGTTTGGCAACTCAAACCTTCAGCTCCCTCCACAGATGTTCTATGGAATTAAGGTCTGGAGACTGTCTAGGCCACTCCAGGACGTTAATGTTCTTCTTCTTGAGCCACTCCTTTGTTGCCTTGACCGTGTGTTTTGGGTCATTGTCATACTGGAATACCCATCCACGACCCATTTTCAATGCCCTGGCTGAGGGAAGGAGGTTCTCACCCAAGATTTGACGGCACATGGCCCCGTCCATCGTCCCTTTGATGCGGTGAAGATGTCCTGTCCCCTTAGCAGAAAAACACCCCCAAAGCATAATGTTTCCACCTCCATGTTTAACAGTGGGGATGGTGTTCTTGGGGTCATAGGCAGCATTCCTCCTCCTCCAAACACGGCGAGTTGAGTTTATGCCAAAGAGCTCGATTTTGCTCTCATCTGACCACAACACTTTCACCCCGTTCTCCTCTGAATCATTCAGATGTTCATTGGCAAACTTCAGACGGGCCTGTATATGTGCTTTCTTAAGCAGGGGGACCTTGCGGGCGCTGCAGGATTTCAGTCCTTCACGGTGTAGTGTGTTACCAATTGTTTTCTTGGTGACTATGGTCCCAGCTGCCTTGAGATCATTGACAAGATCCTCCCGTGTAGTTCTGGGCTGATTCCTCACCGTTCTCATGATCATTGCAACTCCACGAGGTGAGATCTTGCATTGAGCCCCAGGCCGAGGGAGATTGACAGTTCTTTTGTGTTTCTTCCATTTGCGAATAATCGCGCCAACTGTTGTCACCTTCTCACCAAGCTGCTTGGCGATGGTCTTGTAGCCCATTCCAGCTTTGTGTAGGTCTACAATCTTGTCCCTGACATCCTTGGAGAGCTCTTTGGTCTTGGCCATGGTGGAGAGTTTGGAATCTGATTGATTGATTGCTTCTGTGGACAGGTGTCTTTTATACAGGTAACAAGCTGATATAAGAAGCACTCCCTTTAAGAGTGTGCTCCTAATCTCAGCTCGTTACCTGTATAAAAGACACCTGGAAGCCAGAAATATTTCTGATTGAGAGGGGGTCGAATACTTATTTCCCTCATTCAAATGCAAATCAATTTATAACATTTTTGACATGCGTTTTTCTGGATTTTTTTGTTATTATTCTGTCTCTCACTGTTCAAATAAACCTACCATTACAATTATAGACTGATCATTTCTTTGTCAGTGGGCAAACGTACAAAATCAGCAGGGGATCAAATACTTTTTTCCCTCACTGTATATCTGACCAAATTCTGAAAGAAAAGCATTGTAATTTAGAATTCCGTAAAGTGAAAAAATTATTGTTGTCTATTAACAATGACAAGCCACCGGGATCTGACAACTTCGATAGAAAATTGCTGAGGATAATAGCGGAAGATATTGCCACTCCTATTTGCCATATTTTCAATTTAAGCCTACTAGAATGTAGCTTCCCCAGGCTTGGAGGGAAGCTAAAGTCATTCCGTTACCTAAGAATAGTAAAGCCCCCTTTACTGGCTCAAATAGCCAACCAATTAGCCTGTTACCAACCCTTAGTAAACTATTGGAAAAAAAGTGTATTTGACCAGATACAATGCTATTTTACTGTAAACAAAGTGACAGCAAACTTTCATCATGCTTATAGAGAAGGACATTCAACAAGCACAACACTTACACAAATGACTGATGATTGGCTGAGAGAAATTGATGATAAAAAGATTGTGGGGGCCGTTTTGTTAGATTTCAGTGCGGCTTTTGACATTATCGATCGTAGTCTGCTGCTGGAAAAACGTATGTGTTATGGCTTTACACCCCCTGCTATAATGTGGATAAAGAGTTACTTGTCTAACAGAACACAGAGGAGGGTGTTCTTTAATGGAAGCCTCTCAAACATAATCCAGGTAGAATCAGCAATTCCCCATGGCAGCTGTCTAGGCCCCCTTGCTTTTTTCCATCTTTCCATCTTTGAGTAAAGCCAGTGTGTCTATATATGTGGATGACTCAACATTATACACGTCAGCTACTACAGCAACTGAAATAACTGCAACACTTAACAAAGTGTTGCAGTTAGTTTTGGAATGGGTGGCAAGGAATACGTTAGTCCTGAATATTTCCAAAACTAAAAGCATTGTATTTGGGTCAAGTCATTCACTAAACCCTAAACCTCAACTACATCTCGTAATGAATCATGTGGAAATTGTGCAAGTTGAGGTGACTAAACTGCTGTGTGTAACCCTGGATTGTAGACTGTCATGGTCAAAGCATATTGATACAACAGTAGCTAAGATGGGGAAAAGTATGTCCATAATTAAGCGCTGCTCTGCCTTCTTAACAACACTATCAACAAGGCAGGTCCTACAGGCCCTAGTTTTGTCGCACCTAGACTATTGTTCAGTAATGTGGTCAGGTGCCACAAAGAGGGACTTGGGAAAAATGCAGTTGGCTCAAAACAGGGCAGCACGGCTGGCCCTTAAAAGTACACGGAGACCTAACATTAATGACATGCATGTTAGTCTCTCCTGGCTCAGCGTGGAAGAGAGATTGACTTCATTACTGCTTGTTTTTGTAAGAGGTGTTGACAAGCTGAATTTACCGAACTGTCTGTCTGGAATACTGCCACACAGCTCGTACACCCATGCATACCCCACAAGACATGCCACCAGAGGTTTCTTCACAGTCCCCAAGTCCAGAACAGACTATGGGAGGCGCACAGTACTACATAGAGCCATGACTACATGGAACTCTATACCACATCAGGTAACTGATGCAAGCAGTAGAATCAGATTTTAAAAAAAACAGGTAAAAATACACCTTATGGAACAACGGGGACTGTGAAGAGACACACACAAGTCTATAGACACATGCATACGCACACATTGTGATATTGTTGTATGGTGGTATTAAACATTTTGTATTGTAGATATGTAGTGGTGTAATAATGTCACATGATGTACTGTTTTATATTTTGTTTTATATGTAATATAAGTGTTTTAATATGTTTGGACCCCAGGAAGAGTGGCTGCTGCCTTGGCAGCAGCTAATGGGGATCCCTAATAAATACAAATACAAATAAATACATTTCAGCTTTTCATTTGTAATTAATTTGTAAAATAATTCAAAAAAGATAATTCCACTTTGACATTATGGGGTATTATGTGTAGGCCAGTGACAAAAAAATCTCAATTTTAAATATAGTCTGTAACACAACAAAATGTGGAAAAGGCACTGTACCTCTACGCTGCTGAGTGATTTGTCCTTACTGTTCTCAATGGTCTGCAGCCTTGATGAACGAATCCACCCCATTCCTGAAAATAATCATGTTTGTGCATTATCGTTCAATTGTCATGTAGCCAGCTAAGTGACAAAGTTGATGTCCCCTTGTTCGTTAAGAGAACAAACTATGGAGTGTTGTTCTATTCATGTTTTAGACTTGGTCTTTCTCTTTTGTATGTGCAACCTGGTTTACTTATCAGTGTTATTATAATGACGTGTCTCATCATAAGTTATCCATAAAATTCATAATGTCATCTGAATGAAAGAACCATATAAAGTTGACCAAATTGTTTGATAAAGTTGAACTATAAGCAATATCTCAAGGTTAAGTGTGGGTAAAGATGGTATAATTTATTGCTTTGTTGTCTTGACCCTTCTACAAATCACAGGTGCCATCAAAGTCATAAAGTATGTAAAGAATTGATGATGAGTTCTAATTGAAAGGAGCGTGACACTTTGGAATAGTAGTTGAATTTGAGTTGAATTGGATTGTTAAATTTAAGCATAATAGACGTCGATATGGCACAGACGTGTATTACAGGAGCTAATATTCCTGTTACCCTCTTTTCAAATCAGATTCCCCATTCGGGCTGCATGGACTCCTCCCACAGTTCTCTCCAACAGCAACAGAAGCATCCAGGCCTCGATAGCAACTCTCACCTCAGGGGACCAGGAGCACCAATGATGCAGCCTCGCAATCCCTCCCAAAACACCAGACTACACACAGAACGCTCCTTTGGGTTAGGGGGTTCCGCTGGCTCTGAGGTGCCAGAGCCTTCCTTAGATGTGAGTAGCAACATCTTAATTCACTTAATTCACTCTCTTTATTAAAGGGATACTTTGGTATTTTGGCAATGAGGCCCTTTATCCACTTCCCCAGAGTCAGATTAACTTGTGGATACCATTTTTATGTATCTGTGTCCAGTATGAAGGAAGTTAGAAGTACTGTATACCGAACAAAAATATAAACGCAACATGTAACAATTTCAATGATTTTACTGAGTTACAGTTCATATAAGGAAATCAGTCCATTTAAATGAATTCATTATGCCCTAATATATGGATTTCACATGACTGGGCAGGGGCGCAGCCATGGGTGGGCCTGGTAGGGTATAGGCCCACCCACTAGGGAGCCAGGCCCACCCACTGGGGAGCCAGGCCCAGCCAATCAGAATACGTTTTTCCCCACAAAAGGGCTTTATTACAGACAGAAATACTCCTCAGTTTCATCAGCAGTCCAGGTGGCTTGTCTCAGACGATCCTGCAGGCGAAGAAGCCGGATGTGGGCTGGCGTGGTTACACGTGGCCGTGCATGTGTGCCAAATTCTAGGTTTTAGGAGAGTGCACAACAACAAAAAACTTATAATAAAAGGTCCTGAGCTATAGGCAGTTAGATTTGGGTATGTCATTTTAGGCAAAAATTGGAAAAAAAGGGTCCGATCCTTAAGAGGTTAATGCTTCAATCTATGGCTAGAGGACTCCTGATATCTCCAGGAGTGATAACTAGAACTTTTTTTTGTCTTTATCTGTTGTGGTCTAGTACTGTCTTTTTGCTAGCTAGGGCCATCTACTTTAAGTGCTGCCTGTCTTCCCAGTAGCCTACTTGGTGTGTGAACTGCTGACTGCTCATCATTTGCAGATAGTTGTTGACACATCAACCAGGATCAAAGGGCAGGGCAATTTGTGACTTGTTTTGGTAATCAGTGGCTGTATTGAGGGTGAGTGGTTTCACCTCACCTAGGCAATCAGCAATTAGTACAGGGAGGTGTGCACTCCACCTCTGCTAGGCAATTGTTAGTTATTCAGTCTCCCTGGTTTCTCAGCGGCAGCTGTAAGTGGCGGTCGTGTCAGTGGTGGTTTTGTCGCAAAACTAAGACCGTCGCCGAAGCAAAGACGGTTCTGCCGAGTTGTTCTGCAGAGTTATTTGAGGAAGGCTCTTTTGTAGTTTTGGCAACTGTGTGTGTTTTCTATACCTGTTCGCACCTCACCCTGTAGGCTTTACAGATGCTCCCCACCCCTTGGCTGCAACCCTGCCAATTTAGTGTACCCTGCGCGCACAACCCATGTGGAATTCCGGGACTATGGCAACGTTTGGAACTGCCGATCTGCGGTGAAGAATGCTGAGTTCATCTCAGCCTATGCTGCCATTCAGTCTCTTTACCTTTTGGCCCTGATGGAGACTTGGATCACCCCAGAGAACACTGCTACTCCAGCTGCTCTTTCTTCATCTGACTATGTTTTCTCTCATAGTCTGAGAGCATCTGGTCATCACAGTGGTGGCACAGGTCTACTCATTTCTCCTAAGTGGAGATTTTCTATTTTCTCCCGCTCTCACCTGTCCATCTCCTCATTTGAATTCCATGCTGTCACTGTCACTTGTCCACTCAAGCTTAACATTATTGTCATCTATCGTCCACCAGGTGCCCTTGGAGAGTTCCTCAATGAGCTTGACACCTTGATAAGCTAATTTCCTGATGATGGCTCCACCGCTCTTCGTACTTGGCGACTTCAACCTCCCGACGTCTGCCTTCGATTAATTTCTTTCCAACTCTCTCTTTCCCCTCCGTGCCCTCCAACTCACAAGGCAGGCAATACGCTTGCCCTCATCTTTACTAGAGGCTGCTCGCTTACTAATCGCAATGCAACCCCCCTCCAGGTCTCTGATCACTACTTTGTTTCCTTTTCTGTCTCCCTTTCCTCCAACCATAACCAATCAGCCCCTACCTAGATTGTCATGCGCTGTCGCAATCTTTGCTCTCTCTCTCCCACTACTCTCTCATCTTCTATCCCATCATCTGTCCCTTCTGCTAAATCCTTCTCCCTTCTGTCTCCTGATTCTGCCTCTTCGACCCTACTCTCCTCCCTTTCCGCATCTTATGACTTGCACTGTCCCCTTTCCTCCCAGCCGGCTCGGCCCTCCCCTCCTGCTACGTAGCTGAGTGACTCTTTGCGAGCTTACAGAACAGGGCTGCGGGCAGCTGAGCAAAAATGGAGGAGAACTAAACTCCCGGAGGAGCTATCATCCTTTCACTCCCTCCTCTTTATCTTCTCTTCCTCTGTATCCGCTGCTAAAGCCACTTTCTACCACTCTAAATTTCAAGCTTCTGCCTCTAACCCTAGGAAACTCTTTTCCACCTTCTTCTCCGTCCTTAATCCTCCACCCCCTCCCTCCTCCCTCTCTGCGGACGACATTGTCAATCACTTTGAAAAAAGGTTGACGACATCCGCTTCTCATTCACTCAGCCTATTGAGTCCACTGGTCTCACTCACACAGAACTACCCTATGCTTTGACCTCTTTCTCCCCTCTCTCTCCAGATGACATCCTGCGACTAGTGAGGTCTGGCCGCCCGACAACCTGCCCACTCGACCCCATCCCCTCCTCCCTTCTCCAGACCATCTCTGGAGACCTTCTCCTATTCCTCACTTCCCTCATCAACTCATCCCTGACCACTGGCTGCATCCCCTCTGACTTCAAAATGGCCCGAGTTGTGCCCCTCCTCAAGAAACTAACAATCGACTCATCTGACGTCAGAAACTTTAGACCTGTATCCCTTCTTTATTTTCTTTCCAAAACACTTGAGCGTGCTGTCTGATCAACTTTCTTGTTATCTCTCTCAGAACTATCTTTTTGACCCTAACCAGTCAGGCTTCAAGACGGGTCACTCAAACGAGACTGCTCTTCTCTGTGTCACGGAGGCTCTCCGCACTGTCAAAGCTGACTCTCTCCTCTGTTCTCATCCTACTAGACCTTTTTGCTGACTTTGACACCGTGAACCATCAGATACTCCTGTCCACTCTCTCAAGGCTGGGCGTCTCAGGCTATGCACACTCTTGGATTGCATCCTACCTGGCAGGCCGCGCCTACCAGGTGACGTAGAGAGGATCTGTGTTTGCACCACGTACTCTCACTACTGGTGTACCCCAGGGCTCGGTTCTAGGCCCTCTCCTCTTCTCCCTATACACCAAGTCACTCGGCTCTGTCATATCCTGACATGGTCTCTCCTATCATTAATATGCGAATGACACTCAACTACTTTTCCCCTTCCTCCTTCTGACACCCAGGTGGCGACACGCATCTCTCACTACCACCTCAAGCTCAACCTCGACAAGACGGAACTGCTCTTCCACCCGGGGAAGGCCTGCCCACTCAAAGACCTCTCCATCACGGTTGACAACTCCACAGTGTCGCCCTCCCAGAGTGCAAAGAACCTTGGCGTGACCCTGGACAACATACTGTCGTTCTCTGCAAACATCAAAGCAGTGACCCGCTCCTGCAGGTTCATGCTCTACAACATCCGTAGAGTATGACCCTACCTCACACAGGAAGCGGTGCAGGTCCTAATCCAGGCACTTGTTCTCTCCCATCTGGACTACTGTAACTCGCTGTTGGCTGGGCTCCCCGCTTGTGCCATCAAACCCCTGCAATTATCCAGAACGCAGCAGCCCGCCTGGTTTTCAACCTTCCCAATTTCTCTCAGGTCAACCTGCTCCTCCGCACACACCACTGGCTTCCAGGAGAAGCTCGCATCCACTACAAGACCATGGTACTTTCCTACGGAACAGCAAGAGGAACTGCCCCTCCCTACCTTCAGGCTGTGCTCAAACCCTAAACCCTAACCTGAACACTCCGTTCTGCCACCTCAGGTCTCTTGGCCCTCCCGCAGAGTCCCTGCCCATCTTCCGAAAACATCTGAAACCCTACCTCTTCAAACAGTATCTTAAATAATCCTCCTCCTCACCTCGACCCCCCCCCAAAAAAAATAAATAACTGCACTTGCACTTGAACCCACCCCACCACCTTCTAGCTCTGACTCTACTGATAGCTACGTTATTGAGGAAAAATGTACTTTCTATGCCTGTGATATGTGGTTGTCCCACCTAGCTATCTTAAGATGAATGCCCTAACTGTAAGTTACTCTGGATAAGAGCGTCTGCTAAATGACTAAAATGTAAAATGCAAATGACTTACTTCAACAAGGAAATCTGCACACGAGTGGTCACAAACAGATGTACGTTTTATGCAGACCAAAGAACAAACTATAGCTACAAAAAAACTATAGCTACAGGCTCATATGTGAATGATAATGACTATATTTGTGTTGTGAATGATTGAGTGAGGCAAAATGTATTCATGACACAGTACTAGCTGTACCTAATCTTTTGGGATTTACAATTCTCTCTCTCTCTCCTCTGCAGTTACTTCCTGAATTGACAAATCCTGATGAGCTGCTGTTATATCTTGGCCCCCCTGATTTACCGAACAACAGCAATGATGACCTACTCTCTCTCTTTGAGAACAACTGAGTCCCGGTGCTTCTCTCCTCTCCGGTCTCCCACTGTTCCCTGCAACACATAAACTACAAAAAATAAGTATCCCAATGACAATGTGGGTATAAAAAAAATACGTATTGTAATATAAGAGCTCTCCTTGAGCCGAAAATGGGCTTCAGCAGATGGGATGTCAAGAATACTTTTGAATATGAGGAAAGTCATTATTTGATGTCCTTTGTCTGACTATGAACTTTGGTAACATATTTTGATTTATATCTTTAAACTATTGCCTCATCCATTCCCTTGTTACTACCTTTCTTGCCCAAGTGATCAAATTGTACTTAAGTGCTTCCTTATTAGAATCACATTCATTGTATGTCATTTGGAAGGGATTCAGACCCCTTCACTTTTTCCACATTTTGTTACGTAACAGGCTTGTTCTAAAATGGAATAAATAAAACATTTCCCTCATCAATCTACACACAATACCCCATAATGACAAAGCGAAAACAGGTTTTTAGACATTTCTGCAAGTGTATTAAATAAAATAAAAACCTTATTTACATAAGTATTCTGACCCTTTGCTATGAGACTCGAGATTGAGCTCAGGTGCATCCTGCTTCCATTGATCATCCTTGAGATGTTTCTACAACTTGATTGGAATCCACCTGTGGTAAATTCAATTGATTGGACATGATTTGGAAAGGCACACACCTGTCTATATAAGGTCCCATAGTTGACAGTGCATGTCAGAGCAAAAAACTATAAAAAGCATGAGCTGGTGCACACCCAGAGAACATTATTTAGTGTAGAGGTGCTGACTAATGGTGAATAAACTGTAAGCTATAAAAACAAATAAAGAGAGTCGCACACTCTATGTATAAACTCCCAGTAATGTATTGGGTAAGAAACCACCAACGTTTCGGCATCACTGTGCCTTCTTCAAAAAATAAACCATGAGGTTGAAGGAATTGTCTGTAGAGCTCCGAGAGAGGATTGTGTCGAGGCACAGATCTGGGGAAGAGTACCAAAAAATGTCTACAGCATTGAAGTTCCCACAGAACAAAGTGCCCTCCATCATTCTTAAATGGAAGAAGTTTGGAACCACCAAGACTCTTCCTAGAGCTGGCTGCTCGGCCAAACTGAGCAATCGGGGGAGAAGGGCCTTGATCAGGGAGGTGAACAAGAACCCAATGGTCACTCTGACAGAGCTCCAGAGTTCCTCTGTGGAGAGGGGAGGACTCTGCGGGAGGGCCAAGGACCTTCCAGAAGGACAACCATTTCTGCAGCACTCCACCAATCAGGCCTATATAGTAGAGTGGCCAGACGGAAGCCACTTCTCAGTAAAAGGCACGACAGCCCACTTGGAGTTTGCCAAAAGGCACCTAAAGGACTCTGACCATGAGAAACAAGATTCTCTGGTCTGATGAAACCAAGGTTGAACTCTTTAGCCTGAATGCCAAGCATCACGTCTGGAGGAAACCAGGCAACGTTCATCACCTGGCCAATACCATCCCTACGGTGAAGCATGGTGGTGGCAGCATCATGCTGTGGGGATTTTTTTCAGTGGCAGAGACTGGGAGACTAGTCAGTATCGAGGGAAAGATGAACGGAACAAGGTACAGAGAGATCCTTGCTGAAAACCTGCTCCAGAGCGCTCAGACTGTGGCGAAGGTTCACCTTCCAACATGACAACGACCCTAAGCATACAGCCAAGACAATGCAGGAGTGGCTTCGGGACACGTCTCTGAATGTCCTTGAGTGGCCCAGCCAAAGCCCGGACTTGAACCCGATCGAACATCTCTGGAGAGACCTGAAAACAGCTGTGCAGTTACGCTCCCCATCCAACCTGACAAAGCTTGAGAGGATTTACAGAGAAGAATGGGAGAAACTCCCCAAATACAGGTTTGCCAATTTTGTAGCGTCATACCCAAGAATACTCAAGGCTGTAATCGCTGCCAAAGGTGCTTAAACAAAGTACTGAGTAAAGGGTCAGAATACTTATGTAAATGTGATATTTCAGTTTCTTATTTTTAATAAGTGTGCACACATTTCTAAAAACCTGTTTTTGCTTTGTCATCATGGGGTATTGTGTGTAGATTGAGGGAAAAATTTGTTTTAATCCATTATAGAATAAGGCTGTAACGTACCAAAATGTGGAAAAATTGAAGGGGTCTGAATACTTTCCGAATGCACATTTTCTTAGTCAATGCGGTTGTGATGCAAGCTTATGTCCAACTGAATTTGGTGAGTTTGAAATGTCCATCACAGTATGATTAAATAACACCTTTTAATTTAATAAATGGAAGATGAAAACACTGATGATGCCCTATGTGTGTAAACGAAAAACAAGAAAATATATACGATTTTACTGTGATTTATCAATGCACAGTATAACTTCACAAAACAGCAATGTCATTTCCACATTTACTTAACCATTCCAAGATATGATCATTTAGCGCACCGGCACACAAACAATAACTCAGTCTTTATCTATTCTAAATTAACGTGTTTTTGCATACATGTTTGACATTATATTCATTACAATGGTTAACAACCTGGAAGGCAAATGTAATAAATGGCTATCTGTAAGGATTTGTGAGACTCAATTATTTGAAGCCATGAAGCCAGAGTCATACCTTTTTGTCTACATGTAAATATAATATATAATAATATGCCATTTAGCAGACGCTTTTATCCAAAGCGACTTACAGTCATGCGTGCATACATTTTTTGTTGTTGTTGTTTATGGGTGGTCCCGGGGATCGAACCCACTACCTTAGCGTTACAAGCGCCGTGCTCTACCAGCTGAGCTACAGAGGACCACCACCACCAGATATATGGCTCCAGCTAAATGAAAGAACACTACGGCAACCAGATAAATGTAGTCCCCTGTTCCCCTTTTTCTGTGAATTAATATGCAAACTTCTGGTTCTTACTGATCCAGATACAGCTTTCTTTTAGCCCACTTTTTATTCTTCCCACACTAACACTTCGTAGGCCTGCTCTTTATTATTCATTGCAGAATGACAGAAGCATAAACTGCATGATGAATCAAACCAGAGAGGAAGAGGCGAAGCGAGAGGGTGTACTCCGCCCAAATTCTGAGCATAGAGAATGATAGAAGCCTCTATTGGCCAAAAGGCAGTTTTAGCAGCGCCATTGAGGGCCTTCCCCATGGTTCCACCATTTTAAAGTAGTCAACTGGGTGGAGATTCCTATAGGTTGTAGCCTCAATGGTGTTGCTGGTGCATCAAAAGTAATTCTCAGGTAAAAAATAAATGTCAGTCTAAATGTCTGTTTTTACGGCATTTATCTATCGCCTACACTTGGCGCTAGCTAGCTAAGCTAACGTTTGCAAAGCTATCTAGGTAGCTAAATATTATAGCTAAAAAAGCTTAGCTTGCTAAGACTATGTACAGTTGAAGTGGGAAGTCTACATACACTTAGGTTGGAGTCATTAAAACTTGTTTTTCAACCACTCCACAAATGTATTGTTGCAAGTCGGTTAGGACATTTACTTTGTACATGACACAAGTCATTTTTCCAACAATTGTTTACAGACAGATTATTTCACTTATAATTCACTGTATCACAATTCCAGTGGGTCATAAGTTTACATACACTAAGTTGACTGTGCCTTTAAACAGCTTGGAAAATTCCAGAAAATGATGTCATGGCTTTAGAAGCTTATGATAGGCTAATTTGACATCATTTGAGTCAATTGGAGGTGTACCTGTGGATGTATTTCAAGGCCTACCTTCAAACTCAGTGCCTCTTTGCTTGAAATCATGGGAAAATAAAAAGAAATCAGCCAAGACCTCAGAAATTTTTTTGTAGACCTCCACAAGTCTGGTTCATCCTTGGGAGCAATTTCCAAACGCCTGAAGGTACCACGTTCATCTGTACAAACAATAGTACACAAGTATAAACACCATGGGACCACGCAGCCGTCATACCGCTCAGGAAGGAGATGCGTTCTGTCTCCTAGAGATGAACGTACTTTGGTGCGAAAAGTGCAAATCAATCCCAGAACAACAGCCAAGGACCTTGTGAAGATGCTGGAGGAAACAGGTACAAAATTATCTATATCCACAGTAAAACGAGTCCTATATCGACATAACCTGAAAGGCTGCTCAGCAAGGAAGAAGCCACTGCTCCAAAACCGCCATAAAAAAGCCAGACTACGGTTTGCAACTGCACATGAGGACAAAGATCGTACTTTTTGGGGAAATGTCCTCTGGTCTGATGAAACAAAAATAGAACTGTTTGGCCATAATGACCATCGTTATGTTTGGAGAAAAAAGGGGTTGGGCATGCAAGCCGAACAACACCATCCCAACCGTGAAGCACGGGGGTGGCAGCATCATGCTGTGGGGGTGCTTTGCTGCAGGAGGGACTGGTGCACTTCACAAAATAGATGGCATCATGAGGAAGGAAAAGTATGTGGCTATATTGAAGCAACATCTCAAGACATCAGTTAGGAAGTTAAAGCTTGGTCACAAATGGGTCTTCCAAATGGACGATGACCCCAAGCATACTTCCAAAGTTGTGGCAAAATGGCTTAAGGACAACAAAGTCAAGGTATTGGAGTGGCCATCACAAAGCCCTGACCTCAATCCTATAGAACATTTGTGGGCAGAACTGAAAAAGTGTGTGCGAGCAAGGAGGCCTACAAACCTGACTCAGTTACACTAGCTCTGTCAGGAGGAATGGGCCAAAATTCACCCAACTTATTGTGGGAAGCTTGTGGAAGGCTACCCGAACCGTTTGACCCAAGTTAAACAATTTAAAGGCAATGCTACCAAATACTAATTGAGTGTATGTAAACTTCTGACCCACTGGGAATGTGATGAAAGAAATAAAAGCTTAAATAAATAATTATCTCTACAATTATTCTGACATTTCACATTCTTAAAATAAAGTGGTGATCCTAACTGACCTAAGACAGGGATTTTTTACTAGGATTAAATGTAAGGAATTGTGAAAAACTGAGTTTAAATGTATTTGGCAAAGGTGTATGTAAACTTCTGACTTCAACTGTATATAACGTATCTACAATCAAATAAATATATAATTTCATTTCCAAACATTAACAGCATACATAATGTAGAAAACACACTTTGGTGATGAAATGTCACTTCCTTATCTTCTAAAATACATTTTACCAAGACAAATATGATTATTCATGTTATGAATCATTCAGTGGGGTCTTTCTCTAACATGTCATTAACATTATATCCAAAAAGTCGGATTTTGTAACTTAATACATCCTATAATAAGCACCGAGCTTTGACATTGCGGTGCAGGTTTCTCGTAACAACTTTTGAGGATTTAACATTTTGTGATCATCGTCTTCAAAGTTGTTTCCGCGGGTCGCAAAAAGCTAAATTAGCATGACGTGCTGATTTAAATGTAAAAGGCTAAATAAAAAGCTTGGTATACGCTCAGTGCTCTGTTGACATTTCACAGAGATATGCTTGTTTTTGTGAGAAATCGAAAAATAACAGGAATTTTGTAATGTATGTGAAAAGCGTATACTAAAATATTAAAAACGACATCTCATGTGTTGGCGCAAAATGGTTTTGTTACAGTCACTGGTAATTTTCCACAGTCACTGGTAATTTTCCTTTTGCTGTCTTCATACACCCCACAAAGGAGTGATTTGTTATTCGTTCTTATCTCTGGGCACTAAAAGCCAGCTGGGTTGAATTCTTCTCTTGTCTGTTTAGGCTCTAAAGATCTTATCACACACCTATTTTAGACACATACTGTAGGCTGTGAGAACTGCTTAGAAGCTGCTTTTATTTATTTTAATGCTTTAAGGGATTAGAGCTAAGTACCCCTTTTCACTCATGTAAGCTTGCCTACCTCTTTGAGGGGTAAGCAGCTCTTTGTGTAGGTGGAGTATAGAAAGACTGAGTGACTTGTAAATAATCAGAGATCCTCTCAGGTATATCCTGAGAGTTCCTTTCCGGTATATTCTGAGAATTCCTTCCCTGTGTGTCCTGAAAGTTACTCTCCGGCTTCATCCTGTGAGTGATCTTCCTTGCTAGAATAAACCTCTTATTGCTGATAACTGAATTCTGCCTGATTCATCAAATGAGTTTTCCTCAACACGTCTCAAAATCAATATCCATCTTACCTCTATTGTTTTATGTACTGTGGTTTCGAGAAGAGAGATGACGAATTCAATGGGTAAGTGAGCCTGTCAGGTAGCCAGTTATGGTGGCGTATTGCAGATTTTTTTTTAAATATAATTTTTATGAGATAAGATCACGTTATTATGAAATAATTCAATAACTCGTTATAATGAAATAATCCATTATCTCATTATTACGAGAAAGATAACATTATAACAATAAAGATCTTGTTATTACGAGAAAGATCACTTTATAAGAAGAAAGATGTGGTTATTACGAAAATCCGGTTGCACGTTATGGGTGGTCCTCTGTAGCTCAATTGGTAGAGCATGGCGCTTGTAACGCCAGGGTAATGGGTTCAATCCCCGGGACCACCCATACGTAAAAATGTATGTGCACATGACTGTAAGTCGCTTTGGATAAAAGCATCTGCTAAATGGCATATTATTATTATTATTATTATTATTATTATGAAAAATAGCCTATGCCTTAATTATGCTGAAACATTAGCATAGGCTACTCTGCAAGCTTGGCTCCCTCACAGGTTGACATTATTGCTTGTTTGCTTGAGTTTATCAACTTTTATTTTCTCCTCGGTTTGAGGCATTGGGAGATATTAGTGTCATTGAGCAATATCGATGGTGTTATCATTAGTTTACGTACATTGTGGAGAATTCTAAGTTCTCAAAGGCTCTACATACGGGGGACAACAAAATTGATCCTTCATGACATAGCGTTATTCCTTCTTGATCAACTGGGCTGACATGGAGCTTCATTGATACAAACGAATGCATCTTACATCCAAGCAGGATTAGTGGTGACCCAAAACACAGTCAGGCTTTTGCTTCATATTCTAGACCCCCATGGAGTGCAACAAAGACGCAGGAATGGCTTCCGACGATGTCTTTACAGGAACCCAGGTCCACATTTTTTGTGGCATGTTGACTCCTACGATAAACTGAAGCCTTATGGCATTTGTATTATTGGCGCAATTGATAGGTTCTCACAAACAGTTATCTGGCTCCATGCCTGTTCTACCAATAGCAATCCAAAATATATTGCTGGTTAGTTCATGAATGAGGTGAGATGCAGGATGGGAACTGCAACTCAAATTCGATCTGACTTGGCAACAGAAAACAGTTGAATGGAGCAGATGCTGTTGTTTTTGAGACATGACAATGGTGACGAATTCGATAGAAAATTCCATACAGGTTTTTAAAATGCCATATGGGTCCACAACCACAACCAGCGGAATGAGAGCTGTGGGGATTTTTAAGGAAACACCATACTCAGTACTGGATGAACAGATTTCAAGATTTTAAGGACTTATGCCATTTTTCTGGTGATTTTTCTGGACAATAATTGTATATTACCTGTCTACAAATAATCGAGGTACGGGAAATGTAGACTATCCACTAAACCTACAACCTAGCTCTAACCCTTAACCCTTATTCAAATCAAATCAAATGTTATTTGTCACATGCGCCGAATACAACAGGTGTAGACCTTATCGTGAAATGCTTACTTACGAGCCCTTAACCAACAATGCAGTTTTCAGAAAATAGAGTTAAGAAAATATTTACTAAATAAACTAAAGTAAAAAATAAAAAAGAGTAACACAATAAAATAACAATTATGAGGCAAATACAGGGGGTACCGGTACCGAGTCAATGTGCGGGTTACAGGTTAGTCGAGGTAATTTGTACATGTAGGTAGGGATTTGACAATGCAAATAGTCCAGGTGGCCATTTGATTAATTGTTCAGCAGTCTAATAGCTTGGGGGTAGAAGCTGTTAAAGAGCCTTTTGGACCTAGATTTGGCGCTCCGGTACCGCTTGCCGTGCGGCAGCAGAGAGAACAGTCTATGACTTGGGTGACTGGAGTCTTTGACAATTTTTTGGGCCTTCCTCTGACACCGCCTAGTACATAGGTCCTGGATGGCAGGAAGCTTGGTCCCAGTGATGTACTGGGCTGTAGGCATTACCCTCTGTAGCGCCTTACGTTCGGATGCCGAGCAGTTACCAAAACAAATGATCTAATGATTATGTCTCTTCGCAGCAAAGTCTGCAGAGCTGGGAAGATTGTATCCCCCATATAAATAACATTATATTCGTTGCAAGAATTTTGTATAATAATTTATAATACGTTTTGAATCCGGCGTCGTTTTGCTTATCAGTTCATAAACCATTTGCCATGGAATCGGTACGTCAAAAATTTCTTCCCAACTATTTTGCAATCTATATGGGATGGCTCTCAATCCTTTGGTCCTTAAATGAAACTGGTATACTTTTTATTTATCACAATTTTCTTTAACCAATTATGGTCTTTAATGCAGGGCCGACAGACAAGGTCCTTACTTTTTTCCCCTTCCACTTTCCTCTTTCATTTTTGCGGTATTTCTGCAATTATTTGGTTGTAATTTTTGGTAGAGCAGACATTTCCATATGTTTTTTTAAGCTGCATGTGTGACATAACTCCACCAGTTATACCTATGATATCATTTACGAAGATTATACCTTTTTAAAACATTTTTTCAAAAAAAAATGTTTTTTATCAATTAGTATATTTGAGTTTAACCACAGTATTTGTTGCATTATTTGTTCTGTCATTTCTTGTCACGCCCTGACTCAAGGGACGTTTATTTGTTGAGTCAGGATGTGTATATTCCGTGTTGTGTTTGTTCATTGTTATAGAATCTATGATGTGTAGATCTATGCTGGCCGGGGTGGCTCCCAATCAGAGGCAGCTGTAGCTCGTTGTCTCTGATTGGGGACCATACTTAGGCAGCCTTTTGGCACGAGTTAGTTGTGGGAGTACAGTATGTTATTTGTCTACCTTGGACGTCACGTTTCGTTTGTTCTTTTGGTTGTGCGTTTATTCGTGAAATAAATATGAATGCATATCACGCTGCGCCTTGGTCCTTCTCGTTCATGAACGATCGTGACAGAAGATCCCACCAATCCTGGATCAAGCAGCGTGACGAGGAGAGAGGGTGGACTTGGGAGGTGATGAGAGAGAGGCTGGCAAGAGGGATGGAGGCCATGATCACGGTGGAGAGACAAGCCCAAACATTTTTTGGGGGTGGCACACGGCGTGGACGACGAGGCAGCAGGAAGCCGCGATAGGGCGGTTCCGCTGGTTAGCAGAGGAGGCCACCAGATTAGGGGGGCCATTGGTTCAGAGGGAGCAGAAGGAAAGTGTAGAGGCACGGCGAGAGGAGCTGGTTAGAAAGCAGAAGGAGCGGGGGTTAATGAAGGAACCCAGTCCTGCTCCTCGCACCAATCAAGTGGTGCGTGTCGCCAGTCCGGTCCGGCCCGTTCCTGCTCCCCGCACTAAGCCAGTGGTAGGTGTTCCCAGTACGGTTCGGCCCGTTCCTGTTCCTCGCATCAAGCCTGTGGTGCGCGTCGCCAGCCCGGTCCGGCCTGTTCCTGTCCCTCGCACCAAACTAGTGGTGCGCGTCGCCAGCCCGGCCCGGCCTGCTCCTGCCCCCCGCACCAAGCCAGTGGTGCGCGTCGTCAGCCCAGTACGGCCCGTTCCTGCCCCCTGCACCAAGCCAGTGGTGCGCGTCGTCAGCCCAGTCCGGCCTGCTCCTGCCCCCCGCACCAAGCCAGTGGTGCGCGTCGTCAGCCCAGTACGGCCCGTTCCTGCTCCCCGCACCAAGCCAGTGGTGCGCGTCGTCAGCCCAGTACGGCCCGTTCCTGCCCCCCGCACCAAACCAGTGGTGCGCGTCGTCAGCCCAGTCCGGCCTGCTCCTGCCCCCCGCACCAAGCCAGTTGTGCGCGTCGTCAGCCCAGTACGGCCCGTTCCTGCTCCCCGCACCAAGCCAGTGGTGCGCATCATCAGCCCAGTACGGCCCGTTCCTGCTCCCCGCACCAAGCCAGTGGTGCGCATCGTCAGCCCAGTCCGGCCCGTTCCTGCTCCCCGCACCAAGCCAGTGGTGCGTGTGTCCAGTCCGGCACGGCCCGTGCCTGTTCCACCAGTGCCTGGTCCGGCACCGGTCAGCTGCTCCACTCCGGAGCCAGAGCAATCCGCTCCACCGGGGTCTAGTCCAGCTCCGGTCAGCGGCTCCACTCCGGAGCCAGAGCAGTCCGCTCCACCGGTGCCTGATCCAGTGCCGGTCAGCGGCTCCACCCCGGAGCCAGAGCAGTTCGATCCACAGTCGTCTGGTCCAGCTCCAGTCAGCGGTTCCAGTCCAGACCCAGACGTCAGCCCCTCTCCAGGTTCGGGGTCTCCCACACCAGGGTCCAGACAGGGCATGGTACTTCGTGGGAGGAAGGAGAGAGGAAGCAGCGCGCCAAGGTCCAGACCTGACCAGGGGCGCAACGGGGAGGTGGAGAGTAAGTGGTGGTCACACCCGGAGCCGGATCCGCTGCCGAGGCGGAATGCCCACCCGGCCCCTACCCTGTTATATTTATGTGGCAAGGTCGGAGTCCGCACCTTTGGGGGGGGGTACTGTCACGCCCTGACTCAAGGGACGTTTATTTGTTGAGGCAGGATGTGTATATTCCGTGTTGTGTTTGTTCATTGTTATAGAATCTATGATGTGTAGATCTATGTTGGCCGGGGTGGTTCCCAATCAGAGGTAGCTGTAGCTCGTTGTTTCTGATTGGGGACCATACTTAGGCAGCCTTTTGGCACGAGTTAGTTGTGGGATCTTGTTCCGTGTAAGGTATGTTATTTGTCTACCTTGGACGTCACGTTTCGTTTGTTGTTTTGGTTGTGCGTTTATTCGTGATATAAATATGAATGCATATCACGCTGCGCTTGGTCCTTCTCGTTCATGAACGATCGTGACATTTCTGGAGGATTAAATTGATATTTGGAAGATGATTTCCTTTTCAAATAACTGAAAGTGAGACGTTGTAATCTGAATAAAAGGAAAAAAGCCATTCTTGAACATGGGGTGAGACAATCTTACTAATTTGCTAGAGAACCAGTTTGGATTTAAGTATAACTTTTGTATGACTGAAGCTTTTAGTGATAGGTCTAATGCTTTAATATTTAATAATTGATGTCCTCCGAATTCATATTCATTATATAAATAGGCCTGTTTAATTTTGTCTGGCTTACTGTTCCAAATAAAATGGAATATTTTTTTTCTCATATACTTTAAAAAACTGTTTGCTAGGCATAGGCAAGACCATAAGCAAATAGGTAAACTGGGATAATACTAGAGAGTTAATCAGGGTTATTTTTCCACAAATAGACAGGTATTTACATTTACATCATTTAGCAGACGCTCTTATCCAGAGCGACTTACAAATTGGTGCATTCAACTTATGATAGCAAGTGGGACAACCACTTTTTTTCTTATTTTTTTATGGGGGGGGTGGGGGAGGGGGCGTAGAAGGATTACTTTATACTATTCCAGGTATTCCTTAAAGAGGTAGGGTTTCAAGTGTCTCCGGAAGGTGGTCAGTGACTCCGCTGTCCTGGCGTCGTGGGGGAGCTTGTTCCACCATTGGGGTGCCAGAGCAGCAAATAGCTTTGACTTGGCTGAGCGGGAACTGTGCTTCTGTAGAGATAGGGGAGCTAGCAGGCCAGAGGTGGATGAACGTAGTGCCCACGTTTGGGTGTAGGATCAGAGCCTGAAGGTAAGGAGGTGCCGTTCCCCTCACAGCTCCGTAGGCAAGCACCATGGTCTTGTAGTAGATGCAAGCCTCAACTGGAAGCCAGTGGAGTGTGCGGAGGAGCGGGGTGACATGAGAGAACTTGGGAAGGTCGAACACCAGACGGGCTGCAGCGTTCTGGATAAGTTGTAGGGGTTTAATGGCACAGGCAGGGAGCCCAGCCAACAGCGAGTTGCAGTAATCCAGACGGGAGATGACAAGTGCCTGGATTAGGACCTGTGCCGCTTTCTGTGTAAGGTAGGGTCGTACTCTGCGAATGTTGTAGAGCATGAACCTGCAGGATCGGGTCACCGCTTTGATGTTAGCGGAGAACGACAGGGTGTTGTCCAGGGTCACGCCAAGGTTCTTTGCACTCTGGGAGGAGGACACAATGGAGTTGTCAACCGTGATGGCGAGATCATGGAGCGGGCAGTCCTTCCACGGGAGGAAGAGCAACTCCGTCTTGTCGAGCTTCAGCTTGAGGTGGTGAGCCGACATCCACACTGATATGTCTGCCAGACATGCAGAGATGCGATTCGCCACCTGGTTATCACACGGGGGAAAGGAGAAAATTAATTGTGTGTCGTCTGCGTAGCAATGATAGGAGAGGCCATGTGAGGATATGACAGAGCCAAGTGACTTGGTGTATAGAGAGAACAGGAGAGGGCCTAGAACTGAGCCCTGGGGGACACCAGTGGTGAGAGCACGTGGTGCGGAGACAGATTCTCGCCACGCCACCTGGTAGGAGCGACCTGTCAGGTAGGACACAATCCAAGAGTGAGCAGCACCAGAGATGCCCAACTCGGAGAGGGTGGAAAGGAGGATCTGATGGTTCACAGTATCAAAGGCAGCGGATAGGTCTAGAAGGATAAGAGCAGAGGAGAGAAAGTTAGCTTTAGCAGTGCGGAGAGCCACCGTCTTGAAACCTGACTGGTTTGGATCAAGAAGGTCATTCTGAGAGAGATAGCAGGAGAGTTGGCTAGAGACAGCACGCTCAAGAGTTTTGGAGAGAAAAGAAAGAAGGGATACTGGTCTGTAGTTTTTGACATCGGAGGGATCGAGTGTAGGTCTTTTGAGGAGGGGTGCAACTCTCGCTCTCTTGAAGATGGAAGGGACATGGCCAGCGGTCAAGGATGAGTTGATGAGCGAGGTGAGGTAAGGGTGAAGGTCTCCGGAAATGGTCTGGAGAAGAGAGGAGAGGATAGGGTCAAGCGGGCAGGTTGTTGCGCGGCCGGCCGTCACAAGTCGCAAGATTTCATCTGGAGAGAGAGGGGAGAAAGAAGTCAAAGCATAGGGTAGGGCAGTGTGAGCAGGACCAGCGGTATCATTTGACTTAATAAATGAGGATTGGATGTCGTCAACCTTCTTTTCAAAATGGTTGACGAAGTCATCCACAGAGAGGGAGGAGGAGGAGGATTCAGCAGGGAAGAGAAGGTGGCAAAGAGCTTCCTAGGGTTAGAGGCAGAGGCTTGCAATTTAGAGTGGTAGAAAGTGGCTTTAGCAGCGGAAACAGAGGAAGAGAATGTAGAGAGGAGGGAGTGAAAAGATGACTGGTCCGCAGGGAGTCTAGTTTTCCTCCATTTCCGCTCGGCTGCCCGGAGCCCTCTTCTGTGAGCTCGCAATGAGTCGTCAAGCTACGGAGCAGGAGGGGAGGACCGAGCCGGCCAGGAGGATAGGGGACATAGAGAGTCAAAAGATGCAGAAAGGGAGGAGAGGAGGGTTGAGGAGGCAGAATCAGGAGACATTTAACTTTCCATGGTAGCTAGATCTTATCTATTTTTGCTAACTTTATATTAAAATTTATTGGAGTGAGATCATTTATTTATTTTGTGATATGTATTCCGAGTATATCCACATCACCATCAGACCATATTATTGGTAAACTACACGGTGATGTAAAAATTGTGTTTTTTAGTGATCCAATACTTAATATAGTACATTTATCATAATTTGGTTGTAATCCAGATAGGTAAGAACATTTATCTAGATCCTCTGAGGCTGTGGAGGGATTCAAGTTGTGGATTTAAAAGAAAACATGAGTCATCAGTATACAATGACACCTTTCTTTTTAAGCCCTGGATTTCTAATCCCTTGATATTATTGTTGGATCTGATTTTAATAGCTAACATTTCGATGGCCATAATAAATAGATATGCCGATAGTGGACAACCTTGTTTTACTCCTCTTGACAGTTTAAAACTTTCGGAGAAAAAGCCATTATTTACTATTTTACACCTAGGGTTACTATACATGATTTGAACCCATTTCATAAGAGATTCTCCAAAATTGAAATGCTCCAGGCATTTATATATAAACTCCAGTCGTACTTTATCAAAAGCCTTATCAAAGTCAGCTATGAATAGCAGGCCTGGTTTCCCAGATTTTTCATAGTGTTCTATTATTTCCAGTACTTGCCTTATATTATCTCCAATGTGTCGTCCATGTTAAAAACCTGTCTGATTAGAATGAATAATGTCTGACAATACCTATTTAATTCTATGCGCTATACATTTTGCTAGAATATTTGCATCACAACACTGAAGTGTAAGGGGTCTCCAATTTTTTTAATGGACTGGATCTTTATTTTCCCCACTTTTATCCTGTTTCAGTAATAATAAAATCAGACCTTCTTGAGTGTCTGATAATCTACCATTTACATAGGAGTGGTTAAAACATGCTAATAACGGTCCTCTGAGTTTATCAAAAAAGTTTTGGTATACCTCAACTGGTATGCCATACAAACCTGGAGTTTTCCCGGACTTTAATTGCATCCAGAAGTTCCTCCTCTGTAATTTCACCTTCCCATGAGTCTTTCTGTATGGCTGTTATTTTACATTAACAATAGAAAAAAAATCCATACAATTAGCTTCAGTTAGAGGAGATGGAGGCGACTGAAATGAAAACATATGCTTAAAGTACTTTGCTTGCTCCTTCAAAATATAATTTGGTGAATCATGGTTGACTCCGTCATTTGTAACCAGTTTCAGTAAATTATTTTTGTTACAATTTCTATGTTGAAGATTAAAAAATAATTTGGTGCATTTTCCCCCATATTCCATCCAGTTTGCTTAATTTTTTATAATATATTACACTTGATCTTTCTTGAATAAGTTCCCCCATTTCTTTTAGTTTTTCCTCTAATTTATTCTGAGCCTCTATGTTACAGTTTTTATTGCTATCTATCTGTTCTGTTAGACCTTCTATTTCCTTTGTTAGTATGGACTCTTTTGATCTGAATTGTTTTTGTTTTCGAAATGAGTACTGAATTGCATGGCCTATAAAGGCAAATGTAGAAGTGTCCCATACAATATGGGGATCTGCTGTACCTATGTTATGTTGGAAAAAATCTGTTATAGATTCCTCTGTCCTAGCTAAAAACAAGTTATCATCCAATAGGCTTTGATAAAATTTCCAATATCCTCGCCCACGTGGAAATTCAATAAGAGTAATGTACAGTGGGGAGAACAAGTATTTGATACACTGCCGATTTTGCAGGTTTTCCTACTTACAAAGCATGCAGAGGTCTGTCATTTTTATCATAGGTACACTTCAACTGTGAGAGACGGAATCAAAAAAAAAAATCCAGAAAATCACATTGTATGATTTTTAAGTAATTAATTTGCATTTTATTGCATGACATAAGTATTTGATCACCTACCAACCAGTAAGAATTCCGGCTCTCACAGACCTGTTAGTTTTTCTTTAAGAAGCCCTCCTGTTCTCCACTCATTACCTGCATTAACTGCACCTGTTTGAACTCGTTACCTGTATAAAAGACACCTGTCCACACACTCAATCAAACAGACTCCATCCTCTCCACAATGGCCAAGACCAGAGAGCTGTGTAAGGACATCAGGGATAAAATTGTAGACCTGCACAAGGCTGGGATGGGCTACAGGACAATAGGCAAGCAGCTTGGTGAGAAGGCAACAACTGTTGGCACAATTATTAGAAAATGGAAGAAGTTCAAGATGACGGTCAATCAACCTCGGTCTGGGGCTCCATGCAAGATCTCACCTCGTGGGGCATCAATGATCATGAGGAAGGTGAGGAATCAGCCCAGAACTACACGGCAGGACCTGGTCAATGACCTGAAGAGAGCTGGGACCACAGTCTCAAAGAAAACCATTAGTAACACACTACGCCGTCATGGATTAAAATCCTGCAGCGCAGGCAAGGTCCACCTGCTCAAGCCAGCGCATGTCCAGGCCCGTCTGAAGTTTGCCAATGACCATCTGGATGATCCAGAGGAGGAATGGGAGAAGGTCATGTGGTCTGATGAGACAAAAATAGAGCTTTTTGGTCTAAACTCCACTCGCCGTGTTTGGAGGAAGAAGAAGGATGAGTACAACCCCAAGAACACCATCCCAACCGTGAAGCATGGAGGTGGAAACATCATTCTTTGGGGATGCTTTTCTGCAAAGGGGACAGGACGACTGCACCGTATTGAGTGGAGGATGGATGGGGCCATGTATTGCGAGATCTTGGCCAACAACCTCCTTCCCTCAGTAAGAGCATTGAAGATGGGTCGTGGCTGGGTCTTCCAGCATGACAACGACCCGAAACACACAGCCAGGGCAACTAAGGAGTGGCTCCGTAAGAAGCATCTCAAGGTCCTGGAGTGGCCTAGCCAGTCTCCAGACCTGAACCCAATATAACATCTTTGGAGGGAGCTGAAAGTCCGTATTGCCCAGCGACAGCCCTGAAACCTGAAGGATCTGGAGAAGGTCTGTATGGAGGAGTGGGCCAAAATCCCTGCTGCAGTGTGTGCAAACCTGGTCAAGACCTACAGGAAACGTATGATCTCTGTAATTGCAAACAAAGGTTTCTGTACCAAATATTAAGTTCTGCTTTTCTGATGTATCAAATACTTATGTCATGCAAGAAAATGCAAATTAATTACTTAAAAATCATACAATGTGATTTTCTGGATTTTTGTTTAAAAAATTACAGACCTCTATATGCTTTGTAAGTAGGAAAACCTGCAAAATCGGCAGTGTATCAAATACTTGTTCTCCCCACTGTATATGCCAATTATATGATGGTCCGACCGCATTCTGTCCCCTATCAACACTTTTTAAACTTTTGGTGCCAACGAGAATGACATAAGAAAGAAGTCAAGACGACTAGCTTGATTGAGTCTCCGCCATGTATATCTCACTAGGTCAGGTTATTTAAGCCTCCATATATCCACTAGTTCTTATGTATCCATGACATTCATGATTTCCTTAAGAGCATGAGGTTGATAGTTTGTAGTGTGATTTCCTTCACGGTCCATTGAGCTGTTTAAAACAGTGTTATAATCTCCCACCATAATAATAGAGTCTTGTATTGCTTGCAGGGTTGATAATTTATTATATATATTGTCAACGAATTGTGGATCATCATTATTTGGTCCGTAAAGGTTAATGAGCCATATCTGTTTATGGTCCAATAACATATTTAAAATCATCCATCTACCTTGCGGATCTGTTTGGACAATTTGCACATTCGGATCAAAATTACTGTAAATTAATATAATCACCCCTTTTGAGTTTCTTTGCCCATGGGAGAAGTATATTTGCCCCCCCCCAGTCCTTTTTCCACTCAACTTCATACATAATTGTTGAGTAAAACTGCATTGTTGGTTAAGGTCTTGTAAGTAAGCATTTCACTGTAAGGTCTACACCTGTTGTATTCGGCGCATGTGGCAAATACAATTTAATTTGATTTGCCAGTTGGTCCGCGCATGCTCTGAGTACATGTCCTGGTAGTCCGTCTGGCCCCGCGGCCTTGTGAATGTTGACAGTTTTAATGGTCTTGCTCACATCGGATACGGAGAGCGTGATCACACAGTCGTCCGGAACAGCTGGTGCTCTCATGCATGCTTCAGTGTTGCTTGCCTCGAAGCGAATATTAAAGGCATTTAGCCCAACTGGTAGGCTCGCGTCAATGGGGAGCTCACGGCTGGGTTTCTCTTTGTAGTCCGTAATAGTTTGCAAGCCCTGCCACATCCTACAAGCGTCAGAGCCGGTGTAGTAGGATTCAATCTTAGTCCTGTATTGACGCTTTGCCTGTTTGATGGTTTGTCTGAGGGCATTGCAGGATTTCTTTTAAGCATCCGGATTAGTGTCCCGCACAGCTCTAACCTTTAGCTTGGTGCGGATGTTGCCTGTAATCCATGGCTTCTGGTTGGGATATGTACGTACGGTCACCGTGGGGATGACATTGCCGATGTACTTATTGATGAAGCCGGTGACTGAGGTGGTATACTCCTCAATGCAATTGGATGATTCCTGCAACATATTCCAGTCTGTGCTAGCAAAACAGTCCTGTAGCACAGCATCCGCGTCGTCTGACCACTTCCGTATTGAGCGAGTCACTGGTACATCCGGCTTTAGTTTTTGCTTGTAAGCAGGAATCAGGATGATAGAATTATGGTCAGATTAATTAACAGTTGCAGTTGATAGTTTGAGCATCTGTAGATCATAAGGGAATATCCAAATAAAGTCTGACCCATACTTGATTAAAGTGCAAATTCAAAGCCTATAGTTTTCCAAATGTATGTTATTTGAAAATTATGGAGAAATAAACCTAATGATTGTGTGGGTTCAATGGGAGTAAAAGGTTGAATCATATCTGCACAGCTATTCTCATGCCAAAATAATTTGTTAAGAATTCACAACTATCAGTGTAACCTTAATTAAGGCAGGAAAGGTATACAGTGGGGGAAAAAAGTATTTAGTCAGCCACCAATTGTGCAAGTTCTCCCACTTAAAAAGATGAGAGAGGCCTGTAATTTTCATCATAGGTACATGTCAACTATGACAGACAAAATGAGAAAAGAAAATCCAGAAAATAACATTGTAGGAGTTTTTATGAATTTATTTGCAAATTATGGTGGAAAATAAGTATTTGGTCAATAACAAAAGTTTCTCAATACTTTGTTGTATACCCTTTGTTGGCAATGACACAGGTCAAACGTTTTCTGTAAGTCTTCACAAGGTTTTCACACACTGTTGCTGGTATTTTGGCCCATTCCTCCATGCAGATCTCCTCTAGAGCAGTGATGTTTTGGGGCTGTCGCTGGGCAACACGGACTTTCAACTTCCTCCAAAGATTTTCTATGGGGTTGAGATCTGGAGACTGGCTAGGCCACTCCAGGACCTTGAAATGCTTCTTACGAAGCCACTCCTTCGTTGCCCGGGCGGTGTGTTTGGGATCATTGTCATGCTGAAAGACCCAGCCACGTTTCATCTTCAATGCCCTTGCTGATGGAAGGAGGTTTTCACTCAAAATCTCACGATACATGGCCCCATTCATTCTTTCCTTTACACGGATCAGTCGTCCTGGTCCCTTTGCAGAAAAACAGCCCCAAAGCATGATGTTTCCACCCCCATGCTTCACAGTAGGTATGGTGTTCTTTGGATGCAACTCAGCATTCTTTGTCCTCCAAACACGACGAGTTGAGTTTTTACCAAAAAGTTATATTTTGGTTTCATCTGACCATATGACATTCTCCCAATCCTGATTCTGGATCATCCAAATGCACTCTAGCAAACTTCAGACGGGCCTGGACATGTACTGGCTTAAGCAGGGGGACACGTCTGGCACTGCAGGATTTGAGTCCCTGGCGGCGTAGTGTGTTACTGATGGTAGGCTTTGTTACTTTGGTCCCAGCTCTCTGCAGGTCATTCACTAGGTGAACCACCGTGTGGTTCTGGGATTTTTGCTCACCGTTCTTGTGATCATTTTGACCCCACGGGGTGAGATCTTGCGTGGAGCCCCAGATCGAGGGAGATTATATAATAATCTCCCACAGTTGATTTCTTCAAACCAAGCTGCTTACCTATTGCAGATTCAGTCTTCCCAGCCTGGTGCAGGTCTACAATTTTGTTTCTGGTGTCCTTTGACAGCTCTTTGGTCTTGGCCATAGTGGAGTTTGGAGTGTGACTGTTTGAGGTTGTGGACAGGTGTCTTTTATACTGATAACAAGTTAAAACAGGTGCCATTAATACAGGTAACGAGTGGAGGACAGAGGAGCCTCTTAAAGAAGAAGTTACAGTTCTGTGAGAGCCAGAAATCTTGCTTGTTTGTAGGTGACCAAATACTTATTTTCCACCATAATTTGCAAATAAATTCATTAAAAATCCTACAATGTGATTTTCTGTAGAAAAAAAATCTCATTTTGTCTGTCATAGTTGACGTGTACCTATGATGAAAATTACAGGCCTCTCTCATCTTTTTAAGTGGGAGAACTTGCACAATTGGTGGCTGACTAAATACTTTTTTTCCCCACTGTAGGATTTTGAGGATGAGGACATTCCATTTATTTATGTCACTGGTGGGTGCCATAAAGTCTGCGTGCCAGGAAGACTGGGGGGCCACTGGTGTTAATCTTAGAATGAGTATGTGATGGGATGTCCTGACTGGGGTCCAAGATGATACTATTGTGGTTGGGAGTGACACCCAATAATGGTTGGCAACTGTTGGCTAGAATTGGTTTACAATGTAGTATATAAACTGAGGGATCTCTGTGTCTGTCATTCAAATAGCAAGAGGCTGTCACGCCCTGGCTCTGGGGACACTGTTATGTTGAGCCAGGGTATGTAATTCTATGTTTGTATTTCTATGTTGGCCTGAGTGACTCCCAATCAGAGGCAACGAGTGTCAGCTGGTTGTCTCTGATTGGGAGCCATATTTAACTGTCTGTCTTTCACTTTGTGTTTGTGGTTTCTTGTTCCGTGTTGGTTGGTTTATGTAACCAGGGACGTCACGTTTCCTTTTTTGTTGTTTTGATCGTGTGATCATCTTGATATAATAAAATGTTCGTGTCGTGGTTGCGCTACCCGTGTCGGTACGCTGTTTTCCTTAGCTTCCTCCTTGTTGTGTTAGGAGAGTTTTACGCACCTGTGTGTGTGCTTGCATTTACGCCTGTGTGCGTCTTTTTGCCTCCGGGCTGTTTTGGATTATTTTTGTGCTTAAGTAAAGTCTTGTTGGACTTACCCTCTGCTGCCTGCGCCTGATTCTACAGCACACCTATACACAGCATCGTGACAGAAGAAACCACCAAGATGTGACAAGCAGCGTGTCCAGGAGCCATCGCCAGGGAGATCCCTAACAGATCTCCTTCGCCTCCTCGACTGGGTCAAGCCGAGTGAGGAAGAGAAGGGCTTGACATTATGGCAGAAGGGCGAAAGGCTGGCGAGGGACATGGAGACCTGGTCCACGGGTAGGGGAGACGCCCAGAAAATTTTTAGGGGGGGGCTAACGCCGTGGACGACGGGCCAGCAGGAGACCGCGGCATAGCGGCCCAGCGGATTGGCAGAGGAGGCCGCCAGGTTACGGGGGCCACTGGTCGAAGAGGGGGTGGAAGATGTAGAGGCACGGCGAGAGGTACTGGCGTGTGTTGCCAGTCCGGTCCGGCCTTTTCCTGATCCCCACGTAGGGCCAGTGGTGTGTGTTCCCAGTACGGTCCGGCCTGTTCCTGCCACTCGCACCAAGTCTACGGTGCGCATCGCCAGCTCAGTCCAGCCCATTCCTGCTCCCCGCACCAAGTCTGTGGTGCGCGTCGCCAGCCCTGTCCGGCCCGTTCCTGCTCCCCGCACCAAGTCTGTGGTGCGTTTCGACAGCCCTGTCCGGCCCGTTCCTGCTCTCCGCACCAAGTCTGTGGTGCGCGTCGCCAGCCCAGTCCGGCCCATTCCTGCTCCCCGCACCAAGTCTGTGGTGCGTATCGTCAGCCCTGTCCGGCCCGCTCCTGCTCCCCACACCAAGCCAGTGGTGTGCGTCGTCAGTCCAGCACGGCCCGTGCCTGTTCCCCACACCAAGCCAGTGGTGTGCGTCGTCGGTCCGGCACGGCCCGTGCCTGTTCCACTGGTGCCTGGTCCGGCACCGGTCAGATGCGTTACGCCGGAGCTGGAGCAATCCGCTCCATCAGTGTGCAGTCCAGCTCCGGCCAGCGGGGCCAGACCGGACCAGGGGTACTTTGGGGGGTTGGAGAGGGAGTGGGGATCAGGCCCGGAGCCGGATCCGCCGCCAAGGCGGAGTGCCCACCCGGTCCCTCCCCTGTGGTATTTAGTTGGCGCGGTCGGTGTCCGCGCCTTTAGGGGGGGGTACTGTCACGCCCTGGCTCTGGGGACACTGTTATGTGGAGCCAGGGTGTGTAATTCTATGTTTGTATTTCTATGTTGGCCTGAGTGACTCCCAATCAGAGGCAACGAGTGTCAGCTGGTTGTCTCTGATTGGGAGCCATATTTAACTGTCTGTCTTTCACTTTGTGTTTGTGGTTTCTTATTCCGTGTTGGTTGGTTTATGTAACCAGGGACGTCACGTTTCCTTTTTTGTTGTTTTGATCGTGTGATCATCTTGATATAATAAAATGTTCGTGTCGTGGTTGCGCTACCCGTGTCGGTACGCTGTTTTCCTTAGCTTCCTCCTTGTTGTGTTAGGAGAGTTTTACGCACCTGTGTGTGCGCTTGCATTTACGCCTGTGTGCGTCTTTTTGCCTCCGGGCTGTTTTGGATTATTTTTGTGCTTAAGTAAAGTCTTGTTGGACTTACCCTCTGCTGCCTGCGCCTGATTCTACACCACACCTATACACAGCATCGTGACAGAGGCAACTCACGTGCAGCTTGTTGTGTAGAATCCGGTACCATATTATTAAATACATTGTATCAACTCTCCATCTAAGTGTTCAAGTATATTCTTGCATCCTGAATTCCTTGATACCAGAGAAACTCATCATAACAATTGGCGTCTAACAAACAGGATACAGTTGACAGCCGAACCAACAGGTTTTTCGGATTGTGTTCAAGTCTGCTTATCTGTGGTAAGCTGAACTGAAAATAACTTTAAAATTCAATATTTTTTTGTGGGGGACAGATGAGTGGTATTGAGTTATGTAATGAGATGTAAGGAGAAATATCAAATTAGATGATGACATGGTGCTGTGATTCAAAACAGGGTGCGTTCAGATTAGTGAGTAAAAACAAAAGAGGATTAATTATTGGGCGAAGGAATCCCTTAATGTGTAAGGCATTATAAAGAGGTGGGTTTGATTCCCTTAGTGTTTGATAAAAGATTAAGGTTACGGTTCTTTGGTGTGTTAAAATCATCATAAAAAGAAGTACAGAATTTGTCCTTTGTGAATTACTCAAAATGGTCAGGAGAGAGAGAAAACAGTAACTAATACAGCATAAAACTCGAGCAGCTACAATAAAATATATTGAATTATGGCACCAATGACTAAATAGACAAACTAATATAAAAAAAACATGGGGAGCCAACTCAGTAAACCTTAATCTGGCAAGACAATCACAATTAAAAAATAAATCAGAGCTTGATTTTCCTCGAAGAGAAAGAAAGGAAATGACGAAATTATTACTTACAAATCCACATTTAAAACATTTTCTCTGTGGAACCATATCTCAGTGATTTATCAGCATGGATAGACAATGAGTATCCTCATGAAGGTAGTTTTAAGGAGGATAAGTTACAGATAGCGCAAAAATATATAATTGACAATACCACAGTAAGCAACCCAAAATGGGATTTGGATTATGTAAAAGAGGCGTATAATGCATGGGATTTAATGAGTGCACAATGGCCTGGAAATATAATTAGTAGGGAGAAAAAGTCAGTTAAGAAATTAAGTAATTGGGCAATGGAACAAAATAGGCTACCTTATGACAGGAAAGTAGAAATTGATTTTAAATCTGAAGTTTGAATAATAAGAGATAGAAATGGATATGATGAGATGATTGAGAGTTGGATAATAAGCTTTGATATAACGTTATCTTGGGGCTCCGTACATCACTGCCCATCATAGAATCTCAAGGAGTGGTTTTGAGAGCGGGATGTTTTCTTTAGAGAGTAGCAGCAAGTAAATATTTTCTGGGAGGATTCCATGACAGGCCGGGCAGTGTCCGAGAAACTACAGTCAGTTTTTTGGTTCTGCTGGGAGTATGTTTGAAGAAGTTGATGTGTGTCGATTGAGAATCGTTAAAAAACACAAATGGATTGGTTGATGTGAGTACCTAAGAATTTCTAACGTTCTATATGGATTATGTGAATATATGAAAATATGAATTTTATGTGTGTGTAATCGATTACTAGAGATTTGATAAAGTAATAATTGGAATAATATTCATATACTAACTTGTGCACCCAAACGTAGACGTACGTGAGGGGTGGGACACAATAAATAGATAATTTTATAGAGATAAGGTTAAGCATTATATGACTGTCTATCATTGCGGAGCTAAGGTGATGTAGTAAAGGAATTTCATTATGTCGCAAGGAAAAACATAATCCATTTCATGAAACTCGTCAGATCTATTTCCAAATCAATAAATGTGGATTTCACTCTTTGACTGCCTTTGTGAGAATCAGGAGAAGAGTGCGTAGACCGGGAGAAAAGATAACAGTCAAACCACAGTTATTTAAACAGTGGTGGATACAGGAAATAGTAATAATAGAAAACTGGCAGGGAGAATTTGAGATATGGACTAGCCATCCAGGTATAAACATACAGTGGGGAGAACAAGTATTTGATACACTGCCTATTTTGCAGGTTTTCCTACTTACAAAGCATGTAGAGGTCTGTAATTTTTATCATAGGTACACTTCAACTGTGAGAGACGGAATCTAAAACAAAAATCCAGAAAATCACATTGTATGATTTTTAAGTAATTAATTTGCATTTTATTGCATGACATAAGTATTTCATACATCAGAAAAGCACTACTTAATATTTGGTACAGAAACATTTGTTTGCAATTACAGAGATCATCCGTTTCCTGTAGGTCTTGACCAGGTTTGCACACACTGCAGCAGGGATTTTGGCCCACTCCTCCATACAGACCTTCTCCAGATCCTTCAGGTTTCGGGGCTGTCGCTGGGCAATACGGACTTTCAGCTCCCTCCAAAGATTTTCTATTGGGTTCAGGTCTGGAGACTGGCTAGGCCACTCCAGGACCTTGAGATGCTTCTTACGGAGACACTCCTTAGTTGCCCTGGCTGTGTGTTTCGGGTCGTTGTCATGCTGGAAGACCCAGCCACGACCCATCTTCAATGCTCTTACTGAGGGAAGGAGGTTGTTGGCCAAGATCTTGCGATACATGGCCCCATCCATCCTCCCCTCAATATGGTGCAGTCGTCCTGTCCCCTTTGCAGAAAAGCATCCCCAAAGAATGATGTTTCCACCTCCATGCATCACGGTTGGGATGGTGTTCTTGGGGTTGTACTCATCCTTCTTCTTCCTCCAAACACGGCGGGTGGAGTTTAGACCAAAAAGCTCTATTTTTGTCTCATCAGACCACATGACCTTCTCCCATTCCTCCTCTGGAACATCCAGATGGTCATTGGCAAACTTCAGACGGGCCTGGACATGCACTGGCTTGAGCAGGGGGACCTTGCGTGCGCTGCAGGATTTGAATCCATGACGGCTTAGTGTGTTACTAATGGTTTTCTTTGAGACTGTGGTCCCAGCTCTCTTCAGGTCATTGACCAGGTCCTGCCGTGTAGTTCTGGGCTGATCCCTCACCTTCCTCATGATCATTGATGCCCCACAAGGTGAGATCTTGCATGGAGCCCCAGACCGAGGGTGATTGACCGTCATCTTGAAATTCTTCCATTTTCTAATAATTGCGCCAACAGTTGTTGCCTTCTCACCAAGCTGCTTGCCTATTGTCCTTTAGCCCATCCCAGTCTTGTGCAGGTCTACAATTTTATCCCTGATGTACTTACACAGCTCTCTGGTCTTGGCCACTGTGGAGAGGTTGGAGTCTGTTTGAATGAGTGTGTGGACAGGTGTCTTTTATACAGGTAACGAGTTCAAACAGGTGCACTTAATACAGGTAATGAGTGGAGAACAGGAGGGCTTCTTAAAGAAAAACAACAGGTCTGTGAGAGCCGGAAGTCTTACTGGTTGGTAGGTGATCAAATACTTATGTCATGCAATAAAATGCAAATTAATTACTTAAAAATCATACAATGTGATTTTCTGGATTTTTGTTTTAGATTCCGTCTCTCACAGTTGAAGTGTACCTATGATAAAAACTACAGACCTCTACATGCTTTGTAAGTAGGAAAACCTGCAAATCGGCAGTGTATCAAATACTTGTTCTCCCCACTGTATATATAAAAAAGTCAAAGAAAAAAACTAAAAAGGAAAAAATTGGGAATAAATTCAGAGACGACGATTAGAAAGAGAACCACAGGAAAGCAGATATAATATAAGGGGATGTTACATAGGGGAATATACAGTGGCAGCAAACGTAAAAATAATAACATATGAGGTAAACATGTGGAAGGAAAGAGAGAACAGATGTAAAAATGTAGATAAGGGAAACATAGAGTACGTCAATACAACTGGAGGACTAGTGGAAAGTAACGCAACGTGGATATTAATAGGGGAAGACAGTGTGCTGACTCTGACCAAGAGTCACAGCAAGAAGCTACGGGAGGCAAATTTAAAAAAGAATTGAGAAACAGAAAGACAATAAAAAAAGCCAGATGTTAAGACTACAAACCATTGTAATTGGGCTATTTGCGGGATTTCTTTGTCATTTCAATAGCATTGGGTCAATAGCATAGACAAAAATCTGTGTTTCTGATTGTAAATCAACTGTTGGTACAGTATGTGTTGCTTAGACAGATACTGCAGCCAGCGTTTGTTTTGTAATATAGAATGGATGATTTAGCAGCTTGCTTGGTTCAAATTGAAAGACTCACTTATGCCACCGGAATAGCGAGACGATTTCGAGGTAGTCATTTTTTGCGTTGCCTAATGGTTTGCTAGCTTAAACTACTGTGAATGGGGTCGTAATTTCAAACACTAAATTGAATATTAATACTCTGGATACAAATTGAATGTATGCTCGTCATAAAAACACAACAAAAAAACAGCAGACGTTTATTTTATTACCTGTAGCCTAATCAAAAGGGACAGTTACCTAATTCTACTTCTAATAACAGCGTATTGGCAATTGCGATAGAGCTGTGGCCATGATCTTACTTGATAACATGAATTTCAAAAGCCTAACCAGCTCCGCTAGGGTGAGTGGAGTGGTATGTCTGGAAAGTAGCTAGGAAGCTAGCTACCTTTAGCCAGTTAGCTTGGGAGCTTCATTGCATTTGTGAGAATCATGGAGAGGGGATATTAGGTAACATTGAAATTGGCGGTATGTATGGGCGAGACCACGAATTATGTTTACAAATAGTCAAACTTTGTATCGCGCCGCATTTCAACGATCGCTACATGGTGTACATTTGAGGGTTCTGTTGATACAATATGTTAAAGTGAATTGCAGTTAGTTTTGACTACTACGCTGATGGGACAGCACCAACTTTTTATAGGTTCTAGATTTGTTAAAACAACAGATTTATATTTTGACTGAATTAATGCAATACGTTACAATTAGGGACAATGATGTCTAAAGGGTAATCAATTATAAATGCTCCTTGCAAGATTTTCATCTTGTGAGAGATTTTATGTAATCTTATTCTGGAGTAGTGACGAGGAATTAGATTGAAACGATTAATGATTTGAGAGAGTACAGTGGAATTATCTTCATCAGGTTTTGTTTGTAATTACATGTTTTGTTGCTGATTTAAGAGTGAATGTTAACAACATGTATACTTTTTCTTCCAGGAGAATGGGGGTTTTCATTATCTCTCTTTTTCTTATAATTAGGCCGTAAGAGGGAGCTACCAAATTAAATAAGGCCTGGTAATGTTTGGTTGGTTTTTCCCATGTGGTTTGCAATTAACTACAAACAACCCACCTATTATGAAATGTTAGTTGGATACGTTATTTTTTTTTGTTTTAGTGGGGTTTTAAACAGGTTAGAGATTATATATCTTAACGGAGAACACACATGTAATTCTCTAAAGTTATTATTTCTGAAGTTTTTATTTTCTGAGTGAGTTTTAAGTAAACACGTGATTTATTTTGAAAATAACTGTACTAAAGACTTACTGTACACTTGGGATACGTAATATATGAAATGTTTTGACTGTTGTTAATGATTAGTCTACTATAGAATGCAACACTGACCTCTGACCTCTGTTCTGACTTTCTGGTGAGACCTGATCACACTCACTAGAGAGCCTAGAGACATTGGGTGAGATTTAAATGTAATATATAAACACTAATGATTTGGAAGAAGTTTATAATTTAGCAATAGTCTTATGTGTGTTTTGGACCATGACAAGGACAGAGAGAGAGCGTTAGCCCTGAATGAGGGACACCTGTCGCTAGTAAATTTTACTATTCCTTGAATTACTTTATTGGATACAATTACGTTTGTGTAAAACTAAATGCATGCTCTTCAACCGAACGCTGCTTGCACCTGCCCACCCGACTAGAATCACTACTCTCGGCGGGTCTGACCTAGAGTATGTGGACAACTACAAATACCTAGGTGTCTGGTTAGACTGTAAACTCTCCTTCCAGACTCACATTAAGCATCTCCAATCAAACGTTAGATCTAGAATCGGCTTCCTATTTTGCAACAAAGCCTCCTTCACTCATGCTGCCAAACATGCCCTCGTAAAACTGACTATCCTACCGATCCTTGACTTCGGCGATGTCATTTACAAAATAGCCTCCAACACCCTACTCAGCAAATTGGATGTAGTCTATCACAGTGCCATCCGTTTTGTCACCAAAGCCCCATATACTACCCACCATTGTGACCTGTACGCTCTTGTTGGCTGGCCCTCACTACATATTCGTTGCCAAACCCACTGGCTCCAGGTCATCTATAAATCACTGCTAGGCAAATCCCTGTCTTATCTTAGCTCACTGGTCACCATAGCAACACCCACCCGTAGTCTGCGCTCCAGCAGGTATATCTCACTGGTCATCCCCAAAGCCAACACCTCTTTGGCCGCCATTCCTTCCAGTTCTCTGCTGCCAATGACTGGAACGAACTGCAAAAATCTCTGAAGCTGGAGACTCTTTTCTCCCTCACTAACTTTAAGCGTCAGTTGTCAAAGCAGCTTACCGATCACTGCACCTGTACACAGCCTTTCTGAAATTAGCCCACCCAACTACCTCATCCCCATATTGTTATTTATTTTGCTAATTTGCACCCCAGTATCTCTATTTGCACATCATCTTTTGCACATCTATCATTCCAGTATTATACGAAATTGTAACTATTTTGCACTATGGCCTATTTATTGCCTTACCTCCATAACTTAATACATTCGCACACACTGTATATATATTTTCTGTTGTATTTTTGACTTTATGTTTTGTTTACCCCATATGTAACTCTGTGTTGTTGTTTTTATCGTACTGCTTTGCTTTATCTTGGCCAGGTCACAGTTGTAAATGAGAACTTGTTCTCAACTGGCTTACCTGGTTAAATAAAGGTGAAATAAAAATAAAAATAAAATACGTTAAGATGTTATCAAGGGTTGTCATTCTAATTTGATTTGTTATTTTGATTTAACAGGCAGTGTTGTTTTTTTGTTGTTTTTTGGTGCATGAATCACGATGTGAGTCATATGTCCAAAGGGGGATTAACCGGTCCCCTGGGGCCTTTTGGTAAATATGCAAATTGTATTAAGAATATGAGCAACAGTAATTAATGTGTTATGGGTTAGATGGAATGTTTTAAGTGCAAGTGTATTTGTGGCAGGAGGCAGGGTGCAGAGGGGGCCTGTCTCTCAAACTAGTGGACAGCAACAGGTTGCAAGAATGTGCACTTCCTAATCTCGAGGCTTCTCCTGACTGATAAGAAGACATGGTACAGTAGCATACTGTGTCTCACTTAACAATGTTCTTAAGACTCTCTTCCCATGGGAGAAGGCAACGCTGCCCAACCTAGCAGGGAATCTGGGCATTGTCTGCGCCCTTGAGACTTTGTGTCGGTAAAAGATTACAGAAGAAAGAGATGGAAAGACCCTAGGTGGAGAGGCCTGTACCAGGTGTTGCTGACTACCTCAATGGCGGTGAAAGTAGCAGAGAGAGATACCTGGATCCATGTGTCCCCCTGTAGGAGAGTTCCAACCCAGAGGAGGAAGATGGCCCCGCCACTGCATAGCGTTGTTTTCTTTTGTGTCTGTCTGTGTCTGTGTGTCTTTGCAGCAGTGTCTCTCGGCTTCCCTATTGGTACGCTGCCAGAAGGACACACTCCACAGAACGATGTTGATAAATTGAGAAAGACTCTGCCTGAGCCTGAGACCCTAGTGACAGAAGAAGGTCCCGAGCCAAAGGGACCATACATCGTCACCCAGGCTACACCAACGGCTGTACGGACAGAGGGGAGCTCGACCTGGTATCATCTAAACCACTGCAACAGAGTACCACGAGGAAACAGATGACCTAGAGATGAGGGAGCTGAGGATGCTGGAGCTGGCCAAAATCAGGAGATGGGGGAGGATGGCAATGGGAATGCTACTGATGAGCTACGTGCTCTGGCTGATTCCCTCAGCGGAGGGACAGGAGGGACAGACCTCCAAGAACATTCAAGACATCCAAGATCCTACAAGAGCTCCAAGAACTTCAAGATCTTCCAGACTTTCAAGACTCACCTGACTTCCACACCATTGATTTCTCTGTATTTGACTAGTCCCCCTAACAGAAATTGAGGTTTAACTTCATAATCCTGTGACTCTGAGGAGTAATCGACAGGGTGATAAGAGGAGTATATTGGAAAGTGGTCTTAAGAATAACTGATAAAACATAATAATTTGTCATATAGTCAATGCTTATATGGATTTATTGGATTAGAAATTAACTCAACTAAACTGTTATGTTCTGTCCTCTCTCTCGAGGTTACTACAGATGGTGTCTTGATGCAAAATAGGGATAATTCGGTCAAGAACGGTGTGAACCTCAAAACCCCCTCTAACCGGCTGAAGAGGATCAACAACGGCGTTGAATACGGTCCTGACCAGCACCACTTCTACCAAGAGACCTGAATCAGATTCAGCATCCAATCGAAGTAATCAACTACCTTTTCTCTCATGTCTTTTCTCTCGGGAGTGTGACAGGAGTCCGTGTGGAGTGAGCATGAAGAGAGATCCATTCCAACAAAACATCTCATGTTGCTGGTATACTGGTTGGAAAATGGATGAGACAGAATGTGGGGTAGAGATGGTAGCTTCTCAGGTGAGACATTGAAATTGGGACATTATTATGGGCAATCCACATTGAACTATGAAGCTATCTGAAAACCATAATAAAGAGACGCCAGAAGATTGAGTGCCGGGAAAGAAGGGGTGGTCAACTGTGCCTGTAATTAATTGGGACTTATCTAAAATTGTTAATGGGGGTATCAGGTTGATGTAGGAGGTCTATACACTACTAAATGTATAGTACTAAGAATGCATTGAGATAATGATCTGTGATTATTCTCCTGATGAGGAAGTTAATAATGGAATTCTGGATATTTATTCATGTATGTTAATAGAAATGTACATTCTGCCAGTGTTAATGTGTGCTAAATTGAGGATTTTTTACTTTGAGTGATAGGACACGTGAGTCACTAATAATTGTCATTCTAAATTTGGTTTGGATAATTAATTTGGATATGTTGATGATTTTTCAGAAGACTATAGTTAAATTTCTTCAGAATCAATGGGACTATAAGATAAATATCGTTAATCTACAACATGGAGCTAGGGTTAAACATTGGTACTAATCTGTTGCTATGCAATAACTTAATTGGTTCCTATTACAGGGTTAGGTGTGTGACATAAGAATGTTTCTTCTCTCTTCATCTGACCTGACCTCGGGTCGAATTCCTCGCTCCTACCTAATCCAAGGCTATCCTGATTTATCAGTGACTGACACCAGTGTTATCCTTTGTCCCTATCCTAAGGCATATTCCTGGAATGACGTTCCTCCATATTCCTGGAATGACGTTCCTAATCTTCCTCCACTATTCAGGGGAATCTGTGGAGTGTGTACTTTGAACAATCTTCTTTACGTGGTTCAGCCTGTTGAATTTGTCCATAAAAACATTAAGGGGCATCGATCTACAAGGGAGATTTCAGAATTTATGGGTTATGTACATGTAAGGAATTCGGATCCGATAATTTGTCTACTAGTTACAACCCAATACCTTAAGGTTTTAGAATATTTACACATACTCAGTTAGTATTTAAGATTATCTGTGGGAATACGGAATTACAATATTCCAATCATTATCATAGCATTGACGCGTCATGACATTGCTAGAGTGGCTAATGCAACAGTCATGGGTTTTCAAGCAATTGGGTCTGAAATGGCACTTGATAATCGCGTAGCATTGGATGCTATTACAGCAGCTCAAGGGTGAGTGTGTGCGATTATAGGGGGAGATGCATGTTATACATACTTTGGGATTGATTTTGAGATCTGTACAAACGATTACTAACATGTCAATGATTACAGCTAGAGATGTATCAGTCAACATTAATGTATGGGACAAATTCTTCATCTATATCATCTTATTTAAGTGTAGAGTCCATTGATAATGCTGATTGAGGATGTGTGAAGGTGATAGTGGAAATGTATAACTTTGGCTATAAGGTTACATACAGGATTCGAAATGTAGTTACGTGATTACCTCTGTCGATCAGATAGCGCCCCAATGTGACCAGAGGAAAAACTTGGGGTTCCTATGAATGAAGAATGGGATATATTCATCTACCTGTATCGTAGTTTACATGTAACTTAGGAATAGTCATGTATCAATGTATTTTCTGTATGATGTCATGATGTTAGGAATTCATTTGTATGTAAGTTTTTAGTTAGCCTGTTTAAGAGGATGGGTATAAGTGACAATTATGTATGCAAGTGTGTTATTTACAATATATTTATGGTCTATGTGGGATTTTTCCTCATATATCAGTAAGGTTTTGACTACATAGATATTTAGCGTGAATATCTATTAGTAAGTAATGTATTGATCTTTTACTCAGGCCGAGTGAATATAGGTTTGAGATGTTTGATCGTGCATGATCCAGATGACAGAGTTTGTACCTTTGTTGATTAAATATATTGAGAATATGTTTGGATTCAAGTATAGAGAATGTAGAGGGGGATGAATTCAAAGTTATATGGAAGTTATATGGGAGAATATTTTTATTTGGGAAATCAACTTTTATGTGAATTATTTGGTTAAAGTAATATTAAATCTGTGGAATTTTACATACAACAGAAAAATAAAGAAAATGGGGGAACTGATATAAATAATATGCCATTTAGCAGACGCTTTTATCCAAAGTGACTTACAGTCATGCGTGCATAATTTTTTTTGTGTATGGGTGGTCCCGGGGATCGAACCCACTACCTTGGCCTTACAAGCGCCGTGCTCTACCAGCTGAGCTACAGAGGACCCCGTGTTTATATAGGATTTTGAGGATGAGGACATTCCATTTATTTATGTCACTGGTGAGTGCCATAAAGTCTGCGTGCCAGGAAGACTGGGGGGCCACTGGTGTTAATCTTAGAATGAGTATGTGATGGAATGTCCTAACTGGGGTCCAAGATGATACTATTGTGGTTGGGAGTGACACCCAATAATGGTTGGCAACTGTTGGCTAGAATTGGTTTACAATGTAGTATATAAACTGAGAGATCTCTGTGTCTGTCATTCAAATAGCAAGAGGCAACTCACGTGCAGCTCCTGAGTGGCGCAGTGGTCTAAGGCACTGCATCGCAGTGCTAACTGTGCCACTAGAGATCCTGGTTCGAATCCAGGCTCTGTCGCAGCCGGCCGCGACCGGGAGACTCATGGGCTGCGCACAATTGGCCCAGCGTCATCCAGGGTAGGGGAGGGAATGGCCGGCAGGGATGTAGCTCAGTTGATAGAGCATGGCGTTTGCAACGCCAGGGTTGTGGGTTCAATTCCCACGGGGGGCCAGTATAAAAAAATATGTATTCACTAACTGTAAGTCGCTCTGGATAAGAGCGTCTGCTAAATGACGTAAATGTAAAAATGAATCTGGTACCATATTATTAAATACATTGTACAACTCTCCATCTAATTGTTCGAGTATATTCTTGCATCCTGAATTCCTTGATACCAGAGAAACTCATCATAGCAGTAGTTACAGTCTTGTCCCATCACTGCAACTCCCGTACGGACTCGGGAGAGGCAAAGGTTGAGAGCCATGCATCCTCCGAACACAACCCTGCCAAGCCACACCGCTCACTTAACCCGGAGGCCAACGTGTCAGAGGAAACACTGTACAACTGGCGACCGTGTCAGCGTGCATGCGCACGGCCCGCCACAGGAGTCGCTAGAGCGCGATGGGACAAAGACATCCCGGCCGGCCAAACCCTCTCCTAACCCGGATGACGCTGGGCCAATTGTGGGCCGCCTCATTGGTCTCTCAGTCGTGGCCGGCTGCGACGTGACGCCTCAAGCACCGCGATGCAGTGCCTTAGACCGCTGCGCCACTCGGGAGGCTTCTCACTGCTCTAACCTTGGCATCCTCTGCCTCAGTGGTGTAGTGGTCCAGGACGATGAAGTAAAAGCCTGACTCCACCTGGTCAAATGTGTTCTCTCTACACACACAGACCTGTTTTCTGAAAACAACTGGAGTGAGAGAGAGAGGAAAATAAGATGTTGTCATGACTTGCCCTCATGGGTTGAGGATCAAACATTCCTGCTAGGCAAAGGTTTGAACACCCCCTTTCCTGGGGACCAGTTTTATGACTTAACAGCCGGTCATAAATAGTTTGCAGAAAAGTACTCCTTTTGGTCTCTAGTATGGGAAGAAAGAATTTCCCTGTGAGACAAAGGAAGTCTTCCCGCCAAGACTCCAACATCCAAAAGTGGATAATGAAACAATACTACTTAAAAGAATGTGGGAAATGGTCAGTGGGGATCTAAAGAATAATCATGTTATATTGTTTATTATTTTGTGATGTCATTAAGGATGGTATCAAGTCATAACTGTAACTCAGAAAGTGTACATATTCTATCTACAGTGAGGGGGGAAAAGTATTTGATCCCCTGCTGATTTTGAACGTTTGCCCACTGACAAAGAAATGATCAGTCTATAATTTTAATGGTAGGTTTATTTGAACAGTGAGTGACAGAGTAACAACAAAAAAATCCAGAAAAATGCATGTCAAAAATGTTATAAATTGATTTGCATTTTAATGAGGGAAATAAGTATTTGATCCCCTCTCAATCAGAAAGATTTCTGGCTCCCAGGTGTCTTTTATACAGGTAACAAGCTGAGATTAGGAGCACACTCTTCTGTCCACTGAAGCAATCAATCAATCAGATTCCAAACTCTCCACCATGGCCAAGACCAAAGAGCTCTCCAAGGATGTCAGGGACAAGATTGTAGACCTACACAAGGCTGGAATGGGCTACAAGACCATCGCCAAACAGCTTGGTGAGAAGGTGACAACAGTTGGTGCGATTATTCACAAATGGAAGAAACAAAAATGACCTGTCAATCTCCCTCGACCTGGGGCTCCATGCAAGATCTCACCTCGTGGAGTTGCAATGATCATGAGAACGGTGAGGAATCAGCCCAGAACTACACGGCAGCTGGGACCATAGTCACCAAGAAAACAATTGGTAACACACTACGCCGTGAAGGACTGAAATCCTGCAGCGCCCGCAAGGTCCCCCTGCTCAAGAAAGCACATATACAGGCCCGTCTGAAGTTTGCCAATGAACATCTGAATGATTCAGAGGAGAACTGGGTGAAAGTGTTGTGGTCAGATGAGACCAAAATCGAGCTCTTTTGACATCAACTCAACTCGCCGTGTTTGGAGGAGGAGAAATGCTGCCTATGACCCCAAGAATACCATCCCCACCGTCAAACATGGAGGTGGAAACATTATGCTTTGGGGGTGTTTTTCTGCTAAGGGGACAGGACAACTTCACCGCATCAAAGGGACGATGGACGGGGCCATGTACCGCAAATCTTGGGTGAGAACCTCCTTCCCTCAGCCAGGGCATTGAAAATGGGTCGTGGATGGGTATTCCAGCATGACAATGACACAAAACACACGGCCAAGGCAACAAAGGAGTGGCTCAAGAAGAAGCACATTAAGATCCTGCAGTGGCCTAGCCAGTCTCCAGACGTTAATCCCATAGAAAATCTGTGGAGGGAGCTGAAGGTTTGAGTTGCCAAACATCAGCCTCGAAACCTTAATGACTTGGAGAAGATCTGCAAAGAGGAGTGGGACAAAATCCCTCATGAGATGTGTGCAAACCTGGTGGCCAACTACAAGAAACGTCTGACCTCTGTGATTGCCAACAAGGATTTTGCCACCAAGTACTAAGTCATGTTTTGCAGAGGGGTCAAATACTTGTTTCCCTCATTAAAAAATGCAAATCAATTTATAACATTTTTGACATGCATTTTTCTGAATTTTTTTGTTGTTATTCTGTCTCTCACTGTTCAAATAAACATACCATTAAAATTATAGACTGATCATGTCTTTATCAGTGGGCAAACGTACAAAATCAGCAGGGGATCAAATACTTTTTTCCCTCACTGTATCAAGTTTACATCTAAATGTTGTATAAAATATATGATTAAGTATGAGAGTATTTTGGTGAAGATAGGAATGTGATTTTAGTCTTCTAATGAGATAATAGTTTTTCATATAAACTATGCACAGTGAATAGCCACGCCCTGAGTGACATCAGAGATCGTGTAAACATGATGGAACGCCCCTTTTACCCCGAGTGGATAAAAAGCCTTGAAAAACAAATCAACCTTTAGACTAGCAGACGTGAAGTGTGAGCTAAACGTTGCAAATGGTTTAAAACTATATCTTCATTACCAAAGGAAGACCAGCAAGCCCAACAGCTTAAAATGGTTGAAACTCTACAGATCAGCAGACGTGAAGCGTGAGCCAAACGTTGCAAATGGTTGAATTTCTACCAGACCAGTAAGCCCCACGGCTTAAAATGGTTGACACTGTACAAGACCAAGAAGCGTGAAGCTGAAGCTACACGTTTCAAAATGGTTAGACTAGAAAGACCAGAAAACGTGAGACGTTAGTCCACACGTTTGAAATGGAGAAACTCTGAAACTCTCAACCTCTACACGAGGTGAAGAAGAAGACAATGCACTAGACCTTATCATATCAGTCTGCAGCTGGCATGTATAGTCGTCTAGAGAACTTTCACTAAAGACACGAGAGGAGAGGACAATCCCTCTCCGACAACCGCTGGTACATCTGAAGTATCCATTCTAACCACCACTACGACCAGAAACTCTACCAAGGACATTGAGATCTCTGGTGGGCAAACCAGAGTCCTACATCGTCAACTCAACTATCGAGGACAGCAACACGTAAATACATTTCCATTTCTAATCTGAATGAGCGTTATTAGGGTGCATAAGTATTATGATTACTGTGAGCATATTCTCCAAAGTAACCACAATAGTTTCAATCTCTCTCTCCCTTCCATTCTGACCCCTCCACTACCCAAGCGTTCATTCTATTGTTAGTCCAGTCCACTACATTTACATTTACGTCATTCAGCAGACGCTCTTATCCAGAGCGACTTAGTGAGTGCATAAATTTTTCATACTGGCCCCCTGTGGGAAACGAACCCACAACCCTGGCGTTGCAAGCGCCATGCTCTATCAACTGAGCTACAGGAGGCCACTCCAAGGGACCTGTTTTCATTGTATTATGTTAGTAATCAATAACCTGTGTGTGTTTGTTGGTATTGTGTTATTATTTAGTTAGTTAGTAAATAAATAATGAAGCAAATTTGTGTATTGCTGATTCATCAATAAGGTTAGGGTTCTTGCAGGTTCAAGGATGATGCAATGTTCAGAATGAGACTGATAAGAGGTAATTATTTAATAAGTGACTTATCGATATATAACATATATATCTTCTAAGAGTTTAATTCGGGAGATGGTAACTCGTTAAACAACTTCTTCCGTGGTGCCCCAAATTCCTAATGAGTTAATGGTTACATGATTAATTTAATCGAGTGACAATTAAACATAGATGGGTGATTCGATAAATAACAGTCATACATTAAAGTCACGTCACGACAATGTCAGCAGTTCAATTGGAGTTTAAATGTTTTAACATCTTTAATTTTAAGACTGCTGTGGCTTTATCAAAAGAGGCAACTATGGATACCCAGCTAACAATTCTAGGGAGAACATATTAATGTTGTAGACACATTTCCTGAATAAGCGTTATGTTTGGGGCAAATCCAACACAACACATCACTGAGTACCACCCTTCATAATTTCAAGCATGGTGGTTGATTGGTGGATGTCATGGTTACCTGCAGGAAGTCCCCAGAATGCTGTGCATAGAGGAGAGCCAAGGTAACCTACTTGAAGAGGGAGAGGAGATATCTGTGTGGGGACACAGCGTATTTGTGAGTGCAGAAATGTTTGTTTTGACATGTAGTAAGTATATCTTCAGATGAACAAAAATCTCTGCTCTCAAATTAATTTACTGCTTGAGGAAATGCAGTTCTGCTTGCTCAAAGTCACACTGACAAGCTCTCAAGTTTAATTTGCGCTCACCATGCTGACCTGCCCTCGTGGGACCTGTCATCTGCTCACTCGACCACATTCCTTCTCTCTCAACTCGTGTTTTACTCGCACAATGATGTTTCATCTCGCGCCCTTTTGACTTTTGAATCGGCTTTGACTCCGTACAGCCTCAGAAAATTATTTCCAGACTTTCCAGACAATCCACACTTTATTTTACACATTGTTAAGCAGATGAGATTGTGTATAAACCATATGTCAACACTGTACATTATCAGTGTTGACATATGGTTTATACACAATCTCATCTGACAGTGAACTGCTAATGAGATTCAAAGCATTATTGTGTGTTTGACCATCTGTCAACGCTTTGAGATAAATAACCGACTATACTTCCATAATGTACATCTATCCAAAATTCGGCCAAAATTAAAACATTACCCCAGCAATACTTTATCGAACACATATAGATGTTTTCATTAGTGTTTACAGCAAATTGTAGGCAACCAAACATTTAATACAGAACTTCTCTCTTATATAGCACAATTTTTCAGAAATGTAAAACAGCAAAATGTCTTCATAAAAACACTTCATCTCTTGAATGGATAAACAAGCCTTATCTTAGGGCCCGTCCCAAATGGCACCCTATTCCTATATACAGTGGAAGTCGGAAGTTGACATACACCTTTGCCAAATACATTTAAACTCAGTTTTTCAAAATTCCTGACATTTAATCCTAGTAATAATTCCCTGTCTTAGGTCAGTTAGGATCACCACTTTATTTTAAGAATGTGAAATTTCAGAATAATAGTAGAGAGAATGATTTATTTCGGCTTTTATTTCTTTCATCACATTCCCAGTGGGTCAGAAGTTTACATACAATTAGGTTGGAGTCATTAAAAGTCGTTTTTCAACCACTCCACAAATTGTTAACAAACTATAGTTTTGGCAAGCCGGTTAGGACATCTACTTTGTGCATGACACAAGTAATATTTCCAACAATTGTTTACAGACAGATTATTTCACTTATAATTCACTGTATCACAATTCCAGTGGGTCAGAAGTTTACATACACTAACTTGACTGTGCCTTTAAACAGCTTGGAAAATTCGAGAAAATGATGTCATGGCTTTAGAAGCTTCTGATAGGCTAATTGACATCCTTTGAGTCAATTGGAGGTGTACCTGTGGATGTTTTTCAAGGCCTACCTTCAAGCTCAGTGCCTCTTTGCTCGACATCATGGGAAAATCAAAAGAAATCAGCCAAGACCTCAGAAAAACAATTGTAGACCTCCACAAGTCTGGTTCATCCTTAGGAGCAATTTCCAAACGCCTGAAGGTACCATATTCATCTCTACAAACAATAGTACACAAGTATAAACACCATGGGACCACGCAGCCGTCATACACCTCAGGAAGGAGACGAGTTCTGTCTCCTACAGATTAATGTACTTTGGTGCGAAAAGTGCAAATCAATCCCAGAACAACAGCAAAGGACCTTGTGAAGATGCTGGAGGAAACAGGTACAAAAGTATCTATATTCACAGTAAAACGAGTCCTATATCGACATAACCTGAAAGGCCACTCAGCAAGGAAGAAGCCACTGCTAAAAAACCGCCATAAAAAAGCCAGACTATGGTTTGCAACTGCACATGGGGACAAAGATCGTACTTTTTGGAGAAATGTCCTCTGGTCTGATGAAACAAAAATAGAACTGTTTGGCTATAATGACCATTGTTATGTTTGGAGGAAAAAGGGGGTTGCTTGCAAGCCAAAGAACACCATCCCAACCGTGAAGAACGGTGTTGGCAGCATCATGCTGTGGGGGTGCTTTGCTGCAGGAGGGACTGGTGCACTTCACAAAATAGATAGCATCTTGAGGAAGGAAAATTATGTGGATATATTGAAGCAACATCTCAAGATATCATTCAGGCAGTTAAAGCTTGGTCGCAAATGAGTCTTTCCAATGGACAATGACCACAAGCATACTTCCAAAGTTGTGGCAAAATGGCTTAAGGACAGCAAAGTCAAGGTATTGGAGTGGCCATCACAAAGCCCTGACCTCAATCCTATAGAAAATATGTGGGCAGAACTGAAAAAGAGTGTGTGAGCAAGGAGGCCTTCAAACCTGACTCAGTTAGACCAGCTCTGTCAGGAGGAATGGGCCAAAATTCTCCCAACTTATTGTGGGAAGCTTGTGGAAGGCTACCCGAAATGTTTGACCCAAGTTAAACAAATTAAAGGCAATGCTACCAAATACTAATTGAGTGTACGTAAACTTCTGACCCACTGGGGATGTGATGAAAGAAATAAAAGCTTTTGTAATGGCGGTTTTGGAGCAGTGGCTTCTTCCTTGCTGAGCGGCCTTTCAGGTTATCTCGATATAGGACTCGTTTTACTGTGGATATAGATACTTTTGTACCTGTTTCCTCCAGCATCTTCACAAGGTCCTTTGCTGTTGTTCTGGGATTGATTTGCACTTTTCGCACCAAAGTACGTTCATCTCTAGGAGACAGAACGCGTCTCCTTCCTGAGCGGTATGATGGCTGCGTGGTCCCATGATGTTTATACTTGTGTACTATTGTTTGTACAGATGAACGTGGTACCTTCAGGCATTTGGAAATTGCTCCCAAGGATTAACTAGAGTTGTGGAGGTCTACAATTTTTTTTCTGAGGTCTTGGCTGATTTCTTTTGATTTTGCCATGATGTCAAGCAAAGAGGCACTGAGTTTGAAAGTAGGCCTTGAAATACAGCCACAGGTACACCTCCAATTGACTCTAATTATGTCAATTAGCCTATCAGAACCTTCTGAAGCCATGACATCATTTACTGGAATTTTCCAAGCTGTTTAAAGGCACTCTGAACTTAGTGTATGTAAACTTCTGACCTACTAGAATTGTGATACAGTGAATTATAAGTGAAATAATTTGTCTGTAAACAATTGTTGGAAAAACTACTTGTGTCATGCACAAAGTAGATGTCCTAACTGACATGACAAAACTATAGTTTGTTAACAAGGAATTTGTGGAGTGGTTGAAAAACGAGTTTTAATGTGTCCAACCTAAGTGTATGTAAACTTTCGACTTCAACTGTAAAGTGCAGCACTTTTTACTAGACCTCTAAGGGCCTTGGTTTAAAAGTAGTGCACAAAATAGGGAGTATGGTGCCATTTGGGATTCGGCAGATATAATGTTACTGTATTATCATCAGGACAGATAACATTTCTGATGACAAAAATGTTTGGTAGAAAAGAGGAAAACAGGGAAAGACCACAAACAAGTGATGTATTCAATTAAAAAGTACTCCCCAAAAACAAAATAAAATACAAAACATGGTGCATGATCCACATGCACAGTAATAATATGTTCAGTGCAATATATTAAGAGTTTATTTCCAAAACGCTCTATCCACACATTTTTCACATTTGTGTTTTTTCATCAGAAATTATTGCTTATGGGTACCGTCATGTGTGTGTAAAATATTACTGTTCTCAGATTTTTTATTCATAGATTTTAGATGTGTATGAATTATTTGTATTTTTTTTAAAGATGCTATATATCCATCCTTTAGCTGGAATGGAATGTTCGTGTCCTGTATATTTCTCTGTGAAATGTGGTTGTCTCACCTAGCTATCTTAAGATCAATGCACTGGATAAGAACATCTGCTAAATGACTCAAATGTAAAATGTAAATGATTTACACACAGATCTCATATTACTGTAATGAATATTATTTGTAAACAAAATAATCATATTGATGTCACAAATGTATAATTTGTACCGTTCTTTATAAAAAATGTAGTTATTTGTTAAATTTCACTGTGTAAACCTAGCATTAATACTTATTTCTCTGAGAGTGAGGAAGATATATACAGTAGCATTTAGCAAAAAAACATGATTATTTGTCTCTCTGAAATGAAACCATCAAGTGATAGATTTTAAACAAATACATTTCTGTCAATGAACAACCATGCCATGATTAGATAGTGAAAAAACAAACCAATCGCTTACATAATTTCTTTAAACAATAAAAGCTCATTTACCAACATATCTGAAAATGGATTTACAGGATAACGTTTGGGAATGAAACTCTTCATATACTAATATAAGTCAGGGAATGTGTACAGTACAAGGTAATGGTTACCAGAAGGACCAGTATCAAGTAAAGGCCTTTGTCTCCCAATCCTACAAAATACAAACAAAGAGAACACATGGTACATTAAATTTAACAATTATATTTAGCAATTTGACTTACATTCCTCCATTAAATTGTCTTGATATGGTTGTCTCAATGGAGCAGAGTGATGTTCAGAATAGATTGCTCTTATCAGATTATCAGACCATATTTAGGATAAAGCTTACCTTCTTTCTCTGAAACACCTTGCCATGCTCAATAAATAGGGCGGAAGGGGCTCTTTTCAATGAGTTTTTAGCGGAGGCGGTCCGTCGCAATAGCGGAGTGAAGAACCCACCCTGTTGAGACAAGGCCTATTAAATGAGTACAGACCTTAGAGAAGACCCATGCTGTCAGGAGCTCCAACTTCACCACAATGTCACAGTGACCCAGCCAAAAGGAGATAAAACACAAACTCGTACTGGTAAGGAGAGTTTATAATGTGTCAAGCAACTTTGGTCGGCCCAAGAACCCTTTCAAGTTCTACAAGAAGAGGTTATTTTTGGCTAATGATATCAAGGGCCTCATCTTTGAACTGGCTCCTCTGGTCATTGTATCTAAAGACTGGGAAGGACTACTATGTATGTGTACTGTAGGCTAATTGCTTCTCAACACACAGGCATCTGTACTAACGACAGGAATCAAGGCAAGTTACACATACATTTTGTTAGACAAGAAAGGAATAAAGGAAGAAAATGTGTCCAACCTTAAACTGGAGAGAAGATTAAACATTTCCTTTTTGATGTTTTTTCCTTGATTTATTAATGAGTCACCTTAGGAATTTGACAAATTCTGTTTGGCCTACCCATGTCACACTATGAATCAATTTGTAGTTTCAGTACAACACACTAGCATAACACACTAGCATTCCAAACAGCAAGTGACAGCATTGTGCCGCAAAACTTCACTGTAGGCTATCTGAACCCATATTTATAAAGCTTCTCAGAGAAGGAGTGCTGATCTAAGATCAGTTTAGCATTTTAGAGCATCATGAATATGATTATATGGACATGGGGGACCGGATCATAGATCAGCACTTCTACTCTGAGCCACTTTATGTATATGTGCCCTGGATATTTTCAGGGATGAGAATTCTATGGATGGCATAAAATGGTTGTGGGTGGCAGCGTACAATGGCCTTACCTGTGCCCGTTCTGTACAGAAAGCCAGAGACCGTCTGAAGCAGGTGCGTTTGGTTGTCTTCCCTGCAGTGATGAGGTTCATCTCTGATCCGGCTCTCAGCTGCAACCACCTCTTCCCGGTCAAGTCCAGTTTCTGAACCCCCAGCTCCACCTCACACAATTGACTACCTGTTAAAGAGCAGTCACTGTCACAAATCTGCAGTAAATACCTACATTAAATACTTGTAAAAAATAAATAAACACTAACATTTAATGAAAAAAGTAATATTGTAATAGCAATAGCATCAATTTGAAATTGAAAGATGGAACTCAACTCTGTTCCAAAGACTCAAATTAGTTTTGTTGACAGGAAAATATGATATCCTGTGTTATTAAGAGGCCCTTATACTGACATTCTGAAAAAAGGCTAGATCCCACTGCCATGACCAAACCACCAGAAACGACAGATAACCAATGCTCTTCAAATTCAGAGCACATAGGCGTATTTCCCTCCACAACTCCGAGAAAGAATCATAGCTCACTGCTTAATAGTGAGTAAGAGCTGGAGGAACCGTGGCCTTACATGCCCTCCTGGCCTGCACACTCTTTTCAACTGTGTTCCATATTTTCAGTAGCCTGGTCCCAGATCTGTTTGTGCTACCTTATCACTCATTTTCATGTTTGGCATGATAGCACAAACAGATCTGGGATCAGACTCTATCTTCAGCCCTCAGCTCTTAAATAACCCAAAGCTTGGGGGCATTACATGAAGTAGTCCCAAAGTTTAATACTGTATCTAAACTCCTCAAAAACAGTGGGGTAGAGACCAGAGTAACAGGGTTCCCACCACTATAAAGCACTATGCCTTTGTGTCTGTGTAGTGTTTTACATTGATGCAACAGCATGCAACTGCAACGCAACAAAGCTATTGGATGATGGTGGTAAATGCTGTGCAGAGAATCTATAATAACATACAATTATGTAGAAATTTTTCTAATTCAAGCTAGATGTAGTAGAATTGTTTTACTTTAAAGTCGAATCCAACTCACTGTGGTTGTTAAAGATTTCAGTGTTGCTGTAGTTGACTGAATCCTTAGATAACACCGACTCTCCCCTGGCAACTTTTTGGGAATTCTGGAACTGATGAGAGCAAAACAAAGGAAATCTATTGAAATATCACACTGACTTCTTTGTACTGTTTTCTGTTTACAGTTTATTTTTACAGTTTATTAAAAAAAGAAATGTACGCTTCTGACTATCACCTGACCATGTCCTTATTCAAGCCTGACGGTACAATAAGTCAAAGTCTCTCGAAACCCTGGACACACAATGCTGTACGGTGTATTAGGCAGGGATTCAAACCAACTCAGATTAACTACCTGCGCACTGTGATAGACTTTTAAAGGCAATTTTACGGACATTCCTGGTGATTGTATTCGCCGTACACGACATGGATGTCAGCTCAAACATGAGTCGCCTTTAGAAGTCCATGAATCTGCATTGGTTAGAATCCCAGCCTTAGTCTCACAGATCCCAAGAAAACAGTAGCAAAGGAGTGAAGTCGGAACATCCTTCTAAAATCTCGCTATACAACTCATGTACAGCTCATGTTTGCCCCCCCCAGAATGGGCGTACCATGTGCTCCAGTATAGCTGTGTTGGAGTAGATGGGTTGCGAGTTGCCACTTCCATAGAGCTGGTGAAAGGGGTCGTCGATGTACATGTTTGAGGTCGGGAACCTTAGTTCCTTTAAACCACTGATGGTAGGAAAAAAATGTTAACCAAGTGACCGTATGCATTTTAAAACATAGTTCAGGGCCTGTATTCACAACGTGTCTTAGAGTAGGAGTACTGATCTAGGATTTGTCTATATAATCTATCAAATCTGATTTTAGATCAGCAATCCTACTCAGAGACACTTTGTAGATATTGACCCTGTTCTGTAGATTTTCATAGTAGATAATCACACTAAAGGTCTTCACGGGTCCGACTGAACCCGAAATACCAGAGACCTGACCCGGGTCCAAAATTCGAACTTTTCCCTCGGGTCCGGTCGGATCCTGTTTGATTGTCATCCGGTCTCGGGTCTATGCAACTACGGCTGATAGACCCGAGTGGACCTGAATGGACCCGACAACGACTCAGAATAGTATGCAGCATATTTATTTTACGCTACTACGGTGAATTTATTGACTTATAGAAGGCCTAGCCAACATATAAAGACCTATTCGTTAACCAGAAGAGCAACTTGGTCGATAAACATTTTTTTGTCACTCGGGTCTAAAAAAGAAATATCGGATCCGTTCTGGTAAGGGCCTACAGGTCTAGGTCTGGTTGTTGTTGGGTCCATCCATGTTCAGGTCTGATTGTTCTCGGGTCCATTCGTGTCTGGGTCCCCCTTAAAAATGAAATATCGGGTCCGGGCCAACTTTTTGAACCCGAGAAGACCTCTAAATCAGACACATAGTAAAGGATCAAGTGATCACCATAAACATTTATTACCTCAGGTCGCCAGCAGATTTTGAGGTGATGTCATGGTGGTACAGAGAGTCAGTCTGACCCTGACTTACACTCCCGTCCTGCAGGAGCTGCACCCACTGCTCTTTCTCATCTGCACAGCCGGCCTGGAACAAAGACATGGATGAACAGAGCAAGAGAGTGGTTGTGTGAGAAAGAGATAAAGAGAACGAGGTAGACAGAGAAAGAAGAAGGAGAGCTTCAACAACACTCCATGCACTGTTCCAGGAATAATTTGGTGCTATTTTATCCTGCACAGCTCCTTTTTTGGGTTTTGACTTATTTTATATTTAAAATGAACCTGTAGGAAATAATTGGGTCGCTTTTGGTAGTGATCACGTATATATAGCAAGTTTCTCTTTTTTTTTATGTAAGAGTGTTGAATGACTTTCCACCATGATCTAATTGAACCACACTGACGTTAAGTGACTAAACTCATAGTGATCCATGAACTATCCCTGACCCCCTTTACAACACCAAAAGCCCCAGCTGAATATCCACCATGTTCCTCATATTTTTACCAGGGAGTAGGTTGAAGTTTCCCCTAGATACTGATCTTGGGTCAGTTTTGGATTTCCCCCAATAATTGTAAGGTTACGATTGGGGGAGGGGAAGCTGATCCTAGATATGCACCTAGGGGGAACTTCTCCCCGAAGCTCTTACCTCCAGTACTGCCACCTGGTCTCCGTGTTGGACCACGGTGATGCGGTAGGCCTGAGGCGTGTCGGAGTCCGGTCTAACCTGGCAGCCTCTCAGTGGCACCGTGTACTGGGGGCTCTCCTCACAGCCCTTGTCTCGGAACATCTTCAGCACCCCGCCCTCCACCTGACACCACAGGCTCTGCCACTGGCAGTTCATCAGCACGTTTAGAAACCCTGCAGCCCAAACAGGAAACGGGGTCAAAGGGCATGAGAGCCTTGAGATAGATGAGATAGCCTGGTCTTGCACTAACTACTATGGTCATGACTAGGGCTGTTACGGTGACCGTATTACCGCCATACCGGCGGTCACGAGTCATGATGGCAGTCAAATTCCACGTGACTGTTTAGTCAGGGTAATTAGGCTTCTCCAAGCTCTGATGCTGCTGATGGTCATTAGTAGCCTACCAAACTTACTAACTGCCTGGTACTCCGCACTCTATTGTCCCTCTAATCACTCTGATATCAATACGAATGTAATCGAAAATCAAACACTTCATGAGAGCCCATGAGCTCATGTTGCGCAACATTTCTATAGGCTGTGCAATTGCGTGAGAAAACAGAGTGATGGCCTCTATTAAAAAGAGAAGGATCCCATCAGCTTTCTATAGGCTAGGCCTACTATATTTATTTCTCAACTTTCCTAATATTAAGCACATTGCTTCTGTTTAAAACAGGAGTATAGCCTACGTGGCTGGCATGAAAATGAACCATGGGAAAAGCATCCTCCATTCGCTATTTAACTGCATAGATGACATTTATTTTTTTCTGCTGCCCGTTTCGAGACAGATGCATGATAATGGTCCGTTCTAAATCAAACAAAATTTCACACATATATTATTTAGTATATGTAAAGACAAGATTAAATCAAAAATATTGTGATGGGTGACAATATTAGCCTATCATTTGTGAATGATATATTATAACTTGTGAATGACGCCCAGCTTAAGGCAAACAGCACATGCTTTTTTTTGCGAGTTTTTCAAATCATAGTCACACACCTCATGTAGCCTAGCACATAGGCCTATATGTTTTGATAAGGTTTGTATCACAACTAAAGTGGCCAGATAACTTATTACAATGAAACACACTAATCCGCTTTACAACGGGTGTCACGATCGTTTACGAACGAGAAGGACCAAGGCGCAGCGTGATATGCATTCATATTTATTTACGGCTAAACACACGACAAAACAACAAACGAAACGTGAAGTCCAAGGTAGCATACAAACAACATACCTTACACAGAACATACACACCCTGACTCAACAAATAAACGTCCCCTGAGTCAGGGCGTGACAGTACCCCCCCCAAAGGTGCGGACTCCGACCGCGCCACATAAACAATACAGGGTAGGGGCCGGGTGGGCATTCCGCATCCGGCTCCGGGCGTGACCACCACTTTCTCTCCACCTCCCTGTTGCGCCCCTGGTTTGGTCTGGACCTCGGCGCGCTGCTTCCCCTCTCCTTCCTCCCACGAAGTACCAAGCCCTGTCTGGACCCTGGTGTGGGAGACCCCGAACCTGGAGAGGGGCTGACGTCTGGGTCTGGACTGGAACCGCTGACTGGAGCTGGACCCGACGATGGTGGATCGAACTGCACAGACTCCGCTCCCAGTCCGGCACGGCCCGTGCCTGTCCCACCGGTGCCTGGTCCGGCACCGGTCAGCTGCTCCATTCCGGAGCCAGAGCAGTCCGCTGACTGGAGCTGGATCAGGCATCGGTGGAGCGGACTGCTCTGGCTCCGGAGTGGAGCAGCTGACCGGTGCCGGACCAGGCACCGGTGGGACAGGCACGGGCCGTGCCGGACTGGACACACACACCACTGGCTTGGTGCGAGGAGCAGGAACAGGCCGGACCGGGCTGGCGACGCGCACCACTGACTTGGTGCGAGGGACAGGAACAGGCCGAACCGGGCTGGCGACACGCACCACTGGCTTGGTGCGAGGGGCAGGAACAGGCCGGGCCGGGCTGGTGACGCGCACCACTGGCTTGGTGCGAGGGACAGGAACAGGCTGGACCGGGCTGGCGACGCGCACCACTGGCTTGGTGCGAGGGACAGGAACAGGCCGGACCGGGCTGGAGACGCGCACCACTGGCTTGGTGCGAGGGAAAGGAACAGGCCGGGCAGGACTGGGAACACGCACCACTGGCTTGGTGCGGGGAGCAGGAACGGGCCGGGCCGGACTGGGAACACGCACCACTGGCTTGGTGCGGGGAGCAGGAACGGGCCGTACCGGACTATGGAGGCGGACTGGAGGTCTGGAGCGGAGAGCTGACACAACCCGTCCTGGCTGGATGCCTACTTCCACACAATATGTGTGAGGCATTAGCACAGGACGTACTGGGCTGTGCACGCGTACTGGCGATACAGTACGTAGCACCGGCGCAGGATATACGGGAACGAGGAGGCGTACTGGAGACCACGAGCGTTAAGCCGGCACACCCCGTCTTGGCTGAATGCCCATCTTCGCACGACACGTGCGTGGTGCCAGCACAGGACGCACAGGACGTATAGTACGTAGCTCCGCATAACACGGAGCCTGCCCAGTCACACGCTTCCTTGCATGAGTACGGGGAATTGGCTCTGCTCTAACACTAGGCTCCGCCAACCAACCTTTTAGCCCCCAATTTTTTATTTATTGGGGCTGTCTTTCGGGCTTCCTCCTCGGCCGGCACCTTCTGCGTTGCCGCTGCTCCTCTCTATAGCGCGCCTCCACTGTCTCCTCCCAAGGACGGCGATCCATTCCGTCCTGAATCTCCTCCCAAGTCCAGGATCCCTTCCCGTCCAGGATCTCCTCCCAGGTCCAGGCTGTCTGCTCCTGGACACGCTGCTTGGTCCTCATTTGTTGGGATCTTCTGTCACGATCGTTTACGAACAAGAAGGACCAAGGCGCAGCGTGATATGCATTCATATTTATTTACGGCTAAACACACGACAAAACAACAAACGAAACGTGAAGTCCAAGGTAGCATACAAACAACATACCTTACACGGAACATACACACCCCTGACTCAACAAATAAACGTCCCCTGAGTCAGGGCGTGACAACGGGTGTAGAGCCTTACTGGCATACATACATACGCAGCTCGTGAGTTTCAAGTTTGGGGTAGAAAATGTTCACCATAAAAATACACCTTTACATTAAAAGCATTACATGCATAATCGCATTTGTGGTCACTTTTGAGAATGGTGTTTTCCTGCTAATGGAACATTCGCGCTTATAGCCTACTGCCGTGTGCGCATTGCTGAGCTTATAATGTGAAGAAATAACCTAATAGTTTATCAACATTTTAAGCTAAACATTCTCATCTGTTGCGCCAGGCTCATTGCTTAAAACAGGTTTTTTGATGCTAGGGGTTGTATTAATTTGGGATCTATCACATCCCACAACTGTCCCAGAATATGTTTGGAATATTTATTTGTCGCACAGAATAGAATAGATCAACTATTCTACTATGGGTGTTAGTAGAGTGACATAGGCTTGTGCTTTTGCTGTTCGTTAGGCCTACTCTTCTTGTTGGCTGACGAAAAATAAATGTGGACAGTTCTTCCAATATCTTCAATATGCGCCTCAGAATTGGATAAGGACGCGCGCAGTTGTGTCCCCGATATGTCTGTCTTCACCTGTAATAATAATTATATTCAGCCCAAGGGCACAACGACCACTTGCCGCAAAAGGCATGGATGTTTTTACGGGGCATTACGGCCACACAAAGGGGATGCAGCCGGGAAATTGGAGGTATTATCAAGTGCTTGTCAAATTGTGAAGGAGAGACTGATAAAGTGTGTACAGCCTGCGCAAAAAACAAAGCAGAGCTCATGCCTTTCATGCAACCTTTTTCAAATCATCATTAGAGTCACATCATGCAGCCTTAGAATGTATAAAAAATCTAAACATATAGCCCAACATTTGTATCACAACTAAAGTTACATAAATAACTCTAAATTAAGCAGTAAGCATACCTGTTTCTTTGTTAACCATCAACACATAACATGTGCACATTCCCTCAAATCGTTTGGAGAAAATATCATTTTTATTTTATTCAGCTATGTTCAATTGTATTCTTCATACTATAAAATAATGCCATGGAATTCTAAGCAAATCTTGTCTGCTAATTTAGCTAGTGTAGCCCACAGCCATATGGCATAGCCGGATCAGGGCCACACATATGGACAACTCAGAGTATGCCATTATGTTCTTCTGAAATAGACTACATTTTCTTCATATCATGTTTCTTTAGACTTGTCTAAAATAAATAATGGATTTATTGTGATGGTGTAGGCTATATTACGTGGATTTATTATACTTTTTAAAATGTAGATGTTCCAAAGGTCTGCATCAGTGGCTTGTAAGTTATGCATGGCAGCCAGTAGATGCTAAATGTGTTTATGTTAATTACGGTCAATTACCGTGAGACCGGCAGTTATTTGTGACCCATTTCAGGAAACTAGGCGTATGTTATCAAAATGTGTTTTTTTGGCAGAAATGCCTTCTCGAACATGTGAACTTTCACGTGCTTTATTAACAAACTTGTATGCCATCTGTAAATACAAATACAATTGTTAAATTACAAGCCTAGTTGGTTTAGCCAGAGAAAAAGACAGCAATCTTCCCACTAGCCATTGGCTAAGATAATGAGTGGGCTGGACATGCCGAGAGATGAGTTTGGATTGGTCTGCCACATAGCACGCTTCTGTCTATTTGAGCTGGTCAGTATATCTCGGTAATCCTGTCTAACGCTGCTTTTTTTGTAATGTATCGCGTAGTAAAACTGCATAAACCTAATGTCAAGTTAAAGTGTACTGTTAGCTCTCCACCCTCTCCGAGTTGGGCATCTCCGGCGCGGCTCACTCTTGGATTGCGTCCTACCTGACCGGTCGCTCCTACCAAGCGGCGTGGCGAGAATCTGTCTCCGCACCACGTGCTCTCACCACTGGTGTCCCCCAGGGCTCAGTTCTAGGCCCTCTCCTATTCTCGCTATACACCAAGTCACTTGGCTCTGTCATATCCTCACATGGCCTCTCCTATCATTGCTACGCAGACGACACACAACTAATCTTCTCCTTTCCCCCTTCTGATAACCAGGTGGCGAACCGCATCTCTGCATGTCTGGCAGACATATCAGTGTGGATGACGGATCACCACCTCAGCTGAACCTCGGCAAGACGGAGCTGCTCTTCCTCCCGGGGAAGGACTGCCCGTTCCATGATCTCGCCATCACGGTTGACAACTCCGTTGTGTCCTCCTCCCAGAGTGCGAAGAGCCTTGGCGTGACCCTGGACAACACACTGTCGTTCTCCGCTAACATCAAGGCGGTAACCCGATCCTGTAGGTTCATGCTCTACAACATTCGGAGAGTACGACCCTGCCTTACACAGGAAGCGGCACAGGTCCTAATCCAGGCACTTGTCATCTCCCGTCTGGATTACTGTAACTCGCTGTTGGCTGGGCTCCCTGCCTGTGCCATTAAACCCCTACAACTCATCCAGAATGCCGCAGCCCGTCTGGTGTTCAACCTTCCCAAGTTCTCTCACGTCACCCCGCTCCTCCGCACACTCCACTGGCTTCCAGTTGAGGCTCGCATCTGCTACAAGACCATGGTGCTTGCCTACGGAGCTGTGAGGGGAACGGCACCTCCGTACCTTCAGGCTCTGATCAGTCACTACACCCAAACGAGGACATTGCGTTCATCCACATCTGGCCTGCTGGCCCCCCTATCTCTGCGGAAGCACAGTTCCCGCTCAGCCCAGTCAAAACTGTTTGCTGCTCTGGCACCCCAATGGTGGAACAAGCTCCCTCACGACGCTAGGACAGCGGAGTCACTCACCACCTTCCGGAGACACTTGAAACCCCACCTCTTTAAGGAATAACTGGGATAGGATAAAGTAATCCTTCTACCCCCCCTTACCCCATCAAAAAAAATTATACATATTGTAAAGTGGTTATCCCACTGGCAATAAGGTGAATGCACCAATTTGTAAGTCGCTCTGGATAAGAGCGTCTGCTAAATGACATAAATGTAAATGAGCTAGCTAACATTAGCTGGATGGCTCGCTAGCTAACGTTATGTGTATGCTCTCCACTTTCTGGAGGACCGAGTTTTGAAATCAGTGGAATTCGAGTATGATAGCTAAGGAGATGGAGAAAACACCTGTCCGGATTACATCTTCAAACTAAGGGCAACCATGGCATCCGACAGGAGACGCGTCCAACCATGATGTATATGGGTAAGATAGTCTAGCTAGCTACATTTTCAGATATTACACATTTCTAATTTTGACAGAAAGTTGTTTCATTTCAAGTTAAAGTGTACTATTAGCTAGCTAACGTTAGCTGGCTGGCTCGCTAACTAACGTTACGTGTATGATCTTATAATTTGTATCTCAGAGCCACTATTTATAGCCTAATGTTAGCCAGCTAATATTGAACCTGGTTGGTTAGCTACCTGTAGATTCATGCAGGGTAGTAACGTAATGCTTTGAGATTATGGTTCATTGTACATGTCTTAACAAAATACTCTTGTGTTAGTGTCAGGGGCGGTCTGTTCAATAGGGCGATATGGGCGACGCACTGCCAAACGGGAAAAGGAAGGGAATTTTTTCTAATCAATTATATCACGGCAACAGTAGTTATCAGTGTTGTAATCTAGACTCTGATCTGCCACAGTGCCACACTGCCACTAAATGTCCAATCAGGCTAAAGTCGTGCTTCAAATGGCTCCCCCCCCTTTTGGGGCGATTTCAGTCAGGTTGAAAATCGCCCAGAAGTCTGTCATAGACTCCCATGTAAAATCTATTTTTTTCAAATTTCAGAGCTTTCAATACAATCTCTATGGGTGTCTGAGGGCTTGCACTTACGCGCTTTCGTCATACGTAACGTAACCATGAACGTAACTAAGAAAATAGCGGTCGATTGTGTCTTTGAAAGAAGTTCCTTTTTGTCGGCGAACAAATGAAGATAAATTGGCAACGAAACAATTAGGACCTCCCAGACCAAATGTAATAATTCAACAGGTTTCTACTAAAGGCGGAAAGTCCTACACCCGAGGATTTTCCAAAAATTGGTACGAACGAAAAAATAACATTGCCACTCAACTGGATGAGGGATACAGGCTAGCTGTCCGCCGCCACAACGATGAGGTTAGTGTTGATAATCACAAGTTTACTGGAGAACTGAGACCAAGTAGAGACTTTGGACAGGGTGGATATGGTATAATAAAGGCAGTTTATTCAGAGGTAAAGATATCTGGAATCGCGTGCACGGACCCGTTCGTCAAACTCTTAGGGAGCTACATATATTTTACATCCTGGCCCTACATAGTTCACTATTTGCATCACTTACCAAAATATTACATGTGGTCATATATGCTTGGAAAGTGGAGATGCCATAGAACGTCAAAAAAGTAAACATTGCTGGAGACACATTGCCGTTTTGGAGAAGACATCGCGTTTGCTAGCGAAGAGATTTGTTGTGGCAAATGAACTTGGGCTGGGAATTGCCAGGAACCTCACGATAAGATATATGCATTGCGAGTCTCATGATTCTATACGTATTGCGATTCGATACTGTGATTTTATTGCGCACCATATGTCTGTTGCAGAGGGATCAGAAAGCCATGAGAACGAGTTTTGATCAGTCATGGAAATAAAAGTGCTGAAAACAAATTGGCTCCCAATGTGAAAAGATTGAGAACAAGCTATGAAGGAACAATAATGGTGTTTTGGTGCAGGTACAGCCAACTAGCGCTAAAATATTGCGATATTGTCAATACAGTATATCGTAAAGTATCACTATGTAACTCGATTTCTTTCACCCCAATCCCTCGAATTAACGGTAAATAACTGAATTGTTTGCCCCACATTTAGCTAAGATGATTAGCTAGCCAGCTAAAATGTTTTATTTAGTTAGCAGTCGCATCTACAATAGTTTACTGTCAATAACATGTCTCCAAAAATGACGTGGTGTCTCCAATTGTGTTGACATTTTACAATTGCGATGCGCATCCATGAGTATCCACTTTCTGTAGCTCAGCTGGTAGAGCACGGCGCTTGTAACGCCAAGGTAGTGGGTTCGATCCCCGGGACCACCCATACACAAAAATGTATGCACGCATGACTGTAAGTCGCTTTGGATAAAAGCGTCTGCTAAATGGCATATTATTATTATTATTATTATTATTATCTGAAGAGAGCCCCGAAACATTGTGTGCAGACATTTTATGCAATAAATGAAGTAGGTTGAATCTAGTAGTTCTGATCTTCTGATTGGTCCTGATGAGTTGGGCGAGGTCCCCTCCAGGCTACTGTCACTGTTGCATTGGCTCTGAGTCGGGTTCTCTGTCTTCAAATGTTCAGCCTAAGAGAGGGGATTTTTGTGTGTGTGTGTGTGTGTGTGTGTGTTTAACAGTGATGATGTGTGTGTGTGTGTGTGTGTGTTTAACAGTGATGATGTGTGTGTGTGTTTGTGTGTGTGTGTGTGTCCTCAGAGCAAGAACTCGTGAGTTGGAAGAACTGAGAGGCCTATGGCGTGGGTGTTGTCCTTGGCCACCTGCTGACAAGGCTGACAAGATAGGACCCTTTTGTCCATTGTTATTGGATAGGAACAGAACTTATAACCAGCTCCTGACCTAAATAGATCTTAGCACAACATTTTACTCAACATATCATATTCCATATTCACTATAACAAATATATTTACTACGACATTAGCAAGAACCGCCACATCCTCAGCCGGCTAATCCAGTGTGTGAAGTTTTGCGGAGTGTTTGAGTTAGCTTTGCGAGGCAAAGATGAAACTGAGGGCTCCACCAACCCTGGTAAGCCAACACTTTTGAGATCAGTCAATAAATGCTTCTGGTATTGACTTATATGCTGCCCCTGTCTTCATGTTGTTGCTGGACATATCTTTTTTAAAATGTGTGTAGGTCACCTAAATCATCAGAAAAATTGCCCCCCCTGAGAATTTTTTCAGGAGCCGCCACTGGTTAGTGTGCCAGAGTGCAGAATAACTGATGAATTTACGAACATTCAACACCCGTTGAACATGGCCGGTGTCAATAAACGTAGGTAAAAAAGCGTAATTAAATTGTTGCCAGCAGTACAGTTACAGTCGCCAACGTTCTGGATAACATGAAAACAGCCTAACTAGCTCTGCTAGGGCAAGTAAAATGGTCAGAGTGGGGTGTTCTCTAACTATTTGTCTGGAAGTAGCTAGCAAACTAGCCAATGTTAGCCAGTTAGCTTGGGTGCTTGACTGTTGTTGTGTGGTCAGAACGTTTGGATCAACCCTACTCATTGGCCAGAGCGTCCAGTGTGCACTCTGAATGCGAAACGCTCTGAATTTACGAACAGACAATCTGACAGCACAGTTGCAGTCACCAACGCTCTGGATAACATAACAGCCTAACCAGCTCTGCTAGGGCGAGTAATGATCAGTGAGCTGTTCTCTCTTACTTAGATGTCTGGAAGTAGCTAGCAAGTTAGTACAGAACTCTCGGATCAACACTTAAAGAGATGGGTGGGGATAAAGCTTAAGAGGGTTTGAACGATGCTGAATGGGTGTAGACAAAGAAGGGCTCTCCAATAGTAGTACCAAAAGATTGAAAGGCCATTTTCTCAAAAGTGAGTTTACAAGTTTATCAACTTTCAAAGCTAAATTACTTTCCTATTGTTCCTCAAATGCAGTGTATGATATACCATTTTGTAGCTCTGAGTCTCTACTTTTATCCAATGTAAAAAACACAATTTCAAATTTTGCTACATAAGACCGATATGAGCATTTGCTTGACAATCACCGGCTGACAAAATGTCATGACCGCCACTGCCCTAGTAATGACTGTCTTTCCAACTCTTATGGTCAGGAGTTGGCAAGACAGCACAAACAGATCTAAGACCAGGCTACCAGACAGAGGCCGGACAAAGAATACATTGACAATAGAAAGAAAATATGTGGGCAATTTGTACCTGGTCTCTGTTGCACAAAGATGATGACAGTATCTTACAGTTTGTGGACATCGTTAGCCATTATAATTTCTCTAGTCATGAAGTTCACACCCAGATCAATGGACATTGAAAAGAAGTCACCATGAAGAGGTAGCATCACATTTTTTATTCCCAGTTAGCTAATTACACAATCAGGGCTACAAACAAGCTGGGCAGGGTATATGGCTGCATCTGAAATGGTACCCTGTTCCCTATATATACAGTATAGCCCTATGGGGCCTGGTCAAACGTATGCTACTTTGGACACAGCCTAAAACCACCAAATGTGTCTCTCTCTCCTCCTGGTTATGTTGGCCAACAGGGTTCAGAGGGGTTGCTAACCTGTTGGGCTCACCTCCAGACTCTAATTCTGCCAAAGGTGCCAAATCAATTCCCCAGGAATCTCCCATTCACAATGAGCCAGTGTTCCACCAACAACGTGCCTGTTATGACTTAAAGGTAGACCTCTAGTAACTACCAAACGAGGCAAACAATACCACACTGTCTTCACAGAGTTCTCAGTGATGCAATCAGTCCCTACGGAGCAACTTAAGATGGAGCTATATATAGCTTCTGAAACAGAGGGTGCTCCAGTCCTGTACGGACCAGAGGCATTTGTTTATGTTGACAAACGGGGGGATAGGCTGAGAGGGACGGCATTATTGCCTGTGCTTACCTTTATCCTTAATTTCCCCACTGCTGAGAGCAGAGGACAGCGTGGACAGTTTCTCTACATCAGAGTCTGAAGTGTGAATGACTGTGCTTGACTGTGAGGAAAACAACACATGAAAGGGCTGCATTGAGAGAAAATCTGAGCCACCTAATTCAGTCAAGTCGAGAGGAAGTTAATTGAATGTGAACTAAGGTCCGGAGTAGCTTTAATTCTTGTGGCGGCAGATTACTTACCCTGCAAGAGTCCAGTCTGTCACACTTGACTAACGAGGAGGAACTCTGGGACTCTGGCTCATAGTAGGAGGAGCTACTCACCTCCTCAATGATCTAGGGACCAGCCAGACAACAAGTAAGAATTTAAAACAACACACACACAAAAGCTTTAGGGGCAGAATTTTCTATGGAAATTCTTAATTGATCTTGCTTTTTTGTCCAGGACCAGGCTTAATCTGTGTCCAGGAATCCGCCCCTTAATGCCTACACAGCCATACCCTTTATCTCCCGAGTTCCAAATACGGCCGTAACTGTCAAATTCTCCCAGTCTGATAATAACCTGATAATAACGCCATTTATTTCAGATGGGCTAGGCATGCCTGTTTGGACAATCATGGGCATTACCCATCCAAAAAGGCATGTCCTCTTACCCCTCCCTTTGCTCCCCTTCAGTTGATTTCTGTATCAAACAGTACATTTCTGTCTTTTTTAAATATTTTGTTGTCTTTCTGTAATGATAAACACCTCCAAACCTTCCTCCATTCCTCCACCTGCTGGCAGCTCTGGAAGCCCATCACCACCATGTCGGAGCCAGCCACCACCTTAAGCTCGTGCTGCATCTTCTTGTTGTGCTTGGACTTGTACACCACTTGGCAGCCCCGCAGGTTCAGCTCCAGCAGCGGGTAGAGGTCCTTGGCACATTTGTAGCACTGTTATTCAAAATAGGAAAATCACATCTGAGTATGCTTGTTGCAGGTGCATGGGAATCATGTTTTCTTAAAAGAAAGGGAGAACCCACACACTGCTCTTGCCAGTAAGACTTTGTCTAACATTTGTAGAACTGGAAGTAACATGCAACAGGCAAATAAGACAAACAATTTATGGCCTACTTAGAGGTTAATGCCTTTAAAACAGCTACAGCCTACCTGGATGAAACATGTTCGAAACACATTCGTCGACACCCAGCAGGTGATTGCACCATGTATTTTGTCCTTAGGGATGTGCTTACCAAGAGCAGATTGTTGCGGACGAGAAAGAGCTGTTTGGTCCATTGGCCCAGCCATTTCTTCCTCCACAGGTAGCCACAGATGCGTGACTCAGGAGTGGGCCGCAGACAGGGCTGGGTGGCACTCCATTGGATGTAGTGGGCCCGGTCTTTCACAAACTCCTCCTCATCTTCCTCCCCGTATGACTCGTAGTGACTGCTGTCTGAGTCACCTTTGTCTGGAGGACACACACGCATGAACACACACACACAAACAGACACACACACACATACACACAGGGGATGCATTTCTGTATTTTATTTTTTTGATACCACTGTAAAAAGAGAGACATGCTGGGTTTTTACTTTTTTAGTAAAATACATAGTATACAACTGTGGAAGTTCAAAGGTTTGAGGATGACATTTCGTTTATATTTGAGCTATATTTCAAGTACATTATTTGACTGTAGAAACAGCACAAAGTCACATGTATCCCATTGTGAAAGTAACTCAAGTTGTTGGCAATGGCTCTTGACAGAGAGAGAGAAAGAGAGACAGGGGAGAGAGAGAGGGAGAGTGAGACTGATGTATTTAATGACTTGTTGAGCATACCTGTGGTGTGATTGACTGAAACAAAGGGCTCAGCCTCCTCGTAGCAGTCCTCATCTAAACCTTCTGGCGGATGAAGGGGTACAGCCGGCCCCTGGCTCTGAGGGGGCACACAGGAAGTGGTCATGAGAGGGGGCCTGCAAGTTTCAAGTTTTATTATCACATGCACAAGTACAGTTAAATGCCTTTCTTACAAGTTCTTTCCAAACAGTGCAGTAATCAATATAAGTAGTACTATAAAATAAAGTTAGGTAGAACAAAAACATCCAAGAAATATAAATAAGAAGAACACGAGAAATTAAGCAAGCTATATACAGGGTCAGTTCCAGGGTCAGTGCCAATATCATATTTACATGTGTAGGGATGCACTCCTACAAAAAAAGGTGCTAAGTAGAACCATACAGGGTTCTTCGGATTGTCTCCATAGGGGAACCCTTTTTGGTGCTGGGTAGAACCCTTTGTAGAGGGTTCTATTGTCACGCACGTTGACTGATGACTCGTGGAACCAAGGCGCAGCGTGATAAGCGTACATTTTATTTAGTACACAACATACGAACAAAACAACAAAACGAACGATACGTGAAGTCCTGTGGTTACACACACCAAACCTTTACGGATCAAGATCCCACAAACTAACTGGTGCCAACAGGCTGCCTAAGTATGGTCCCCAATCAGAGACAACGAGCTACAGCTGTCTCTGATTGGGAACCACCCTGGCCAACATAGATCAACACGATCTAGAACAAAAACATAGAAAACTAAACAATGAAAATCTACACCCTGGCTCAACATTTAAGAGTCCCCAGAGCCAGGGCGTGACATCTATCTAGAACCCTCTATGTAGGGTTCTTCAAAGAACCCCCTGTATATGGTTCTACCTAGAACCCTCTATGAAGGGTTTTGCCTAGAACCATCTACGAACGGTTCTACCAAGAACCATTTTATCACCTAAAGGTTCTTCCTAGAACCGTCTATGAAGGGTTCTACTAATAACTTTTTTATCTTAGGACCCTCTATGAACGGTTCACCAGCCTTATTAGCCTTAAAAAATGTATTATTTATAACAATACATATATCATAAGGCCTTTCTTTGAGGGCCTAGTTATGCCCTAACACAGTGGTGTTAGCAATATCCAGGTTTACAGGCCACATCAGGCCTGCAAATCACATTATGCTGGCTTGCAAAGTGATGTGTAATTCTTATTGGAATCCCACCAGAGTTAGGATATCCAACAAGTGGAATTTTTAATCACCCGCAATTTACATTCAGAATGATTGAATACTGAGACTAATGCAATCATCTAAACTGGAACAATCATCTCAGTAACGGTTGCAATAAATCCAACAGATTGGATTAGTTTAGGAAAACTGTCTGTTATTTATCTTTGTGAGACATGACCTGATCTATGGCTACGTCCCAAATGGCACCCTACTCCCTATATAGTGCACTGCTTTTGACAAGGGTCAATGCTCAAAAGTAGTGCACTATGTAATGAATAGGGTGCCATTTGAGACACAGCCCAGATATATCTGTGCTTCAATACCTTCGCCAACTAACGTAATACATACATCCTGTATGTTTCTTGCTTCACATAATTGCTTTCACTGTTTGGAACATCACCCAAATCAGTTGAATGGTAACATTCATCTGCACAATACCACCATTATGGCAAGCTACATCTACTTTCAAAGGGTGAAAGCAATGAGCCAACATTTAATTATGGGGTACAAAATCCAGTGCACACAACAAACACTTTTACTGGAAAGAGGACATTATTTAAGCATTCAGAGGTCAGGCAGTGCAACAGCTAAAAGGAGAAAAATGCCCAGACTGTTTGAATGTAGTACATAAAAAAGGTCAATCCTGCTCAGAGGTCAGTCATTTGTACTGTGCACCCCAGGGAACTAAACCAAAACCACACACTTGGAGGAGATGAGAGGCCTTGCTGGTGGCTGAACCGAATTGATGTATTATGGTCCCAGATCTGTTTATGCAATCAACCTACATTGCCTTGCCCCACCAGCTCTACATTCAATTCACTGATACTATGCTTAAGTTCTCCCAATACTCTCCTAGCCTCTGAGGATGAGAGAGCTGTATACTGTTGACAGAAAAGCCAAATTTTGACTTTTCCCACATCCCACCATTGACTTAGAGACTCATACACCTCTCTTCGCTGCCCCCACCTTTCCCAAAAAGTCTGGAAACCTGAGCAAAAAGTGGCATCTTGTAAGAGATTTTATTTTTATTTTTATTTATTTTTTGGGGTAGATGAGCTTAATATTGCAGATAGATTGGAACTTCCATCAATGTAATTGTCTGCATCACTTCCAATCCCCCATGTTTTTATATATATATACATACACATACACATACATATACATATACATATATATATACATATATACACATATACACACATACACACACACATACATACACACATACATACATACATACATACATACATACACACATACATACATACACATACATATCCTTAAAAAAATATATTCCCCTTTATTACTTACTTGGAGTAAACTAGTGAACAACAATGCTTAGGCCTCTACTTCCAGCTTATACTTACTATCTACATTTTATGGACACAGTCAATTTTACAATAATTATATTTTGTTTGTTTTTTCTCCTGAACTTCTTCTACTATCAACCTCTCCGATCATTTTCATGATGTCCATCCGGTTTGCTTCTATATGCCATATCTTTCTAACTGTGCTCTTTCCCAAAAGCTCCCAACATACAACCTATGTACTTATTATGGACACAGTATGCTTACATTATTAGTTATCTTGTTATTATTTGTTGTTAGTTGTTATTAGTCCCATCCTTCAATTCCATGCAACACCTCCCATCTATCTCTTAACACCATCCATATAGGATTTCTATTTGCCATATATATTTCAACTGTACTGTGATGTCTTACAAAAGTTCTGAACCTTTCTATTCACATTGTTTCTACAGATTGTGAATTGAAAATATTATTTTTTGCTAAAAGTATGATTATATTATTGATCGATTGACTATGACTTTTCAGATCACCCAGTAATGCTATCTGCTATCTCTTGTAAGAGCTTTACATTCAACTTTCAAAGGGATGCCTGCCGAGGCCCTAGTGAAATAGACAGCCGAGCCATGGTCATGTGGTGATCCGAAAAACCCACCGGGAGAATGGTAGCACCCAACAGCCTATTGCTCTGATTCCTGGACATGTAAAACCGATTTAGTCGTGCTGCACTCACCCTAACCCCAAAGACCTTCACCCATGTATAGTGTCTTGTGTTGGAATGTCTAGTTCTCCAAACATCCACTAGGTCAAACTGATTAATGATGTCCCTTAACACCCCAACTGAGCCTGAATGAGGCTCCTCCCCATTTCTGTTTTTCGTAAAATCCATCGTACAGTTCCAGTCCCTGCTGACCACCAGTGTCTCGTCAGGAGCTACCTGTGAGAGTTCCTGTCTAAGACACCCAAACAAACGCCCCCTCTCTCTCCCTGTGTTAGGCGCATACACATGTATAAGGACAAAACCCCTATTGTTAATTTCTGCTTTCACTACAAGAAGTCTACCCCTACACACCTCCTTTGAAGAGCACATTTTTACGGCCAGACCCGGTGCAAAAAAGACTGCCACCCCTGCACTAACATTTGTTCCATGGCTCAGCACACTTGCCCCTTTCCACCAGAGCCCCCAATCGACTTCATTCACCACATCACTATGCGTCTCCTGCAGAAACAACACCTGTACTTTTTTATGTTTTACATATTCACCCAACATACTTTTTTTTCCTGCATCTCTGGCGCCATTTATATTAAGCAAGCCTACCCGAAGAGTCTCCATAAGAAGTGGGAGAAAAGCCAGCAAAGAAAGAGACCAATAGCAAAGCTCAAAAAGCCCAAGTGACAGAAAAAAACTATTAATCTAAACAGCATCTTAAGGTAGACCCTTACACACGGATGTGAACCACTTCCTCAACCTAAAACATTTCCTGGGTGAGAGGACACCATGCCCCTCATTTTCCATAGCGGGTTGTACTGATCGTACAAACTTTTCTGGATTGCAAAAAAAAGCTTCAAGATTAACCTTTGTCCTTTTAGTCTCATTCAGTAACCTTGACAGTTCCCTCACTGTGTACTTTGACCCCTCTGCCTGACTGTCTGTCAGCTCTGGAACCATTGAGGAAGCCTTCTCATCGTCCTCTTCCTCAGACTCACTTTCCTCCTCCTCAACTCCATCTCCCATCCTGACCACCTGCCCTTTCTCTCTAGTCGGGGCCTCCCTCCCAGTTCCTTGGTGCCTTTGACCACACCAGCTTCTCCCATCCCACCTCCTTTCTTCTCCCCCTTTTTCCTCTTCCGCCTGACACTCTCCTCCACCCCGCTAGTTGCTTACCCTTCCCCACTATACTCTCCTCATCCACTAGCATAACCTGACTAGGCCCAGCCTCATCTGCCAGGTAGCAGTTGTAAATGAGAACTTGTTCTCAACTGGTTTACCTGGTTAAATAAAGGTGAAAATAATAATATATATATATACACCACCATCCATGACATGACTAGACCCAGTTTCAGCTACACCACCATCCATAGCATGACTAGACCCAGCCCCTGCTGCCTGCGTCTAATGGCCCCCTGCACATTGACCTCAATATCCCCCACTGGCGCTTGTACCCTCACCTTGTCTACGGCCTTTATGTGGGCACACAAAGATCTTATGCTCCAAGTCCCCACACTCAAAGCATCGTAGACTATCTGTGCTGGCAAACCCCGCGTAGAGCCACTCCACATGCCTCACTTTAAAATGCACATTTAACTGTTGCTCATTGTTATTCAGAAACATAAACACTTGCCTCCGGAACGAAACAACATGCTTAACGGCATCTGCCTGAAAACCTGCTGACAGTACACGGAAACCTCTAGCAAACTTACCCAAACGACTCAGCTCTTTCCTGATTTGATCATCCGTAATAAACAGAGGCAAATTAGCAACTACCACCCTAGTCGAAGGAGTCGAAAGAGGAGAAATCGGCACCAACACATCCCTTACAAATATTCCACTAGCAATGAGCCTACTCACCAAATTTGCTCTTTTCATGAACACAACCACATCTTTGTTCATTCTGGATGCGGAATGTATAAATTCAGCTCCTACCTGTTCGCCAACCATGAGCAGAACTTCCTCCACCTTAATTCCATTCTTAGGACCACACCTGAATCCATGCCGTGACGACAGCGTCTCCTTCGCGCTAGACTGCGAAGCCATTGGGCACATCACACCGTTCAAAACCCAGGAAACTAAAAACTCTGTCCTCGTCCTCCCTAACTTTGAAAAAAACTAACAGTGGGTACCGCTAAAACAAACAGTGTGTTAACCCTCCACCATAGAAAAAAAAAATTGACCAAGGAAAGAATCAAGAAAATAAGTAAGAACAGAGCCCTCCACACGACCTCTCAAACTCAGCATGCACTGAGAGAGAGAGAGAGAGAGAGAGAGAGAGAGAGAGATGTGCTTGTAAACGCTCTCTGCATATTCTTTACACTTTATTGGGAGAAGCCAGCTCTTTTTTCATAGTGAGTTAGTGGTCACCACCACCGCGCCACAGCCTTTGTTTTGCACAAACAGTGGTAAAGTGGAGAGTGATTGCAGCTGTGTAAGCCCAGTGCCCAGTCCACACAGCTGCACGACTCCAGGGCAAGGAAGCGTGCAGGAAAGATCATAGCCGACCCCTCCCATCCCGGTCACCCCCTCCTACCTGGTCTTCATAAGTGCTCCTTCTCTTGGGGTTCTGTACCTACTTACTGTGTGTGTGTGTGTGTGTGTGTGTGTGTGTGTGTGTGTGTGTGTGTGTGTGTGTGTGTGTGTGTGTGTGTGTGTGTGAGCATCCCTGAATGAGTGTATGTGTTTGAATGTGTATGTAGCCTGGTCATTTCAGTGTCTGTGTGTGTGTGTCTATGTGTGTCTGTGTGTCTGTCTACAGAACGGAAGGCTGCCACTGAGCTCATGGTCTCCGGGGGGGTTCTGACTCTGGCAATCGGACTTCCTCCTGCCTTCCTCTGTGTGGGTGTTCTATTACTCCATCACGTAGACAGAAGTAATTGCGGCATGAACATCCACTTCCTCTACCTTGGCTCCATCTCCACCAATGGCATCATTGATGAAGGGGAGATTGTCTCTCGCATAAACAGAGCATTTCCTCTCTCGCTGATACTGCCCCTCTTTCCCCTCAACCGTTCCTTCCCGCTTTGATCCTCAGCATAAACCCTGATTATGAATCCCTATGCTGGGATTCTCTGTACCCCTGACAAAAGGCCAGAGGAGGATGGAGGAACAGAGTTCCACGCAGCAGAGGAGAGGCTTAGGTTACTGTGGTTGCAGTTGATCATCACTGAATAGTTAGGCTACCCCCCTTTCTGTTGTTTATTTCGGGTCGCTCCCACTGGCTACTTGAAAAGGCCCCTGTTTGAGGCAGGAGCGTGCCCTCTGACCTCTTGCACTCCTCAACACTCGGCGAGACACAAACCTCAGCAGGGCCTGGGGCCCTCTCATTAGCGGCCCACATCATGGCCCTCAGCTACTAGTGCTGCATGCGCTTTTCCTTGTCATTATGGTCACATGCTCTGGCGAAGGCCCTGAAAATAAATGATGCCACTGGATCTTCACCTTCTTGCTGTAACTTTCTCTCCCAGTCATCTGAAGAGGAGCACAGGCCACTTACAGAGTCGATGTAGCCCACCTGAATGTACTCCCAGCCTTCCAAAATGTCTACCACATCACATAATTAAAACGGTTCAAAGCAGGTTGGGTAGATATTTTTTGTAACACAATAACAAAGTCGTCTCTGAATTTAGAAAGCAAATTAGTCCTGTGAATGTTCACCTCATATTATTGTGTGATAAAAACACACTAACTTGGACTTGAGGCTCCTATTAAAAAGATCTCAGGACTCCAACAACAAGACACCCCTTTTCACAATTAAGTCCCAACACAGTTGAACATTTAGCTACAGTACTACATGGGGTGTCCTGTCAATGGACCCAGCCCAGATTTAAGAAATTCAAAAGAGCTTGTTTGGTTATCTGATTAAGACTACTTAAGACTGAATAAAACTGATTAAGGCTATTCCTTCATTCACACTTCCCTGAGGGGTAGCGTAAATAGCAACAATGATGCAGGCAGCCCTATCTTATAAATGGCCAATTGTTTTCATAGGCACTGGGAAAAAAGATCACGAAACCAAAGATACACATCATCAACTATAATGAATCACATATACCCAAAACATCCTGTCAAAAGCCTAGTTAGCCTATTGAGCCTCCAACCTTTGTAATCCCGGACACCCCCGTGCATGTGTCCACAAGAGATTACAACCTCGTGACAATTCTTACTGAAGTGGATGCAGCGGAGAGGAAACTATACACTACATTGGTGAACTTATTGGAAACAAGCATGGTAACAAGCATTTGTTGCTACACCTCTAATTACAGACTGCAATTACCACCAGTTAGTTACATGTTGTTATTACAGTGTAACTATGAGTTATTACAATTAACTACAATACTTGTTACAGTGTAATTATACATGTAATTACACTGTAATAAGAACCCCTTAAAATAAAGTGTTACCCAAATTGGTTAAGAATTTCATCTATGGGGTTTAACATTGTTCAATACAGGGTGTAAGTGGAGGAATGTGCACAAAATGCCTTGAACCAAAGTTATCAACAGCTATGGCAGCTGTTGTGATAAGCACTTACCCCTTTCCGTAGCCATTCGGGAGATGCAGAGGACGAGGGCTCCTTGGCTGAGTCTGGGTCTGGTCCTGACTGGAAAAGGCCATCTAGTGGTAAAGGTCACAGCTAGGTTACAGGTTAAATGTCAGAGGTTACAGGAAAAAACACCTGTATAACCTCCACCTCAATACATCAGTGACAAAATCAAATGCACATGATACTGATGAGAGAAATGCAGTCATGTACCTGTGCCTGACAGCTGGGTTTCCCTGAGATCGTTGCTTGGGGCCCCTGATGGACAGCTCATTAACATATATTCAGCATCCTCGACTGGAACACAGGAATACAGAAAAACGAAATGTCTCAATTAATGGTTCATCAGATCCCTATCTCTGTTCAGATGTTTCCAAAATGTGTCCGGATCCAGAATTCCAGCTATTCAAGATTAGATTTTACAGTTGGTAAATAGTTTGGACCATATACTGAACAATAGTATGGTGCATAGATTCTTCCTTATTAACCTTGCTGTCACGGTTTCGGCCGAGGCGGCTCCTTCTCCTTGTTCGGGCAGGCTTCGGCGGTCGTCGTCTCCGGAGTACTAGCTGCCACCGTTCGATGTTTCATGTTTGATTGGTTTTGTCTGTTTGTTACACCTGTTCATTGTTAAGTGTTCATTAGGCACCCTATTTAGTTCTCTTGTGTTTGGTCAGGTGTTGTGTGTAATTGTTTCGATGTCACGTGTAGATGTTGGTCCGCTGTTCTGTGCTCTCTGTATTTTCGTTTTGTTTGAGAGAGTCCTGCCCGTTGTGCGCACTTACTTTGGACAGTCCAGTGAGCGCTTGTTTCGCCTGTGGCCTGTTGCCGTGTTGGCTTGTACTGTCGGACTTCACTAAAGACATCTGTTTATTGAATCTCTGTGTCCTGCGTGTGATTCCACGTTCCCTCTACACTCAACCCTGACAGAATTACACACCATCTCATGGAATCAGCAGGAGCACCCGCACCCACTGAGATCATGGAGGAGCGCCTTCGTGGTCAGGAGGACAGAATCAACCAAATCGGGCACGCCCTGGACCGAGTGATGAACACCCTCCATCGATGGGAGACCAGCGGGGTACCCACACCTCCACCTACCGCACCAACACCATCGGTCAGCCCGCCCGTCCAACTTCCGGAACCCAGTGGGATTCGGCTCTCGCTCCCGAGGGCGTACGACGGCACCGCTGCCGGGTGTCAGGGGTTCCTGTTACAAGTTGAACTCTACCTCGCCACCGTACACCCGGCGCCCTCGGGACACGAGAGCGTTTCCGCCCTCATCTCCTGTCTCACCGGCAAGGCGTTGGAGGGGGCCAACACCGAATGGAGGAGAATAGACGCCGCTACTATCACCTATGCGGAAAGCGGCGGGGGAGCGTCTATTCTACCTCCGGCAGGGAATGAGGAGCGCTCAGGAGTTTGCACTGGAGTTCCGGACTCTATCGGCAGATGCAGGGTGGAATGAGCGGGCACTCATAGACCATTTCCGTTGCAGCCTCCGGGAGGACGTCCGCAGAGAGTTGGCGTGCAGGGATACCACGCTTTCATTTGACCAGTTGGTTGACATGGCCATTCGGCTGGACACCTTGCTCGCTACCCGCGGACGTCCCAGGTGGGGGTCGCCCATTCCACCCTCCAGCACCTCCGAGCCGAGCCCGATGGAGCTCGGAGGTGCTGGTGCTAGAGGAAGGAGAAGAAGGAGCCCGAGGGGGGCCGTCCCCTGCACCAACTGTGGCCATGGAGGGCACACCGCGGCTAGGTGCTGGGGAGGGTCCCCTGGTGGAGGAGAAGGCAGGCCACACATTGGGGAGTCCTCCCAGGTGAGTAGGCGCCCCACTTACCAAGAGCTTTCTGTCGTGCACATAACCATACCTGTTTGTTTTCCACAGGTTGCACCTCGTTCTCAGCATAAGGCGCTAGTAGATTCAGGCGCAGCTGGGAATTTTGTAGATCGCAAATTCTGTGTAGAGTTAGGGATTCCCCTCCTTCCGGTTAATAATCCTTTCCCTGTACATGCCCTAGATAGTCGTCCGTTAGGATCCGGGTTGATTAGGGAGGTCACAGCGCCACTTAGGATGGAGACGCAGGGGGGTCATGAGGAGACGATTCAGCTCTATCTGATCGACTCTCCTGCGTATCCGGTGGTACTGGGGCTTCCCTGGTTGAGTACCCATGATCCTACTATTTCGTGGCGAGAGAGGGCTCTTAAAGGGTGGTCTGCTCAGTGTGAGGGGCTATGTCTGGGTGTTTCCGTAGGGGCGACCTCGGTGGAGAGTCCGAACCAGATGCCCGCATTGCACATTCCCCCCGAGTATGAGGATTTGGCACTCGTGTTTAGCAAGACAAGAGCGGCAAGGTTGCCACCTCATAGACAGGGGGATTGTGCGATAGACCTCCAGGCAGGAGCTGCGCTCCTGCGGAGCCGTGTGTATCCGTTGTCACAGGAGGAGAAGAGGGCAATGGAGACATACATTGCCGAGTCTCTGAGACAGGGATACATACGGCCCTCCACTTCACCCGCGTCCTCAAGCTTCTTTTTTGTGAAGAAAAAGGATGGAGGTTTGCGCCTGTGTATTGATTACCGCGGTCTAAATCAGGTTACTGTGAAATATAGTTATCCACTTCCGCTGATTGCGACTATGATGGAGTCATTACACGGGGCACGGTTCTTCACAAAATTGGACCTCAGGAGCGCATATAACTTGGTGCGCATTAGAGAGGGATGAATGGAAGACAGCATTTAGTACTACCTCCGGTCATTACGAGTATCTCGTCATGCCATACGGGTTAATGAATGCCCCATCAGTCTTCCAATCCTTTGTAGATGAGATTTTCCGGGACATGCAGGGGCAGGGAGTAGTGGTGTACATAGACGATATTCTGGTGTACAGTTCTACCCGGGCCGAACATGTAGCCCTGGTGCGCAGAGTATTGAGGAGGTTGTTGGAGCATGACCTGTATGTCAAAGCCGAGAAATGCCTGTTCTTCCAGGAGTCGGTCTCCTTTTTGGGTTATCAGTTGTCTGCGTCAGGGGTGAGGATGGAGGTTGACCGTGTGTCAGCCGTGCGTAATTGGCAAACCCCAACCACGGTTAAAGAGGTGCAGCAGTTCTTGGGTTTTAGCCGTGGTACAGGCCCTAAAGGTGTGGAGGCATTGGCTTGAGGGGGCTCAACACCCTTTTCTCATTCTGACTGACCACCGTAACCTGGAATACATTCGGGCAGCTAGGAGACTGAATCCTCGCCAGGCTCGGTGGACTATGTTTCTAGCCCGGTTCGTGTTTAAGATCACTTACATCCCTGGGTCCCAGAACGGGAAGGCAGATGCCCTGTCTCGGCGGTATGACACGGAGGAGAGGTGCGTGGAGCCCACTCCCATACTACCTAAGTCTTGTCTGGTTGCACCGGTGGTATGGGAGTTCGATGCGGAGATTGAGCGGGCATTACGCACCGACCCTAGCCCTCCACAGTGTCCGGTGGGTCGGACGTATGTCCCGCTCGAGGTCCGGGATCGGCTTATTTATTGGGCTCACACGTCACCCTCCTCTGGGCATCCAGGTATTGGCCGGACGGTGCACTGCCTTAGTACAAAGTACTGGTGGCCAACGTTAGCCAGGGATGTGAGGGTTTATGTCTCCTCCTGCTCGGTGTGCGCCCAATGTAAGGCGCCTAGACATCTGCCTAGGGGTAAGTTACTACCCCTGCCCGTTCCACAACGACCATGGTCTCACCTCTCGGTGGACTTCATCACTGACCTTCCTCCCTCACAGGGGAATACTACTATACTGGTCGTTGTGGACCGGTTCTCTAAGGCCTGTCGTTTGCTCCCTATGCCGGGCTTTCCTACTGCCCTACAGACCGCCGAAGCGCTATTCACCCATCTTTTCCGGCACTACGGGGTACCCGAGGATATTGTGTCTGATCGAGGTCCCCAATTCACCTCCAGAGTCTGGAGAGCCTTTATGGAGCGGTTGGGGGTCTCGGTGAGCCTCACCTCGGGTTACCATCCGGAGAGTAATGGGCAGGTGGAACGTGTGAACCAGGATGTGGGTAGGTTTCTTAGATCATACTGCCAGGACCGGCCGGAGGAGTGGGCACGGTACGTTCCCTCGGCAGAAATGGCCCAGAATTCCCTACGCCATTCCTCCACTAACCTAACCCCTTTCCAATGTGTGTTAGGTTACCAGCCGGTTCTGGCACCTTGGCAGCAGAGCCAGATCGAGGCTCCTGCGGTGGATGAGTGGGTGTGGCGCTCGGAGGAGACGTGGAACGCTGCACATGTCCACCTGCAGCGGGCCCTCCGTCGTCAAAAGGCGAGCGCCGATCTCCACCGCAGTGAGGGACCGGTGTACGCACCTGGTGATCGAGTCTGGCTCTCTACCAGAAACCTGCCCCTCCGCCTGCCCTGTCGGAAACTGGGTCGGTGGTTTGTGGGGCCGTTTAAAGTCCTGAGAAGATTGAACGAGGTGTGTTACAGATTACAACTACCTATTGAGTATAAAAGTATTAACCCCTCGTTCCATGTGTCTCTTCTCAGGCCGGTGGTAGCTAGCCCACTCCAGGAAAATGAGATCAAGGAGACTCCTCCGCCCCCATTGGACATCGAGGGGGCACCGGCGTACTCCGTGCGGTCCATCTTGGATTCGAGACGTCGGATGGGGGGTCTCCAATATCTGGTGGAGTGGGAGGGGTACGGCCCGGAGGAACGGTGCTGGGTGCCAAGGAGAGACATTTTGGACCCGTCTCTCCTGACAGAATTCCATCGTAGTCACCCGACGCGCCCTGCTCCGCGTCCTCCTGGTCGTCCCCGAGGCCGGAGTCGGCGCACGTCTGGAGCCGCGCGTCAAGGGGGGGGTACTGTCACGGTTTCGGCCGAGGCTGCCTCTCTTCCTTGCTCGGGCAGGCTTCGGCGTTCGTCGTCTCCGGAATACTAGCTGCCACCGTTGTATGTTTCTATGTTCGTTTGGTTTTGTCTGGATTATGTACACCTGTTGTCGTTTAGCGTCATTAGTGTCCTATAAGTTCTCGTTGTGTTTGTCAGGTGTTGTGTGTGATTGTTTTCGCTGTCGTGTTGGTGCGCTACTATTTACAGTGCGCTATTTGTAGCTTGCCTCCTTTGTGTAGGAGAGTATTTTTCGCACATGTTTAGTGCGCCCTTTTGTTTACGCCTGTGTGCGCATTTCCTCGCCTCCGGGCTGTTGGATCGTGTTTTGTGTGTGCATTACTAAAGTCTTTTGGACTTATCTGCTGCGTCCTGCGCCTGATTCCCACACCACACTCACCTACAGCACCCGTTAACAGTAAAGGTCCCCCGGTACTAGTCAAAAAAATTAATGGCAGTACAGGAGAAGTCGGAAGTTTACATACACTTAGGTTGGAGTCATTAAAACTCGTTTTTCAACCACTCCGCACATTTCATGTTAATAAACTATAGTTTTGGCAATTGGTTAGGACATCTACATTGTCATGACACAAGTAATTTTTCCAACAATTGTTTACAGAAAGATTTTTTCACTTATAATTCACTGTATCACAATTCCAGTGGGTCAGAAGTTTACATACACTAAGTTGACTGTGCCTTTAAACAGCTTGGAAATTTCCAGAAAATGATGTCATGACTTTAGAAGCTTCTGATAGACTAATTGACATAATTTGAGTCAATTGGAGGTGTACCTGTGGATGTACTTCAAGGCCTACCTTCAAACTCAGTGCCTCTTTGCTTGACATCATGGGAAAATCAAAATGAATCAGCCAAGACCTCCGAAAAAAATATGTAGACCCCCACAAGTCTGGTTCATCCTTGGGAGCAATTTCCAAACGCCTGAAGGTACCACGTTCATCTGTACAAACAATAGTACGCATGTATAAACACCATGGGACCACGCAGCTGTCATACCGCTCAGGAAGGAGACGCGTTCTGTCTCCTAGAGATGAACGTACTTTGTGTGCGAAAAGTGCAAATCAATCCCAGAACAACAACAAAGGACCTTGTGAAGATGCTGGAGGAAACAGGTACAAAAGTATCTATATCCACAGTAAAACGAGTCCTATATCGACATAACCTGAAAGGCCGCTCAGCAAGGAAGAAGCCACTGCTCCAAAATCGCCATAAAAAAGACTGTTACAAATCGTAGTCAAAGATTTTACTTTTGGATAAATGTTTTTTGGCATCATGCTGTGGGGGTGCTTTGCTGCAGGAGGGACTGGTGCACTTCACAAAATAGATGGCATCAACATTATATGGATATATTGAAGCAACATCTCAAGACATCAGTCAGGAAGTTAAAGCTTGGTCACAAATGGGTCTACCAAATGGACAATGACCCCAAGCATACTTCCAAAGTTGTGGCAAAATGGCTTAAGGACAACAAAGTCAAGGTATTGGAGTGGTCATCACAAAGCCCTGACCTCAATCCTATAGTAAATGTGTGGGCAGAACTGAAAAAGCGTGTGCGAGCAAGGAGGTCTACAAACCTGACTCAGTTACAACAGCTCTGTCAGGAGGAATGAGCCAAAATTCACCCAACATTTTGTGGGAAGCTTGTGGAAGGCTACCCAAAATGTTTGACCCAAGTTAAACAATTTAAAGGCATTGCTACCAAATACTAATTGAGTGTACGTAAACTTCTGACCCACTGGGAATTTGATGAAAGAAATAAAAGCTAAATAAATCATTCTCTCTACTATTATTCTGACATTTCACATTCTTAAAATAGAGTGGTGATTCTAACTGACCTAAGACAGGGAGGTTTTACTAGGATTAAGTGTCAGGAATTGTGGAAAAACTGAGTTGAAATGTATTTGGCTAAGGTGTATGTAAACTTCGACTTCAACTGTATATATGGAGACTGTTTAGTGACAGAAATAAGGGATTAAATACATATAAAAAATACATATAATGTTTCCTGATCTTTGTAATATCGCTCAGATATACAGTGGGGAGAACAAGTATTTGATATACTGTCGATTTGCAGGTTTTCCTACTTGCAAAGCATGTAGAGGTCTGTAATTTTAAAAATAGGTACACTTCAACTGTGAGAGACAGAATCTAAAACAGAAAATCACATAGTATGATTTTTAAGTAATTAATTTGCATTTTATTGCATGACATAAGTATTTGATCACCTACCAACCAGTAAGAATTCCGGCTCTCACAGACCTATTAGTTTTTCTTTAAGAAGCCCTCCTGTTCTCCACTCATTACCTGTATTAACTGCACATGTTTGAACTCGTTACCTGTATAAAAGACACCTGTCCACACACTCAATCAAACAGACTCCAACCTCTCCACAATGGCCAAGACCAGAGAGCTGTGTAAAGACATCAGGTATAAAATGTTAGACCTGCACAAGGCTGGGATGGGCTACAGGACAATAGGCAAGCAGCTTGGTGAGAAGGCAACAACTGTTGGCGCAATTATTAGAAAATGGAAGGAGTTCAAGATGACGGTCAATCAACCTCGGTCTGGGGCTCCATGCAAGATCTCACCTCGTGGGGCATCAATGATCATGAGGAAGGTGAGGGATCAGTCCAGAACTACACAGCAGGACCTGGTCAATGACCTGAAGAGAGCTGGGACCACAGTCTCAAAGAAAACCATTAGGAACACACTACGCCGTCATGGATTCAAATCCTGCAGCGCACGCAAGGTCCCCCTGCTCAAGCCAGCGCATGTCCAGGCCCGTCTGAAGTTTGCCAATGACCATCTGGATGATCCAGAGGAGTAATGGGAGAACGTCATGTGGTCTGATGAGACAAAAATAGAGCTTTTTGGTCTAAACTCCACTCGCCATGTTTGGAGGAAGAAGAAGGATGAGTACAACCACAAGAACACCATCCCAACCATGAAGCATGGAGGTGGAAACATCATTCTTTGGGGATGCTTTTCTGCAAAGGGGACAGGACGACTGCACCGTATTGAGGGGAGGATGGATGGGGCCATGTATCGCGAGATCTTGGCCAACAACCTCCTTCCCTCAGTAAGAGCATTGAAGATGGGTCGTGGCTGGGTCTTCCAGCATGACAACGACCCGAAACACACAGCCAGGGCAACTAAGGAGTGGCTCCGTAAGAAGCATCTCAAGGTCCTGGAGTGGCCTAGCCAGTCTCCAGACCTGAACCCAATAGAAAATCTTTGGAGGGAGCTGAAAGTCCGTATTGTCCAGCGACAGCCCCGAAACCTGAAGGATCTGGAGAAGGTCTGTATGGAGGAGTGGGCCAAAATCCCTGCTGCAGTGTGTGCAAACCTGGTCAAGACCTACAGGAAACGTATGATCTCTGTAATTGCAAACAAAGGTTTCTGTACCAAATATTAAGTTCTGCTTTTCTGATGTATCAAATATTTTCTGGATTTTTGTTTTAGATTCCGTCTCTCACAGTTGAAGTGTACCTATGCTAAAAATTACAGACCTCTACATGCTTTGTATGTAGGAAAACCTGCAAAATCGGCAGTGTATCAAATACTTGTTCTCCCCACTGTAGGATAAACACCTCAGAACAAACTTCCTTTGGATTCAGTTTTTGGGACTATTTGTTGTTCCATGTAGTGAATCTGTTATTCAATGTGTTTGTATGTGCTAATAGCAGTAAGGCCAAATAAAAATGTTCATCAAATAATTATTTATTTTATACTTCAAGGGGTCTTAAAATTCAAAATCAAACAGCAAAATGATCCTTCTTTAAACAATTCCATATAGCTTAGTAGAACCCCCCCTTCCCCAGCTTAGACAGGTCTTAGACTGTTTAGTGCCAAAATAAGGGGTTAAATACATGTCCAAGAAATCTTTCTTATATCTTTCAGATATTGGACACACGGTCTTAAAATTCAAAATCAAGTAGCTAAATTATCGATTAGTTACCGGAGTGTAACTCCAGTTCTATGAGTGGAGCGGAGCCCCATAGGGGAGCTCTGCTCCTATTGGTTTACCCTCTGCCCTAAGGCAGCATCAGCCTGAGACAAAATTATGCACACACCTGCAGCCAATAGGAGTACAGGTGTCCCTATAAGAGGGGATGCCTCCCCTCAATCAGCCTCCCGAGATATTTTTCTTCAGCGAGACTAGAGAGGGTCGGCAGGGCCTTAAGTCCTATGGGGCTCCGCTCCACTCATAGAACTGGAGTTACACTCCGGTAACTAATCGTTCTATATCGTGGAGCTCCGCCCCATAGGGGAGCTCTGCTCCTATTGGTTTAAGGCGGAGCGTAGCGCTCCAAAATGTACTCCCTGCCGAGCCCAACACTTCCCATCGAAACGAAAAGGTCAGGCCTAGCAATGGCTGGGACCAAGTCCCGCAGTACTGCAACTAAAAACCCATACGGGCGTCACAATATACCGCGTCATCGGTTAAAGACCCGCCCCACCTAGTCCAATGGCAATGCCAATGACTAGTGGGCAGATCACCAGAATAGAAGCCATACTACTCTGTACTAGCAGATAGATGTGCCTCAATATCCTGTGAAAACACTACCGACCACTAATGGAATGACACAAAGTGTCACTCTACATTGTGAACGCGGTAGACCGCCTCACTCACTCAATGGAATCCCAAAGATTAGTGGGCAGGAACAAAACATGGATCATACTAAACTGAACAAGCAGATAGATGACCTCACATTCTGTCAATCAACGCATGCCTCTACTGTACTGAACCTGTCAGTCAGGAGTCATGCCACAAAATATGTTTTCTTATCCAAAGCGGACCTGATGGAAACGTCCATAGTCCTGCTTTGTTCCTCTCTTCCTAGCTCAAGATCTCCCTTCAGCTATGCTGAGTACAGACCAAGCCAAAGAGTTAGAAAACACATCTGTCAAAAACACGTCTTCCTAACCAAAGCGGACCTGATGGAAACCTGTGTCCACAGTCCTGCTTCTCCTCTCTTTCTTGCTCAAGATCTCCCTTCAGCCACGCTGAGTACAGATCGAGCCAGAGAGTTAGAAGACATATCTAAGAGATAGAAACTGATAAATGGAGACGGCGTCGACCATGATGCTGCTCTACAGATATCCTCTACCCCTGTTCCTCTGAAAAGGGCAGTAGAAGCCGCTACTCCACGAGTGGAGTGAGCTCTGATACCCTGAGGCAATTGCCGCCCCGCTGCCTCATAAGCTGTCTCAATGCCTTCACAAAGCCAGTGAGACAACCGCTGTTTTGAAAGTGGTCTACCTAGTGCAGCCGCACCGTGACACACAAACAACTGAGGCGATGACCTAATCGCTGCTGTGCACTCAACGTAACACGCCAAAGCGCGTACCGGGCACAGGCGATGGAGCTTTTCCTCACTCCTCTCTCTATGAGGAGGAGGAGAAAAAGCCCACAGCTCCACGGTCTGTGACCTATATGAACTCTTAATAACCTTCGGCACAAATGCCGGGTTAGGACATAACACTGCTCTGCTCAGGTCACCATTGATGGCCAGGCAGTCAGGTCTCGTCGAAAGAGCACACAAATCACTGACCCGCTTAGCTGTAGTCAAAGCGAGCAACAGTGCTGTCTTAATAGACAGCATCTTGAGGGGTATTTGATTCAATGGCTCGAACGGCGACTTACATAGCGCTTCGAGTACCAAAGCCAAATCCCACTGAGGAAGCGTGACTATAGGTGTTGGCCTAATAGGAAGCGTTTCACTAGAGGGTGGCTAAAGACATTGTCTCTGCCAAACCCCTCATGACAAGCTGAAATCGCTGCTGCAAACACCCTAATAGTGGCAGGCGATTTTTGCTTATCAAACATGAGCTGTAGAAAAGATAGAATACTCTCCACCTGACAGCTCATGGGGTCTACACCTTGTGTGACACACCATCGTGAAAACACGTTCCATCTACTGGCATACATCTTAGAAGTGGAACTGGCACGTGAACCCTGTATGGTCCTGATCACTGCATCAGATAACCCACAGCGCTCTAGCCTGTCCCTCTCAGCAGCCAGGCCTTCAGTGGTTGGCCGATTATGGGCAATTTCCCTATCGTGCCTCCCGCGTGAGACAACGCGTCCCGTCGATGTGGAATTGGCCAAGGTGGCGCAATCAACATCTGACTCATCTCCGCAAATCAAGGAGCCCCCGGGCGATCGGGCGCTATCAGTATCACTGACAGCCCCCCTGACCTCACCCTGGCTAGCAGTGGGAGAATGCAGGACATACAGGAGAACTCTCGGCCACGGTTGGTGCGCAAAGGCGTCCCTTCCCAGTGGCGGTTCGTCCTGTTCCCTCAGAGAGAACCACAGAGGACATTGCGCGTTCACGTGTGACGCGAATAGGTCCACCTCGGCTCTCCCGAATTGTTCCCAAATCTGGAGAACAATGTCCGGATGCAGACACCACTCGTCGTCTCGAGGACCCCCTCTTGACATGAGGTCTTCTCCTACATTCAAGTAGCCCGGATGTGTGCTGCTCTCAATGAGCGAAGGTGCTCGTGAGCCCACAGCCACAATTCCTCTGCCGCCCGATGGAGAGCAGGAGACCTGACTCCTCCCTGGCGATTTATGTGAGCTACTGTGGTCCGGTTGTCTGACCAGACCAGCACATCGCGACCCCGAAGGGTAGACGCGAAGTGGGTCAGAACCAGTCGAACCGTTTCCAACTATGACGACCTGATTGAGGCCACACACCTCCTATCGCTTGGGTCTGACATGTCCCTCCCCATCCCGTCAGGGTGTCCGTGAATACTGGGATGTGAGAGGACACCTTTCCTATCGGGACTCCGTGCGTGAGAACGTGCGGGTTTCTCCAATAGTTCAGATCTGCACTGAGCGAGAGGGGAACCACCACCAACTGATGACGTTGACGCAATGGGTCTAGTCTTAGTTGGGCGAACCATCGCTGCATCCTGCGCATATGCAGGAGTCCCAGCGGAACCACAGAGTGGGCTGACGACATGAGACCCAAAAGTGACATGATCGACAGCGCCGTCACCGTGTGATTCGGACTACACTTCCTCAGGGCTAGCAACAAGGCTACCCTTCGGGGGTCCGAAATTCGAGCCCTCATCCTCACAGTGTCTAGCTGTATCCCCAGGTAGACAATCTGATGAGTGGGCCAGGGCGCGCTCTTTTTCCAATTCACAGCAAACCCCAGACTTGTGAGATGCGTCACTGTCTGTGTTGTGTGAGTGATCGCCAGCTCTGCTGACGGGGCGAGAACCAGTAGATCGTCCAGGTAGGCTAGTAGCCGTATTCCCTGACGACGCAACGGTTCCAATGCCGCCTCCACACACTTGGAAAATGTGCGAGGTGCCAGGGCGTACCCAAATGGCATCCTCGTGTATTCGTACGCCACCCCTTGAAAGGCGAACCGCAGAAACTTCCTGTGACGCGGCTGAACCGGCACATGAAAGTACGCGTCCTTTAGGTCTATGCTCGTACAAAAGTCCCCTCTCTGGACACATTCCAGCAGACGTTTTGTCGTTAGCATTCGGAAGGGCTGTTTGATTATGCTCTCGTTGAGAATGCGTAAGTCCAAAATCGGCCTCACTCCCCCAGTCTTTTTGTGCACTAGGAAATAAGGCGAATATAGCCCTTTGTTCCTTTGCTCCCGGGGAACTACTGTCACCGCCTCCTTCGCCAAAAGTTCCGTAATCTCTGTCATCAGAGCGGCCACTTTGTCTGGCGTTTTCATCACCGTCTCCACCACTCCCCTAAACGGGGGTGGGGTCCGGTGGAATTGGAGAGCATAACCCTTCTGCAACGTCTGTTCTAGCCAGCGTGAGAGGGTGCAGCTTCTTCGCCACTGCCAGCAATGCAGAGAAAGCGGCTGAGCCCGAAGCTGTGGTGCATCCAGTAGGAAGGACCTGTATTCCTCTATGGCCCTTACCGCCACTGTTCCCCAACATTGAAGTGGTGGAACAGCCCAAGGTGGGCCTCCCGTGAAAGGGAGAGGAACCATCAATGCGTTCTGAGAGAGAAAGAGGAGCAGGGACGTCGGTTAAACTCGTAACCGTCGTATTCCTGCCCTCCTTGAATGCATCGCGGGTCTGAATTGCGCTGACCGAGGTCACAGCCTGCGGCAGGGCACCATCCCCAGCAAGCGATTGCGTCATCTTAGGTGACTGCAATTCGCTATCAGAGCCCTTCACTACAGTACTCCTAGAAGTCTGTAGTATGAGGTCTCTATGAGGTAAAACAAGGCGGCGCCTTGACACCTTCTTAACTTTCACCTTCTGTGTGTGTTCAACTCTGCACCCCTGGTGGGTTGATTCACACTCAGTGTGGTGAGTACTAGCTCATTCTGTCAGGGGAGCCGATACTTTGGTTATACCCATAACCCTAGTAATCCGACGCTCCGTGAACGTAGCATGGGTCTGAATCGCATTAACCGAGACCTTGGTCTGCGATAATGCGCCGTCCCCAGATAGCTGCTGTGTTACAATGCCTGGGGGCGCCGATACTCTGGACACCTTCGTGACCGCGGTAATCGGGCCCTCCGTGAACGCAGCATGGGTCTGGCTCGTACTAGCGGAGACCTTAGTCTGTGCTAGTGCGCCATCCCCAAATAGCGGCTGCGTCCTCATGTCAGAATCTGACAGAGACTGCTGCCTGCTATGTAAAGCACTTCTTATACGTGAAGTGTGATGTGACGACCTGATTGAGGTCTTATGGATACCTACTCTAAGTGCCTGTTCAGCAACGCACCCTCGGTGGGCTGAACGGCTCTTAGAGTGGTAAGGAAGAGAGGGTGAGATTTGAACGCTCTCAGACGGATTATGGAAAAGAGGCTATTTTTTGACAAAGTCAGGTGGAGCCAACTCTTTATTAAATACATCAACAAAGGCATTTACATCAACACCCATCCCTTCAACCGAAGGGTGGGGGGGAACAGTGAGCACGTTCGACACCATCGATGCGTCCTCCATCCACTCCCCCGCGTCCCCCCCTTGGAGGGCCAGGTCGGCGTCCTCGTCACCTCCCTCGCCGGCTGTAGTGGGGCTACCGTAGCTGCTGGAAGGGCGGGGCCCGTTCCCTTGCTAATCGTGGCCGCCGGATGACGCCGATTACGCCGCCTCGCCGTAGACCCCGGTCTACTTGGAGGGGCGGAGGTAGATGGCCTCTGGGATGGAGCGGGGCCGAGTCGTCCTGCCAACGGCAGGTGCTTGGCCAGCTGTTTCTTCTCCTCCTCCAGCTTGGAAAAGCGCTCCGTCGCCTCTTTGACTGCGACCCCAAAGAGGCCGTCGTCAGAGAGGGGAGCGTTCAAGAGAGACGTCCTGTCTGCCTCTTTCATGGATGTCAAGGACAACCAGAGGTGTCGTTCCCCGACCACCGAAGTGGCCATGGACCTCCCCGCGCAGACTGCGGATGCCTGTGTCAGGTGGAGTATGGCGGCAGAAATTATGGACCCCTCCTCCACCTCCTCCGGTGCCAGCTCTGTCTTGCCCGTGGTTAAACGGGACAGAGAGGCCGCCAAGAAGGCAATGTTGTTAGCTGCTGCTACAGCTTGGGCTCCCAACCCAAAGGACTTCTCTAACAGCGACGCTGTGAGTCGGTCCTTCTGGGATGGCAACGTGGCCTTCTTGGAAGAGGGCCAAGGGCTCGAACCCGGTACGAGATACGCCGCCATGGCGCTCTCTAACCTGGGGATTCCCTGACCCTGGAACCTTCCTTCCACTCTCATGAATGGGAGATATGCTTTTACTGGCGAACGCGCCGCTAAAGGTGCCTCCCACGAGCCCTCAACGTACCTAGCCAAAGAAGGCATGGCAGGAGCCACTGGCTCTGCCGCCTTCCTTGGCCTGGAATAAGGACCGCCCTCCATCATATCAACCTCCGGTGCGGAGGGAAGAGGGGGCAGCCTTATCACCAGCCGTTGAGCAGCTCTCTCAATGAGACCCGGAAAATCCGATCTCAGAGAGGCTGCGGCGAAAGAGAGAGCTTCTGATCTCTCAGAGCTCGTATCCCCTTCGCTATAGGGACTACAAGCCCTCTCGCTCTCCAAAGGAAAGGGGGGCTTGAAAGTATGAGGGATGGGGTCCGACTGTTCCATTGGAATGCCAGACCCCTCCTCAAAGTCCCTATCTTCCCCCGAGTCTGCGCTGTCGGACGACGCCTCTGAAGCAGAGGCTAGTATCGACAGCACGTCCTCAAGGGGGATGTCCTCCCTGAAAAACGCCCAACGCTGCTTCCTCTCCTTTAAAGAAAGGAGGGCGCAGGAGGCGCAATTCGGGGGACTGCAGACGCCTTCCTAGGCATGCTGGGATCCCAAACACACGAAACACAGGTCGTGGTGGTCACCGGCCGCCATGGAAGTGCATCTGCACTGAGCTCTGAAAATAGCTTTTGGGGGTGGAAAATCTCCCGGTGTGCTCATTTAGACGACGTTGATGACTGGAATATCAACGGCGTTTTTCGTCCTGAGTCTCGTGCTTCGTCTCTTCTTGGCTCTTCAGTCTAGTCATCCAGTCACTGAAGAAAAAGGGAGGCTGATTGAGGGGAGGCATCCCCTCTTATAGGGACACCTGTACTCCTATTGGCTGCAGGTGTGTGCATAATTTTGTCTCAGGCTGATGCTGCCTTAGGGCAGAGGGTAAACCAATAGGAGCAGAGCTCCCCTATGGGGCGGAGCGCCACGATATAGAACCTTGGTATGGCCTTCTTAAAACAATTCCATATAGCTTAGAAGTACCCTCCCACCAGCCCCGGTTTAGACAGGGCTTAGACTCTTATGGGTTAATGAAGGTGTTTCAAGAACAACATTAAGAATACACAAACGATGAAAACTGAGTTGTATTACATGTATGTCTATTTATATTAAGAAGTACCGGTCAAAAGTTTTAGAATACCTACTCATTCAAGGGTTTTTCTTTATTTGTACTATTTTCTACATTGTAGAATAATAGTGAAGACATCAAAACTATGAAATAACACATATGGAATCATGTAGTAACCAAAAAAGTGTTAAACAAATCAAAACATATTTTATATTTGAGATTCTTCAAACAGCCACCCTTTGCCTTGATGACAGCTTTGAACACTCTTGGCATTCTCTCAACCAGCTTCATGAGGTAGTCACCTGGAATGCATTTCAATTAACAGGTGTGCCTCCTTAAAAGTTAATATGTGGAATTTATTTCCTTAATGCGTTTGAGCCAATCAGTTGTATTGTGACAAGGTAAGGGGGGTATACAGAAGATAGCCCTATTTGGTAAAAGACCAAGTCCATATTATGTCAAGAACAGCTCAAATAAGCAAAGAGAAACAACAGTCCATCATTACTTTAAGACATGAAGGTCAGTCAATCCGGAAAACTTCAAGAACTTTTAAAGTTTCTTCAAGTGCAGTCGCAAAAACCATCAAGCGCTATGATGAAACTGGCTCTCATGAGGACCACCACAGGAATGGAAGACCCAGAGTTCCCTCTGCTGCAGAGGATAAGTTCATTAAAGTTACCAGCCCATCTGGTTTGGGCTTAGTGGGACTGTCATTTGTTTTTCAACAGGACAATGACCCAACACACCTCCAGGCTGTGTAAGTGCTATTTTACCAAGAAGGAGAGTGATGCATCAGATGACCTGGCCTCCACAATCCCCTGACCTCAACCCAATTGAGATGGTTTGGGATGAGTCAGACCGCAGAGTGAACGAAAAGCAGCCAACAAGTGCTCAGCATGTGTGGGAACTCCTTCAAGACTGTTGGAAAAGCATTCCAGGTGAAGCTGGTTGAGAGAATGCCAAGCATATGCAAAGCTGTCATCAAGGCAAAGGGTGGCTATTTGAAGAATCGCAAATATACAATCTATTTTGATTTGTTTAACACTTTTTTGTTTACTACATGATTCCATATGTGTTATTTCATAGTTTTTATGTCTTCACTATTATTCTACAATGTAAAAAATAGTAAAAATAAAGAAAAACCCTTGAATGAGTAGGTGTGTCCAAACCTTTGACTGGTAGTGTATATATATATATATATACATACTATATATACAAAAGTATGTGGGCACCCCTTCAAATTAATGGATTCGGCAATTTCAGCCACACCCGTTGCTGACAGGTGTATAAAATCAAGCACACAGCCATGCAATCTCCATAGACAAACATTGGCAGAAGAATGGCCTTACTGAAGAGCTCAGGGACTTTCAACGTGACTCCATCATAGGATGCCACCTTACCAACAAATCAGTTCGTCAAATGTCTGCCCTGCTAGAGCTGCCCTGGTCAACTGTAAGTGCTGTTATTGTGAAGTGTAAAAATCTAGGAACAACAGCGGCTCAGCCGCCACATGATAGGCCACACAAGCTCACTGAATGGGACCGGCGAAATGGGTTTCCATGGCCGCCATTGGACTCTGGAGCAGTGGAGTGATGAATCATGCTTCACCATCTGTCCCCTTAGTTCCAGTGAAGGGAAATCTTAACGCTACCACATACAATGACATTCTAGATGATTTAGTGCTTCCAACTTTATAGCAAAAGTTTGGGGAAGGCCCTTTCCTGTTTCAGCATGACAATGACCACTTGTACAAAGCGAGGTCCATTCAAAAATGGTTTGTTGAGATCGGTGTGGAAGAACTTGACTGGCCTGCACAGAGCCCTGACCTCAACCCCATCGAACACCTCTGGGATGAATTGGGATGCCGACTGCGAGCCAGGTCTAATCGCCCAACATCAGTGCCCGAACTCGTTCCAAATAATACAAAAAATAGAAAATTAACAAATGTACAAAAAGATCAGTGCGAAGGCAGAGGAATAACTTTTTGAGGCTATTAAATCCTTTCAGTCTGGAAACTCCCAGGGCTTGATTGCATTCCGGTAGAGGTATATCAAGCCTTTTTTGTTTTAACTACTCCTATAGAAATGGTAGTGTGTCAGGTCCCCATGTATGCCGATGACTCAAATGTTATATTAAGTCCACAAACTAGATCCCTGCAATGTCTCATTGAAGATCTAGATAACTTTTATGGACTCTCTGGACTAAAACCTAATTATTATACGTGTACAATATTATGTTTAATCTAAAAAAATACAACTTTTACATTATCCTGCAGTTTATAAAATGGGCTGATGGTGAAGTAGACATACTTAGCATTCATATCACACAATATATAAATGAGCTCTCCACAATGAATTTCAATAGAAAACTAGTAAAAATAGACAAGATCCTGCAACCATGGAGAGGTAAATACGTGTCTATTTATGGAAAAATTGCACTAATTAACTCCTTAGTCATATCTCAGTTTACTCACTTATGGCACTGCCTACTCCTGATGATTTGTTTTTCAAATCATATGAGCAAAAAATATTTCGATAAAGATAAAGCGTGCCTATCTATATAATTAATATGAACTGGGTGGGTTGAGATGATTAAATATTAAAGCACTAAACCTCTCTCTAAAAGCTTCACTTATACAAAAGTTTTACTTGAACCTTAAATTGTTCTCAATTACTGAGAAAAGCTCATCCATTGTTTAAAAGTGGACTTTTTGCCTTTGTGCAGATTGTCATGTCTCATTTTCGATTAATTGAAAATGAAACCTTTTTCAAAGTATCTCTCTTTTTCAAACAAGCATTGCAGAGCTGGTTACAATTTCAATTGTATCCCCCTGAAAAGATAGAACAAATGTTACAAAAAATATTGTGGCTGAACTCAAATGTGCTGGTTGATAAAATACCTGTTTTTATGGAAAATATGTTTGAAAGGGGTATTTTGTTTTTTAAATGATATTGTAAATTGGAATGGTAGAGTTATGTATTTCATGGAGTTATCAAAATTGTATGGGAAGGTCTGCTCAATCTAAGATTACAACTAATTACCCCAAAAATGGAGGAGGCAGGTGGCAGCGGGAGGAGGTAGGGAACTAGTCTGTCTGCACAATATAAAGGATCAAAACTGGCAGAGGAATAAAAATAGCATAAATAGGAAAGTATACCAGTTTCATTTGAGGACCAGAATGTTGACAGCTGTGCCATAAAGATTGCAAAATAGTTAGGAAGAGATTGATGATGTACCGATTCCATGGTACAGGGTTGTATGAGGGGGAGTGATGAGCTCTACAGCAGAGTCTCACAACTCAATCGCTGGTTGAAAACTGTTCTCTGCCCCTCCCAAAATATAGAATTTGTAGATAATTGGCCCTCTTTCTGGGACTCACCCACAAACAGGACCAAAACTGGCCTGCTGAGGAGTGACGGACTCCATCCTAGCTGGCGGGGTGCATCTTATCTACCAACATAGACAGGGCTCTAACTCCTCTAGCTCCACAATGAGATAGGGTGCAGGCCAGGCAGCAGGGTTGTAGCCAGCCTGCCAGCTTAGTGCAGTCTGCCGCTAGCACAGTCAGTGTAGTCAGCTCAGCTATCCCCATTGACACCTTTTCTGTGCCTTGATCTAGGTTGAGCAAGACTAAACATGGCGGTGTTTGCCTTAGCAATCTCACTGGAATAAAGACCTCCTCCAATCCTGTCATTATTGAAAGAGATTGTGATATCTCACATGTCAAAATAGGGCTACTTTATGTTATATCCCTCACTTCCAAGGCAGTTATGGTCAATTAACTAATCACTGATCATAATATTGATGTGATTGGCCTGACTGAAACATGGCTTAAGCCTGATAAATTTACTCTGTTAAATGAGGCTCTCCTCCTGGTTACACTATTGACCATATCCCCAGTGCATCCCACAAAGGCGGAGGTGTTGCTAACATTTACGATAGCAAATTTCAATTTGCGTTTTTGTCTTTTGAGCTTCTAGTCATTAAATCTATGCAGCCTACTCAATCACGTTGTATAGCTACTGTTTACAGGGCTCCTGGGCTATATACAGAGTTCCTCACTGAGTTCCCTGAATTCCTATTGGACCTTGTAGTCATGGCAGATAATATTCACATTTTTGGTGACTTTAATATTCACATGGAAAAGTCCACAGACTGACACCAAAAGGCTTTCGGAGCCATCATCGACTCAGTGTTTTTTTTCCAACATGTCTCCAGACCTACTCTGCCACAGTCATATTCTTGATCTAGTTTTGTCCCGTGGAATAAATATTGTGGATCTAAATGTTTTTCCTCATAATCCTTGACTATCAGACCATCGTCTTCTTACGTTTGCAATCGCAACAAATAATCTTCTCAGACCCCAACCAAGGATCATCAAAAGCTGTGCTATAAATTCTCAGACAACCCAAAGATTCCTAGATGCCCTTACAGACTCCCTCCACCTACTCAAGGACGTCGGAATTCAAAAATCAGTTAACGACCTAACTGAGGATCTAAATTTAACCTTGCGTAATACCCTAGATGCAGTCTCACCCCTAAAAACAAAAAACATTTGTCACAAGAAACTAGCTCCCTGGAATAGAGAAAATACCAAAGCCCTGAAGCAAGCTTCCAGAAAATTGGAACAGAAATGGCGCTCCACCAAACTGGAAGTCTTCCTACTAGCTTGGAAAGAAAGTACAGTGCAATATCGAAGAGCCCTCACTGCTGCTCGATCATCCTATTTTTCCAACCTAATTGAGGAGAATAAGAACAATCCAAAATTTAGATTTGAAACTGTCGCAAAGCTAACTAAAAAGAAGCATTCCCCAAGAGAGGATGCCTTTCACTTCAGCAGTGATGAATTTATGAACTTCTTCGACGAAAAGATCATGATCATTAGAAAGCAAATTAAGGACCTAGGATCAATGGAGACGCTCAAGTTTTTAATCCTATATCTCTTGACACATTCATTAAAATAGTATTGGCCTCTAAACCTTCAAGCTGCATACTGGACCCTATTCCAACTAAACTACTAAAAGAGCTACTTCCTGTGCTTGGCCCTCCTATGTTGAACATAATAAATGGCTCCCTAGCCACTGGATGTTTCACATCTGCTCCTGCAATGCCCTCTACTGCTCATCCCGTGTCTCCTTGACCTGCCGCCACTCCCCGAGTACTCTCTCCCTCTCCCTCTCTCTCTCTCTCTCTGTGTGTGATTGTGTGGGCGGAGACAGGTGTGCTGGAGTCAGAGCAGATCCCCACCAGCTGCAACCTGTTCCATAATCAAGACTTCTACAAATACTCAGTCCTGCCACTTCCACACTGCCAGATCGTAATCTCTGCTCAGTCAGTCTACGGTTCTAGCCGTTTGTTACTATTCAGATCATGTTATCCTGTTGTGCCTGTTTTCCTTGCCTGACGCTGTTTTCCTCTCCGCTACAGTTCTGCCCGCTCCGACTATGGTCCCTGTCTCCAGTCCCACACCTCGTCATCCTGCTACTCTGTCCTGAATTCCCCACTCTACTACTTCCTTGAATATCCCTCCGGCCCTGCTCACCTTGTCTCCACCCCCCTCACTCCAGCTTCAGCCTCCGCACCTGGTTTCCAGCAGTTTCCCCTGACCTGCACTCCATCTTCCCCTGTGTTTCAATAAATACCCTGGTTACTTCATCCCAGTCTCCTCATCTGAGTCTGCTCTTGGGTTCCCCTGTTCCACTCCGCGTAACAGGATGTGTACCAAACTCACTAAAAGTGAAAGTAATAAAGCCTCTCTTGAAAAATCCAAACCTTGACACAGAAAATGTAAACTATCGGCCTATATCGAATCCCCCATTCCTCTCATAAAAAAAAAAAGCTGTTGTGCATTAACTCAATGCCTTCCTGAAGACAAGTAATGTATACGAAATGCTTCAGTCTGGTTTTAGATCCCATCATAGCACTGAGACTGAACTCATGAAGGTGGTAAATTACCTTTTAATGGCATCAGACCAAGGCTCTGCATCTGTCCTCGTCCTCCTAGACCTTAGTGCTGCTTTTGACACCATCGATCACAACTATTCTTTTGGAGAGATTGGAAACCTTAATTGGTCTACACGGACAAGGTCTTGCCTGGTTTAGATATTATCTGTCGGAAAGAGATCAGTTCGTGTCTGTGGATGGTTTGTCCTCTGACAAATCAATTGTAAGTTTCGGTGTTCCTCAAGGTTCCGTTTTAGGACCATTATTGTTTTCACTATATATTTTACCTCTTGGTGATGTCATTCGGAACACAATGTTAACTTTCATTGCTATGCGGACGACACACAGCTGTACATTTCGATGAAACATTGTGAAGCCCCAAAATTGCCTACCCTGGAAGGCTGTGTTTCAGACATAAGGAAGTGGATGGCGGCAAATGTCTTACTTTTAAATTCGGACAAAACAGATGATAGTTCTAGGTCCCAAGAAAAAAAGATATTCTTTTGGATCTGACAATTAATCTTGATGGTTGTACAGTCATAAACATTTTTTTTTTAAATGACCTCGGCTTTACTCTGGACCCTGATCTCTCTTTAGACGAACGTATCAAGAATATTTCCAAGGACTGTTTTTTTCCATCTTCGTAACATTGCAAAAATCAGAAACGTTTGTCCAAAAATGATCCAGAAAAGCTAATCCATGCTTTTGTCACTTCTAGATTAGACTACTGCAATGCTCTACTCTCCGGCTATCCGGATAAAGCACTAAATAAACTTCTGTTAGTACTAAACACGACTGCTAGAATCTTGACTAGAAACAAAAAATGATCATATTACTCAAGTCCTAGGCTCTCTACACTGGCTTCCTGTTAAGGCTAGGGCTGATTTCAAGGTTTTACTGCTAACCTACAAAGCATTACATGGGCTTGCTCCTACCTATCTCTCCGATTTGGTCCTGCCGTGCATACCTACACATACACTATGGCCACAAGATGCAGGCCTCCTTATTGACCCTATAATTTCTAAGCAAACAGCTGGAGGCAGGGCTTCCTCCTATAGAGCTCAATTTTTATGGAATGGTCTGCCTATCCATGTGAGAGACGCAGACTCGGTCTCGACCTTTACGTCTTTACTGAAGACTCATCTCTTCAGTAGGTCCTATGATTGAGTGTTGTCTGGCCCAGGGGTGCGAAGGTGAACGGAAAGGCACTGGAGCGACAAACCGCACTTGCTGTCTCTGCCTGGCCAGTTCCCGTCTCTTCATTAGGATTCTCTGCCTCTAACCCTATTATGGGGGCTGAGTCACTGGCTTACTGGTGCTTTCCATGCCGTCCCTAGGAGGGGTGCGTCACTTGAGTGGGTTGTGTCACTGACGTGATCTTCCTGCCCGGTTTGTCTCCCCCTAATTTATCTCTCTCTCCCTCTCTCCCTCCCCTCCTGGAGGACCTGAGCCCAGTCCACCTGGTCATGCTGCTGCTCCAGTTTCAACTCGTCTGCCTGCGACTATGGAACCCTGACCTGTTCACCGGACATGCTACCTCGTCCCAGACCTGCTGTTTTCAACTCTCTCTCTCTACCGCACCTGCTATTTCAACCTCTAAATACCCTGCCATGAAAAGCCAAGTGACATTTACTCCTGATGTACTGACCTGTTGCAACCTCTACAACCACTGTGATTATTATTTGACCCTGCTGGTCATCTATGAACGTTTGAACATCTTGGAGAAAAATCTACTGTTATAATCTCCACCCGGCACAGCCAGAATGGGACTGGCCACCCCACATATCCTGGTTCCATTCTAGGTTTATTCCTAGGTTATTGCCTTTCTAGGAAGTTTTTCCTAGCCACCGTGCTTCTACATCTGCATTAGTTGCTGTTTGGGGTTTTAGGCTGGGTTTCTGTATAGCACTTTGTGACATCTGCTGATGTAAAAAGGGCTTTATAAATACATTTGATTGATTGATTGACTGATATAAAACGATGCAAGGTTCAAGAATGTGCTTTCCAGCTAAAACTATTGTACAGAATTCTTGCCACCAACAAAATTTTGAATATTTGGGGCATACAATCATCAAAGCTCTGCAGATTTTGTTATGACTATACAGAATCAATAGACCATTTGTTTTGGTATTGCCCTCAGGTAGCATGTTTCTGGTCTCAGGTTCAGGAATGGCTGAAAAAGCATAGCATTAATCTAAAGTTGACCCTAGAAATAGCATTGTTTGGAGATCTGGAGAGACCTGGTCAGTCATTTACTAATATACTAATACTGTTAGTAAAACTATTTATCTTCAACTCACAATCTGTGCATTCTATTTGATTAGATAGATTAAAATTGTATGTTAAACATCACAGCATATTTGAAAGATATATGGGGTGTAGAAATCGGAAGAGGGTGGCCAGCAGAGATAGGTGGGATGGGCTGAGGGAAGCTGAGGGTTGGGATGTGGAATTGGGACAAGTGGAAGGGGGTGGTCTCGGATGGATTAGGGGCAGCTCTCAGGGAACTGTGGGGGGGGGGGGGGGGGTTGGGAGCTTGGGCCGATGGCTGAGAGGTCGCTGGTTCAGGTCCTCGTTTTTGACCTTGTGGGAGATCTGTTGACGTGCCCTTGAGCAGGGCGTTGACCCTGGTGGCCTCTGTGGTTTCGCTCTGGATGGGAGTCTGTTATATGACTGAATGTAATGTAAATGTTGAGCGGCTTTATTGCAAGTAGATTTTATGTATTAACATTTTAAAAAAGGGGCCCGACCTCACTAATGCTCTTGCGGCTGAATGGAAGAAAGTCCCTGCAGCAATGTTCCAACATCTAGTGGAAAGCCTTCCCAGAAGAGTAAAGGCTGTTATAGCAGCAAAGGGGGGACCAACTCCATATTAATGCCCATGATTTTGGAATGAGATGTTCGAGGAGCAAGTGTCCACATAGTACAGTATATATTTACTGTATATAAATACGGTGCAGTCGTCCTGTCCCCTTTGCAGAAAAGCATCCCCAAAGAATTATGTTTCCACCTCCATGATTCACGGTTGGGATGGTGTTCTTGGGGTTGTACTCATCCTTCTTCTTCCTACAAACACGGCGAGTGGAGTTTAGACCAAAAAGCTCTATTTTTGTCTCATCAGACCACTTGACCTTCTCCCATTCCTCCTCTGGATCATCCAGATGGTCATTGGCAAACTTCAGACGGGCCTGGACATGCGCTGGCTTGAGCAGGGGGACCTTGCGTGCGCTGCAGGATTTTAATCCATGATGGCGTAGTGTGTTACTAATGGTTTTCTTTGAGACTGTGGTCCCAGCTCTCTTCAGGTCATTGACCAGGTCCTGCCGTGTAGTTCTGGGCTGATCCCTCACCTTCCTCATGATCATTGATGCCCCACGAGGTGAGATCTTGCATGGAGCCCCAGACCGAGGATGATTGACTGTCATCTTGAACTTCTTCCATTTTCTAATAATTGCACCAACAGTTGTTGCCTTCTCACTAAGCTGCTTGCCTATTGTCCTGTAGCCCATCCCAGCCTTGTGCAGGTCTACCATTTTATCCCTGATGTCCTTACACAGCTCTCTGGTCTTGGCCATTGTGGAGAGGTTGGAGTCTGTTTGATTGAGTGTGTGGACAGGTGTCTTTTTAACAGGTAACGAGTTCAAACAGGTGCAGTTAATACAGGAAATGAGTGGAGAACAGGAGGGCTTCTTAAAGAAAAACTAACAGGTCTGTTAGAGCCGGAATTCTTACTGGTTGGTAGGTGATCAAATACTTATGTCATGCAATAAAATGCAAATTAATTACTTAAAAATCATACAATGTGATTTTCTGGATTTTTGTTTTAGATTCTGTCTCTCACAGTTGAAGTGTACGTATGATAAAAATTACAGACCTCTACATGCTTTGTAAATAGGAAAACCTGCAAAATCGGCAGTGTATCAAATACTTGTTCTCTCCACTGTATATATATATAATCAAGTGTGTACCTACCATGGACAAATACTGACACTTGTGTTGTTGAATGTTTTTCTTCTAATGACAGAAATGCAGACAACGGCATTCGTTTCAGGCTGCCAGGGGTGCCATTTTCATCTTGTTAAACTCGATGGAGCAGCCCAAAAAATTATTCCAGCCAACGGGAAAACCAGCACAATCTAACCCAGATTACAGCGCTCTGACCCAATGAGAATGGGGGGGCCAATCCTATCCCCCCCCCTGCTCTTCTCATGCAATTATTCACATTTTGCAATGAGGATGATATAACATTTCGCAGTATTAAAGCACATTTCCTGCTATTCTACACATTTTGCCATGGGCTGAGTGAAAATGTTGCAGATTTAAAGCAAATCTCCTGCTATTCTACACCTTTTTCCAAGTATCCTGGAGAGGCATTGTTGATGGCCAATGCTCCTCATTGGGAAATGGGCCTAAGTAAGTAAGAAGCAACAACAGTGACCTACCAGGGGTGTCTTGCAGCTTTGACATCAGTTCAGAGATGGACTTCTTCTGGGCCTGAGCGATGTAGCTGAGATTCTCACTGTCCAGCACCACCAGGAATGAATGCAAGGCTGTGATCAGCCGGTTCAGGACTGTTGACACAACAGATGTGTATACATTACTCATTAGTGCAAAGGAAAACATTTTGCAACAACAAAGAGAGTTTCTTTGAAAATGTCATTAGATCTATGGACCATACTTTTTAATGGCTAGCTCAAAATATGAGCTTTCCAAAAGTTGTTTATATATACTGAACAAAAATATAAATGCAACATGCAACAATTTCAAAGATTTTACTGAGTTACAGATCATATAAGGAAATCAGTCAATTAAAATGAATTCATTAGACCCTAATCTATGGATTTCACATGATTGGTAATACAGATATGCATCTGTTGGTCACAGATACCTAAAAAAAAATATGTTGTTCTGCTCCTCTTCAATGGCGGTGCGAAGTTGCTGGATATTGGAGAGAACTGGAACACACTGTCGTACACCTCGATCCAGAGCATCCCAAACATGCTCATTGGGTGACATGTCTGGTGAGTATGCAGGCCATGGAAGAATTGGGACATTTTCAGCTTTCAGGAATTGTTTACAGATCCTTGCGACATGGGGCCGTGCATTATCATGCTGAAATATGAGGTGATGGCGGTGGATAAATGACACAACAATGGGCCTCAAGGATCTCGTCACGGTATCCCTGTGCATTCAAATTGCCATTGATAAAATGCAATTGTGTTTGTTGTCCATAGTTTATGCCTGCCCATACCATAACCCCACCGCGGTTGTGAGGCCAGTTGGACATACTGTCAAATTCTCTAAAATGACACTGGAGGCGGCTTATGGTAGAGAAAATGAACATTCAATTCTTTGGCAACAGCTCTGGTGGGCATTCCTGCAGTCAGCATGCCAATTGCACGCTCCCTCAAAACTTGAGACATCTGTAGCATTGCATTGTGTGACAAAACTGCACATTTTAGTGGCCTTTTATTGTCCCCAGCACAAAGTGCACCTGTGTGATGATCGTGCTGTTTAATCAGCTTCTTGATATGTCACACCTGTCAAGTGGGTGGATTATCTTGGCAAAGGAGAAATGCTCACTAACAGGGATACAAACAAATTTGTACACAACATTTCAGAGAAATAAGCTTTTTGTGCACATGTAAAATTTCTGGGATCTTTTATTTCAGCTCATAAAACATGGGACCAGCACTACATGTTGCATTTATATTTTTGTTCAGATCAGTCCTTTCGGGAGCCCAGATAATTTATTTATAAATTCCATCATTGGATGGATTGGTAGTTGGGTTTCCCAAGGGACTCCGTAGGCCAACATAGCTGATGTAAGTTGTAAATAGAAAAAAGGAGTTGGCTGGTAATGAAAACTAGCGTTTCTTGTTGGACACATTCAGGTTAGTCCCTGCCCGTTTCGGCCGTATGCTTCTGTTTGGTTCCTAGTGAATGCACCCCCGGACGTCAACAAGGACTAGAACCTTCTGAACCTTCTGAAAGCCAGGGCCCGTATTCATAAAGCCTCAGAGTAGGAGTGCTGATCTAGGATCAGGTCTTCTCTGTCCATGTAATCTTATTTATTATGATCGAAAAGGCAAAAGTGGTCCTAGATCAGCACTCTGTTTTATGAATATGGATCCTGGAAAACCAAAACCCATACGAAAAGGGGGATTCTTTTCTCAAATTCTCGCTTCTGTTACACCAAGGTCAGAAGTGGTGAATGTGTGTACACATTTGGTGAGTCATTTTGGTGTTCCACTGAATTTCATGTTCCCTGCTAATTTGGGAAACATCCTTTACTAAAGAAGGAACGAGGTTAGTGCAGATTCATGATTCCAATTAGGGAAGCAAAGCTGAACCAATTATCTTCTTATGACATTCAACAAAATACCTTTCAGCACAGACAGTAGACTCCATTGAGCTTTTTAGTCCAGGACTAGGTTTATTCTGTGACTGGGGAAACTGACCGATATAGTATAGCATATGTGGCCAAACACAAATGGACTCAACAAGATATCAATATGAGAGCTACAGTTGAAGTCGGCAGTTTACATACACCTTAGCCAAATACATTTAAACTCAGTTTTTCACAATTTCTGACATTTAATCCTAGTAAAAATTCCCTGTTTTAGGTCAGTTATGATAACCACTTTATTTTAAGAATGTGAAATGTCAGAATAATTGTAGAGAGAATGATTTATTTCAGCTTTTATTTATTTCAACACATTCCCAGTGGGTCAGAAGTTTACATACACTCAATTAGTATTTGGTAGCATTGCCTTTAAATTGTTTAACTTGGGTCAAACGTTTCGGGTAGCCTTCCACAAGCTTCCCACAATAAGTTAGGTGAATTCCTCTTGACAGAGCTGGTGTAACTGATTCAGGTTTGTGGGCCTCCTTGCTCGCACACGCTTTTTCAGTTCTGCCCACAAATGTTCTATAGGATTGAGGTCAGGGCTTTGTGATGGCCATTCCAATAACTTAACTTTGTTGTCCTTAAGCCATTTTGCCACAACTTTGGAAGTATGCTTGGGGTCATTATCCATTTGGAAGACCCATTTGCGACCAAGCTTTAAGTTCCTGACTGATGTCTTGAGATGTTGCTTCAATATATCCACAATTTTCCTTCCTCATGATGCTATCTATTTTGTGAAGTGCACCAGTCCCTCCTGCAGCAAAGCACCCCCACAGCATGATGCTGCCACCCCCGTGCTTCATGTTTGGGATGGTGTTCTTTGGCTTTCAAGGGCCACGCTTTTTCCTCCAAACATAACGATGGTCATTATGGCCAAACAGTTCTATTTTTGTTTAATCAGACCAGAGGACATTTCTCCAAAAAGTACAATCTTTGTCCCCATATGCAGTTACAAATCGTAGTCAGGCTTTTTTATGGCGGTTTTGGAGCAGTGGCTTCTTCCTTGCTGAGCGGCCTTTCAGGTTATGTCGATATAGGACTCGTTTTACTGTGGATATAGATACTTTTGTACCTGTTTCCTCCAGCATCTTCACAAGGTCCTTTGCTGTTGTTCTGGAATTGATTTGCACTTCTCGCACCAAAGTACGTTCATCTCTAGGAGACAGAACGCGTCTCCTTCCTGAGCGGTATGACAGCTGCGTGGTCCCATGGTGTTTATACTTGCGTATTATTGTTTGTACAGATGAACGTGGTACCTTCAGGCGTTTGGAAATTGCTCCCAAGGATGAACCAGACTTGTGGATGTCTACACATTTTTTTCTGAGGTCTTGGCTGATTTATTTTGATTTTCCCATGATGTCAAGCAAAGAGGCACTGAGTTTGAAGGTAGGCCTTGAAATACATCCACAGGTACACCTCCAAATGACTCAAATGATGTCAATTAGCCTATCAGAAGCTTCTAAAGCCATTACTTTTTTTCTAGAGCCATCATTTTCTGGAATTTTCCAAGCTGTTTAAAGGCAGAGTCAATTTAGTGTATGTAAACTTCTGACCACTGGAATTGTGATACAGTGAATTATAAGTGAAATAATCTGTCTGTAAACAATTGTTGGAAAAATGACTTGTGTCATGCACAAACTGTAGTTTGTTAACAAGAAATGTGTGAAGTGGTTGAAAAACGAGTTTTAATGACTCCAACCTAAGTGTATGTAAACTTCCGACTTCAACTGTATGTGACTATGTGACAATCATGTATGTGTGATGATGACAACTATTTTTTTGTTATGTAGAAGAGCGTCAAAGGGAATAGAGCAGTGCTTCTGTTCTAGCCCCACAGTGAGGGCCCAGTTCTGCAGCCTGCAGTATGTGGGCGAGGCAATCAGAGGCCCTTTGTGCTGCAGTAGTCCCTTTATCTCTACTTGTTAACAAAAAGAGAAAATTGCGGGAGGGGCTCTGGGCCTTTCTACTCTGTACTGCCACTGCAACATTGACCACATAAAACATGTCCCTTGATATGATGTCCTCAATGGTCTTTAAATGGCGCCATGAAAATAACTCCTTAGTGCCTGGGCGGCATTGAGGTCTTGTCTTGTCTCACTCAGGAGCTCAGTTGTTCTTTATTCATTCATCACTCCAGGGAGAGAAACAGGGAAACATGAAAAAGTCAAAGAGGTCTTCTCATAATGGGAATTACATAGAGACCAAATACGTTTACATTTTATCCAGAGCGACTTACAGTTATTGAGTGCATATATTATTATTTTATTTTTCATACTGGCCCCCCGTGGGAATCAAACCCACAACCCTGGCGTTGCAAACGCCACGCTCTACCAACTGAGCTACATCCCTGCCGGCCATTCCCTCCCCTATCCTGGACGACGCTGGGCCAGTTGTGCACCACCCCATGGGTCTCCCGGTCTCAGCCGGCTATGACAGAGTCTGGATTTGAACCAGGATCTCTAGTGGCACAGTGGCCTTAGACCACTGCGCCACTCGGGAGCCAATACATGCAGGGCAATCAGCATTTCCCCCTGTCCACTCACTCTCTCACTCTCTTCACCTCTTCTGTATGTTTGTCATCCTTTAGGAATCAATGATTTACAATGATGCTTCACTTCATGTTCCCACCTTTGCCAGCAGCCTTTTAGTAAAAATACATTGCTTTTTCATGCAAGAACAATATTGTTATTGAAAGAATATACCTTCATAATCTATTAATAGTCTTTAATTACAAGGAGACCCTTCAATGTGGTATTACTACTAACCCTTTGAGATAAAGGACTTCCATTGTTACCTCACTTGTTTGATCTGCACATAGCGACCTTCAGACAAGACAGATTTGACAAGAAAGCGCTAAAACCAAGTCACTAAACAAATACTGTCTGTTAACCTGGTGGCAATGTTTAGCTGCGAGGGCAAACAAAGAATAAAGATGTACTGTGTGGCTTCCTATGGCTCATTTGAAGCTGATCCTACTATAATATCTAGGCAGCAGGCTCTGTGGGCCATGGGTGCGTCCCAAATGGCACCCTATTCCCTATATAGCACACTACTTTTCACCAGGGCTCATAGGGCACTGGTCAAAGTAGAACACCACGTAGGGAATAGGGTGCAATTTGTGACGCAGGCCATGATGCACTGGCGTCTGGCTCTATGGGTTACAGCAAGAGGCAACAGACATCGACCAGCTCATTCTTGGGAGTGAGATTCCATTGGCCTCATTCTCTCCTCCCCAGCGGGTTCCCTCTTTTCCTTTGTTCCTCACCTAAGGAAAAAGGGCTTTGGCAGGTCTCCCTAATGACGTCTTCTAATACCCCCTGCGCTATGGTTTCTACCTCATAGTCTAAACTTTTATATTACCGCAGTACCGTACCCCATGTCAAGGAATAGCAGGGTGATTGCTTTGAGAGTCTTTGCATTGAGACTGACGGTGATCACAAAGACATATAATATACAATACATCAATATATGGCTCTGTCTGGGTGATCATATTGAAAGGGCCCGTATTGATAAAGTGCATCAGAGTAGGAGTGCTGAAGAGTGTTCAAAGTAGGTGACCATTCATTTCAAACCAAACAGAGAGACCATTGACAGATATGCTAAATCAGTGAACTTTGAAGTTCATTATTCAGAAGTCAAGTTTTTCAAGTGGGTGCTTTTCAACTATATATTAGCAAAACTAATGTTGCTTAAACCAGTAGCATTTTCCACATTTCAAAAATGTTTGAGACACCCACTCCAAAATGTGAAAGAAGGGGCTAGAGCTATGGTAGGATATTGAACATGCTGTTGATGTAAAGCTATCAAAAGTATTCACTGGTGACAGAAGAGTTCCTGCTCTGTTGTGTCTAGTCTTGAAATGAGGGACTCTCCTCTGTGATGGGGTTGTGGGAGTGTGTGTGTGTGTGTGTGTGTGTGTGTGTGTGTGTGTGTGTGTGTGTGTGTGTGTGTGTGTGTGTGTGTGTGTGTGTGTGTGTGTGTGCGTGTGTGTGTGCATGCGTGCGTACATGGATGGCATGCATGCTTGTGTGTGTACAGGCTCTTAGAAGCGGTAAAATGGTGAAAAGTGGATGTGTCTTAATGAGTGGGGAATGTTGATCTCCTAAATTAAAGAGGACTCTATCCTACCATCAACACAACATCCTGTTCCTGGGCTGCTATGGGTTTGGCACTGCAGCCATTGAAGCTGTGGCGTGTTTGCCACACAAATATGTACACATGATTAAAACTGATATCAGCAATGTACACAATCTGTGGTGGTGGGGCAATGACTGACAGTCAGCTTAAGCATGACAGCTTTAAGCTGTACACAATCGCCTACCTTAAAACCTTGAAGTAGCCTATATCTTTTGACACAGTGATATTGGGGATGTGATATTGTCCATGATGTCATTTTATTTCCAATCCAGTTTTGGGGCATTGAAAGCTAAATACAAGGACTATTAATACAAGCCAAAACAAGTTGCTTTAATGCTTCTCAGGAACTCACTGAGAAGTGAAATGGGCCAGACTTTAACCTTAAAATCTCTGTAGACTTGATAGTGGCGGAAAAGAGAGGAGGTTATTTCCTATTGCTTTTCTTCTGCTATTAAATAGGCTACATTCCATGATAGAAGCCACAAAGTCATAAAGCCTAACTGAAAACCCAATGGATTCAGGGGCACTCGCAGGAGCTCTTTTTTGGACTTCAATGGTTTCAATAAAACGTCCTGCATTAGCCAGTGATCGAAGTAGCATTAAATTGATAGAAGATGAAATAGATAGATTGATGGACTGATAGATTATTAACTGATGGCCTAGTTAAACAATGCAGGTGCTGAGCACTGATGTTGAACAAGAGGAGGAAGAGCGGAGCTCTATCACATTTCTATTTGCAACATTTTGAAGCTTTGCAGTTGTACCGTTGCGCGCACCGAAAATGCCACAAACTGGAAAATGTTTCTACATGTAATATCTTAGTAATAGCCTATGCATTGATGTAAGTGATATGTCAATAATACATAATAGGCGAGTACATTATATCCCAATTAGTAAGCCTAATTGATTTATTAACACAAAAGATTATACATTTATTTGAAGTAATTATTTCATGTAAGGTAGGCTAGATGTTGATCAAATGAATAAAGCTTGTAGAGAATTTACTAGAAAGTTTAAGCCTCATAAACTGAATTATGATGTGTGACGTTTTGCTTGTAGCCTGGTGAACTTGCAATGAAACCGGAGCAGCAAATGACCGCGTCTAGGTATTGCTGAAACATTATTTTGCTTGAAAGTAAATGATATCCCACTGCTTTTCCGTAAGCCTACCTTTTTGTTTGTCCATCCTGGTAATGCTCAAAGCGTCCCTGAGAAGTTTATTTATTTTCCTGATGTCATAGCGTTGTCCAATATGAGCTGCAGTTCTTCTCTCTGACGACAACAATCTCAGCTTGAGGTTCTGTAGGTTGAGGTGGTGAGAGTAGCCTAGTCAACAGTGAAACTCCTGTCAACTCAACTCGTCGCCCAGTACAGACCATAAGAAAAGTCACTCCCCTTCGCACAATTGCAAAAATCAACATAAAGCGACCACTAGGGGTGGGGGCCACTGGTGGGGAAGTTGTATGTGTCTGTGTGTGTGTGTGTGTGTGTGTGTGTGTGTGTGTGTGTGGTGGGGGGGGGGGGGGGGGGGGGGTAAGTTAAGTAAGTAAGTTAAGACCAGACAGAAACACCTTTGTTCTATATATATAGCCTACACAAAGACAGAATATACATTTTCCTCAAACCAAAACATTTAGTAACACTTTATTTGGATAGTCCATCTATAGATGCTCTATATACTATCTACAGAGTATCAGTAACATTTCAACTATCTACTAGCCCAAGCCCTAACCTTAACCCTTTTCCTAACCATACATTTAACCTTTAACCTAACCCTAGCCCTAACCCTTACCCTAACCCTTATTCTAAACCTGTCACGACTTCCTCTGATGCTGTCTCCTTTCCTTGTTCGGGACAGGCTTCAGCGTTTGTCGTCACCGGCCTTCAAGCCACTGCCGCTCCTCATCTCATCATTCCATTTGTTTTGTCTTGTTTATTACACATACCTGGTTCATATCCCCTCATCAGTACCTGTATCAGTGTTCCCTCTGCCCCCTTGTCTTTGTGTGTGATTGTTTATTGTAGAGGATATTATAGCTTGGTGGAGCTAGATTATATTGTGTATCGCCGGGATATTCACCCATGTGCCTTGTTTTCCCCAGTGCGCCGTTTCAACGCACTGGTGTGTATTACGCATTGCTGCGTACCACTGTTTATCGAATAAACAATTTATTCCGTGATTTACTCTCCTGCACCTGACTCCGTCCTAAATCACCCGCTACAGAATCACACACCCAAACATGGAGTCAGCAGGAGAAGGGAACATGCCTGGAGTCGTGGCGTGGGTCCGGGAGCATTCTACTATGCTAGCCAGCTTGGGAGAAGCGATGGATCGGGTTCTCCAGGTCGTCCAACGCCTGGAGAGGAGAGGACCCGACCCTTCGGGACCAGCTGAGCGACCGGATCCAGCCACCCACACCCCAGCACCCAGAGGGATTCGTCTATCCCGACCGAGGTAGTGTGACGGGACAGCTGCCCGCTGCCAGGGATTCCTCCTGCAGCTGGACCTCTACTTCTCAACCATCAGCCCGGCTCCATCGGAGCGGGAGAAGGTGTCCGCCCTCGTCTCCTGCCTCTCGAGGAAAGCCCTGGAGTGGGCCAACGCGGTCTGGAGTGAAGGAGGAGCCACGTTGGACAACTACAGGGAGTTCCGGGCAGTCTTCCAGGCAGTCTTCGATCACCCGCCCAAAGGAAGAGAGGCAGGCGAACGGCTGGTCCACCTGAGGCAGGGGACGAGGACCACGCAGGACTTCGCCCTGGAGTTTTGTACTCTAGCGGCTGGGTCCGGGTGGAACGAGCGGGCCCTCATCGACAGCTTCTGATGCAGCCTGCGAGAGGACGTCCAAAGGGAGCTAGCCTGCCGGGATACCATGTTGACTTTCGACCAGCTGGTGGACATGGCCATCCGGTTGGACAACCTGCTAGCTTCAAGAGGACGTCCTGGAAGGGGCCTGCCCATTTCATACCCCTTCAACCCGGATGATATTCCGATGGAGCTGGGTTGTGCAGTGATCTGGGAGAACGAAGGATGACAGCTCCAGTGTCACTCTTGTGGCAGGAGAGGACATTCTGCTGCACGTTATCATCAGGGTTCTTCCGGGTCTGGAGGCGGTAGGCAGGGCACTCTTGCATCATCCCAGGTAGCGCAAACCCACACTCGTTCAGAGCCCTCTGCTGCACACCGCATCATACACGTCCACTGCCCTGAGCACACGGTAGTTTCCCAGTGTAAGGTGCTGTTCGATTCAGGCGCAGCAGGGAACTTCATGGACAGGTTGGTAGCTCATAGTCAAGGTATTACATTGGTTCCCCTTTCCATTCCATTGTCCATTAAGGCACTTGACAGTCGACCATTAGGGTCAGGTTTTGTTAGGAAGGTTACAGCACCAGTCACAATGATTACGCAGGAGACCCATAAGGAGCAAATCACTTTTTTTGTATTATTGAGTCCCCTGATTTCCCTGTTGTGTTGGGCCTTCCTTGGCTAGCACTACACAACCCCACCTATTCATGGCCGCAGAGGGTTCTCTCGGGGGGGTCGCGAGAGTGTCAGGGTAGGTGTCTAGCTGTTTCCGTTGGTGCAACCACGGTGGAAAGTCCAGACACTACCTCCATCGTGCGCATTCCCCCCGAATACCACAATTTGGCGCACGCATTTTCCATAACGCAGGCGACCAAATTACCACCTCATCGGGCAGGGGATTGTACGATAAACCTCCGGGGAGATGGGTCCCATTATGCCTGGCGAAAACCAAACACTGCATTCCACAGTAAGAACATCATACCAAAGGTCAAGCATGGTGGTGGTGGTGTGATGGTTTGGGGATGCTTTGCTGCCTCAGTGTTGTATAACTTTGTTAATGAAATAAATATGTAATTGTTGTGTTATTTGTTCACTTATGTTCCCTTTTGGTTGAAGCTCTGATAACATGCAGTATCACAAATATGCAAAAGTAGAGAAAATTAGAAAGGGGACAAATACTTTTTCATAGCACTGTATATCCCCTGTCGCAGGCTGAAACGGAGGCAATGGAGACATACGTCTCCGAGTCCCTGCGCCAGGGGTTCATACGTCCCAACACTTCGTCCACCGGAGGTCTGCGCCCTTGCATTGATTACCGAGCACTTAACAAGGGGACAATTTGTTATAGTTATCCTCTACCCCTCATTCCATCTGTGATTGAATCAATGCATGGGTGCGCTTCTTCACAAAATTTGATCTCCGGAGTGCAACCTGGTGCGTGTCCGAGAAGGGGACGAGTGGAAGACAGCATTCAGCACACCACAGGGCATTAAAATACCTGGTGATGCCATACAGTTTGATGAATGCTCCATCAGTCTTCCAGTCCTTTGTGAATGAGGTGTTTCTGGACATGCTTGGTCGCGGTGTGGTGGTCTTCATCGATGACATTCTGGTGTATTCCGCTACGCGCGCCGAGCATGTGTCCCTGGTTCGCAAAGTGCTGGGCCGACTGTTGGAACATGACCATTATGCCAAGGCAGAAAAGTGTCTGTTTTTACAACAGTACGTCTCCTTCCTTGAATACCGCATCACCACCTCAGGTGTGGAGATGGAGGGAGACCACATTTCAGCCGTGCGTAATTGGCCGATTCCAACCACGGTAAAGGACGTGCAACGCTTTATTAGCTTTGCCAATTACGATCAGAGGTTTATACGGGGCTGTGGCAAGGTCGCAGCTCCCATCACCTCTCTGTTGAAGGGTGGGCCATCCCAGCTCCGCTGGTCTGCTGAGGCTGACAGGGCTTTCAGTAACCTGAGGGCTCTGTTGACCTCATTCCCGGTGCTGGCCCATCCCGATCCATCATTACCGTTCGTAGTGGAGGTGGATGCGTCCGAGGTAGGGATAGGCGGAGCAGAACTACGACGTTGGTGATTGGGAGCTGTTGGCTGTTGTCAGAGCCCTGACCGTGTGGAGGCATTGGCTCGAGGGGGCGAAACACCCTTTCCTCGTCTGGACTGACCACCGTAACCTGGAGTACATCTGGGCAGCGAGGAGGCTGAACCCTCGCCAGGCCAGGTGGGCCCTGTTCTTCACTCGGTTTGATTTTACACTGTCCTACAGTGAAGGAAAAAAGTATTTGATCCCCTGCTGATTTTGTACGTTTGCCCACTGACAAAGACATGATCAGTCTATAATTTTAATGGTAGGTTTATTTGAACAGTGAGAGACAGAATAACAACAACAAAATCCAGAAAAACGCATGTCAAAAAATTTTATAAATTGATTTGCATTTTAATGAGGGAAATAAGTAACATGACTTAGTACTTGGTGGCAAAACCCTTGTTGGCAATCACAGAGGTCAGACGTTTCTTGTAGTTGGCCACCAGGTTTGCACACATCTCAGGAGGGATTTTGTCCCACTCCTCTTTGCAGATCTTCTCCAAGTCATTAAGGTTTCGAGGCTGATGTTTGGCAACTCGAACCTTCAGCTCCCTCCACAGATTTTCTATGGGATTAAGGTCTGGAGACTGGCTAGGCCACTCCAGGACCTTAATGTGCTTCTTCTTGAGCCACTCCATTGTTGCCTTGGCCGTGTGTTTTGGGTCATTGTCATGCTGGAATACCCATCCACGACCAATTTTCAATACCCTGGCTGAGGGAAGGAGGTTCTCACTCAAGATTTGATGGTATATGGCCCCGTCCATCGTCCCTTTGATGCGGTGAAGTTGTCCTGTCCCCTTAGCAGAAAAAAACCTCCAAAGCATAATGTTTCCACCTCCATGTTTGACGGTGGGGATGGTGTTCTTGGGGTCATAGGCAGCATTCCTCCTCCTCCAAACACGGCGAGTTGAGTTGATGCAAAAGAGCTCCATTTTGATCTCATCTGACCACAACACTTTCACCCAGTTCTCCTCTGAATCATTCAGATGTTCATTGGCAAACTTCAGACGGGCTATAAAACACAAAACAAATATAAAAACACAAAACTATAATAACCTTCGTAGCATCGCAACCAGATCAACTACAGTCATCTCACTTCTAAGATACACTACAGTGCCTTGCAATAGTATTCATCCCCCTTGGCATTTTTCCTATTTTGTTGCATTACAACCTGTAATTTAAATTGATTTTTATTTGGTGTTTCATGTAATAGACATACACAAAATAGTCCAAATTGGTGAAGTGAAATGAATAAAATAACTTGTTTAAAAAAATTCTAAAGAAAACATGTCGGAAAAGTGGTGTGTGCATATGTATTCACCCCCTTTGCTATGAAGCCCCTAAATAAGATCTGGGGCAACCAATTAAATTCAGAATTCACGTAATTAGTTAAATAAAGTCCACCTGTGTACAATCTAAGTGTCACATGATCTGCCACATGATCTCAGAATATATACACCTGTTCTGAAAGGCCCCAAAGTCTGCAACACCATTAAGCAAGGGGCACCACCAAGCAAGCGGCACCATGAAGACCAAGGAGCTCTCCAAACAGGTCAGGTACAAAGTTGTGGAGAAGTACAGATCAGGGTTATAAAAAAATATCCGAAACTTTGAACATCCCACGGAGCACCATTAAATCCATTATTAAAAAATTGAAAGAATATGGCACCACAACAAATCTGTCAAGAGAGGACCGCCCACCAAAACTCACGGACCAGGCAAGGAGGGCATTAATCAGAGAGGCAAAAAAGAGACCAAACATAACCCTGAAGGAGCTGCAAAGCTCCACAGCGAAGATTGGATTATCTGTCCATAGGACCACTTTAAGCCGTACACTCCACAGAACTGGGCTTCACGTAAGAGTGGCCAGAAAAAAGCCATTGCTTAAAGATAAAAATAAGCAAACACGTTTGGTGTTCGCCAAAAGGCATGTGGGAGACTCCCCATACATATAGAAGAAGGTACTCTGGTCAGATGAGACTTGAGAATTTAGCTTTTTGGCCATCAAGGAAAACGCTATGTCTAGAGCAAACCCAACACCTCTCATCACCCTGAGAACACCATCCCCACAGTGAAGCATGGTGGTGGCAGCATCATGCTGTGGGGATGTTTTTCATCAGTAGGGACTGGGAAACTGGTCAAAATTGAAGGAATGATGGATGGCGCTAAATAGAGGGTAATTCTTGAGGGAAACCTGTTTCAGTCTTCCAGAGATTTGAGACTGGGACGGAGGTTCACCTTCCAGCAGGACAATGACCCTAAGCATACTGATAAAGCAATACTCAAGTGGTTTAAGGGGAAACATTTAAATGTATTGGAATGGCCTAGTCAAAGCCCAGACCTCAATCCAAAGATTTTGCATCTTCAATGTGGTAGGCATGTTGTGTAAATCAAATTATACAAACCCCCAAAAAATCAATTTTAATTCCAGGTTGTAAGGCAGCAAATTAGGAAAAATACCAAGGTGGATGAATACTTTCGCAGGCCACTGTACAGTGGGGGAAAAAAAGTATTTAGTCAGCCACCAATTGTGCAAGTTCTCCCACTTAAAAAGATGAGAGAGGCCTGTAAGTTTCATCATAGGTACACGTCAACTATGACAGACAAATTGAGAATTTTTTTCTCCAGAAAATCACATTGTAGGATTTTTAATGAATTTATTTGCAAATTATGGTGGAAAATAAGTATTTGGTCACCTACAAACAAGAAAGATTTCTGGCTCTCACAGACCTGTAACTTCTTCTTTAAGAGGCTCCTCTGTCCTCCACTCGTTACCTGTATTAATGGCACCTGTTTGAACTTGTTATCAGCATAAAATACACCTGTCCACAACCTCAAACAGTCACACTCCAAACTCCACTATGGCCAAGACCAAAGAGCTGTCAAAGGACACCAGAAACAAAATTGTAGACCTGCACCAGGCTGGGAAGACTGAATCTGCAATAGGTAAGCAGCTTGGTTTGAAGAAATCAACTGTGGGAGCAATTATTAGGAAATGGAAGACATACAAGACCACTGATAATCTCCCTCGATCTGGGGCTCCACGCAAGATCTCACCCCGTGGGTTCAAAATGATCACAAGAACGGTGAGCAAAAATCCCAGAACCACACGGGGGGACCTAGAGAATGACTTGCAGAGATCTGGGACCAAAGTAACAAAGCCTACCATCAGTAACACACTACGCCGCCAGGGACTCAAATCCTGCAGTGAAAGATGTGTCCCCCTGCTTAAGCCAGTACATGTCCAGGCCCATCTGAAGTTTGCTAGAGTGCATTTGGATGATCCAGAAGAGGATTGGGAGAATGTCATATGGTCAGATGAAACCAAAATATAACTTTTTGGTAAAAACTCAACTCGTCGTGTTTGGAGGACAAAGAATGCTGAGTTGCATCCAAAGAACACCATACCTACTGTGAAGCATGGGGGTGGAAACATCATGCTTTGGGGCTGTTTTTCTGCAAAGGGACCAGGACGATTGATCCGTGTAAAGGAAAGAATGAATGGGGCCATGTATCGTGAGATTTTGAATGAAAATCTCCTTCCATCATCAAGGTCATTGAAGATGAAACGTGGCTGGGTCTTTCAGCATGACAATGATCCCAAACACACCGCCCGGGCAACGAAGGAGTGGCTTCGTAAGAAGCATTTCAAGGTCCTGGAGTGGCCTAGCCAGTCTCCAGATCTCAACCCCATAGAAAATCTTTGGAGGGAGTTGAAAGTCCGTGTTGCCCAGCGACAGCCCCAAAACATCACTGCATGGTGAGATCTGCATGGAGGAATGGGCCAAAATACCAACAACAGTGTGTGTAAACCTTGTGAAGACTTACAGAAAACGTTTGACCTGTGTCATTGCCAACAAAGGGTATATAACAAAGTATTGAGAAACTTTTGTTATTGACCAAATACTTATTTTCCACCATAATTTGCAAATAAATTCATAAAAAATCCTAAAATTGTATTTTCTGGATTTTCAATACTTACATATGCCATTTGGACATTTCATATGCCATTTGGACATTATATATGCCGTTTGGACATGGTTCTGTGACTTTTGGGTTCGGAACCCGACTTCCTATGATCATATGTGACAAGTGGACACTTTGCCCATTTGGAGTATAATATGCGACAAGTTGACATTTTGACCATTTGCATAATAATACGCCTGATATGGACATAACATAGGCCTTATGGACAAACTTGCATAAAATAAGACAAGTCTATATCCATACGGTTCTTTAGTAATGTATAATTGACACAAAATCGCCAAAAGTTTTTATAATTGGTCATTTCACCCTTGAGATTTGACTTTGGTGTCCATTTGCAATATACTGTCCGACGGTGGAGCGCGCACGCCCCCCTTAGGATTTTTGAATTATTACTCTGGCATTTGCCATATACCATTTGCAATATGTTTTGCACCATTTGGCGTCCATTTGAGTGGTATTTGCAATTGTGTAAATTTTTTGTCCAATGGCAATAAGTTGCCATTCAATTTTGTTACACACCACCTAGAAATATATTGACTTGAACAGGGATGAGAGAAAATACATGTTTAATAATTTCACACAACCTTTGATGATAATGAGATTGGGCAAGCACCATCCATCCAATCTGTTCTAGGCCGATTCTATGTTAGATCTTCACTGTGCTCCATGAATATGAGATCCCTGTTGGATTCCCTCTCACTTTTATCAAGGCTTCTCCCATTCGCTTCAGCTCATCAGAGACAGCTTACTCACACCCTCTTCTGCATCCTCATCCTCGGGTGTCCTCATCCTATGAGCCTTGTAAGTAATTAGTAGGACTCTAGCGTCTGACAAGCCATATGTATTTATGCGCTTTAACATTAGGGTTTTGATAGCATGGTAAAACAAAGCCCATACCAACAATGTCCCAATTATGGTTAGCATTGCCCAAGCTGCAATCTATAGTGGGTTTTCGGATAACCTCCCTCTCAGAGGACATGAAAATATACATTTTCCTGGGAAGAAACACTCCCTATTCTTAAAAATATTTAATTAGTTTCAGAAACCACCTGCAGGATGAGTAGTTCACCCTCCACTCCCTTCGTGCTCTCCTCACAGTTTAGGGCAGCGCTCTGTCTCTCCTTCTCGCATTTCTTAGAACTATTAATAAATTATCCAACCCCAAAATTACCATGACAGTCCCTAGTGCTTCATGTTGAGTCTATGACTCGAATTTAAGACCCTCAATTTGGCACAATCAGACACTGGCAGAATGTACATTTAGAGACAGGGAGAAATATATACACTACATGACCAAAAGTATCCGGGTACCTTTATACTTTACAGAACTACAGAATTTCACTAACTGCTTTCCAAAGGCAACGGCATCAGGAAACATTTCAAAGGGAGAGATCGGGACACACAATCCTCTCCTGGAAGAGAAAATGAACATTTTGTTAGTTTTCACTACAGACAAAACAAAACATGATACTGTAACTTCTGTTCTCCTTACTGGAAGGTAACCTTTGTTTTTTAATCTACCCCAACATTTTACTGTATACATTATTACCAATATCCGTTGGATATTCACTATTTGCTTCACACTCATTCATGTCTTATTACTTTGAGATTCATATGTAATGTGCCCAAATTATACAATACATCAGCCAGATACCAGTTCACCAAATTAAAACGTACTGCATCGATTGAACTACACCTTAACGCTTTCTGCGTCAATTCCGTAATTTCAAATCTACTTTATGACCTATAGTAATCGAGGCGGTGTTATGCAGAACCATTTTGGTTGCTTGTACTAATAGGCACGGTGGCATTCCTCTTGCCTTACTGAGTCTTAAAGATTTACTCCAATACATAACTGGTCTGTCTTTTCCTCCATGATTCTGCGTAACTACTGCGCTACAGTGCCCATCCTATTCATGGACAAAATGTTAAATGGTAATTTACCCCAGTGCAGGCCCTTGATACAATTGTTTGTTTCTTTAACTCTATAATTCCCTAATAAAGGCGCTTGACACAATTATTTATTTAATGCTACAAACGCTTCCTGACAATCTTGACTTCGCTCTATTCTCTTGTGAGGACCCCTCCTCCATTTCGTTAATTCTGTAAGAGCTTCAACTATTTCCGAATAAGACGGACCAAAGTGTCTGACGAAATTGAAACCCCCCCCACAGTTTTTTTTTTCTGAGTGTGCAAGGAGTGTTTGGTCATGCCAACTTTAACTTGTTACCTTTTAAGAATCCATTCCCCTGGCATTTCACACAGATTATCCAAACCCAAAATCGGTTCTACACCAGCTACCATAGAGAACGAGCCCGGGTATTGTTACTGGACCTATCGTAAACGGCATGGGTAGTAATTGCATAGCTTTAGATTCAGTCCCTATTACTCCTCTTCATTAAAAGGATCTGCTAGTGCCAGATTAGTGTGCAACGCATCTTCCATCCTATCAACGTACTCACATACCCCCTCATTCTGACCCTGTATGAAAAATACTAAAGACTGTTTGTTTTTTGAAACCAGGTTTGCTGTTCAATTTGCGCTGTATACTGTAAGACGGAAGGGAGTTCCATGCACTCATGGCTCGGTATAATACTGTATGTTTCCTTGAATTTGTTCTGGACCTGGGGACTGAAAAGACCCCTGGTGGCATGTCTGGTGGGGTAAGTGTGTGTGTCAGTGCTGTGTGTAAGTTGACTATGCAAACAATTAGACATTTCCAACACATTAATGTTTCCTATAAAAACAAGAAGTGACGCAGTCAGTCTTTCCTCAACTCTTAGCCAAGAGAGACTGGCATGCATAGTATTAATATTAACCCTCTGATTACAATGAAGAGCAAGACGTGCGGCTCTGTTCTTGGCCAGCTGCAGCTTAACTAGGTCTTTCTTTGCAGCACTTGTATGACTGGACAATAATCAAGATAAAATAAAACTAGAGCCTGTAAGAATGTGGTGTCAAAAAAGCTGAGATTATCTATATTATGGACAGACCTGTCCCCATCTTCACAACCATTTAATCTATGTTTTAACCATGACAGTTTACAATATAAGGTAACACCAAGTAATTTAGTCTTCTCAACTTGGTCAACAGCCACACCATTCATTACCAGATTCAGCTGAGATCTAGAACTTATGGAATGATTTGTGCCAAATACAATGCTCTTAGCTTTAGAGATGTTCAGGACCAGTTTATTACTGGCCACCCATTCCAAAACAGACTGCAACTCTTTGTTAAGGGTTTCAGTGGCTTCATTAGCTGTGGTTGCTGACGCATAAATGGTTGAATCATCAGCATACATGGACACACATGCTTTGTTTAATGCCAGTGGCAGGTCATTGGTGAAAATAGAAAATAGTAGATGGGCTAGACAGCTGCCCTGCGGTACACCACACTTTACATGTTTAACATTGGAGAAGCTTCCATTAAAGAAAACCCTCTGAGTTCTATTACAGTGAGGGAAAAAAAGTATTTGATCCCCTGCTCACTTTGTACGTTTGCCCACTGACAAAGAAATGATCAGTCTATAATTTTAATGGAAGGTTTATTTGAACAGTGAGAGACAGAATAACAACAAAACATTTCAGAAAAACGCATGTCAAAAATGTTATGAATTGATTTGCATTTTAATGAGGGAAATAAGTATTTGACCCCCTCTCAATCAGAAAGATTTCTGGCTCCCAGGTGTCTTTTATACAGGTAACGATCTGAGATTAGGAGCACACTCTTAAAGGGAGTGCTCTTAATCTCAGTTTGTTACCTGTATAAAAGACACCTGTCCACAGAAGCAATCAATCAATCAGATTCCAAACTCTCCACCATGGCCAAGACCAAAGAGCTCTCCAAGGATGTCAGGGACAAGATTGTAGACCTACACAAGGCTGGAATGGGCTACAAGACCATCGCCAAGCAGCTTGGTGAGAAGGTGACAACAGTTGGTGTGATTATTCGCAAATGGAAGAAACACAAAATAACTGTCAATCTCCCTCTGCCTGGCGCTCCATGCAAGATCTCACCTCGTGGAGTTGCAATGATCATGAGAACGGTGAGGAATCAGCCCAGAACTACACGGGAGGATCTTGTCAATGATCTCAAGGCTGCTGGGACCATAGTCACCAAGAAAACAATTGGTAACACACTACGCAGTGAAGGACTGAAATCCTGCAGCGCCCGCAAGGTCCCCCTGCTCTAGAAAGCACATATACATGCCCGTCTGACGTTTGCCAATGAACATCTGAATGATTCAGAGGAGAACTGGGTGAAAGTGTTGTGGTCAGGTGAGACCAAAATGGAGCTCTTTTGCATCAACTCAACTCGCTGTGTTTGGAGGAGGAGGAATGCTGCCTATGACCCCAAGAACACCATCCCCACCGTCAAACATGGAGGTGGAAACATTATGCTTTGGGGCTGTTTTTCTGCTAAGGGGACAGGACAACTTCACCGCATCAAAGGGACGATGGACGGGGCCATGTATCGTCAAATGTTGGGTGAGAACCAAGCCAGGGCATTGAAAATGGGTCGTGGATTGGTATTCCAGCATGACAATGACCCAAAACACACGGCCAAGGCAACAAAGGAGTGGCTCAAGAAGAAGCACATTAAGGTCCTGGAGTGGCCTAGCCAGTCTCCAGACCTTAATCCCATAGAAAATCTGATGAGGGAGCTGAAGGTTCGAGTTGCCAAACGTCAGGCTCGAAACCTTAATGACTTGGAGAAGATCTGCAACGAGGAGTGGGACAGAATCCCTCCTGAGATGTGTGCAAACCTGGTGGCCAACTACAAGAAACGTCTGACCTCTGTGATTGCCAACAAGGGTTTTGCCACCAAGTACTAAGTCATGTTTTGCAGAGGGGTCAAATACTTATTTCCCTCATTAAAATGCAAATCAATTTATAACATTTTTGACATGCGTTTTTCTGGATTTTGTTGTTGTTATTCTGTCTCTCACTGTTCAAATAAACCTACCATTAAAATTATAGACTGATAATTTCTTTGTCAGTGGGCAAACGTACAAAATCAGCAGGGGATTAAATACTTTTCCCCCTCACTGTAGATAGTTCTGAATCCACAATATGGCAGAGGTTGAAAAGCCATAACACATATTTTTTCTCAACAACAGGTTATAATAATATCAAAGGCTGCACTGAAATCTAACAGTACAGCTCCCACAATCTTCTTATTATCAATTTCTTTCAACCAATCATCAGTAAACAGTACATGTTGAGTGCCCTTCTCTATAAGCATACTGAAAGTCTGTTGTTAATTTCTTTACAGAGAAATAGCATTGTATTTGGTCAAACACCATTTTTTCCAACAGTTTGCTAATAGCTGGCAGAAAGCTGATAGGTCTGCTGTTAGTACCAATAAAGCCTGCTTTACCACTCTTGGGCAGCGGAATGACTTTGGCTTCCCTCCAGGCCTGAGGACAAAGACTTGCCTCTAGGCTCAGATTAAAGATATGACCAATAGGAGTGGCTATAGTGTCAGCTACCATCCTCAATAGCTTTCCATCTAAGTTGTCAATGTCAGGAGGTTTGTCATTTTTGAACGATAACAATTATTTTTCCAACTCTACCACACAAACTTTACAAAATGTAAACTTACAATGCTTTTCTTTCATTATTTGTTCATTTATGCATGAGTACGATGGCTCACTGGTCGTTGTTGGAGCCTTTACAGTTCTAACAATCAGTTTCTTAAAAGGTGCATGTTTATCAATAATTGGAAGAAGCAATTTCATCAAGTGCAGCGTCTGGATGCTCCTTATTAATCACATCAGACCAACAAATCATACACATAAGAGTCACAGCCAAATCTTTTGTATGACTTACTTGCCATTCATTTTGCCTCACACCTCTCAACCATACCATTTTTCAATTCCTCATCAATCCACGGGGATTTAACTGTTTTTACAGTCATTTTCTTAGTGGGTGCATGCTTATTAGTAACTGGAATAAGCTTTTTCATAAATGTGTCAAGTGCAGCATCTGGTTGCTCCTCATTGCACCCCACAGACCAACAAATATTGTTTACATCAACAACATAAGAATCACTAAAAACGTATTGTATGACCTCTTATACACAATTTTAGGCCCAGTTTTTGGAACTTTGGCTTTCCTGGATATAGCCACTATACTGTCATCACTGTATCCAATGGGTACGGATACAGCTTTAGAACAAAGTTCTGCAGTATTAGTAAAAATGTGATCAATACATGTGGATGATCTTGTTCCTGTAGTGTTTGTAAACACCCTGGTAGGTTGATTAATAACCCAAACCAGATTACAGGCACTGGTTGCAGTGAGAAGCTTTGTCTTGAGCAGACAGCTTGATGAAAACCAAACAATATTCAGGTCCCCAAGAAAATAGACCTCTCTGTTTATATCACATACACTATCAAGCATTTCACACATATTATTTAGATACTGACTGTTAGCACTTGGTGGCCTATAGCAACACCCCTAAAGAAAAGGCTTTAGATGTGCCAGTGAACCTTCAACCACAACACTTTAATAACACTTGACATAAGATCTTCTCTAAGCATTACAGGGATATGGCTCTGAATATATACAGTAACACCTCCCCCATAAGCATTCCTGTCTCTTCTATAGAGAACATTTTCTTTTTGTCCTCAGACTCCGTCCAAATACAGGCGTCTTCCCTAACTCAGATGCCAGAGAGGAAGGAAACCGCTCAGGGATTTCACCATGAGGCCAACTTTCGACACCTTACAGAGTTTAATGGCTGTGATAGGCGAAAACTGAGGATGGATCAACAACATTGTAGTTACTCCACAATGCTAACCTAATTGACAGAGGGAAAAGAAGGAAGCCTGTACAGAATAAAAATTGTCCCCCCTCTAGAATCAAACTTACACTTTTGGATTCACAATCTGGTTGACAAAATGATTCTCATAGTTAAAAATCAGGTCACCCTACCCAACTTCCCTGCTAAAACATACTGTAGATCTGTCTGTTCCCTTTTCTTTGTTTCAGCCTAAATGCCAATCACCAAATGAGGGGACTAATGCATGTGTGGATTAAATCAACTTCATGCTGTCAAAAGGCTGCATTCAGCAATAGGGACAGGAGTAACAGCAACAGTAACAGGAAGTACCAGTGACTCGCTCAATAAAGAAGTGGTCAGATGACGCAGATGCTAAGCTACAGGACTGTTTTTCTAGCACAGACTGGAATATGTTCCGGGATTTGTATACCACATCAGACACCGGCTTCATAAGTAAACGCATCGATGACGTTGTCCCCACAGTGACCGTACGTACATATCCCAACCAGAAGCCATGGATTACAGGCAACATCTGCACTGAACTAAAGGGTAGAGCTGCCCCTTTCAAGGAGTGGGACACTAACCCGGGCGCTTATAAGAAATCCCTATATGCCCTCCGATGAACCATCAAACAGGCAAAGACTCAATACAGACTAAGATTGAATCCTACTACACCGGCTCTGATGCTCGTCAGATGTGGCAGGGCTTGCAAACTATTATGGAATACAAAGGGAAGCCCAGCCGCGAGCTGCCCACTGACACGAGCCTACCGGATGAGCTAAATAAATGCACCAGCTTTTCCTGATGACTGTCTGATCACGCTCTCCGTAGCCGATGTGAGTAAGACCTTTAAAAGGTCAACATTCACAAGGCCGCAGGTCCAGATGGATTACCAGGACATGTACTCAGAGCTTGCGCTGACCACTGACATGTTCAACCTGTCCCTGACTAAGTCTGTAATACGTACATGTTACAAGCAGAACACCATAGTCCCTGTGCCCAAGAACGCCAAGGTAAACTGCCTAAATGACTACCGACCCGTAGAACTCACGTCTGTAGCCATGAAGTGCTTTGAAAGGCTGGTCATGGCTCACATCAACACCATCATCCCAGAAACTCAAAACCCAGTTCAATTTGCATACCGCTCTAACAGATCCACAGATGACGCAATCTCTACTGCACTCCACACTGCCCTTTCCCACCTGGACAAAAATAACACCTATGTGAGAATGCTATTCATTGACTACAGCAGCGTTCAACACCATAGTACCCTCAAAGCTAATCTCTAAGCTAAGGAGCCTGGGACTAAACACCTCCTTCTGCAACTGGATCCTGGACTTCCTGACGGGCCGCCCCTAGGTGGTAAGGGTAGGCAACAACACATCTGCCTCGCTGATCCTCAACACGGGAGCCCCTCAGGGGTGCGTGCTTAGTCCCCTCCTGTACTCCCTGTTCACCCACGACTGCTTGGCCAAGCATGACTCCAACACCATCATTAAGTTTGCCGATGACACAATGGTGGTAGGCCTGATCACCGACAATGATGAGACAGCCTATAGGGAGGAGGTCAGACACCTGGCAGTGTGGTGCCAGGACAACAACCTCTCCCTCAACATGATCAAGACAAAGGAGCTGATCGTGGACTACAGGAAAAGGAGGGTCGAGCACGCCCCCATTCACATCGATGGGGCTGTAGTGGAGCAGGTCGAGAGCTTCAAGTTCCTTGGTGTCCACATCACCAACAAACTATCATGGTCCAAATACACCAAGACAGTAGTGAAGAGGGCACGACAATACCTATTCTCACGAGACTGAAAAGATTTGGCATGGGTCCTCAGATCCTCAAAAAGTTAAACAGCTGCCTCCATCGAGAGTATCCTGACTGGTTGCATCACCGCCTGGTATGGCAACTGCTCATCATCCGACCACAAGGCGCTACAGTGCGTAGTGCGTACGGCCCAGTACATCACTGGGGCCAAACTTCCTGCCATCCAGGACATATATACCAGGTAGTGTCAGAGGAAGGCCCTACAATTTTTCTAAGACTCCAGCCACCCTAGTCATAGACTGTTCTCTCTGCTACTGCACGGCAAGCGGTACCGGAACGCCAAGTCTAGGTCCAAAAGGCTCCTTAACAGCTTCTACCCCCAAGCCATAAGACTGCTGAACAGTTAATCAAATGGCTACCCGGACAATTTTGCATTGACCCCCCCCCCCCCCCCCCCCCCTTTTTTACGCTGCTGCTACTCGCTGTTTATTATCTATGCATAATCATTTTACCCCTACCTACACTGTACATATTAACTCAATTACCTCGACTAACCTGTACCCCCACACATTGACTCAGTACCGGTACCCCCTGTATATAGCCTCGTTATAGTTATTTTATTGTGTAACTTTTGTTTTTACTTTCGATTATTTAGTAAATATTTCTTACCTATACTATAGCTAGCTAGCTAGCCAGCCAAATTGTATATAGTTAGTGACCCATAGGCCTACTCTTGCTGCTACTGTAGCACTGCCGTGCATAACATATACAGTGGGGAAAAAAAGTATTTAGTCAGCCACCAATTGTGCAAGTTCTCCCACTTAAAAAGATGAGAGAGGCCTGTTATTTTCATCATAGGTACACGTCAACTATGACAGACAAATTGAGGAAAAAAAATCCAGAAAATCACATTGTAGGATTTTTAATGAATTTATTTGCAAATTATGGTGGAAAATAAGTATTTGGTCACCTAAAAACAAGCAAGATTTCTGGCTCTCACAGACCTGTAACTTCTTTAAGAGGCTCCTCTGTCCTCCACTCGTTACCTGTATTAATGGCACCTGTTTGAACTTGTTATCAGTATAAAAGACACCTGTCCACAACCTCAAACAGTCACACTCCAAACTCCACTATGGCCAAGACCAAAGAGCTGTCAAAGGACACCAGAAAAAAAATGGTAGACCTGCACCAGGCTGGGAAGACTGAATCTGCAATAGGTAAGCAGCTTGGTTTGAAGAAATCAACTGTGGGAGCAATTATTAGGAAATGGAAGACATACAAGACCACTGATAATCTCCCTCGATCTGGGGCTCCACGCAAGATCTCACCCCGTGGGGTCAAAATGATCACAAGAACGGTGAGCAAAAATCCCAGAACCACACGGGGGGACCTAGTGAATGACCTGCAGAGAGCTGGGACCAAAGTAACAAAGCCTACCATCAGTAACACACTACGCCGTCAGGGACACAAATCCTGCAGTGCCAGACGTGTCCCCCTGCTTAAGCCAGTACATGTCCAGGCCCGTCTGAAGTTTGCTAGAGTGCATTTGGATGATCCAGAAGAGGATTGGGAGAATGTCATATGGTCAGATAAAACCAAAATATAACTTTTTGGTAAAAACTCAACTCGTCGTGTTTGGAGGACAAAGAATGCTGAGTTGCATCCAAAGAACACCATACCTACTGTGAAGCATGGGTGTGGAAACATCATGCTTTGGGGCTGTTTTTCTGCAAAGGGACCAGGACGACTGATCCGTGTAAAGGAAAGAATGAATGGGGCCATGTATCGTGAGATTTTGAGTGAAAACCTCCTTCCATCAGCAAGGGCATTGAAGATGAAACGTGGCTGGGTCTTTCAGCATGACAATGATCCCAAACACACCGGCCGGTCAACGAAGGAGTGGCTTCGTAAGAAGCATTTCAAGGTCCTGGAGTGGCCTAGCCAGTCTCCAGATCTCAACCCCATAGAAAATCTTTGGAGGGAGTTGAAAGTCCGTGTTGCCCAGCGACAGCCCCAAAACATCACTGCTCTAGAGGAGATCTGCATGGAGGAATGGGCCAAAATACCAGCAACAGTGTGTGAAAACCTTGTGAAGACTTACAGAAAACGTTTGACCTGTGTCATTGCCAACAAAGGGTATATAACAAAGTATTGAGAAACTTTTGTTATTGACCAAATACTTATTTTCCACCATAATTTGCAAATAAATTCATTAAAAATCCTACAAGTGATTTTCTGGATTTTTTTCTTCTCAATTTGTCTGTCATAGTTGATGTGTACCTATGATGAAAATTACAGGCCTCTCTCATCTTTTTAAGTGGGAGAACTTGCACAATTGGTGGCTGACTAAATACTTTTTTCCCCCACTGTATACACTGAGTGTACAAAACATTAGGAACACCTGCTCTTTCCATGACATAGACTGATGAGGTGAATCCAGGTGAAAGTTTTGATCCCTTATTGATGTAACCTGTTAAATCCACTTCAATCAGTGTAGATGAAAGGGAGGAGACAGGTTAAAGAAGGATTTTTAAGCATTGAGACAATTGAGACATGGATTGTGTATGTGTGCCATTCAGAGGGTAAATGGACAAGACAAAATATTTAAGTGCCTTTGAATGGGGTATGGTAGTATGTGCCAGGCGCACCGGTTTGACTCTGTCAAGAACTACAACACTGCTTGGTTTTTCACGCTCAACAGTTTCCTGTGTGTATCAAGAATGATCCACCACTCAAAGGCCAACTTGACACAACTGTGGGAAGCATTGGAGTCAACATGTGCCAGCATCCCTGTGGAACACTTTCGACACCTTGTAGATTCCCTGCCCAGACGAATTCAGGCTGTTCTGAGGGCAAAATGGGGTGCAACTCAATATTAGGAAGGTGTTCCTATTTCCGTCACCAAATCAAGGCAATTTGCTTTCCTGGTTTACACCCTCAGGCAGTAGGGCAGTACGTTTTCCCTGCACATCTTCATACAGAGAAGCAAACTTTCCCTCCCTACCATTTCCTTACGATTCTACCCTTCTTCAACCTCTTGGTCTGAGATGACGACGTCAACAACGGTGACCCGGACAACAGCGGCGGTGACTGCTGTGTCCATGATGACCGCAGTGTCCATGGTGACGGGGGCGGTTCCACCGGCGGCATGGGCATGGCCACCTTTACTGTATTCTTCCCATAGAGCCTCCACTCGTACTCCAGCAGCTGCGCCCAGAAACCTGTGTTGAGCCACACGTACGGCCAACTATTCTGCATCCATGCGTGGGCCCGCCGCAGAGTCACCCCCGGGTAACGTACAGTGAGGGAAAGAAGTATTGGATCCCCTGCTGATTTTGTACGTTTGCCCACTGACAAAGTGATGATCAGTCTATAATTTTAATGATAGGTTTATTTGAACAGTAAGAGACAGAATAACAACAGAAAAATCCAGAAAAACGCATGTCAAAAATGTTATAAATTGATTTGCATTTTAATGAGGGAAATAAGTATTTGACCCCCTCTCAATCAGAAAGATTTCTGGCTCCCAGGTGTCTTTTATACAGGTAACGAGCTGAGATTAGGAGCACACTCTTAACGGGAGTGATCCTAATCTCAGCTTGTTACCTGTATAAAAGACACCTGCCCACAGAAGCAATCAATCAATCAGATTCCAAACTATCCAACATGGCCAAGACCAAAGAGCTCTCCAAGGATGTCAGGGACAAGATTGTAGACCTACACAAGGCTGGAATGGGCTACAAGACCATCACCAAGCAGCTTGGTGAGAAGGTGACAACAGTTGGTGCGATTATTCGCAAATGGAAGAAACACAAAATAACTGTCAATCTCCCTCGGCCTGGGGCTCCATGCTGTGCACCAGAAGAGGAAAGAACTTATCCCAGCCATGAAAGCTTCCAGAGCGCGTCGGGACATTGCTTACATCCGCTAGGACAGGCTCATTGTCCACCCTCCCTCCTAAAACCCTGGAAGGGATGAGAGATCCAAGCCTATGGGTCCGTAGCTTCAACCCCGCAGCACACACACTTACACACTCTAACTGATTAATGGATTGCTGAATGTATATTTTTTATTTAATTATGGGGGAGGTTTTGCTGTATAGTGTATATTCAGAGCCATATCCCTGTAATGCTGAGAGAAGACCTTATGTCAAGTGTTATTGAAGTGTTGTGGTTGCAGGTTCACCTGGCACATCTAAATACTTTTCTTTTGGGTTTTGCTATAGGCCACCAAGTGCTAACAGTCAGTATCTAAATAATATGTGTGAAATGCTTGATGTAAACAGAGAGGTCTTCTTTCTTGGGGACCTGAATATTGACTGGTTTTCGTCAAGCTGTCCGCTCAAGAGGAAGCTTCTCACTGTAACCAGTGCCTGTAATCTAGTTCAGGTTATTAATCAACCTACCAGGGTGTTTACAAACACTACAGGAACAATATCATTCACATGTATTGATCACATTTTTACTAATACTGTAGAACTTTGTTCTAAAACTGTATCCGTACACATCGGGTGCTATATCCAGGAAAGCCACATTTCCAAAAGCTGGGCCTAAAATAGTGTATGAGATCTGTTACAAAACTGACTGTTAGAACTGTTAAGGCTCCATGGATTGATGAGGAATTGAAAAACTGAATGGTTGAAAGAGATGGGGCTAAAGGATTGGTTAAAATCGGAAGTTTAAATACACTTAGGTTGGAGTCATTAAAACTCGTTTTTCAACCACTCCACAAATTTCTTGCTAACAAACTATAGCTTTGGCAAGTCGGTTAGGACATCTACTTTGTGCATGACACAAGTAATTTTTCCAACAATTGTTTACAGACAGATTATTTCACTTATAATTCACTGTATCACAATTCCAGTGGGTCAGAAGTTTACATACACTAAGTTGACTGTGCCTTTAAACAGCTTGGAAAATTCCAGAAAATGATGTCATGGCTTTAGAAGCTTCTGATAGGCTAAGTGACATAATTTGAGTGAATTGGAGGTGTACCTGTGGATGTATTTCAAGGCCAAACTTCAAACTCAGTGCCTCTTTGCTTGACATCATGGGAAAATCAAAAGAAATCAGCCAAGAACTCCGAAAATGAAATATCGTGTTACCTGGCGGGAGCGCCTCGCTGTTGTGGCTTCCATCAAACACTTCAAGTACTACCTGGGTGGCCTGCCCTTTACTGTAAGGCCTGACCACTCTACTCGCCAGTGGCTCATGTCTTTCAAAGAGCCAGAGGGGCAGGTTGCACGCTGGTTGGAGGAGCTTCAGCTGTACGACTTCACAGTGGTGCACAAGGCAGGGGCACGCCACTCCAACGCCGACGCCATGTCCCGTCGGCCCTGTACTGCAGACGGGTGCCGCCACTGTGAGCGGAGAGAGGGCCGTGAGAGAGAGCTGTGTGCAGAGGAGGGGGTCTGTGCCACAGTGTGTCGTGCGGGCGGGCCTGTCTGCTGTGAGCTGCAGACTGTCGACGTGGCTGGACACAGACCTACAGCCAGTGCTACAGTGGGTAGAGGCGCAGCTGAGGTCACCGTGGAAAGAGGTGGCAGCGCTCTCACTCACGACCAAAGGGTTGTGGTCAAAGAGACTGTGGCTGGCTGATGTCGTGCTACAGCGGGCATGTAAGGAGCCAGCTACGGGAGAGGAGAGGTGGCATGTGGTGGTCCCAAAAGCACTGCAGGAGGCAGGTGGTGGTCCCAAAAGCACTGGGGTCACTAAAAACCCTCCATCAGGGCTTTTACTGGGGGCAGCACAAGAAGGATGTGGAGGACTTTTGCCTCCGCTGTGACAACTGCACAGCAAGAGAGGGAACCAAAAGGCAGTTTTCATGCTCAGCTCCAACAGTTCCCAGTTGGGGCTCCCATGGAGAGGGTGGGAGTGGATGTAGTTGGGCCGTTCCCCACCACAGACAGCGGAAACCGCTGGGTGCTCACGGCCATGGACTATTTCACAAAATGGCCCGAGGCCTATGCTCTGCCTGACCAGGAGGCAGAGACCATTGTCGACGCCCTGACAGCGGGGATGTTCAGCAGGTTTGGAGCTGTGGAGTCCATCCACAGCGACCAAGGCAGAAACTTTGAGTCCCGTGTGTTCGCCACTATGTGTGAGAGGCTGGGTATGCAAAAGACCCGCACTACTCCTGTCCATCCTCAAAGTGATGGCCTTGTGGAACGCTTCAACAAAACGCTTGGACAGCAGCTGGCCATCATCTCTGCCAAACACCAGCGTGACTGGGCAAGCACCTGCCCATGGTCCTGATGGCATGCCGCTCCACTGTCCAAGACTCCACCTACTGCACGCCTGCCGTCCTCATGCTGGGGAGAGAGATCCGCACCCCTGCAGAGATTGCATTTGGTCAGCCCCTGGATAGCCTTCATGTTCCCCCAGGACCGGAGTATGCCCGGAGACTCCAGGACCGCCTGGAGACAACCCACACCTTCGCCAGAGAGCAGCTGGTGAATGCAGGTGTTAGGCAGAAGAGGAACTATGACGTGCACAGCCGGGGAAGGCACTTTGTGGCTGGGGAGCTGGTCTGGGTCTACAGCCCCCTGAGAAAGGCAGATGCCCCAAGTTGGACAGCCACTGGGTGGGGCCCTGCAGCGTCCTGGAGAGGGTAGGGGAGGTTATGTACCGTGTGCAGCTTTCTCCCAGGGTTAGAAAGGTGGCACTGCAACGGGACAGGTTAGCCCCATACAGAGGGGCCTCTTCTCCCCAAACCCCAGGGACCCCCACAATTCCCCTCTCTGGCCAAGCACCCACCCCCAGGCGCTGCAGACAAGGCTCCAGACAGCCCACTCACTCTGTCTCCCTCCCTGTGTCACCGCGTGGTTTCCCGGAGCCACGGACTCTATTCCCCGTTCCCTCACCCTTGTCCCCCATGTCCCTGCCTTCATCCCCTGGGTCCCAGTGGGGCAGCCCCCTGCCACGGACTGAGCCCCCTGTTCCACATCTGGACACTCTGCGACCATCAGGACCACGCAGGCAAAGGAGACCTCCGGGTCGCTTCAGAGACTTTGTTTGTTCCCTCTGGGACAAGGGACTTTGTGGTGGGGGGGCTGTGTAGCAACCCGCACAGACATCTGTGTGTTATTTGTTAGGCTGTTCGTTGGTTGTGTTGTACTTACCAAAATCCAGTGTTCGCGGGGTCAGTCAACCTGCTATCTGCCAACCATGGGAATGCCTGGAATGTTCTGGTGCCTGGCATCCTGGTGGTTGGTGGAGCGGCAGGGGGGGTTTTGGCAGGGGGGTGGAGCATCGCAATTGTAAGACCATGCTTAGCCATTGTTCTATCTCTTACATCTGGTCTTAACAAGAGGTGGTCACTGTTTTTTTATACGGGTATCCTTGATTTATTTGGCGTGGGCTACGGCCAAACAGTAGCCTGTGTTGAGTTTGGTTAATAAACCGGGAATTCGTAAACTCATACCTCTGTCTGGACAATTATTAATTTATGACCTAGCCAGGTCATTACAGTATATTAACTATATGCTATCCAACTACCCAATGTTTATTGACATGATTATTCACGTAATTCTAAGCTTAGCTAAATGGTATAGTAGTTGTGCGTTTTCGATCGACATTGTTAAATGGGGTGCTTGGTAAATTCGCTCTGGCTATTTGTTCGGATTTCGGAGCACTCTTGTCTGAATGTACCAGAGCGCAGAATAACTGATGAATTTACGAACGCTCAACACCCGTTGCATATGGCCTCAGGGAAAAGAACGTACAGTGGCTTGCTTAAGTATTCACCCCCCTTGGCATTTTTCCTATTTTGGGGGTTTGTATCATTTGATTTACACAACATGCCTACCACTTTGAAGATGCAAAATATATTTTCTTGTGAAACAAACAAGAAATAAGACAAAAAAACAGAAAACTTGAGCGTGCATAAATATAAACCCCCCCCAAAGTCAATACTTTGTAGAGCCACCTTTTGCAGCAATTACAGCCTCAAGTCTCTTGGGGTATGTCTCTATAAGCTTGGCACATCTAGCCACTGGGATTTTTGCCCATTCTTCAAGGCAAAACTGCTCCAGCTCCTTCAAGTTGGATGGGTTCAGCTGGAGAACAGCAATCTTTAAGTCATACCACAGATTCTCAATTGGATTGAGGTCTGGGCTTTGACTAGGCCATTCCAAGACATTTAAATGTTTCCCCTTAAACCACTATAGTGTTGCTTTAGCAGTACGCTTAGGGTCATTGTCCAGCTGGAAGGTGTACCACCTTCTTCCATATGTTTGGGGAGTATCCCACCTGCCTTTTGGCGAACACCAAACGTGTTTGCTTATTTTTTTCTTTAAGCAATGGCTTTTTTCTGGCCACTCTTCCGTAAACCCAGCTCTGTGGAGTGTATGGCTTAAAGTGGTCCTATGGACAGATACTCCAATCTCCGCTGTGGAGCTTTGCAGCTCCTTCAGGGTATCTTTGGTCTCTTTGTTGCCTCTCTGATTAATGCCCTCCTTGCCTGGTCCGTGAGTTTTGGTGGGCAGCCCTCTGTTGGCAGGTTTGTTGTAGTACCATATTCTTTCCATTCTTTAATACTGGATTTAATGGTGTTCCGTGGGATGTTCAAAGTTTCGGATATTCTTTTATAACCCAACCCTGATCTGTACTTCTCCACAACTTTGTCCCTGACCTGTTTGGAGAGCTCCTTGGTCTTCATGGTGCCCCTTGCTTAGTAATTGGTTGCACCAGATCTTCTTTAGGGGATTCATAGCAAAGGGGGTAAAAACATATGCACGCACCACTTTTCTGTTATTTATTTTGGAGAATTTTCTGAAACAAGTGATGTTTTTTCATTTCACTTCATCAATTTGGACTATTTTGTGTATGTCTATTACATGAAATCCAAATAAAAATCCATTTAAATTACAGGTGGTAATGCAACAAAATAGGAAAAACGCCAAGGTGGATGAACACTTTTGCAAGGCACTGTAATTCAATTATTGTCATTAGCACAGTTACTCATCAACGCTTTCGATAACACGAAAAAAGCCTAAACAGCTCTGCTAGGGTGAGTGAAATGGTCAGAGTGAGGAGGTGTTCTCTTATTTGTGTATGTAGTTTGCTAGCAAGCTAGCCAACTTTAGCCAGTTAGATTTGGTGCTTGACTGCCTTTGTGTTGTTGGATTAACCCTGCTCCTTGGCCAGAGCGGGCAGTGTGCACTCTGAACAGTCTGAATTTCCACAATTTTACTAGAAATGTGTTATGCTAACAAGCTAGCAAGAGGCTGCATTAGCAACAGCATCAACTTCCGGTAGACATGCGACATGCGAAGCTCAAGTGAAAGGTTACCGTTTGTTTACACTACAGTATACTAAAATGAACTAATAGTATATATGGTTTGCAAATACCCACACACAACACACTTGTTATGAATATTTGTTAGTGGGTTTTTCACGGGTTAGACATATTAAAGGGGCACATATTTTTGGAGTTTTAATTGAACACGTGCATTCTTTTGATAAGAAATGTACTGAAGAAACTTACTGTAACTCATGGATATGAAATGTATGAAATGTTTGACTGTTTTAAATAATTAGTATAATATAGAAAGAAATACATATTTGAAGTGTTTGACTGACCTCTGACCTCTGTCCTGACTTTCTAGTGTGGTTTGATCACCCTCACTGGGAAGCCGAGAGATGGTTGGGTGATGATTTAAAGGTCATACAGTGGGGAGAACAAGTATTTGATACACTGCCGATTTTGCAGGTTTTCCTACTTACAAAGCATGTAGAGGTCTGTAATTTTTATCATATGTACACTTCAACTGTGAGAGACGGAATCTAAAACAAAAATCCAGAAAATCACATTGTATGATTTTTAAGTAATTAATTTGCATTTTATTGCATGACATAAGTATTTGATCACCTACCAACCAGTAAGAATTCCGGCTCTCACAGACCTGTTAGTTTTTCTTTAAGAAGCCCTCCTGTTCTCCACTCATTACCTGTATTAACTGCACCTGTTCTCCACTCATTACCTGTATAAAAGACACCTGTCCACACACTCAATCAAACAGACTCCAACCTCTCCACAATGGCCAAGACCAGAGAGCTGTGTAAGGACATCAGGTATAAAATTGTAGACCTGCACAAGGCTGGAATGGGCTACAGGACAATAGGCAAGCAGCTTGGTGAGAAGGCAACAACTGTTGGCACAATTATTAGAAAATGGAAGAAGTTCAACATGACGGTCAATCACCCTCGGTCTGGGGCTCCATGCAAGATCTCACCTCGTGGGGCATCAATGATCATGAGGAAGGTGAGGGATCAGTCCAGAACTACACGGCAGGACCTGGTCAATGACCTGAAGAGAGCTGGGTCCAAAGTCTCAAAGAAAACCATTAGTAACACACTACGCCGTCATGGATTAAAATCCTGCAGCGCACGCAAGGTCCCCCTGCTCAAGCCAGCGCATGTCCAGGCCCGTCTGAAGTTTGCCAATGACCATCTGGATGATCCAGAGGAGGAATGGGAGAAGGTCATGTGGTCTGATGAGACAAAAATAGAGCTTTTTGGTCTAAACTCCACTCGCCGTGTTTGGAGGAAGAAGAAGGATGAGTACAACCCCAAGAACACCATCCCAACCGTGAAGCATGGAGGTGGAAACATCATTCTTTGGGGATGCTTTTCTGCAAAGGGGACAGGATGACTGCACTGTATTGAGGGGAGGAAGGATGGGGCCATGTATCGCGAGATCTTGGCCAACAACCTCCTTCCCTCAGTAAGAGCATTGAAGATGGGTCGTGGCTGGGTCTTCCAGCATGACAACGACCCGAAACACACAGCCAGGGCAACTAAGGAGTGGCTCCGTAAGAAGCATCTCAAGGTCCTGGAGTGGCCTAGCCAGTCTCTAGACCTGAACCCAATAGAAAGTCTTTGGAGGGAGCTGAAAGTCCGTATTGCCCAGCGACAGCCCCGAAACCTGAAGGATCTGGAGAAGGTCTGTATGGAGGAGTGGGCCAAAATCCCTGCTGCAGTGTGTGAAAACCTGGTCAAGACCTACAGGAAACGTATGATCTCTGTAGTTGCAAACAAAGGTTTCTGTACCAAATATTAAGTTCTGCTTTTCTGATGTATCAAATACTTATGTCATGCAATAAAATGTAAATTAATTACTTAAAAATCATACAATGTGATTTTCTGGATTTTTGTTTTAGATTCCGTCTCTCACAGTTGAAGTGTACCTATGATAAAAATTACAGACCTCTACATGCTTTGTAAGTAGGAAAATCTGCAAAATCGGCAGTGTATCAAATACTTGTTCTCCCCACTGTAAACCTTAGCCAAATACATTTAAACTCAGTTTGTCACAATTCCTGACATTAAATCCTAGTAAAAATGCCCTGTCTTAAGTCACTAAGGATCACCACTTTATTTTAAGAATAATAGTAGAGAGAATTATTTATTTCAGCTTTTATTTCTTTCATCACATTCCCAGTGGGTCAGAAGTTTACATACACTCAATTAGTATTTGGTAGCATTGCCTTTAAATTGTTTAACTTGGGTCAAACGTTTCGGGTAGCCTTCCACAAGCTTCCCACAATAAGTTGGGTGAATTTTGGCCCATTCCTCCTGACAGAGCTGGTGTAACTGAGTCAGGTTTGTAGGCCTCCTTGCTTGCACATGCTTTTTCAGTTCTGCTCACAAATGTTCTATAGGATTGAGGTCAGGGCTCTGTGATGGCCACTCCAATACCTTGACTTTGTTGTCCTTAAGCCATTTTGCCACAACTTTGGAAGTATGCTAGGGGTCATTGTCCATTTGAAAGACCCATTTGCGACCAAGCTTTAACTTCCTGACTGATGTCTTGAGATGTTGCTTCAATATTTCCACATCATTTTATTTCCTCATGATGCCATCTATTTTGTGAAGTGCACCAATCCCTTCTGTAGCAAAGCATCCCCACAGCATGATGCTGCCACCCCCATGCTTCACGGTTGGGATGGTGTTCTTCGGCTTGCAAGCAACCCCCTTTTTCCTCCAAACATAACAATGGTCATTATGGCCAAACAGTTATATTTTTGTTTAATCAGACCAGAGGACATTTCTCCAAAAAGTACGATCTTTGTCCCCATGTGCAGTTGCAAACCGTAGTCTGGCATTTTTATGGCGGTTCTGGAGCAGTGGCTTCTTCCTTGCTGAGCGGCCTTTCAGGTTATGTCGATATAGGACTTGTTTTATGTGGACATAGATACTTTTGTACCTGTTTCCTCCAGCATCTTCACAAGGTCCTTGTGGAAGGAGGAAGGAGACGTTGTTCTGGGATTGATTTGCACTTTTCGCACCAATGTACGTTCATCTCTAGGAGACAGAACACGTCTCCTTCCTGAGCGGTATGATGGCTGTGTGGTCCCATGGTGTTTATACTTGCGTACTATTGTTTGTACAGATGAACGTGGTACCTTCAGGCGTTTGGAATTCGCTCCCAAGGATGAACCAGACTTGTGGAGGTCTACAATTTTCTTTTCTGACGTGTTGGCTGATTTCTTTTGATTTTCCCATGATGTCAAGCAAAGAGGCAATGAGTTCGAAGGTAGTCCTTGAAATACATCCACAGGTACACCTCCAATTGACTCAAATTATGTCAATTAGCCTATCAGAAGCTTCTAAAGCAGGGGTGTCAAACTCATTTTAGCTCAGGGGCCACATGGAGGAAAATCTATTCCCAAGTGGGCCGGACCGGAAAAATCATGGTGTATATATAACTTAAAAACAACAACTTCAGATTGTTTTCTTTGTTTTAATACGATCAACATACAACATAAAGCTGGAGCCTGAGGACAGTGTGTCCAAAATAGTACAAGCACAACATCACTATTAATCATAAAACACGTCAAGTTTATTTGAAAATTCTAAAGAAAAAGAACACACAAACACACAATGCCTCAGTGATTAACAGAACTGTTTCACAGATCACAGAACTATATCAGGGTGTCATTTCTCAGGCAGAAATGTAGATAAAAATAATGAAATCCTGTTCCCCAAACAAGTGCAAGAACCACAGAGTCAAGAATAGGTTAAATATACAAATAAAATAAAATCAATTAAAAACAATAGCACATCAACATAAAAACATATAAACATAAAGCTGGAGCCTGAGGACAGTGTCCAAAAGCACAACATCACTATTAATCATAAAACACCTCAAGTTATTTGAAAGTTCTGAGGACAAAGAACACACAAACACACAATGCCTCAGTGATTCACAGAAGTATATCACAGATCACAGAACTATATCAGGGTGTCATTTCTCAGGCAGAAATGTAGATAAAAATAATGAAATCCTGTTCCCCAAACAAGTGCAAGAACCACAGAGTCAAGAATAGGTTAAATATACAAATAAAATAAAATCAATTAAAAACAATAGCACATCAACATAAAAACATATAAACATAAATCTGAAAGCGTTGCTCAAACTCCCGTAACAGTCCCGTTATTTTATCTTTGAACCGCTTCATGTCTGCCACATGTTGGGTCGCGCACACATTTTTCAGACAGGGGAAGTGAGCTGCATCACCACCGGCAAGTTGCGTCTCCCACAATGACAGCTTCAACTTGAAAGAACGTATGCTGTCATAATACTCCGTGACAACTCTGTTGCGCCCTTGCAGCTGTTTGTTCAAGTTATTCAGGTGCTCTGTAACATCCACCATAAATGCAAGGTCCTGCATCCATTCTGCGGAATGAAATTCTAACACTGGTTTGCCCTTTTCTTCCATGAACTGTTCAATTTCTTCTCGTAAATCAAAGAAACGCCTCAGCACAGCACCTCGGCTTAACCATCTTACCTCAGTGTGGTATGGCAGGCCATAGATGTGGTCTTTCTCTCTGAGAAGGCTGTCAAACTGACGGTGATTCAGGCTTCTGGATCGGATGAAATTAACAGTTTGGATGACCACCACCATGACGTTATCCATCTTTAATGACTTGCAACACAAAGCCTCCTGGTGCAAAATACAGTGAAAAGTCAAAAAATCACGTCCTCCATTTGCAGATTGCACTTTCTCTCTGAACTTTGTCACAACGCCTGCTTTTTTCCCGATCATTGAGGGCGCACCATCTGTAGCCAGGCTGACAGCGCGGGACCAGTCCACTCCGACCCTGTCCAGCGCACCGACGAGTGCGGTAAAAATATCAGCTGCTGTCGTTGTATCTGTCATCGGCACCAACTCCACGAACTCCTCGGTGACGGTCAATGTGTCATCAACTCCGCGGATGAAAATGGCCAGTTGTGCAACATCTGTAATGTCCGTGCTTTCATCAATTGCAACCGAAAACGCAATAAATGACTTTACTTTTTGCTTCAACTGGCTGTCCAAATCCACTGAAAGATCGGAAATCCTGTCTGCAACTGTGTTTCTTGTCAGGCTGATATTTGCAAAAGCCTGCCGCTTTTCAGGGCACACAATCTCCGCTGCCTTCATCATGCATGTTTTTACAAATTCACCCTCACTAAATGGTTTTGAAGCCACTGCGATTTCATTAGCAATGAGGTAGCTAGCTTTCACTGCAGCGTCACTGATGTCTCGGCTGTGAGTAAACACAGACTGCTGTTTCTTCAGACCCGCCAACAGTTCATTCACCTTCTCTCATCTCCGCTGTCCTTGAAAGTTGTCATATTTGTCGCCATGAAGACTCACATAGTGGCGACGAAGGTTATATTCTTTCAGCACTGCAACATGCTCTGAACACACCAAACATACAGCTTTCACATTCAATTCCGTGATTAAATAGGATGACCATTTTTCTTGGAACACTCTGCACTCTGCGTCCACTTTTCTCTTTTTTGACAGACATATTGGGGCAATGAGGGTGCCAAAGCACATAATGTTAAAAGTAGAAGCCGTAATAAATATCGCGGGCAAAACAAAGTAGCTCATTGGCTGCACGTGCTTGACCTACTTGCTCTGCCCCGGTATAAACAGTTTGCTTGCTTAACACAATTGCTATTGCGCCATCCAGTGGACGCAATTGGAACAGCAGTTTATTTTATTGAAAAATTGCAGCGCATTTTTATACTTTACAAAAAAAAGTGTTTTATTTTATTTTATTTTTCAAAATTATCTCGCGGGCCGGATTAAACCCGTTTGCGGGCCTGATCCGGCCCGCGGGCCGTACGTTTGACACCCCTGTTCTAAAGCCATGCTATCATTTTCTGGAATTGATGACCCACTGGAATTATGATACAGTGAATTATAAGTGAAATAATCTATCTGTAAACAATTGTTGGAAAACTTACTTGTGTCATGCACAAAGTCGATGTCCTAACCGACTTGCCGAAATTTGTGGAGTGGTTGAAAGAAACGAGTTTCAATGACGCCAACCTAAGTGTATGTAAACTTCTGACTTGTATATAACTGTATATAAATAAGATTGAACACAATCATGTGCCAATACTTGCATCTATTTCACCAGATGTATGTTCTTGAACCACTTACTTTAAAATCGCAAACAGACAAAGTTATGAAGATAATTTAGTTGCTACTGGCAGCAAGTTTTGGCGTAACAATCCTGTGTAGAGAAGAAGAGAGAGAACCTTATGTGGTCATTGCACTCCGCGGGAAAGATGTTCCAGTCTCCTCCTTCCCTTCAGGCTGATAAAAACTATCAGAGCTATTTTTATGATCGCGGCACTTTCCAGTGTTTGTTCTTCCTTCGGATAGTGGATACAGTTTTGTTAGCAAGGGAAAACATGACTCGTTCAGAACTTAACTGCACTAATCGCTATTCCAAGGAGGATCATGATCTTCGTTTTATTTGTTAAGTCTCATCTAATTAAATTATGATCCTCACGTTCATATTTTCGTGTCAACTAGGGCTAGGCTTATGCTAGTAGAGTGTTAGCTAACAGATAGCCTAGCTTCCAATGCTAGCTATAGTATGAATGTTCCAATTGTATGTTCAATAATGAGCGACATGAGAAGCATCATACAGTACTTTTGCTTTTTTGCTAGTAGCAAGTATGTTTATGAGTCATGAATACAGATTTGTCACAGAGGTCTGTCATTAGCTAGAGCTAGCTAATATCAACTCTGACATGCACCTGCCTGTTGTGGCCAATGCGGCGGCAGCATATACAGTGGGGAAAAAAAGTATTTAGTCAGCCACCAATTGTGCAAGTTCTCCCACTTAAAAAGATGAGAGAGGCCTGTAATTTTCATCATAGGTACATGTCAACTATGACAGACAAAATGAGACAAAAAAATCCAGAAAATCACATTGTAGGATTTTTAATGAATGTATTTGCAAATTATGGTGGAAAATAAGTATTTGGTCAATAACAAAAGTTTCTCAATACTTTGTTATATACCCTTTGTTGGCAATGACACAGGTCAAACGTTTTCTGTAAGTCTTCAAAAGGTTTTCACACACTGTTGCTGGTATTTTGGCCCATTCCTCCATGCAGATCTCCTCTAGAGCAGTGATGTTTTGGGGCTGTCGCTGGGCAACACAGACTTTCAACTCCCTCCAAAGATTTTCTATGGGATTGAGATCTGGAGACTGGCTAGGCCACTCCAGGACCTTGAAATGCTTCTTACGAAGCCACTCCTTCGTTGCCCGGGTGGTGTGCATCTTCAATGCCCTTGCTGATGGAAGGAGGTTTTCACTCAAAATCTCACGATACATGGCCCCATTCATTCTTTCCTTTACACGGATCAGTCGTCCTGGTCCCTTTGCAGAAAAACTGCCCCAAAGCATGATGTTTCCACCCCCATGCTTCACAGTAGGTATGGTGTTCTTTGGATGCAACTCAGCATTCTTTGTCCTCCAAACACGTTTTACCAAAAGGTTCTATTTTGGTTTCATCTGACCATATGACATTCTCCCAATCCTCTTCTGGATCATCCAAATGCACTCTAGCAAACTTCAGACGGGCCTGGTCATGTACTGGCTTAAGCAGGGGGACACGTCTGGCACTGCAGGATTTGAGTCCCTGGCGGCGTAGTGTGTTACTGATGGTAGGCTTTGTTACTTTGGTCCCAGCTCTCTGCAGGTCATTCACTAGGTCCCCCCGTGTGGTTCTGGGATTTTTGCTCACCGTTCTTGTGATCATTTTGACCCCACGGGGTGAAATCTTGCGTGGAGCCCCAGATCGAGGGAGATTATCAGTGGTCTTGTATGTCTTCCATTTCCTAATAATTGCTCCCACAGTTGATTTCTTCACACCAAGCTGCTTACCTATTGCAGAGTCAGTCTTCCCAGCCTGGTGCAGGTCTACAATTTTGTTTCTGGTGTCCTTTGACAGCTCTTTGGTCTTGGCCATAGTGGAGTTTGGAGTGTGACTGTTTGAGGTTGTGGACAGGTGTCTTTTATACTGATAACAAGTTCAAACAGGTGCCATTAATACAGGTAACGAGTGGAGGACAGAGGAGCCTCTTAAAGAAGAAGTTAAGGGTCTGTGAGAGCCAGAAATCTTGCTTGTTTGTAGGTGACCAAATACTTATTTTCCACCATAATTTGCAAATAAATTCATTAAAAATCCTACAATGTGATTTTCTGGATTTCTTTTTCTAAATTTGTCTGTCATAGTTGACGTGTACCTATGATGAAAATGACAGGCCTCTCTCATCTTTTTAAGTGGGAGAACTTGCACAATTGGTGGCTGACTAAATAATTTTTTTCCCCACTGTATAGACCGGGTGGCAGGCAAGACTAACGTTAGGACGAATGAAATTGATCTTGTCTGTATGCTATAAGGCAGGTTCATGTATTTACTTTTCACGTTCCCATTTTATGAACCAACTTAATTTCTATTCTACATTTATGTGATAAATGTTGGCTCCTGTGAATTCGGAAGACACATTTCAGTTGAATGCATTCAGTTGTACAACTGTATCTCCCTTTCCTGTAACTAGCTAGCTAGCTGACATCAAGTTGACACTTGTCAGACATCGACACTTAGCTACACTAGCCTTCTTTTGCCCCAGAAATTGCTACTTAATCATGGCACTAACTTAGTATTCCACGAAATGGGCATTCTATCTGACACAAACAGGATCATCTTGACAATTAGCTAACGTAGCTAGCTAATATATTTTGATTAATTATGAAAATTAATTCGCGTTCATAGAGCTCTGGTTGCTATTACGTTAAGATGGCACAATCAGCCATGTTATAACTTGTGAATGCATGTGAGTGAATGTGAATGCCTCAGCATTGATGAAAAAAGCTTTTGCCTATTCAACATGCATCATTGTTTTGTACAGTGTGTAGGCTGTGTCATGCATGATGTAATTTCATGTGTAGCTATGTGAAAAGAAAACTCATAATCCAAATCAGGGGTGAAAGTAAGGAGGTAGGCAAAATAAATAGTTAGGGTACGCCGCACCGTTAAAACATGAGCCTATCACAATAACTCAAACAAAATGTCAAGAAAACTGTAGGGACCATTTCCCCCCCATATTTTCTTCTTCATTGGCGTTAGTGTCATATCCCATTTGTGTTCACATGAAACTTAACTGAGGTCCTCCTGTGTATTCCGGTCTCCTGACGCCCGAAGCAACCCTGCGGCCGCTGCTGCACCTTCGCCTCCAATAAATAATGCCTCACACTCCGCTCGCGGTTAGTATTGGGCCAGTAACCGAGCCGACAAGGTGAAAATCCGTCGATGTACCCTTAACCCTAATTTGCTCCAGGGGCGCTGTACTACTACCCACTGTGTACAGATGTTAATTCAACGTCTATTCGACGTTGGTTCTACGTCATTTCATTGAAACAACGTTGATTCAACCAGTGTGTGCTCAGTGGGTATGGCTGACCCTGTCAAACAACACATTTCACTGCACCTATCCGGTGTATAGGGATGGACTTTTCTAATTCCTTCATTAGCTTTAATGTGACAGCTAACGTTGTTAATTTACATGCCATTTATCCAATTTCACTTGTGTGTTCCAGGTCACTTGACGCCGGAGCTCCAAAGAGACTGCTGCTGCTGATTCCTAGCTGTGGAATTTGCACTACATGATATTGATATCTGATGTTTGCAGTGAAAATTCTAGCATTTCTTGAGTGTGACCGCTTTGCAGTCTAGACCCCTCAAACTTAACTCTGGAACTCGAAGCCAGATCCACTGCATTTTTTCTTTGTTCCCCTCTAATCAGGGACACCATATTCTGTTCGCCTATCAGCAGGACCCTGATCCTTTTCAGGTAAAAACTGTAGTTGTGTCTTTTTAGTGCACATTCTCCACTGAAAGTTTTTTCACGTTGTCAAGTTCTGCGTGATTTCTGGCTGACCACAGCTCTGCCCAAACTTGAAAACGGCTTTATCCTTGATGAACGCAAAGGACAACTCAAAACTGTTCACTTTATGATTTTTTATTGTCATAAAGATGGAACAGAATAGGTTGATAACCTTCAAAACACACAAACAAAACCCCATGGATTAGTTACAAATAACTCTCAATTCCAATTTCTCAAAAATAAGCATAAACTAATGTTACTGAATCCTCAAACCTAACCAAACAATCATTTCATCATTTAGATTAACATAGGATCATTGCAAGTTAATAATTAAATATCAATATCCTAATTAAACATTTAACAATACACATGATTATAGTAAGGTTACTGTCAAGTTCTACGTTCACATAATGAAGTCTTCACTATTTAATGTAATTAATAATTGTATTGTATGTTACAACCAAACAAAGGGGCATATAGAAGCATGAATTCACAACACATTCTGTCCTACCAGTTGCGTCTTTGGATGATCAGGAGCTGTGGTCATTGGTATCTCTTCTCAGGAATGAGTGAGAGCCAAGTAAGCTTTTACCAAACATTTCGATGCCATGCACATGCACTGCTTGTGGGTGCGCAGGTTAATATGGTCCCCAGAGCACTTCCTGGTGGTTGGTTTCAACAGCTCCGGTTGCATGGTTGCCCCCTGCAGGTTGGGAGTGCTTTGAGCACCCTGGGTGGATTTAGGCTTGAGTGCTCGGTATAGCTTGTAGTCAGGAATTGACACAACACCTCCCACTTGACCTCCTGGTTCTTCAACCCAAGGAGGTCACACAGAACTGTGATGTGTTGGATTCAGTTACTCTATTTTTGATCCTGTTGCTGCTGCTCTTCAACTGGAAGCAAGACAACTATCCGTCTGACATCCCTGTGAAGAACTGTTGCTGGTATCTTGATTGAATGGTTTTCCATCTTTTTAGTGGGCTTCACAGTTGCGACTGGGTAGCTGGGGAAGGATCGGAGATATACATCCCTCACAATTCTCTTCTTGTCAGTGTTAACGTCAATAACTCTGGCAAGCCTGTACTGCAGTTTTTTCTTCATTAAAGATTTGGAATCTTCCTCCACAGAGCAAGAGTCCAGTGTTTTCCTCTTTGACCACAGCAAGCCTGCTGAGTGTGGTGTCTGGCCAGGTTACATCCTTTTGGGCTGCAAGGAAGAGATCCCTGAGTGCATCTTCACACTCCATGATGGTAAGTGTAGCTTTCTTGATTCTGGACTTGATCTCAAGAGCTGAAGGAATTTCCTTTTTCTTTGGCTTGCTTGTGGTGGTGGTCTTGGCTAGCATTTCTTTCCACCTTGTGGCAGCTCTCCACACCCAGGCAATGACTCTTGTCAACCTGGTTAAACTGCTGAACTTGCTGATGTTAAGGATATTCCCCACTGAATAACCAGAAGGTGGTCTTTGGACTTGGATTTGGTGCCCTCTTCCATTAGGGCTGCTTTGCAGGTCTTTACCTTTGTCAGAGGTTGGAGATATTGGTATACGTGGAGCATGTTGGATTTTTTTCCCCACCTGCGCTCGGGTCAGTGCTGCTGTAAAACATTTCCTTTGGAGCTTGTTTATGCCTTCTTTGGCATCTGCAGCGACTTCTTTGGCTGACTTTGTCGGCCAATCCTCTACAGGTCGTTTCAGAAACTCTGGGCCGTTCTGCCACACAGAGTTCTCTTTGAGGTCCTCTGGGGTTGCTCCTCTTGTCATGAGGTCAGCAATGTTTTGCTCACCTGGAATCCATCTCCAGTCCTCAACTGATGTGGACTTCTGGATCTCTCCCACTCTGTTTGCAAAAAAGGTCTGGTACCCATAACTGTCCCTTTGGATTGCACCCAGCACAGTTTGACTATCTAACAGATGGATCCAACGTCCTACTTGCATCCGACTGTGCTTTTCAATGTATTTCCTGAGTCTTGCAGCGAACACAGCACCACAGACTTCAGCCTTCACTGGTTCTCCCTTTTGGTCAAGTGGTGTAAGCTTGGCTTTGGACTCAACAAGTCGGACCAGGATGCCTTGCTCGGTCTCCCACCTGAAGTATGCCACTGCTCCATAACTCTGGTCGCTCCCATCTGAGAATGTTATTCCCCAGGGTTCCCCAATCCTTTTGACTGGAGTCAGGCTTCTATGGAAGGTAATTTGGTTGAGGCGTGTGTATTCCTCAAACAGGTGGATTGCTTCTCCTCTAAGTTTCTCAGACAGAGGTGTGTCCCATGTGTCTCTTGTTAGAGCTTTGCCTCCAGTTTCTTGGAATGCTTTTCTGACTAAAATGGCTCCTTTCTGTTTGGCAGGTGTTGCAAGGCCTATTGGGTCGTACAAACTAGCTACTTGGCTAAGCAGTTGCCTTCTGGTCAGTGGGTTTGGAGTTTTCATTCTCACTTCCTCACCAACGAGATCTTGACTGATCCTCATCTTCTTTTGTCTCTTTGAGAAGTTTATCGAGGTCATGAGGTACAGTTTGTCTGATTCGACTAAATAACCAACTCCAAGGGCTCTGTTGTCTCCTTCCCTCACTTGGTTGGGGAGGATGAAGACTTCATCTGATGATGTTGGATGTTCTGATGTAGATGTTTGCCTCCCACTTTGGCCTGATCGGACCCACGGCTTGAGGAAGAATCCACCTGCCTTTAGGATTTCTTCGACTTTTTTGGTGGTTCCGTCTAACTTTTCCAGGTCATTATGGGATGTCAGGATGTCATCTACGTAGGAATCCTCTTCAAGGACCCTCCGTTCCTCTTTCAGATGTGTGAACATGGGCAACTTCGCTGTTTCTCTCATGGCTAGTTGTGCGATACACCCTGCTGGTCGATCGCCCATGTTGACCCTGGTGATGGCATATTCCTCAATGTCCCCATCATCACCGTCTCTCCAGAGGAATCTATGGAGGTGCATCTCCAGGTCTTCGAGCCACACAGAATTGTACATCTTTTTGATGTCGCCGAGAGCAGCATGGATTCCTCTCCTGAACCTTAGCAGTACCGCTCGAATAGGATTAAGTACATCAGGCCCTTTCAGAAGAAGGTCATTCATGCTGCTTCCTCTAAACCTCTGGCTGCTGTTCCATACCAGTCGGACAGGTGTAGTTATAGAGTGTGGGTTTGGTGCTATCAAGTGACTGACGTACCATACTGGACCTTTCCAGTCGGCAATGGTCTTTCTAGTGAGTTTCTTTGCTGCCTTCCTTTCCACCATCTCATGAACTTGAGTTGTGTATGCTGCACGCCAATCTGGTTCTCTCTTGAGTTGTTTCTCCGTCCTCAGAAACGTGGCTTCCACTGCGCTTCTGTTGTTGGGCAGGGAACTTGGATCTTCAATCCAAGGGTATTTTGTGTCCCAGTGAGGCTCCTGACTATGCACATCTGACTCCACGTAACTGAGACCTTGCCTGATTATCTCAAGCTCTCTTTCTTCACTAAGAGTCATGTCTTTGCCTCCTGGTTGACAGTTACCACAACGACATCCTCCACACATGGGTTCACAGGCCGCACCAATGCTGTCCCACTTCCACCAGTCCAAGAACTCTTTGCCAATAACAGTGGTTTTAGTTTCAGCTCTAGATTCTTGCATCTTAGCAATTTCTTGATACTTTACTGCTGTGATTCTCATAGATCGTGCAAAATGAGTTTCAGAATTGTGCAGGGCCATGTCCACTACTTCACAGAGGTCTGGATGTGCTCCTCCAACGGTCTTTCCTAAAGGGCTCTCCCACAGGACAAGATCTCCTACTACCTTTACTCTCTGTGGAGCAAGTCTTCCTTCCCGGTGGCTTATGAGAAGCTCAACATGTTCTGGTCTGTGAAGGTCTTCCAGGTTGGTATCGGGGAAGAACTTCTTGAGGTGTTGTGCTTTTATTGCTCTGTGAACTTTTGCAATCTCATCCAACCCATAACAGATCAGCTCATGAGCTTTCTCCGTGCCTCTTGGTGTCTTGACTCTCACCTTGAGTAAGTATCTTTTGGTCTTCACCTTCATGGCCATGCCTCCAACTCCATGGACGACTAGTGTGATCCTTTCACTTCGAAGCTTCAGTCTCCTGGCGGCTGTGTGAGTGATGTAGTTGGTGTCTGATGCTAAGTCAATGAGAGTTCCAATTTTCTGCCCTGCGTTAGTAGTTACTTCGAGAAGCATAAGAATAACTGGTAATTCACGTGTGCTTGAGTCCATTACCCCAGGAAGGCTTCCTCCAGTGCAGTGTGATTTTGCCATGTTGGTGAAAGCATTCCTGAATTTTTCTGCCATGTTCGGGGTGAGCTCACATATTAATCTCTCTTGCTCCTCTGTGAATGTTTGCCTCCTGGTGCTGGGTTTTTCCACTTTCACGTATTCTTTCCTCTTAGCCCCTCCTTTAAGGCAGAGAAAGAAATGGTGATCCGAGGAGCTTCCTCTTTTGCAGTCTCTGTTTCTGCAAAGGTAAGTGTCCGTACATTCCTCATCCTCTCCATGACATCTGAGGCATCTTCTGCATGCTCCCAGTCTTTCGACAGCATTCAGCTTCTCACTAGGCTTTAGTTCTTTGAACTGCTTACAAAAGAAAATCTTCTCACGGTGCTTTTCATCTCCACACACAACGCATCCTCCCTTTCTCGTGGACCTTGTGGAAGCATACCGCTTCTCCGGGTACGTAGCTTTCTTTTCAGGGTTTTCACTTACACCCAACTGGTCTAGTTTCTCCAGTATGTCCTCTTGTGTTTTTAAAAATCTTAGAAGGCTGTCGAAGTGATTGTCAGGTGTGACTCCATTTCTTGGGTTGACCATGAATGTCAGCCAGTCCCTCTTCATGTTATCCGGCAGCTTGCTCTCTATGGATCTGATGACAAGGGGATTCTTTATGGCTCCACTGCTTTCGAGCTCCGTGAGGTCATTCAGGGCCTTTTCCACAGCTTGAATCAGGTCAATAACCTTCCTTGGTTGGTGTGACTTTAAAGGAGGGATCCTCTCCAGGTCCTCAATTATCTCCAAAGCAATTGTTGGCTTGTTTCCATACCGGTTTTGGAGTACTCTAAACATGTCTTCAGCACTGTTATATGATGACAGGCGCAGGTCTCTACATATTCTCTCGTCCACACTGTCAAGAAGTTGAAACTTCTTCACCTCCACTGAACCAGTCGGCTCTCCCTGCTTTTGCAGGCTCTCCCAGTCTTTCCTCCATCTGTGGAAATTCCTCCTAAGCCCAGTGAATTTAGGTAGACTGGTTGGTTTTATTCTCACCACTGGTTGTGGGACTGCTCTTGGTTGAAGCTCTGTAGGTCTTCTATCCTCTTCTGCAATTCTCTGTGCGATGAGGAATCCTGTTCTTTTGGCCTCGAGGTTGCTGCCGAGTATTCTCAGATCTTTTACTCTGCCTTTCAGATCTGCAGTCTCATCGTGTGGGACCCATTTATCCCAGTCTTTCAGGCTTTCACTTGCATCATGGATTAGCTTCCTCGCTCTTTCCAGCTGTAGTTCATAGCCGTCCCTGTTAATAGCAGTGACGGGGGTTTCTTTGGCTCTGTCACAGGCTTTCTCCGCTTCTTGGATTGCAAAGTCTACCTCCTCTTTACCGTATCTTGGCCAGAGGTTGAATTGGACTACCTCTCGGATTTCCTCCAATTTCATGTCGCACTCTTCAATCGTCCTTTCAAGATCAGCCTGCTGGTCCTTGTCGAGCTTGACCTCTTCATCTCCCTTAGTTCCCGCTTCAGCCAGTAGGCCAGCCGCGTAGTCATCATTTGAATCACCGACACTTCTAGCCAGGGAACTGAGCTTGCTGAACTCCTCTTGTAGTTCATGCTGAATCATACCAGCTGCAGCTTTACTCAGGTAGTTCGCTTGTCTGGTGAAAGCAGATTTGGCTAAGGTCCGCTCTTGCTTCAGTTGCTTGACTGTTTTCCCAAAAGTTTCCTTGGCCATGGTGTAGAGTTTTACAGGCAATTCTTCCTTTGCGTCGACAGCTTGACTTCAGCCCTTTGATCCTCGTCCTCACTGCCGCGCTGGTTATCAACTGTCAAGTTCTGCGTGATTTCTGGCTGACCAGAGCTCTGCCCAAACTTGAAAACGGCTTTATCCTTGATGAACGCAAAGGACAACTCAAAACTGTTCACTTTATGATTTTTTATTGTCATAAAGATGGAACAGAATAGGTTGATAACCTTCAAAACACACAAACAAAACCCCATGGATTAGTTACAAATAACTCTCAATTCCAATTTCTCAAAAATAAGCATAAACTAATGTTACTGAATCCTCAAACCTAACCAAACAATCATTTCATCATTTAGATTAACATAGGATCATTGCAAGTTAATAATTAAATATCAATATCCTAATTAAACATTTAACAATACACATGATTATAGTAAGGTTACTGTCAAGTTCTACGTTCACATAATGAAGTCTTCACTATTTAATGTAATTAATAATTGTATTGTATGTTACAACCAAACAAAGGGGCATATAGAAGCATGAATTCACAACACATTCTGTCCTACCAGTTGCGTCTTTGGATGATCAGGAGCTGTGGTCATTGGTATCTCTTCTCAGGAATGAGTGAGAGCCAAGTAAGCTTTTACCAAACATTTCGATTCCATGCACATGCACTGCTTGTGGGTGCGCAGGTTAATATGGTCCCCAGAGCACTTCCTGGTGGTTGGTTTCAACAGCTCCGGTTGCATGGTTGCCCCCTGCAGGTTGGGAGTGCTTTGAGCACCCTGGGTGGATTTAGGCTTGAGTGCTCGGTATAGCTTGTAGTCAGGAATTGACACAACACACGTAGTGCAAGTACGCCGATGTTGGGTTAAGCTCTGAACAAGCAGTCCTTCATGATGGTGGCTTGGTCCTGCTCTGCCCCATCCACCTCCATGCTGTCACTAGGGGCCTGGCTACTGAGCTTCTCACAGATCTTATCCAGGAAGTAACATGTCCTGTGTGTCCATCAGGAGGGCCCACAGCCTTCTCTTCCATCACCTTGGGCAGCTGTGGGTGACACTGTACCATTTCACGCCCTTTCTGAAATGAGATGAAATAAAAACAAGTAAATAATAGGTCATACAAAGGACCAATTACTTCCGGTTGTAAGTTGCTTTGAATGAAAGTGTCCCCCTATGGCAAATTCCCATGGGATTCTCATTGGATATCATGGGGTACCCATGGGAGATCATTATACCATGATGAAGACAGCTTGTCTGTCAAAATGTTGGTTATTAAATGATTGCATCTGAGCTCCTCGAGTGTGAGGCTCTCTTTTTCTTTTTCAAGTGTTCTATTCTGCTAGCCAGCACCTCGCCTAAACAGGTGTTTCTTTCGCCTCCAGATGTACCAGGAACCCCCATAAACTGTCAGAGCACCAATGGGATATATGGGATATATATATATATATATATACATTGAGTGTACAAAACATTAGGAACACCTTACTAATATTGAGTTGCACCCCTTCTACAAGGTGAAAGCATTCCACAGGGATGCTGGCCCATGTTGACTCAGCAGCGTTGCAGTTCTTGACACACTCAAACCGGTGCGCCTGGCACCTACTACCATACCCCGTTCAAAGGCGTTTAAATATTTTGTCTTGCCCATTCACCCTCTGAATGGCACACATACACAATCCATGTCTCAAGGCTAAAAATCCTTCTTTAACCCGTCTCATCCCCTTCATCTACACTGATTGAAATGGATTTAACAGGTGACATCAATAAGGGATCATAGCTATCAACTGATCAGTCTATGTCATGGAAAGAGCAGGTGTTCCTAACGTTTTGTACACAGTGTATATACTAGCAGAAACCGTCCTGTTGACAGGCTAAATAGGCTGAATTAGGCTACTTCAAATTAATTGCAAAGGTCTTCAGTTGTCAGGTTCATGTGAGTAAAATGCCTGATATGAAGGCTTGTGTTATTTAGTCACTGGAATAAGTCTAAAACATGTTATAAGCACAAATATCATGCCCGTGGTTCTATCCGTGCTAGCCTGTGCTTTTATCTGTCAGCAGATAGAATAAAACGCACATAAAGCTTGCTTCTCTTAACCCATATATACAGTATATACATTCTGTTACATGTGATGTCGGTGAGTGGCCAAGGGTGGAAACAAAAAGTCCTTCAAATGTGTTTTAATTTGAAATAAGGGGCACTTAATTTGCAAACTGGACCCTCTTCTCTTACATGTGATGTCAGTGGGTCATACGCTTGGACAAGGCCCGGGCATCGTTCACCTTAGGTTATAGACTATGTAATTAGCTGTTGGCCCAAAATAATTGACATACAATAAAAAGCTTCAAGACAAAGTATGTTAAAAAAGGGTTTAACATTTATTTGCTAAATAAAACTCTGGCCATTTGTAAAAATGTACAATTCAATCAAATGGATCAAACTGCGGTCATTTGTATAGATTTCTCATACTGTTCACACTTCTAATCAGTTTCCATGTTATTTGGTTGATCACAGCAGTACTTGTTTCTAAAACAAGGCTCATTTACAAAAAGTCCGTTTAACATTTGATGCTTTAAGTGCAACTACTTGGTTGCTTACATCATCAACAATGAAAATGTGCCGAGAGGAGGCGTTTGCAGATCTGAAAGCCTTCCTTGTAATTTTAAACATCTTTAATAAGCAGTCGAAATTATCATCCAGTAGCACAAAGCTGTCAACAAGTCCATATGTTCCATTCTCAAAAGCTACACAGTAGGAAACTCTTTTAGAAATTATATTGTATGTTTGTTTAATGACTATGTAACAATTAACATTTGCTGTGGAATAAAACATCAGTTGGTCTGGGACAACATTGACACTAACAACCACTAGAGCTTGTGGAATAGATAAGGTTAGTCTATGACACTTTGATGTCCCAATTAAGGTGACTAAATCATTGCATTTTAAAGAATTTTTAACGTAAAGAAGCCCTAAACAGATTCTTTAAAAAAAAAACTGACAGGGTGTCCCTCTTTGAGATGTTGTTTTTCAAAAAGCGGTAGTTGTCGGAAGATGACAAATGTCTTAGCAATTTGCTGAGGTACACACTGAGTTTAGTAATGTGTGGTTCCCAGTTTCAAACGAAGTTTGATGTGCCCCACAGGGGACCCCAGTTCTCCACAGACTGTAATATGAAGCAGTTGATGAATATTAAAGGTAATGTGATTAATGGCATATAAACCTGGGACTTCTGTAACAAAGGTTGTCAACACTTCATTTGCTCTCAACAGGTCATTTGGACTTATTGATTCTAGAAGCCAATAGCTTCAACAAGAAGCAGAAAGTGCCTTAGATAGATCATTGGAAGAATACCATTAACACAAATGAGTGAGTAAAACAAAAGCCAGCTTCTCCATTCAGAAGCGTTCTAAAGTGCTCTTTCAGATAATGACCTTGGAGTTCTGGTTATATTCTTTGGAAGCATAACACTATTCAAGCATTTGTCAACGTCACCAAGTTTTCTACCAATGTAACATGGGGAAATATTATGTACAGAGTTTGTCACATACTTAGTAACACCTAAGAGGACACAATGCATAAAATCAACCGGAAAACCTTTGACAATGTCAAATGAGTTGATAAGCAAGAGGGGATGCATCTTTAACACCATTTCTTATATTGTTGTATCTTACTGCATATTCTGCATCCCTTAATAAATGTTCTTGACTTCACTTGGGGTACTCTTGTGAATCATAAACCCTTACAAAACTATTCCCCTTGGGCACCACGCACAACCAAATTTACCATTAAACTGTTTCACATTCTGCAAAATACTGCGAGCTATTGTGTCGCATGAACATTCCAAATTAAAAACGTATGTTCTCTTAAAACTTTGTGTGGTCTTACAATACCAGGATAAACCTTTCTCTTGAAGTAATCTACACTCAGCCACAAATGGTTTTAGAAAAAAAGGACATAACAGGCTTTGATGGTCCGAACCATAACCCTGTCAGAACTAGGAGCATGTCAGATCTTAACGGGCAACTCATTGTGATGCATCTTGGATGATTTGAATAGTGATGCATCATCAGAATTCCATGTCAATTAAATATTGTTTACATCAGATAATGCTTCGATAGTTTTGAATTGTTTAGCATCATAAATGTCTTCAATGTTTTCCTCTGATTTCTTCTGTCTATTGCAACGATATGTGATAAGATCCGACAGATTGCTATTCTCAAACATGTCACGAAGTTGTTGCTTCATCGGAATTACAATGAACAAATGTCCGTTTTTGGAGTGTGTCCGACCTTGTCTCTGTAAGGCAAGAACTGCACGTAGCATTACAGTTAGGACCTATGTATGTAGATCATTCAAGGCAAACAAAATGAAACTCCACTATACCCGTACATACTTTGAAAAAATTTCTGAACGGGTACTTTGTGGTAGGCAGGTTAGAGTTTGGCATCAATGCACAGAGCAAAGTAAGCAGCCCTTGCAGAGCAAGCCATGACAATTTGAATCGTACAACAAAACACATGAGAACAATAGCACCACCAACAGTAAGGCTTGATCCGGCAAAGAGTGGCCTTCCATATGCCTCTTGCTCTCATTCGTCTGAGGGGTCTTAATCAGTGTCCGTATCTTCAAATGTTGCCTGAAATCAAAATATGCCAAGTATAGTGTAAGATTAAGTGCAAATAAGCACTTACATTCTCTTATCTAAATAATATAGAAAACTTACTCTCCACTGTATAAGCTAGCACATTGTTAAGTATGTGAAAGGGTAGCCTCACTAGCCATCCGTTTAATCATTTTCAAGCAATTTTGTAGTTTTAGTAAATCCATGAGAAGATATTCACAAGGTCAGACGGAGCAACAATTCAACCTACCCGACCATCATCATCCATGTCTTCATCATGGTCCAAGTCTAGTCCGGTATTCCCGAGGTTCCCCTGAAACAAATGAGGACAGATTGTGCCAGCAAACTTAAGGCTTTGAGGACTGTGTCTTTTGAGGGAAAGTCAAGTGTGTCTAGTTAATGTTATCAGGCCCTGATGATTAGCTGGGCCTACCTGGTACTCACGTTCTATTCCTTCATCATGGTCAAAGTTCAGTTGGGCATTTATAAGGTTCCCCTAAAACAAATGAGAGGAGACAGTCCGCACACTTATCATTGTCTTTGAGGATGAATTATAGACCCCTTTCCAGTACACAACACACTGACGTCACGCACTGATGCGTGCGACTCGACCGCAGTAAGAAAGCCGTATCGCTGCAGAATGCTGTGGTAGCCATGCTGGTTAAGTGTGCCTTGAATTCTAAATAAATCACAGACAATGTCACCCCCACACCTCCTCCTCCATGCTTCACGGTGGGAACTACACATGCGGAGATCATCCGTTCACCTACACTGCATCTCACAAAGACAGCGTTTGGAACCAAAAATCTCAAATTTGGACTCCAGACCAAAGGACAGATTTCCACCGGTCTAATGTCCATTGCTCGTGTTTCTTGGCCCAAGCAAGTCTCTTCTTATTATTGGTGTCCTTTAATAGTGGTTTCTTTGCAGCAATTCGACCATGAATACCTGATTCACGCAGACTCCTCTGAACAGCTGATGTTGAGATGTGTCTGTTACTTGAACTCAGTGAAGCATTTATTTGGGCTGCAATCTGACATGCAGTTAACTCTCATGAACTTATCCTCTGCAGCAGAGGTAACTCTGGGTCTTCCTTTCCTGTGGCGGTCCTCATGAGAGCCAGTTTCATCATAGTGCTTGATGGTTTTTGAGACTGTATTTGAAGAAAGTTTTTGAAAATTTCCAGATTGAATGACCTTCATGTCTTAAAGTAATGATGGACTGTTGTTTCTCTTTGCTTATTTAAGCTGTTCTTGCCATAATATGGACTGTATTTTACCAAATAGGGCTATCTTCTGTATACCACCCCTACTTTGTCAAAACACAACTGATTGGCTCAAACGGATTAAGAAAATAAATTCCACAAATTAACTTTTAACAGGGCACACCTGTTAATTGAAACGTATTCCAGGTGAATACCTCATGAAGCTGGTTGAGAGAATGCCAAGTGTGCAAGGCTGTCTTCAAGGCAAAGGGTGGCTACTTTGAAGAATCTCAAATCTAAAATATATTTTGATTTGTTTAACACTTTTTTTGGTTACTACATTATTCCATATGTGTTATTTCATAGTTTTGATGTCTTCACTATTATTCTACAATGTAGAAAATAGTAAAAATAAAGAAAAACCCTGGAATGAGTAGGTGTGTCCAAACTTTTGACTGGTAGTGTATATACACTACCATTCAAAAGTTTGGGGTCACTTAGAAATGTCCTTGTTTTCCATGAAAACATACATGAAATTAGTTTGAATAAGAAATATAGCAAAATGAATAGGAAATGTAGTCATTGAAAAGGTTAGAAAAAATGTTTTTTAATAGAAATAATAATTGTGTCCTTCAAACTTTGCTTTCGTCAAAGAATCATTCCATTTGCAGCAATTACAGCCCATTGACATTCTAGTTATCAATTTGTTGAGGTAATCTGAAGAGATTTCACCCCATGCTTCCTGAAGCACCTCCCACAAGTTGGATTGGCTTCATGGGCACTTCTTACGTACCATACGGTCAAGCTGCTCCTACAACAGCTCAATAGGGTTAAGATCTGGTGACTGTGCTGGCCACTCCATTATAGACAGAATACCAGCTGACTGCTTCTTCCCTAAATAGTACTTGCATAACTTGGAGCTGTGCTTTGGGTCATTGTCCTGTTGTAGGAGGAAATTGGCTCCAATCAAGCGGTATGGCATGACATTGCAAAATGGAGTGATAGCCTTCCTTCTTCAAGATGCCTTTTATCCTGTACAAATCTCCTAATTTACCACCACCAAAGCACCCCCAGACCATCACATTGCCTCCACCATGCTTGACAGATGGCATCAAGCACTCCTCCAGCATCTTCTCATTTGGTCTGCATCTCACAAATGTTCTTCTTTGTGATCCGAACACCTCAAACTTCGATTTGTCTATCCATAACAGTTTTTTTCCGATCTTCCTTTGTCCAGTGTCTGTGTTCTTTTGCCCATCTTAATCTTTTCTTTTTATTGGCCAGTCTGAGATATGGCTTTTTCTTTGCAACTCTGCCTAGAAGGTCAGCATCCCGGAGTCACCTCTTCACTGTTGACGTTGAGACTGGTGTTTTGCAGGTACTATTTAATGAAGCTGCCAGTTGAGGACCTGTGAGGAGTCTGTTTCTCAAACTAGACACGAATGTATTTGTCCTCTTGCTCAGTTGTGCACCGGGGCCTCCCATTCCTCGTTCTATTCTGGTTAGAGCCAGTTTGCGCTGTTCTGTGAAGGGAGTAGTACACAGCGTTGTACGAGATCATCAGTTTCTTGCCAATTTCTCGCATGGAATAGCCTTCATTTCTCAGAACAAGAATAGACTGACAAGTTACAGAAGAAAGTTATTTGTTTCTGGCCATTTTTAGCCTGTAATCGAACCCACAATTGCTGATGCTCCAGATACTCAACTAGTCTCAAGAAGGCCAGTTTTATTGCTTCTTTAAATCAGCACAACAGTTTTCAGCTTTGCTAACATAATTGCAAAAGGGTTTTCTAATGATCAATTAGCCTTTTAAAATGATAAACTTGGATTAGCAAACACAACGTGCCATTGGAACACAGGAATGATGGTTGCTGATAATGGGCCTCTGTACGCCTATGTATTCCATTAAATAAATCAGCCGTTTCCAGCTACAATAGTCATTTACAACATTAACAATGTCTAAACTGTATTTCTGATCAATTTTATGTTATTTTAATGGACAAAAAAATTGCTTTTCTTTCGAAAACAAGGACATTTCTAAGTGACCCCAAACTTTTGAACGGTAGTATATATATATATATATGTGGGGAAAAAAAGTATTTAGTCAGCCACCAATTGTGCAAGTTCTCCCACTTAAAAAGATGAGAGAGGCCTGTAATTTTCATCATAGGTACACGTCAACTATGACAGACAAATTGAGAATTATTTTTCCAGAAAATCACATTGTAGGATTTTTTATGAATTTATTTGCAAATTATGGTGGAAAATAAGTATTTGGTCACCTACAAACAAGCAAGAATTCTGGCTCTCACAGACCTGTAACTTCTTCTTTAAGTGGCTCCTCTGTCCTCCACTCGTTACCTGTATTAATGGCACCTGTTTGAACTTGTTATCAGTATAAAAGACACCTGTCCACAACCTCAAACAGTCACACTCCAAACTCCACTATGGCCAAGACCAAAGAGCTGTCAAAGGACACCAGAAACAAAATTGTAGACCTGCACCAGGCTGGGAAGACTGAATCTGCAATAGGTAAGCAGCTTGGTTTGAAGAAATCAACTGTGGGAGCAATTATTAGGAAATGGAAGACATACAAGACCACTGATAATCTCCCTCGATCTGGGGCTCCATACAAGATCTCATCCCGTGGGGTCAAAATGATCACAAGAACGGTGAGCAAAAATCCCAGAAACACATGGGGGGACCTAGTGAATGACCTGCAGAGAGCTGGGACCAAAGTAACAAAGCCTTCCATCAGTAACACACTACGCCGCCAGGGACTCAAATCATGCAGTGCCAGACGTGTCCCCCTGCTTAAGCCAGTACATGTCCAGGCCCGTCTGAAGTTTGCTAGAGTGCATTTGGATGATCCAGAAGAGGATTGGGAGAATGTCATATGGTCAGATGACATTTTGGTAAAAACTCAACTCGTCGTGTTTGGAGGACAAAGAATGCTGAGTTGCATCCAAAGAACACCATACATACTGTGAAGCATGGGAGTGGAAACATCATGCTTTGGGGCTGTTTTTCTGCAAAGGGACCAGGACGACTGATCCGTGTAAAGGAAAGAATGAATGGGGCCATGTATCGTGAGATTTTGAGTGAAAACCTCCTTCCATCAGCAAGGGCATTGAAGATGAAACGTGGCTGGGTCTTTCAGCATGACAATGATCCCAAACACACCGCCCGGGCAACGAAGGAGTGGCTTCGTAAGAAGCATTTCAAGGTCCTGGAGTGGCCTAGCCAGTCTCCAGATCTCAACCCCATAGAAAATCTTTGGAGGGAGTTGAAAGTCCGTGTTGCCCAGCGACAGCCCCAAAACATCACTGCTCTAGAGGAGATATGCATGGAGGAATGGGCCAAAATACCAGCAACAGTGTGTGAAAACCTTGTGAAGACTTACAGAAAACGTTTGACCTGTGTCATTGCCAACAAAGTGTATATAACAAAGTATTGAGAAACTTTTGTTATTGACCAAATACTTATTTTCCACCATAATTTGCAAATAAATTCATAAAAAATCCTACAAATGTGATTTTCTGGATTTTGTTTTCCTCATTTTGTCTGTCATAGTTGACGTGTACCTATGATGAAAATTACAGGCCTCTCTTATCTTTTTAAGTGGGGGAACTTGCACAATTGGTGGCTGACTAAATACTTTTTTCCCCCACTGTATGTGTATATATATATATATATATATATATATATATATATATATATATATACACACAGTTGAAGTTGGAAGTTTACATACACATTAGTCAAATACATTTAAACTTAATTTTTCACAATTCCTGACATTTAATCCTAGTAAAGATTCCCTGTCTTAGGTCAGTTAGGATCACCACTTCATTTTAAGAATGTGAAATGTCAGAATAATAGTAGCGAGAATGATTCATTTCAGCTTTTATTTATTTCATCACATTCCCAGTGGTAGCATTGCCTTTAAATTGTTTAACTTGGGTCAAACGTTTCAGGTAGCCTTCCACAAGCTTCCCACAATAAGTTGGGTGAATTTTGGCCCATTCCTCCTGACAGAGCTGGTGTAACTGAGTCAGGTTTGTAGGCCTCCTTGCTTGCAAACACTTTTTCAGTTCTGCCCACACATTTTCTATAGGATTGAGGTCAGGGCTTAGTGATGGCCACTCCAATACCTTGACTTTGTTGTCCTTAAGCCATTTTGCCACAACTTTGGAAGTATGCTTGGGGTCATTGTACATTTGGAAGACCCATTTGTGACCAAGCTTTAACTTCCTGAACGATGTCTTGAGATGTTGCTTCAATATATCCACATAATTTTCCTTCCTCATGATCCCATCTATTTTGTGAAGTGCACCAGTCCCTCCTGCAGCAAATAACCCCCACAGCATGATGCTGCCACCCCCGTACTTCACAGTTGGGATGGTGTTCTTCGGCTTGCAAGCCCCCCCCCCCCCTCCCCCTCCCCCTCCTTTTCCTCCAAACATAACGATGGTCATTATGGCCAAACAGTTATATTTTTGTTTCATCTGACCAGAGGACATTTCTCCAAAAAGTACGATCTTTGTCCCCATGTGCAGTTGCAAACCGTAGTCTGGCTTTTTTATGGCGGTTTTGGAGCAGTGGCTTCTTCCTTGCTGAGCGGCCTTTCAGGTTATGCCGATATAGGACTTGTTTTACTGAGGATATAGATACTTTTGTACCTGTTTTCTCCAGCATCTTCACAAGGTCCTTTGCTGTTGTTCTGGGATTGATTTGCACTTTTCGCACCAAAGTACGTTCATCTGTAGGAGACAGAACACGTCTCCTTCCTGAGCGGTATGACGGCTGCGTGGTCCCATGGTGTATACTTGCGTACTATTGTTTGTACAGATGGACGTGGTACCTTCAGGCGTTTGGAAATTGCTCCCAAGGATGAACCAGACTTGTGGAGTGGTTGAAAAACAAGTTTATGTAAACTACATACACACACACACACACACATATATTAACAACCCCACCCACTCTGTCATCACAACAGTTAGCTAAGTGACGTCTACAGAGTTGTTTATTGAACGTTGGCTCTAGCATTGAGAACGTGTCGCCATTCTTTGCTTTGTCTGCCTCTCTAACCATTATTATATTTTATTTTCATTCTAATCTAGATGTTGGCATTGGTTTTGTGGCTACACAATAAAAACACGTCAATTTTTGCAGAAAAATATGTATGCTTACCACTTGTAGCCAAATGGGTCACAGCAGGGAAAACCTCACTACATGATGCCAGAGTTTTGGCTACAAGTGGTAAGCATAGCCCAAATAGATTGTGACCGCGATAGGCTCAGAGATAAAAGTATCACAAGCAGAAATTGGTTTTGAAACACACATTTCCCACCCCTTTGCAACCTTGTGTGAAATAAGAAACTAACCTGACCAAGTTATGTCTGCCTCATGACAGAAAAGGAAAGTGTCCTGAAGGAGATAGAGCTGAATTATTGGTTTGAGGAAGAGCGAAAGGCAAGGAATTAAGGGATAAATTAAAAAAAGTATCCCAAAACTCCTCAAATTATGAAGAGGAGAAGAAGCCACGAAAGAAAAAGGTGAAGCTTGCAAGACTTCCAACTCCCTGTATTTAAAAGACAATACCAGTCTTTTGACATACCACTGGTTGAATCAACGCTGTTTCCACATAATTAATGACGTGGAAACAGCGTTGATTCAACCGGTGGGATGTCTAAAGACGGTGGTATTGTCAATGTCGAATAGACTTTGAATTGATGTCTGTGCACAGTAGGGTGGGTGCTTAACCACTTTTACTTTGATAGCAGTTCATTCCTCAAAACCGTTTTTAGATAAGAAAATTGGTATCCATGTTTTGCTGATTTTTAAGAATAAACTATCATCAAAGTAAGAGTGATAAAGAACCCACACGTCAAAAACTGGTATTATCCTTTGTATTACATGTTAAATTAGAATGACATGATTTACAAGACTCAGCTTTTTCTTTCAGCTGTATGGAGGTGCTGACATCACTGCCAAGGCATAATGTAAGCACTCTCTAAAATGTTCTCTAAAATTGTATCTCAAAATGTTTTTTAGTTTTGTTTGATTTTCAAAAGAGTTAGTTGTGTGTTTGATGCAAAGACACAAATGATCAGCAAATGGACAATAATATACTATTTATTCAATTATTTCTCCTCAGAATCTTGAAAGTGACCACCTAAAGCAGAGTAGAAAGATTGGAGAGAAGACTAGATAAAATGGAAAACATCACCACAAGACTGGAGAAAGAAAACAGAAGGCTGCTTATGCTTGTGGGAGACCAACCAAGAGGTGGTGATCCCTAAAAAAATTGATAATCCAACGTTTGTTTTGTCAAAGCATTTTCATCAAAGCAAGCACATCAGTTGAAAACAAAAAACCTGAGCAGCTGGTGTGTATGGTCACCAAAATGCCAGAGGTTTCAAAGAGATAGGAATTGGTAAGTATAATCATTGCACTTGTTCGATCACATTTGTTCAGAGAGTATGGCTTGTTTCTGAGAGTATGGCTCGTTCACATTGGTAATGTGAAACTTAACTGAACCCAATGAAAAAATGCGACAATGCAAACATTTTTCCAGAGCTACTTCATAGCTGTCCTGTTACTAATATAATAGACCACTATAGAGCTCATGAGTTTATGGAAAACAATAACAACCTGTGATCTGTCTCTTAAATTCTAGGTTGATCTGGGCTTTAGTGTTCAGGTCGCCAAGAACATGTCACTGATCAACCAAACCAGCTTCAAAAGGATGACGTGAGACCTGATGGAGGAGCTCTTCGCCAGGGAGGAGATGGCTGTGTCCTCCGTGTCAGGCAGGAAATCAAAACATTGTTCAATATTCTGTGGCAAAGCCAGCTTTGTCAAGCAACAAAGTGCTCACTCTTGTTGGTATGAATATAATTAGCCATGCCTTAACATCGTTACATAATATTTTTTATTTCATTTTTGATGTAGACCTCCTTTATAACATTGCTTTCATTGATTATGAACGGAAGAGTGTGACTGTAAATGATTAAAATGATATGTAATTATTCATATTTGTGTTTTATTTTACTTTCAGCTCATGTCCAGAGATGTTTTGAGGGGGTGGACAAGGCCTCAATATGGACTGCCATGGCCTACAAGCTAAAGGATGTCGTCACACTACTGAAGCCAAAAGCAGAATAAAATAAATGAAAATAATGTATTAGTAAAGACGTTTTTGGTAAAAATGTAGTCTTTTTTGTGCTAGATGATATTTTCTAATCCAATGGCAATGTTAAATAAATCCCATGAAATACCAACTAAAAATCCAATGAATAACTAATTAACATCCAATGAGAATATGAGATAATCCTATGAAACCCCAATGATATTTTTGTTAATTTCCAATGGGAAACCCATTGGATTCCAATGAGACTCCCATTAAAACCTCATGGTTTTTATTTGTTCATGCTAATTCACAATGGGAATCCAATGAGATATTTCCAATGAGAATCCTATGGGATTTTTCCTATGGGAATTCATAAGTAGCACTGTAATTTAAATTGTTGTAAAATGTATCGATTGTGAAATACTTTAATAAAGTATCACTGAGGAATACTTCTGCCCCCTTTTGGTCTGTGAGTTCTTATTTATTGATTGTAGTTTAAATAGAAAGACGCATGTAAGCCTTCATCATTGCAATGCTTGTAAAATCCACCCCATAAAGAAACACCCAGTTGATTTAATAGTCAACCCTGTAAAGATCTGAAAACAGGTCCCATTTATGTCCTCCCCTTGCAATTTTTTCTCATGTACACAATGGCAAAATCATGAATTACCTTGATCCATGGCAGTACACACTGACTTTTCATTTTGAAACAACAAGAGCCTTAATTTGCTTTGAATAACAATATACACAAGTAAGTAATTACCTTCCATATCGCTAGTGGTGGTGATACGCAACTTCTCTTCCCCCACTAGTGTGGCGAAGACTGAACGACGTTTCACTCCTGCATAAATTTGGCTCAAGACTCGCGCCATTGCCTCGCGCACTACGGTGTAGCCTTTGATCATATTTGGAATCTGGAAACTAACGGCAGTTAGCCGGACTACGCTCCACGTGATGGAATGTTAGTTGCTGCCTGCAACATCACTTCCTATAGTAGCTAAATTGTTTCCGAAAACTCCTACATGAAGCAATATCAAAGTATTTTTTATAACTAAACCAAGATAGACCACAGCCTGTCGTTTCAAATGGGAACAAATGAGCCATAGGGGGCAGAACAAGCAAGGAGGTGGGCAGAGCCAAGCACGAGTTAGCGAGATCCTATTGGCGTTCTAGCATGTATTTGCATATTTCCGTTGGAGAGCGCCTACTCTGTGAAGTGTGAATGTGCAAAACTGATTTCGCCTTTGCACTCCTTCTAAACAACGCAATTTTTTAAAACTTTGGCAAAGGGTAAATTCTACAAAGCTTAGTCCTATCTGTTCGTAACAGATTCTAGTTTTGGGAACAGAAAACTGTATTGAGATCAAATGTTTCATTGATGAGTAAATTAGCTGAATTTCGGCCAAAATCCATCTAGTTCCATCTTATCCCCCTGTCGGCCATTGGGCTTCTTCTTGATACCATATTTGGTAGTGAGTGGAAACGCCAACCGGATGCTTCACATTATACATCTGGTGAAATCTGTCTCATTGTTCTATCTGTGGCAAGATGGAGACACGCATAAATGACACTTTCGGATCTTCTAATGCACCACTGAGACTTCACATAGGAATGAATGGTGTCACGTGATCGGTGTCTTTATCCATACAATCTATGGTGCCAGCACAGAGGGATAAGGCCAACGAGTGATACACTATATATACAAAAGTATGTGGACACCCTTCAAATTAGTGAATTCGGCTATTTCAGCCACACCTGTTGCTGACAGGTGTATAAAATCGAGCACACAGCCATGCAATCTACATAGACAAACATTGTTAGTAGAATGGCCTTACTGAAGAGCTCAGCAACTTTCAACATGGCACCGTCATAGGATGCCAACTTTCCAACAAGTCAGTTCATCAAATTTATCCCCTACGAAAGCTGCCCCGGTCAACTGTAAGTGCTGTTATCGTGAAGTGGAAATGTCTAGGAGCAACAATGGCTCAACCGCGAAGTGGTAGGCCACACAAGCTCACAGAACGGGACCGGTTTGGCAGATGCCAGGAGAACGCTACCTGCTCCAATGCCTAGTGCCTGGAGGAGGAATAATGGTCTGGGGCTGTTCCAGTGAAGGGAAATCTTAACGCTACAGCATACAATGACATTCTAGACAATTCTGTGCTTCCAACTTTGTGGCAACAGATTGGGGAAGGCCCTTTCCTGTTTAAGCATGACAAGGTCCATACAGAAATGGTGTCGAGATCGGTGTGGAAGAACTTGACTGGCCTGCTTATAATTAACACATATGGAATCATGTAGTAACCAATAGTGTTTAAAGCTGTCAAGGCAAAGGGTGGCTACTTTGAAGAATCTCAAACATAAAATATATTTTGATTTGTTTAACACTTTTTTGGTTACTACATGATTCCATACGTGTTATTTAATAGTTTTCATGTCTTCACTATTATTCTACAATGTAGAAAATAGTAAAAATAAAGAAAAACCTTTGAATGATTAGCTGTGTCCAAACTTTTACCTGGTAGTGTATATATATATCACAAAGTATAATGGATATATATTATAGTCCAATTGGGGGCGGTAATGCAACGTACGGATGCCAACCACCGTTAAACTCCAAAGAAGAAGAAAGCTTCACACAGTCAGAAGAAACTTGTTGACAAACATACAGTAATGGCCGAATTAAATCGAAGTCTTCAAGAATATCTGGCCCAGTCTAAAGGCGGTGCCAAGGTAATATCTCAGTCCAGCTCAAGTACGACTATAGACATCGATGAATCCCCCTCAATAGCTGGGAGCTGGTTCGGTAGCTGGTCGAGCCCGTTCTCTGGTTCCAGCAGCCGCAGCGGAGGTTCGACGAGCAAAGCGTCGGGCAGCGGCTTTTCCTGGCCGTGGTCTACGGAGCCAGATCCATGTTTACCGGGGATGAGTCGCTCGCAACGACTCGTCGCTGTCGGAGTGTGTATTGCGTTCTCGGCGTTATGCTTTGGACTGTCCGCCATGTACGCACCTTTGTTGCTGTTGTATGCACGCAAATTCGCCCTTCTCTGGTCTCTCGGCTCTCTTTTCGCGATTCTGGGAGCAGCGATACTGCGGGGACCCAGCAAGCTCATAGCGAGGCCCACTCCAAGCGCGGCGGTGTATCTGTGCTCTCTTGGAGGTACACTTTATGCAGCGCTCAGCCTTCACAGCACCCTACTCACCGCCCTCGGAGCCATTGTTCAGGTTGCCATCATCGTTGGGTACATCGTCTCTTGGCTGCCAGGCGGTAGCGCAGGTATTCGCTTCATGGGAGGGATGGCAGCGTCTGCTATCAAAAGGACTGTCACGGGTAAAACGATGCCAATTTGACCACCACTTCAATGAATCCTAATGGTATTTTGCCCTCTGTTGTGAATAGGGCTGACTGATTAGTTAAAAGTGCACACCTGTATACTACCAAAACATTCAGGAATGGACAAGTTGAAAAACTAAAAGTTATAATGACTGGCACTAGACGACAATGGTGTAATTCCTGTTTTTCTTCTCTTAATTTACTTCTGATGGACCAAGCCCAATATTAATGTCTCTGAGAATACTCACATGAACAAATCACATTTTATGTGTCACATGCTTCGTAAACAGGTTTAGATTTACAGTGAAATGCTTAATTATGGGTCCTTTTCCAACATTGTGGAGTTAAAGATACAATATAAGTAGTGACACAAGGAATAAATACTTAATGAACGAATTACAATAAGAGTTCAAATAACATGGCTATATACAGGGCGTACCAGTACCGAGTTGATGTGCACGGGTACAAGGTAATTTAGGTAGCTATGTACATATAGGTAGGGGTAAAGTGAAAAAACAGACCAACTGAAAACTATTTTCCCCCCCAGTAATGTTTGACAAATAAAATGTACTGCAGTAATGTTATCATTGGATGTTTTTTTTTCTGTCCTCGAACCAACGCATAGAACATTGGCCTAGTGTGGATGAAATACTTGAGGTGCACTGCAGGCACAATTTAATAGCATCAGGTGTAACCGGTGTGAAATGGCAGGCTAGTTAGCAGAGCGTACTAGTGGCATTTCAATCGGTGACGTCACTCGCTCAGACCAGTAGTCTCCCTTGCTCTCCAAGAGCTGTGGGTTTTATGGAGCGATAGGTAACGATTCTTCGAGGGTGACTGTTGTCGATGTGTGCAGAAGGTCCCTGGTTCAAGCCCAGGTTCGGGTAAGCTGTATACAGCTATGGCCTAATTGTGTAACATTTAGCCAGCCACCTTGCGAGATATTTGCTGACTCGTACCTGTGCCTGTTTGGCATATCTGTGGTCGTTGGACAGTTCTGATAAGGAAAACGTTGTTTGCATCGCCAAGCTGTGCCCGGGAAAGAATTACATCCACTTGTTAGATGCTACCACCCCCCCTCCAAATCAAAACCAAACATGGATTCCATGTTGCATCTTGTTTAGCTCACACACCAGTCTTTCACACCGGTTTGTCTAGATAATCGGCCTCGCAATTGGCCAACATGCTGCAGCAGACGGGAAGTAGAACCATAGAGACATACTTATCATGGATATAACCAGAGATGAGGTGAAGCAAGCGGGTTTACTCAGCCCAAAATCTGTCCACAAAAATAAGCCTACGAAGTGAGGAATTTTTGTATTGAGGTCAATGAGTGTCGAATTTGGTCAACAAAAAATGTAATTGCTAATTTGCTATGTGGCTTATTAGATCGAATATAAGTTTCGTAATGGCTAGGTTGTTACAAATGCACTGAGAAGTGGACGCACATGAAATTTCGTAAACTTAGTAAAATAAGAAGTTGTGCCTGTTGTCAGAAATGGAGGACTCATGGATATTTAAGCAATAAGGCACAAGGGCGTTTTATAAACTGGGTGGTTCGAGCCCTGAATGCTGGTTGGCTGAAAGCCGTGGTATATCAGGGTATGACAAAACATTTCTTGTTACTGCTCTAATTACGTTGGTAACCAGTTTATAATAGCAATAAGGCACTTAGGGGGTTTGTGGTATATGTTCAATATACCACGGCTAAGGGCTGTTCTTATGCGCAACGCGGAGTGCCTGGATACAGCCCTTAGTTGTGGTATATTGGCCATATACCACAAACCCCCTAGGTGCCTTATTGCTATTATAAACTGGTTGCCAACGTAATTAGAGCAGTAACAAGAAATGTTTTGTCATCTGCTAAATGGCATATTCTTATTATTATACCCTGATACACCACGGCTTTCAGCCAACCAACATTCAGGGCTCGAACCACCCAGTTTATAAAACCTGTTTTAGCATGCCAAAGAGTACTTTTACATGCACACTAATAATTAACTTTAAACTGATTATGGCAGTAGGCAGATTTTACAATAGTCATGTAAACACCTTACTCTATCTTTATCGGCGTAACGTTAAAATCGAAGTAAGCGTATGCCGATTGAAACCTGGTTTTCTGAGCAATCCTTCGAATTATTAGGACATGTAAACACCATAATCGGTGTTCCAGAGGTGTATTTGATTTGCGCATGTGCTAGCACCAGCCCAGAAAGCCTCCTTATTTAGCGCGAGTGAAGTGTGTTCGTAATAACAATGTATGCGTCTTAGAAGTAGTTTTCACATACAAACTTTGTCTGAACTCCGAATAAAATATGCTTGCCATAAATAACATGCTCGCTGTGGTAGAACGTTTATTTTGATTGCCGATTTTCAGCATTTCAGTGCCATCAGGTAGCCTGATTTCAGATGTGTCCAAGTAAACAGGATTATTAGGGAAATCGTTAACCAAACTATTATATTAATCTGACTATCCACAATAATCGCATTGTGTGCATGTAACCGCAATCTGAGGGCTTCCACCATTTTAAAGGAAACTGGGTGGGGATTCATATGAGTTGGGAGCAATCAGCCTATGAATAAGAACATTTACTACTTTAAAATGGAGATGGCTTCAATGGCACTGCCCATGCTGTCACAGACGCTATAATGGCACAGATACAACGATGAGTCCTCTTATTTATCTCTATGGCCTATTGTTCACACGCGTATCTACCCCGTCATTGGCTAGAATGGTCCCGCCTGATCTTGCCTCCTCCCGCCTGCCTGCCATCTTTTGAGGACGTATTTCCATTGTTAGAGCAGTCACTTGACTATCTTATCAATATAATGATAACCCATTTTAGCATGGACATTGCCATTGGAGGGCTTCCACCATGCTTCCGTGATTTTAAAGTAGTCAACTGGGTGGGGATTCCTATGGGTTGTAGCCTCAATGGCACTGCCTCTGCTGTCACAAGACGCTACTTTGGCACAGATATAAAGATGAGTCCTCTATCTCGGAGTAGAACAGAGCGTGTGTGCGCAAATATTAACATCCATGTTTGGTTTTGATTTTGAGGTGGGTGGTAGTGTCTAACAATTGGATTTCATTATTTCTGGGCACTGCTTGGTAGGCTTGGGTATTTTGAAATACCGACAGTATGGTTTTCAATATATTGCACCAGTCACATAGTATGTTTGTTTACAAAGAACATACGGAAGTTTCGTGACGATCCACTGTTGAGCAGCACAAGAGAGGTGATCAAGTTACACTTGAAATTCACTACCCACTGTGCCAGGTAAATATCTTAACTATAACTATCTAAGATGTGCCAAATACATTTCTCCAGCTATGCATTTTGTTTGCTAACTTGCTAGATCAAGCTTCTTGGTTACAGCAGAGACAATCAATCCCCTTCTAGATCAAGTGTGAGTAGCCTTTTGAGAGAGTTGTACATTTATAACTTTATGAGCTGAATTGTTTGTCCTTACATTTAGTTTGTTCGTTTGCGCTTGTTAGCATTTACCTAGCGTCTGCTATGGGAATTATCTAGTACTTTTTTAGCATAAAAACCAAAAACATTTGTAAAGAAATTGCGCCCCATGTGTGCACTGCTGGTAATACCGTATACCCCGGTATGGTACAGGAATGGTATTAAGGTATGAAAATCTGGATTCCGCCCAATCCTACTGCTCGGTGATTTCCTTATCAGAACAGTCCATGATATAGCCTTTTCCCACGTCGGAGATTAGGCTATGTATGGTCTTCGGTTCTGGTGTAATATAGGCATAGGCCTAGCCCTAGCCCTTCCTAACATTTTAGTCATTGAGCAGAGTGACTTACAGGAGCAATTAGGGTTAAGTGCCTTGCTCAAGGGCACATCAACTGATTTTTCACCTAGTCGGGCTCGGGGATTCAAACCAGTGACCTTTCGGTTACTGGCCCAACACTCTTAAGCGCTAGGCTACCTGCCACCTTGATATTGGGAATATGCTTACGAGTCATAGTAGCCTGCAACGGTGTCTTGTTAACGGTGTCTATGAAATAATGGTTAATGTGATGACATGGGCACTAAATGAACCGCTTAACATTGGCCTACCGAATGCCATTGCATACTACTAGCCTGGTCCCAGATGTGTTTGTAATGTCTTGCCTCCTATGGTCATTGTCACTCCAAACATGACCAAAGGAGTTGGCAAGACAGCACAAACAGGTCTGGGACCAGGCTAAGTGTGTACAAGTATGCAGTTTTTCCCCCCAGTCAGTCATTGCACAGGAGCCCAAAGAAAAAGACCAGATACGAGGGTGAAATTTTGCAGAAATTTCTATTATAGTCTCATACAAAAAATGGACAAAAAAAGAATTGTCTGGTCTGCGCATTGTATTTCTATCTGCAAAGCTCAATGTTGATCCTGGACTCTCCTCTCTATTATGTCTGATTGGGACAGTGCATGTAGAAGAGAGAAACTATGGACCATTCACATTATCACATGAACTGTTTCCAGGGGTTTATTCAGGACGGTGCCACGTTATAAAACGTTCAGACAAATATTTTGAGGAGAACAGAATTCTCCCTAATGCAGAATAAGGAATCCCATAAATGCCTGTCTGCAATGTTCTAAACGTTGCACCCTCCTGAATAAACCCCCAGGTTTGTTGCCTGTTTTGTTCAAACCACACTGACAAAAACCATTCTGCTATGTGACCCGCGTCTGAACTTGGAACAAAAACCTCAACCAATTAGGGACTGCTCCAGCTTGTCATACCCTCCCTGTGACCAATCAGGCCACCAGACAACACCTGCGGCGACCAATCAGAATGAGTGTGGCAAACAGCCACGGGCAGAGCCTATCATTGAAAGGATCCAAAATGTAAAGAAGGCCACTTGTCCATCCTGTAGTGAGAGACCTGAGGCTTCCGACACATGCAGTAATGAAGGACCTTATCCTCTCCATAGAGGCCCCGATACACACAGTAAATAATCCATGCTCCAGCCTTCCAAACAGGCCTGAAGAGGTGGTCTGAGCCCAGAACTGATCCACTGATCTGTGGGACGGGAGGTGCCGGCTGTGGGTCTGTGTCTCTTTTTTTGGTCCCTGTCCTCTTTGCAGTTTGTCCTTGTTGCCCAGTCGGGCCATGGAGGTATGGTATGGGGAGGGGGAGGGGGAGGGGGGGAGGGTAGGTAGGTAGGTTGGTAGTGAGTTCTTCCTACTGTCCACGCCCTCCCCCTCTGGGGGCCCCACGTGGCGCTCCCCTCCAGATCCCTCTGCCGCCGCCTTCCTCTCTCTGGGGGGGTCGGCCTGGAGAGAGCAGAAGGACAAGAGACTGGGGTTGGGCTAAATTTCCAATCAGGACATAAAATCACTTTAACCCTAATACCAATGAAGAATGAAATGCAAAGACAGATTATAGAAGTCTGACAATATAAGACAAATAGAGAAGACCTGGTGTGCCAGGCTAGTATAATTAATTTTTTCCCGGTATGGGACCTCCTATAAGCGTATGCATGGGCCTAATCATAGAGTTATTTTTATATATATATATATATATATATATATATATATATATATATATATATATATATATATATATATATATACACACACACAGTGGGGAAAAAAAGAATTTAGTCAGCCACCAATTGTGCAAGTTCTCCTACTTAAAGATGAGAGGCCTATAATTTTCATCATAGGTACACGTCAACTATGACAGACAAAATGAGAAAGAAAAAAATCCTACAATGTGATTTTCGGGATTTAATGAATTTATTTGCAAATGATGGTGGAAAATAAGTATTTGTTCAATAACAAATGTTTTGGGGCTGTCGCTGGGCAACACGGACTTTCAACTCCCTCCAAAGATTTTCTATGGGGTTGAGATCTGGAGACTGGCTAGGCCACTCCAGGACCTTGAAATGCTTCTTACGAAGCCACTCCTTCGTTGCCCGGGCGGTGTGTTTGGGATCATTGTCATGCTGAAAGACCCAGCCACGTTTCATCTTCAATGCCCTTGCTGATGGAAGGAGGTTTTCACTCAAAATCTCACGATACATGGCCCCATTCATTCTTTCCTTTACACGGATCAGTCGTCCTGGTCCCTTTGCAGAAAAACAGCCCCAAAGCATGATGTTTCCACCCCCGTGCTTCACAGTAGGTATGGTGTTCTTTGGATGCAACTCAGCATTCTTTGTCCTCCAAACACGAAAAGTTGAGTTTTTACCAAAAAGTTCTATTTTGGTTTCATCTGACCATATGACATTCTCCCAATCCTCTTCTGGATCATCCAAATGCACTCTAGCAAACTTCAGACGGGCCTGGACATGTACTGGCTTAAGCAGGGGGACACGTCTTGCACTGCAGGATTTTAGTCCCTGGCGGCGTAGTGTGTTACTGATGGTAGGCTTTGTTACTTTGGTCCCAGCTCTCTGCAGGTCATTCACTAGGTCCCCCCGTGTGGTTCTGGGATTTTTGCTCACCATTCTTGTGATCATTTTGACCCCACGGGGTGAGATCTTGCGTGGAGCCCCAGATCGAGGGAGATTATCAGTGGTCTTGTATGTCTTCCATTTCCTAATAATTGCTCCCACAGTTTATTTCTTCAAACCAAGCTGCTTACCTATTGCAGATTCAGTCTTCCCAGCCTGGTGCAGGTCTACAATTTTGTTTCTGGTGTCTTTTGACAGCTCTTTGGTCTTGGCCATAGTGGAGTTTGGAGTGTGACTGTTTGAGGTTGTGGACAGGTGTCTTTTATACTGATAACAAGTTCAAACAGGTGCCATTAATACAGGTAACGAGTGGAGGGCAGAGGAGCCTCTTAAATAAGAAGTTACAGGTCTGTGAGAGCCAGAAATCTTGCTTGTTTGTAGGTGACCAAATACTTATTTTCCACCATAATTTGCAAATAAATTCATAAAAAATCCTACAATGTGATTTTCTGGATTTTTTTCCCTCAATTTGTCTGTCATAGTTGACGTGTACCTATGATGAAAATTACAGGCCTCTCTCATCTTTTTAAGTGGGAGAACTTGCACAATTGGTGGCTGACTAAATACTTTTTCCCCCCACTGTATATATATACACATATACATACACTGGACAAATATATAAACGCAACATGTAAAGTGTTGGTCCCATGTTTCATGAGCTGAAATAAAAAATCCCAAAACTTTTTCAAACGCACAAAAAGCTTTTCTCTCAAGTTTTGTGCACAAATTTGTTTACGTCCCTGTAAGTGAGCATTTCTCCTTTGCCAAGATAATCCACCCACCTGACAGGTATGACATATCAAGAAGCTGATTAAACAGCATCATTACACAGGTGCACCTTGTGCTCGGGACAATAAAAGTCGACTCTAAAATGTGCAGTTTTGTCACACAACACAATGCCACAGATGTCTCAAGTTTTGAGGGTGCGTGCCATTGGCATGCTGACTGCAGGAATATCCACCAGAGCTGTTGCCAGGTGAATTGAATGTACATTTTTCTACCATAAGCCACCTCCAACGTTGTTTTAGAGAATTTGGCAGTACGTCCAACTGGCCTCACAACTACAGACCACGTGTAACAACGCCAGCCCAGGACCTCCACATCCAGGGACCTTCACCTGTGGGATCATCTGAGACTAGCCACACGGACAGCTGATGAAACTGTGGGTTTGCACAACCGAAGGATTTCTGCACAAACTGTCAGAAACCATCTCAGGGATGCTCATCTGCGTGCTCGTCGTCCTCACCAGGGTTTTGACCTGACTGCAGTTCAGCGTTGTAACCGGCTTCAGTGGGCAAATGCTCACCTTCGATGGCCCCTGGCACGCTGGAGAAGTGTGCTCTTCACGGATGAATCCCGGTTTCAACTGTACTGGGCAGATGGCAGACAGCATGTATGGCGTCATGTAGGCGAGCGGTTTGCTGATGTCAATGTTGTGAACAGATTGCCCCATTGTGGCGGTGGAGTTATGATATGGGCAGGCATAACCTACGGACAACGAACACAATTGCATTTTATCGATGGCAATTTGAATGCACAGAGATACCGTGATGAGATCCTGAGGCCCATTTGTCGTGCCATTAATCCATGACATCACCTCATGTCGCAAGAATCTGTACACAATTCCTAGAAGCTGAAAATGTCCCAGTTCTTCCATGGTCTGCATACTCACCAGAAATGTCACCACCCATTGAGCATGTTTGGGATGCTCTGGATCGACGTGTACGACAGCGTGTTCCAGTTCCCGGCAATATCCATCAACTTCGCACAGCCATTGAAGAGGAGTGGGACAACATTCCACAGGCCACAATCAACAGCCTGATCAACTCTATGCGAAGGAGCTGTGTCGCGCTGCATGAGGCAAATGGTGGTCATACCAGATACTAACTGTTTTTCTGATCCATTCCCAGTCATGTGAAATCCATAGATTAGGGCCTAAAGAATTTATTTCAATTGACTGATTTCCTTATATGAACAGTAACTCAGTAAATCTTTGAAATTGTTGCATGTTGCGTTTAAAACAACCAGTCGTTATGTTTATCTGATTGTCAAACAATTTACATTTGACATTTTAGTCATTTAGCAGACGCTCTTATCCAGAACGACATACAGTTAGTGAGTGCATACATTTTTCATACTGGCCCCCCGTGGGAATCGAACCCACAACCCTGGCGTTGCAAGCGACATGCTCTACCAACCTTTACAATCACTTCAAAGGGCTCCTTTACTAGGCTACCCAGGCATGTTCATCCATTCGCAAACATATTTCCAGCCTCCAAACAGTAGTGAATGGAAAGAGACATCCGTTACACAAAACACCAAAAAGTGTAAGGACATTTGGCGATTGTCATTAGGTCAGAATTTATGCATTCACTGCTGTCTGCACGCGTCTCGGTGTCGGCCACTCATCTCTGCCTTGGCAAAATGTCAGGGTTCTCGTCGAACCACATCGCATTTTGGAGCGTAGGCTATACCACCCGTTTTCAAGTCAATTCGCTTATTTTTGATGCCTCTGTCATGCAGTAATGATAAAAAGTGGTGTAGTAGCCTACAGTTTGACATTTAGTTTTAATTATTGTGATAGGCTCATTATTTCCTGGTACGGCATACCCTCACTATTTATTTTGCCGGGACGCCGGACTGGACCGTATCGCACTGCCTTACTTTCACCCCTGCTAGTAGTTCAAAGTAATGGACACATGACTCACAGCCTTCGCATCAGTGATTGCCAAACACATACACACTCCTCCAGCTCTGTCACACACATACGCAAGCAACCCCCCCCCCCATCCCCATCCCCATCCCCATCCCCTCTCCCCTGCATACCTGCTGTCCTGTCCTCTGCCCCTGCTCCCGGGGAGTCTCGGTCTCCGGTGCCCGAGCCGTCGTGCCACGGGCGTTTACGTGGGGGCAGTGAGGCCATGTCCAAGCCCTGCAGGGAGGAGGAGTGCTCGCGGTTGGCAGGGGACGGGCTATTGTGCGGTTGGCCATGCTCCGAGCGCTGATTCTCTCGGTAAGCCTCGTGACCTGGGACCAAACACACACAATAACCTAAACACTGGGCTCTATGGGGAGATGTGGCTAAAACGGACCCTATTACTCACAATATTTGGCAGTATTTATTTTATAACCTGTTTCTCAGCTGTCAAAATGAAACCCTACATTTATTCTCAGTATTGTCACACTAAAAATCATCTGGGGCTGCAGTATACGTAGCTTAGTCCTTTCACCATCTTGAAATGTGTACATTACATGGAGGGAGACTGACCCATTACATTACATTTACGTCATTTAGCAGACGCTCTTATCCAGAGCGACTTACAGTTAGTGAGTGCATACATTATTATTATTATTATTATTTTAATTTTTTCTTCATACTGGACCCCCGTGGGAATCGAACCCACAACCCTGGCGTTGCAAACGCCATGCTCTATCAACTGAGCTACATCCCTGCCGGCCATTCCCTCCCCTACCCTGGACGACGCTGGGCCAATTGTGCGCCGCCCCATGGGTCTCCCGGTCGCGGCCAGCTACGACAGAGCCTGGATTTGGGATGCTCTGACCCGCTGCTAGCCATGATTTTTGTAAGGGTTAGCCTACTATCCTATTCTTTCCTAGCATTAGCATTGTCCATTGGGAGCTGTTGGCCTGCCACGCTAACCAAAATGTCCCGTCACAGACTACCCTTGTTCGATAGACATCCCCTTTACCTTGATTTCGCCCTCCCTCCCAGGCCTCTTGACGTCTGCCTTCCTCATAGTGTGGGGGGAACTCATCGGGGTTGGGGAGCAAGCACTGGCGTCTACCTCCACCACCTCCTGAGGTAACAACCGACGGATGAGTGAAAGATAGGACCCATAGATTGATGGACAGACATAAAGACAGACAGACGAAAGACCCATAGATTGATGGACAGACATAAAAATACAAACAAGATAGATCATAAAAGGAAAGTGACAAAGACAACACAAACTCAGCTGGTCTTACCTCCTCCTCTGGGTGGGCCCCCTCCTCGGGGGGGTCTCCCCCTCTCTCCGTTGTCCCAACCTCCACCCATCTCATTTGAGGCGTCAAAGTTCTCCTCCTGCACGCCAAACTCATCAGGGAACCCCCTCCCCCCAGGGCGACCCTGTCCACCCCCTCTGTACCTGCACAGAAAAGGGACCCCATTTGAGTGGAGATACAGCAGGCCCTTTGAAACATCTATGCCCTACTGTCCATGCTTTACCCTATATATCAGGAAAAGAGAGGTTCACACCTCAGGACACTAAGTAAAGGCTAGAAAACAAATCACATATGATTTTGCTTACTCTCAGTAGTGCAAGGCTTGATATGGCAACTGCTAGTCAAAATACATGACTGCTTTCTAAGATACAAAACACATCAGCTTCTGTTATGAGAGGAAACATCCACTAAGAAGATGACTTGGGCCGAGATTCAATCCCAGGTGCGTTATAACAGTGTTTTCCACTAGCGCCGGCTGTCATACTTTTTCCACTTAAATGAACTAGAATGAACTATATGAATTAACTAGGCTGCTTTTCAATTCGCAAGTCAGAAAAAAAAGTCAGCCGAGCCTTCTCCCGCTAGCATGAATGATATGCATCTTCTAGCGATCTATTGAAAGGACAGGCGCCTGTCAGTCACAAACTGAGCGATGACAGAGAAACCCTGCTGGTTTGACAGTCTGTCTGTCCCGCTGCCAATTACCTGGGTGCAGTGGTGTAAAGTACTTCAGTAAAAATAAAGTACTACTTAAGTAGTTTTGGGGGGTCTCTCTACTTTACTATTTATATTTTTGACAACTTTTACTTCACTACATTCCTAAAGAAAATAATGTACTTTTTACTCCATACATTTTCCCTGACACCCAAAAGTACTCGTTACATTTTGAATGCTTGGCAGGACAGGAAAATTGTCCAATTCACACACTTATCAAGAGAACATCCCTGGTCATCTCTACTGCCTCTTATCTGGGGGGACTCACTAAACACATGCATTGTTTGTAAATTATGTCTGAGTGTAGTAGTGTGCCCCTAGCTAACCGTAAATAAAATAAAAATGGAAATTGTGTTGTCTGGTTTGCTTAATATAACGAAATTGAAATGATTTATACTTTTACTTTTGATACTTAAGTATATTTTAAACCAAATACTTGACTTTTACTCAAGTAGTATTTTACTGGGTGACTTTCACTTCAGTCATTTTCTATTAAGGCATCTTTACTTTTACTCAAGTATGACAATTGGGTACTTTTCCACCACTGCCTGGGTGTGTGTTGTGTACGGTGTGGTTTCAGTCAAATTTCTTTACACGGAGGGAGAGCGCATGATGCTCCTTCATCGTCTATGTGAGTCAATTTGTACGTCCCATATGTGTTTACGATGAGTCGACATCCACTTAGCCTATTGTTTTCTAGCACATTTATTTATTTTCTTTCACGTGTTTCATATGCAGCCACGAAGTGCTGGCACATAGGCTTCCTGTGATTTGATTGACGAACAGCGAGCTTGACTAGTTTATAAATGGTGTCGAACTGATTGAATAAAGGCTCTCATATCCTTGCCGTTCATAAATCATACAACTTAGTTATATGTCCATGGTATCGCATCGGGACAAGTAAACTAAAGATCTCGTTTGTATATTTGTTATGAAGTCCATCAGGACTTGCCAGACAGTGACCTTAAAGTGAGTGACGTTCGTAGCCTACCGAATCGCATCGGTAAGAGAGCCGTTCATTAGGCTCCCTAATTTGCAACTGGTAGGTTTTTGGGCGATTATCTGCAGATAAATTATGAAAACATTCTATGAAGATGGTGAACCCTCCTCACTGCAGGAACAATACGTAGGCTTAGTGGAGCGATCGCGTCACTCTGGTCCAAAATATGATTTAAAAAACCGATTGAATTGTTTTAAATGCTAATCATACTTACATGGTATTTTCAAAGATCTTGATATAGGTCTACTGATTTAATCAAAGTGTTGACAACGGAGTAGTCAACTGCTGCTTACTATGTTGTAAAGCCCATGATTAACACCTGCTTCATTCTTCAATCATACCTGTATTGCAGATATCTGAGAAAATGCCTCTTTAAAAGGAAGCTTGAAGCCTTACAAGATTCTTTAAGAAGATCTGTGGGTCAGTTGTTAAACAAGGATAAAACAATTAATAATGACATACTGCAATTCACAAAGAGTTCCAAACACTTGTTGAAATTCTTTCACCAATTTAACTGATGTCATTCTATCTCTTCTCTTAAAGCTGCAATATGTAACTTTTTGGGCGATCCAACCAAATTCACATAGAAATTCTATCATATATTATAGATCTGTCATTCTCATTCAAAGCAAGTCTAAGAACTGGTAGATCTGTTCTAAGTGCGCTATTTCTATGCTTCCCGTTCTTGAGTTTCGTTTTTGCATCTTTTACTTTCGGTTTTGTACAAAAGCTTCAAACAGCTTAAAATACAATATGATTGGTAATGGAAAATATATTTCACAGTGGTTTAGACTGTACAAAGTTAATAGGAAAGTTGGTCGGCGGGTTAGTAGACGATTTTGTAGGAAAGATAGGTTGCGAGTTAGGTGGACAGTTAATGTGTGAGAGTTGGTAGAAAAGCTTGTTGGCGAGTTGGTAGAAAAGTTGGTCGGCGAGTTGGTAGGAAAGCTAGGTGGCGAGTTGGTAGAAAAGCTAGGTGGCGAGTTGGTAGAAAAGCTAGGTGGCGAGTTGGTAGAAAAGCTAGGTGGCGAGTTGGTAGAAAAGCTAGGTGGCGAGTTGGTAGAAAAGCTAGGTGGCGAGTTGGTATAAACATTTGTTGGCGAGATGGTAGGGAAGTGAGTTAGTAGGAAATTTTGTTGGCAAGTTAGTAGGAAAGTTAGACCCACGTGTCATGAGTCCTGGCCATGCCTCGGTGGAGGCCGCCTGTCTCTCTGCCTCTGGTCAAACGCCTCTCCTAGACCCTCATAACCATCATACCTGACACATAGGCCCAGAGTTTTGAGGCGGAAGCAACCCATAGAGACTTTAATATAGTAAGTAAGGGATCAGAGCAAAGGTAGGTTTGAAAGTCAAAGGATGCGGTCAAGATGAGAATTATGTAAAAAGTAGGTGAGGTGAGACTTTCACACTAAATTGGTTTGGAGCGGTTTTTCCCGAACTCTGGCGCGTTTTCCCACTTTGTTCGGTTCATCTGGACTGGTGTGAACACTATCTGCACTCGGGAGTGCACTAAACAATGCACCGTGGTTCGCTCAAAAAAGTTGTTCTTGGTTCGATTCCATTCGTACCGTGGTGCAGTTCGCTGCAGGTGAGAACGCAGTCCGGACCAAACTGCAAGATTTGGTTAAATGCACGCAGTACCTTACTAGCGCATCCGATGCAGATTAGGGGAGACGGGCGCTATTCCGGGGATATAGGCTACTGATATAGCCTATTAATGTCTCAGAGCGGCTATTGCCCTGTTTCCTTCCGCATGTTGTTGGAAGACCAAAGCGAAAATAATATGAAGTTTGCTTCTTGAAAATCATAGATGAATTTAACTAAGGTGTAGAGGTATATGTAAACACTGTATGAGCGCTTAGGTGAGATTTCAAGTAAGTATAAAGATGCAGGTTAGAGAGCCGGTAGAAGTGGCTGATGGCAAGGGCGTAAGTAGAGACACAAGATTAGAGGTCACAAACGAAAAGCAAGGTATTTCTAACCTGTCATCCCTGCGGCCTCGGAACTCTCCCACATCGTGGGGAAATCTTTCCTCAGAAGAGCCCCAGTTTCCCCCTTCTCCTCCTTGCCCTCCCCCTCTGTGGCCTCCCTGGTAGTCCTGGCCGAACCCTCGCCTGCAGCTCTCCTCTCTCCGTCCGTGGAAGTCCTGGCCCCCCTCATTAAAGTCTGAGGGTCCGCGGCGCCCCTGCTCGGAGTCTCCCCAGTAAGAACCGGAGCCCTGGTCGGGGCCCCCAGAGCCGCCCTGGCCTCCAGGTGGAGGACCCATGTGGTGGTTGGGAGGCCCTCGGGTATCTCCTTGGGAGAATCGGCGACATGCAGACAAACAATAGACAACAGTGCCGTTAACATCCTGAAATAAAATTAGTCAAAACATAGAGGGCACTGAAATGAAAGTCAGATAAAACAAAACTCTTTCATTGGAGAATCTCCATTGAGAATCCCTTTTAGTCCAGGACTAGGCTTAATCTGTGTCTGGGAAACCAGCCCTAAATGTTTATGACGGTAGGTATCAACTGTATTTTGTAATACAGTATATGTGTTTGAAAAGTAAATCTTCTCTGGTCTGAGAATTTGGGTTCTCCTACCTTTGCCATTGGGTCCTTGCTGCCCCATCCCATGCATCATGGGTCCAGAGTTTTGGCCCACCTGTGAGATATGTTGTTTTTAGGATTTAGTCTGCTTTACCAGCCATAACTTTATTTTACTCACATGAGAGCGAGCGGAGCGAGGGAAGCATACTAGAGTTACAAATAGCCTCTTCTAGCAGGCTTCTTTCTGCATGTCAAAGATCTGTATAATGTCAGCACCATTTGAAAGACAAGGAGGATTATGTTGGAAGATATCGTTCACAACAAGCAATAGTTTGGAGTTTCAAGGGCTGGGTAGAATTGGTGACTGTTCAGTTAATTCTTAAGTCAGGTTCCCACAAAACCCTTATCGAATAGTTTCAACAAGCATTGGATTGAACTATCTTGGATAATTTCATGGTGCACACAAACAAAGGCCCCAAAAAAGGCACACAAAAGGCCTTACTGACTAATGAGTTTTACCTCAATGTAGCTAGCAAGTTGGCTAACCAATGACACAATGTTGCTACAATGACCGCCACAGAACTATCCAGCCCAGGTGAATTTTTACCTCTGAAGATTCAACAAAACCTTGTCACATTTTTATTAAGAGAGCCTGCCTTCATATTTCCAACACATTTTGGGGGGGTTTGACAGCTAGTTTGACAATCTCACCTGGTGCTGCATGTAGGACGGAGGCCCCTGCATGTTGCCTGGTAGTCCCTGCATATTGCCTGGCGGTCCTTGCATGTTTCCAGGGGGGCCCTGCATGTTGCCAGGGGGTCCTTGCATGTTACCCTGCGGTGGTCTGTGCATCCCACCCGGGGGTGGCCCCTGCATGTTACCCATCACAGGCATGCCCCCCATGCCTGGCATGTTGCAATGTGTCCTTGGAGGGTTCTGCATGGGAGGCCCCATCCCCACTACTCCCTGCATGGGTCCCTGTGGGCCCATCATGCCCCCCTGGCCTCGAGGAGGGGGCCCCATCATTGCTACCGACGGGGGGCCCTGCATGTTTCCGGGCGGCCCCTGCATCCCTCTGGGTCCGGGAGGCATGCCGTGAGGCCCCTGGGGGCCCATGTTTCTGTGGGGGCCGGGGTGCCTCTGCATGCCCTGGGGCCCGTGGTGGTCCGGAGGACCCATCATGCCAATGATGTGGGGCATCTGCTGAGGGGGCATAGACTGGGGGAAGCCCTGAGGGGGTGGGGGCATGGGTCCTCCCTGGCCAGGGAAAGGTGGCATGGGTCCTTGTGGGCCTCCTGGGGGAGGCATGTTCCCGTCCATCGGATTCAAACGGTCCATCTTCATTTGCTGGGGAAAATAAGATATGTCGCTAAATCAACCTATACTGCATTTTCAATCTCTACTGTTTCTCACTTCTTGCGTGACTATGAGCAGTACACCACCTGTCACAGTGGTCAACAACTCTGGTACTGGGTGTGCTGACTTTTGTTCCATCCCAGCAATAAGACACCCGATTCAACTTGCTGAAACAAAAGCCTGTAGCTGCTGTCCAGGACTAGGGTTGTTGACCATTGACCTAAAATGTATTTCTCTTGCAATCACTCTTTCATGTTACCCATTTTTGTCACTTTCACACTTTTGTCACGCATTTAGGTATTTGTTTGTTTCAAAGTGGGCACTTTGCCTCGAACCTCTCACCTCTAGCATCATCGGGTTGGTGTTGGTCTTCTCGTCCATTTTCTTCTTCTCTCCTCCTGGGGGCATGAGAAGAACCTTATTATCTGCCCAGGCCTTAAGGATGGAGAGGGGGAAGGAGACAAAGGAAGTGAGATACTAAGAGATGTCACAGAGCAAATACTACATTTACTCACAACAGACTTATGTCTTGCTACTTTTTCTTGACGTCAACATTAATGTTTATAAAATTGAAGGTACCTGTTGGAATTGGGCAGGGATGGGTTTGGCGTAGGGGACCTTCTTCTGTGGCACTTTCTTCAGGTCTTTCTGTAAAATCTCCTCAATCCCCCAATCCAAACCTGGGATGCTCATCTCCTCCTCGGATGCAGTCTCTTTACCTTGAGAAAAATCGAACTACATTACCCATAGTCCACCAGTACCACTCCAACCTTGCAGCCACCAAACATCACCTACTGTATATTACATTGCTAGGACTATAAAGACTGTAAAAGTCACAGTCCATTGCTTTACCTTTGTTAGAGCTAATTCACCTACAAAACTACACCTTTACACCCCCCCCCCCCCCAAACCATTTCTTTGACTTAGATGAGACTTTGCGTAGGGTAAAGTGTGAATGGGTGTCCTCACCGCTTGCCTCTTGTTCCATGGCAGCTTTGAACTGGTCAGGTATCCCCATGCCAGGAATGGCAGCTAAACTGTTTGGCTCCATATCATCTGGAAAACAAACCCAGAACCACAAGTCAAATGGTGACACCATGTAACCTTGACTGGACAAACTTGTCTGGTTGCACGTGCCAACTCACGTGCACACACACCACAGAAAAACTAAAACACACAGCGTACATATTTACACACACACACACACACACACACACACACACACACACACACACACCGTATTCCACTCCATCCTCTGACATCCCTGGTAACAAATTCAGATTGTATCTGTCCCTCATCTTGTCCCCTGGGCGATTCCTGGTCCAGAATTTACTGAGAAAGAAAGCGAGAGATAGGGAGAGAAATCAGGCAGGGAACACTTCAAAGCCCATCTGACCAGACATTTGAGATGACACATATATTCAGTATGCAGCCAATGCGGAAATCAAACCCAAAACCTACTTCAAGCAACTGAGTCGTTATCAAACAATGTTACAATAGAAATATGAGAGAAATGTCTATCAATAGGGGTGTGTACCTTCTCCCTTTTCAAGATGAATCGATACACTTCTAGATACAATACAGGAACGATACGTTTAAGTTCGAAATGATTCGGTGTGATTAGACGAACGAAACAATGCGATTTGGTTCGATATGATGCGGTTCGATGCACTAACATTTGTTGCATAAAGACAATTATTTTCCATTCTAAATGAATAATAAATGGGTGAATGACAGAAATCGCATTTAGATTAACAGAACATGCAACTCCTGTAATGAAGCAGCCATTAAAAAGTTATTTTCAAACATTTTCCAAAATGCAATTCGCGGGAAAACTCCATTCTAGACAGCACACCTGATGAAAGCAGTTCCATACAGTGAAAGTATTCAGACCCCTTGACTTTTTCCACATTTTGTTACGTTACAGCCTTATTCTAAAATGGATAAAAAAAATACAAATTCTCAATCTACACACAATACCCCATAATGACAAAACGAAAACAGGTTTTTAGAAATGTTTGCTAATTTATTACAAATAAAAAACAGAAATACCTTATTTACATAAGTATTCAGACCCTTTGCTATGAGACTCGAATTTGAGCTCAGGTGCACCCTGTTTCCATTGATCATCCTTGAAATGTTTCTACAACTTGGGAGTCCACCTGTGGTAAATTCAATTGATTGGACATGATTTGGAAAGGCACACACCTGTCTATATAAGGCCCCACAGTTGACAGTGCATGTCAGGGCAAAAACCAAGCCATGAGGTCGAAGGAATTGTCAGTAGAGCTCAGAGACAGGATTGTGTCGGCACAGATCTGGGGAAGGGTACCAAAAAATGTCTGCAGCATTGAAGGTCCCCAAGAATACAGTGGCCTCCATCATTCTTAAATGGAAGAAGTTTGGAACCACCAAGACTCTTCCTAGAGCTGGCGACCCAGCCAAATTGAACAATCGGGGGAGAAGGGCCTTGGTCAGGGAGGTGACCAAGAACCTGATCGTCACTCTGACAGAGCTCCAGAGTTATTCTGTGGAGATGGGAGAACCTTCCAGAAGGACAAACATCTCTGCAGCATTCCACCAATCAGGCCTTTATGGTAGAGTGGCCAGACGGAAGCCACTCAGATGGAAGCCACTCCTCAGTAAAAGGCTCATGACAGCCCGCTTGGAGTTTGCCAAAAAGCACCTAAAGGACTCTCAGACCATGAGAAACAAGATTATTTGGTCTGATGAAACCAAAATTGAACTCTTTGGCCTGAATGCCAAGCGTCACGTCTGGAGGAAACCTGGCACCATCATGCTGTGGGGATGTTTTTCAGCAGCAGGGACTGGGAGACTAGTCAGGATCAAGGGAAAGATGAACGGAGCAAAGTACAGAGAGATCCTTGATGAAGTCCTGAGCGCTCTGGAGCAGGTTCTCAGACTGGGGCGAAGGTTCGCCTTCCAACAGGACAACGACCCTAAGCACACAGCCAAAACAATGCAGGAGTGGCTTCGGGACAAGTCTCTGAATGTCCTTGAGTGGCCCAGCCAGAGCCCGGACTTGAACCTGATCGAACATCTCTGGAGAGACCTGAAAATAGGTGTGCAGCGACGCTCTCCATTCAACCTGACAGAGCTTGAGAGGATCTGCAGAGAAGAATGGGATAAACTCCCCAAATACAGGTGTGCCAAGCTTGTAGCGTCATACCCAAAAAGGCTTGAGGCTGTAATCGCTGCCAAAGGTGCTTCAACAACGGAAACCCTGGCAGTTACATGCAGGAGTAGACGTACCAGTTCAATCCCCAAAAAGATGAGACATTTTCAGAAGGTAAAAAGTAAATCAGAGTAAACATTTAGTGAACCGGCAGTTCGTAACATTTGAATTTTCTGACCGATACATGCTACATTTGGATTGGTTTGGAGTCCCGATGCACTCGTATCTTAAACATTTGAACAGGATTCCGAGCCATATCGGTTAATTGTTACAACCCCATCTATTAACCTTATGAACAATTCCTTGTAGCCTAGCTTCCCTGTCTTCCCTGTTCTGGTATGGGTGGAGAGTTATGTCTATGTTTTTGATCCTCTATGGCTTGTGTATTTGTAAGCTTACCTGGTGTGGTCGTTGGATCCAGAGCAGAGGATGTGCCCAAGTGGGTGCCACGCCAGGCTCCAGATCATGCCCTCATGGGCCATCTCCATACCACCCACCTCCTTCTCCACCCTGACAGAAAGCACAGTAGAAATACAAGATAAGAGCATGACGTGACATGAAAACGGTCATAAATGGTAATGACCCCAGTCATTTGTAACATGCATAATGTCATTAATATAGGCTTTGTGGAGGAATTATTCATGTTCAGAGGTATTCAGACTATATTTATGAGCATTGCCCCCTTCCACATGATTAATGCTTGCTATCATACATTTGAACTATGTTCATTGAAATGACTGATGCAAAGAAATCAAGCCTTTGGCCAATGATTGGTAGAGGAAATTACATCCTGTGTGTCAGTTGGAGGGTTGAGCTGTCACTCTTACCCTACGTTCCAGAAGAGGAGGGATCCGTCCGAGCCTCCGCTGGCAAACAGGCCCTCGTGGACAGGGTGCCATGCTACAGCTGTAGACAAGAGGTTTAACACATATATTTCACAAACATACACATTATTTCTCAGGGATGGTTAACTCTTGAAATTCCATCTGTCTCCGAGTTATGTATATCAGCTTTTAGTTTTTTTGCACCATATTTATGGAACAATCTTCAATGCTCTTAAATTGGATGTCTTGGTGCCTCTAGGGCAATTCAGAAACCTGATTGAGGACCTTTTTACTGATGAATGTGTTTTTTTATGATGGTGCTTTTTTTCTTATTGCGTTTTGTATTTGATGTGTATATTTCTGTAACTCATGTGTAAAAGAGACCTTGGTCTCAGTATGACTCCCTGACAAAATAAAAGGTAAAGAAAAAAAATTATGTATCCGAAACTCAGGATCCCCACAAAAATAAAGTGGTCTCTCAACTCAAGGAGTTTCCCCTGCCCACCAGCAAGAATTATAGAGAACATTCACATCCTTGAAAGAGCAGAACATAGCAGAAACAATCCATAGCAACACTAACTATAATCAAGCACACAGGCGCACACACACCAGTGTAAATAAACCAAACATTTGGCATCATAATATTCCTCTAGCTACATCAGAGGCCATTTACTACACTAAGTGCTGAATGGAATAGGCCAAGTCACATCAGTCAAGTCAAAGCAGAAATACAGGTTCTCTCACACACACCTGTGGCCTCTTTCTTGTGGCCCCGGAACACCTGCAGCTCCTCCTTGAGGTTGCGGATGTCAAAGAGCTTACACAGGTGGTCGCGGGACGCTGTCAGCAACCAGTTACCATTCAGGTTCCACTTCACCTCCATCACCGTGTTCTTATGGGCGTGACTTGGGGGAGGGGGGAGAGTGAGCGTAAGGGACTGATACCTTTTACACACTACTAAGCTGAGGCAAGCTGAGCTGGCCTGGTTGTGCATCCAGCAAGTTGCTGACAAATATCCAAACAAGCACAGTACGGTTCAGCTTGGCACAGTAGTGTAAAAAGGGTATAAGTTCCTTTCTGTCCTCCAAGTTGCCTTAACCATTTTAAAACAGATTTAACCATTTTACTATCTGTAATCTACTGAGAAACTACATGGTTACAACGTCATTTTAACAAGAAAGCATTAATCGTTACCGAGAAGTAACACATTTTGTTCGATAATTTCTCAGGGGGCTCTGGGTTTTGGGGATGGGGTGCTTAATGCCAGCTGTGTGCTGCTTCTGCTGCCTCTGGGTAAAACTCACAGTGTGGCCAAACTCTGCCCGCTTTTGGGATCCCAGAATTTGATTGGCTGCTGGCTGTCTTTGCTCCCGGAAACCACCAGGCCTTTAGTGGGGTGCCAGTCCACGCACTTCACGTCAGCTCCGTGACCTGTGGAGGAAGAACACATTTAATATGTGTAAGGGTGTGTGTGTGTGTGTGTCAGAGGCAAAAGGACGACAGAACAAACATACAATAGTTAACTTGTATGTGCATCTGAGAGGTGGTGTGGTCTACTACAGGTGTGTGTGACAGATACAGCGTGTGTGTGTGTGTGTAGGGGGAGTCACTCAATCCCACCCTTACTCACTGTAGGGTGTGTAAACATAAAACTTGGGCAATATACTGTCTTGTACCAATGCATATACATTATAAAAGCTGGAAGCAGCATTGCCAGGGTTCAGCTGTGTGCCCACTGTGCCACCATCAGGAGAAATTGGGCACATTGCCCTAGGACAAGTTACTTCTGTGCTATTTATCACGCTTGCCAAATATCAGAACTCAAAATCAAACAGATCATGCAATATAATATACTTTTGATGTATTTTGGACCATTTTCAATGATGTTGACTATTTTAAACGTATTCTTCAGAACCGCTAGACCGATTGGCACCAAATCTGGTATATAGCATCTATGAATGCACATCTTCAAACACACTATTTTCCAAGACTATAGCTGAAACAATATGGCTGCTAGGAACCAATAAGCTTGCATGAATGGGGTTAGCTAGACTCATCCTTGAGCATGTGTGCCACATTTAATCACTGAGTCAAACAGATGAAGAGATATAAAAATGTGCTTGCATATGTTGAGTCTTCAGTGTTGGAGCATGTGTACCAATTTTTGTTATAATACGAATATCCGTGACTGATTTATATGCATTAATGTGACAGACCACGCCCACGTGAATGTTTATTGGTCAGTTGCAGCTATATTGTTTGACATACTAGCCTGGATTGTAGTGAGTTTACAGACCTTGGTCCATAGATGCAACATATCAAATTTCATGAAGATCGGTCATTCGGTGCCAGAGTAGCTTTTTAAGTGTTTTTCACAAAATTCAAAATGGCGGAAAATCCATCATGGCGGACCTTATGCGTTCTTGAGGCAAATGTGTTCCTTGTGAGGAGAGGGATCTATGTACCAAATTTCAAGACTCTAGGTCACACAGGGTGAGGGGCTTGACCTTTCAAAGTTAGCATTTTCAATCGCTTGTTATAGCGCCACCATGTGGCCAATTGGCATGGCATTGCATGGGAGAGTGTGGCCTTTGGCCTTTTACCATCATGCCAAGTTGCGCTGTCCTAGGCATCACCATCTCACAGGAATTTGCATGTTATCTGGTATAATAATAAATAATAATAATAAACGCTGACAAATACAATAGCGTTCCACCAGTTTGCTGATGAACCCCTAATTATTAAAACAGTAGATGTGGTAACAGACAAAATTCACAGTAATTACACATAGATTACATATAGTGTGTGAGCGAGAGTGTGTGAGTATAACAAAAGATATGAAGATAAGGTGACCAGAGACACCAACAAGGTTTAACAATGTGTAAATGTGTGTGATAGGAGATAAATTACTGTATGAACCATTGGTGACATGACTGACCTGAGTGACATTTCTACACTAAGCATCTACCTAGTTCATTATGTGATGGTATCTGAAAATGCCATTTCATCTAGTGTTGTCATGATACCAACATTTGACTAACGATACGATACCAGCCCATGTATCACGATACCAAGTAGTATCGCGATACCACAGGGGAAAAATTCAGTGGCCTAGCGTCCTGTTCGCCCTGTCCCCCGGACACTTGTTCCTGTTTTCTAAACGTTATGCGCATGCAGGGGAGACCCGTCATTCAGGGCAGGTAGCCCCACCTGTTTTGAGCCCCATAAAAATAAAAAATAAAAAGGCTCCTGTTTTGCATGTTATTTGGTCATTAATACGTGTCACATATCAGTTTACAAACAATGTAAAAAATATATATATATATCATTGAGTTAATAAACCTGCATTCAAACATGGTCTCTCTTTTGTTTTCTTGAGTAAGGCAGCTCCAAAATGCAGGTGTTTCAGCCTAGCTCAGTGCTTTCTGTGGTGGTTGGGCAAGCCAGCAGAAAATAGGAGCGTTGCGCCGTGATTGGCTCAGTGTTCTGTCACTCATGGGGACACTACATCACCGCCAAGTCTAAGTCCTTAGTAAGGGTAGACATTGAAAAGTCAAGCCCTTTGGGTCCTGCCATAGAGCTACATTAGAAGTGCCCTTCCAAGAAGGCTCAAGGTTATTGGCCACAGACAAAATGACGTCAAATCACATTATATGTACAGTAGCTTTGATTGGACTGATCGTGTAAACATCTTACTTTAAAAATCTTCGCTAAAATAAAATAAAATGCAAATGAATTACTTAAAAATCATACAAAGTGATTTTCTGGATTTTTGTTTTAGATTCCGTCTCTCACAGTTGAAGTGTACCTATAATAAAAATTACAGACCTCTACATGCTTTGTAAGTAGGTAAACCTGCAAAATCGGCAGTGTATCAAATACTTGTTCTCCCCACTGTATATATAAATTCCAATCGTACTTTATCAAAAACGTTTTCAAAGTCAGCTATGAATACCAGGCCTGGTTTCCCAGATTTGTCATAGTATTCTATTGTTTCCAGTACTTGTCTTATATTATGTAAAATACCTGTCTGATTAGGATTAATAATATCCAATAACTCTATACATTTTGCTATAATTTTTGCATCACAACACTAAAGTGTAAGGTTCCTCCAATCTTTTTAATGGACTGGATCTTTATATTTACCACTTGGATCCTGTTTCCGTAATAATGAAATCAGACCTTCTTGTTGAGTATCTGATAATCTATTAAATACTTTGTGCCTCCCTTACTCCACCAGACAAGATCAGGAAAAAAAATGCATTTTAGTTAAAAACTGCTGTATCTTTCTTTTTCTTTTTTACCACTAGGCATAGTGCCATATACATTTACCCTAGAAGTACAGCTAGGCATCTCTGCTGTAAAAGCACATTAATTCAATAAGAAATTTGTGAACTCATAGCTAATCAATTACTTACAGTGGAAACAAAAAACTAATAAGTGAAATAGTAGTGATCAATGAAAGTCAATTCACTGAAGACAACACAGACTAATCAATGGAAAATCTGCACAAATCTGAGTACAGCGTGCACATCTCTAGTTTTGGTTCATATACGGCTTCTCAATAGCAAAAAGAAAAAGAAAAAAACATTGTCAACCCACGGTAGTCTAATGCATCAGGTTATATCAAAATATGAGGGTGTCCAAACTGGCAAACTGGTTTCATCTAAAAGTTCAATTCTGCATTTATTCTTCAATGAGCACAGTAATGTTTATTTAGTTTATTGCAAGGCTCAAAAAACCAAAAGCAAGCCAAACTGGTTTGAAGTAAATGGTCAGTTCTGCATTGTTCTTCAACGAGCACAGTAAAGCTTATTTACACTGAACAAAAATATAAACACAACATGCAACAATTTTACGGAGTTACAGTTCATATAAGGAAATCAGTCAATTGAAATGAATTCATTAGGCCCAAATCTATGGATTTCACATGACCGGGACAACAGATATGCATCGGTTGGCCAAAACAAGAAAAGAAAAGTAGGGGTGTGATCAGAAAAACAGTCAGTATCTGGTGTGACCACCATTTGCCTCATGCAGCACGACATCTCCATTGCATTGAGTTGATCCGGCTGTTGATTGTGGCCTGTGGAATGTTGACCCCCTCTCCTCTTCAATGGCTGTGCGAAGTTGCTTGATATTGGCGGGAACTGGAACACGCTGTCGTACACGTCGATCCAGAGCATCCCAAACATGCTCAATGGGTGACATGTCTGGTACGTATGCAGGCCATGGAAGAACCGGGACATTTTCAGCTTGCAGGAATTGTGTACAGATTCTTGCGACATGGGGCCATGCATTATCATGCTGAAACATGAGGTGATGGCGCCGGATGAATAGCACGACAATGGGCCTCAGAATCTCGTACGGGTATCTCTGTGCATTCAAATCGCCATCAATAAATAGCAATTGTGTTCGTTGTCCGTAGTTTATGCCCATACCATAATCCCATCGCCACCATGGGACACTGTTCACAACATGCAGTCTGCCCGGTACAGTTGAAACTTCTCCAGTGTGCCAGCGGCCATCGAAGGTGAGCATTTTCCCACTGAAGTCAGTTACGATGCCAAACTGCAGTCAGGTCAAGACCCTGGTGAGGACAACGAGCACGCAAATGAGCTTCCCTGAGACGGTTTCTGACAGTTTGTGCAGAAATTCTTTGGTTGTGCAAACCCACAGTTTCATCAGCTGTCCGGGTGGCTGGTCTCAGGTGAAGAAGCCGGATGTGGAGGTCCTTGGCTGGCGTGGTTACATGTGGTCTGTGGTTGTGAGGCCAGTTGAACGTAGTGCTACATTTTCTAAAATGACGTTGGAGGCGGATTATGGTAGAGAAATTAACATTCAATTCTCTGGCAAAAGCTCTGGTAGACATTCCTGCAGTCAGCATGCCAATTGCACGCTCCCTCAAAACTTGAGACATCTGTGACATTGTGTTGTGTGACAAAACTGCACATTTTAGAGTGGCCTTTTATTGTCCCCAGCACAAGGTGCACCTGTGTAATGATTATGCTGTTTAATCAGCTTCTTGATATGCCACATCTGTCAGGTGGATGGATTATCTTGGCAAAGGAGAAATGCTCACTAACAGGAATGTAAACAAATTTGTGCATAACATTTTAGAGAAATAAGCTTTTTGTGCATATGGAACATTTCTGGGATCTTTTATTTCAGCTCATGAAACATGGGACCAACACTTTATATATTGCGTTCATATTTTTGTTCAGTGGAATTTATTGCAAGGCTCAAAAGACAAGTCAACTACAATGACATTGCATACAGTATAGAATCTGTGAAATTAGCAGATTAGGCCAAACTTTCTGCATGGCCTGCGAATAGTTCAATGTAACTTCACTTGTATTCAAAATTGTCTGCAACTGTAAACATATGAACATAATACTAGCAAACAAGGTGTTTACTTTATTCATGCTTGGCAGGAACAATTTTATTCAATTCGCACAAGGATGCAAATATGTAGCCTTGCTAGCCGCCTGATCTTGCGAGCTTACATGAGAGATCAGGCAACTCGCGTGGCTAGCCAATATGCTCTACAATGACACCCCCAATCCCTTCCAAGCTTTTATTAAAACAAATTAAACCATGCAATCAAAGAGGAATGGGTTTTTCCTGACTAGGGTGTTTATACGGCAAAGACTTGATCGATCATACTGTGACTAACTGTGAATCATGCTGAACCATCAAGATCCTGCCTTCAGACAGACAGATAGACACACACACTCTACAGAAAAGAACACACCAAACTGTGTACTCTTATAATGTACTAATATACAACAACGGGCACTGAAACCAGTTCCTGTGAATATACACTATATATACAAAAGTATGTGGACACCCCTTCAAATGAGTGGATTCGGCTATTTCAGCCACACCGGTTGCTGACAGGTGTATAAAATCGAGCACATAGCTATGAACTAGCATTAGCCTTTATAGCTAAATGTTATATAAAGAAAACCTATGCAATTAAAAGTAAATGCTCGTGCAACGTGACTAGTTGGTGTTGGGATAGGCCTACCTACAGTATACATTCACCAAGGTTTTGACTATTTAAAAAACATTGTTAATTGATAATCAATTGGATATTAACAAAATTAAATCTAATTACAACAACCACCGCTAATGTACAGTACCAGTCAAAAGTTGTCACACCTACTCATTCAAGGGTTTTTCTTTATTTTGACTATTTTCTACATCGTAGAATAATCAAAACTATGAAATAACACATATGGAATCATGTAGTAACCAAAAAAGTGTTAAACAAATCAAAATATATTTTAGATTTTTCAAAGTAGCCACCCTTTGCCTTGATGACAGCTTTGCACACTCTTTGCATTCTCTCAACCAGCTTCATGAGGAATGCTTTTCCAACAGTCTTGAAGTAGTTCCCACATATGCTGAGCACTTGTTGGCTGCTTTTCCTTCACTCCAACTCATCCCAAACCATCTCAACTGGGTTGAGGTCGGGTGATTGTAGAGGCCAGGTCATCTGATGCAGCACTCCATCACTCTCCTTTTTGGTCAAATAGCCCTTACACAGCCTGGAGGTGTGTTTTGGGTCATTGTCCTGTTGAAAAACAAATGATAGTCCCACTAAGCGCAAACCAGATGGGATGGCGTATCGCTGCAGAATGCTGGTGGTAGCCATGCTGGTTAAGTGTGCCTTGAATTCTAAATAAATCATTGACAGTGTCACCAGCAAAGCACCCCCACACCATCACACCTCCTCCTCCTCCATGCTTCACGGTGGGACCCACACATGCGGAGATCATCCGTTCTCCTACTCTGCGTCTCACAAAGACATGGCGGTTGGAACCAAAAATCTCAAATTTGGACTCATCATACCAAAGAACAGATTTCCACCGGTCTAATGTCCATTGCTTGTGTTTCTTGTCCCAAGCAAGTCTCTTCTTATTATTGGTGTCCTTTAGTAGAAGTTTCTTTGCAGCAATTCGACCATGAAGGCCTGATTCACGCAGTCTCCTCTGAACAGTTGATGTTGAGATGTGTCTGTTCCTTGAACTCTGTGAAGCATTTATTTGGGCTGCAATCTTGAACTTATCCTCTGCAGCAGAGGTAACTCTGGGTCTTCCATTCCTGTGGCGGTCCACATGAGAGCGAGTTTCATCATAGCGCTTGATGGTTTTTGCGACTGCACTTGAAGAAACTTTCAAAGTTCTTGAAATTGTCAGGATTGACTGACCTTCATGTCTTAAAGTAATGATGGACTGTTGTTTCTCTTTGCTTATTTGAGCTGTTCTTGCCATAATATAGACTTTGTCTTTTACCAAATAGGGCTATCTTCGGTATACCCCCCCACCTGTTTAAGGAAAGACATTCCACAAATTCACTTTTAACATGGCACACCTGTTAATTTAAATGCATTCCAGGTGACTACCTCATGAAGCTGGTTGAGAGAATGCCAAGAGTGTGCAAAGCTGTCAAGGCAAAGGGTGGCTACTTTGAAGAATCTCAAATCTATTTTGATTTGTTTAACACTTTTTTCGTTACTACATGATTCCATGTGTTATTTCATAGTTTTGATGTCTTCACTATTATTCTACAATGTAGAAAATAGTCAAAATAAAGAAAAACCCTTGACTGAGTAGGTGTCCAAGCTTTTGACTGGTACTGTAATTAGTATTGAATATTTAAATGCAGCCTCAAGCATGGCAATAGCAAAAGGGCCAACAGACAGTGAATAAATATACGTGAGTAAGGACTAATCAACAACTAGCAACTGATGCATTTAAAGGCAGTATCAGTTGAGGTCCATAGATACAATCAATGAACAAATTTGCCAAATGAGTTGTGCATTTCATGGATGGTTCTGACTTATGGGTACAGAAAAGGAACATGTTGCGGTGCAATCCCCTAAAAGTGTCTGTGTGAATGTGTTTTTCCAGGGGCGAGTCGTGGTGTCCAGTGAGGTGTATCAATTTGGTACAGCTGTATGTGTATTCAACAGAACATACCTCTGAGAATTCTCTCCTCGTAACAGCGTAGAAAGTCCCAGATGCGTACGGTTCCGTCGTCAGAGCAAGTGGCAAATTTATTATCCGTAGGTGAGAAACTGAAGACAGAGTGAGGCAGGAAGAGAATCAACAATGCAGGAAGACACAGTTGGGCTCCCAGGGTCAAATCCTAGTACAACCCAGTACAGTTCAACCACTTATGGGGGCCATTTCCTGGGCACATCAGCAACCTCTCCCTCTAGCTGTGTATTGGCATTTAACAAAATTCACAAAAGGTTTAGCTGACCAGTGATAGAAACCCAGACAAAACAGTGTTGCCCCACAACTAACACGTTACATCATTACACTACAACGTATCTACCCAAAACGTAACACTTATCAACCTGTATAACCATAAAAAACAAACTACACTCAGATAGGTCTAAACTGTAAGCCAAAAGCAATCTTCACACTAGACGTAAGCCCAAGTTAAATGAATCTTCCTCAGTTTACACAAGCATTACCGTCTGAACTCCACCGCAAATGACCAATACCTACAAGTGTAATGACCCTACACTAAAGCAACAGGTAAGCAATCCAGCAACAACAAAAAATATCTATCATCCCTAAATCAGTCAAAATTCTGAACTAAATCCTAACCTGCCCTTCTTATCAAAATGCAAAATATCTGCCAGCCATTCATGCTCTTCAACAACTCTTGCCCAGTCCCATTGCGGTCCTACCCACCTGCCCTATTCCCTTCAGTGTTTAGACTGAGGTGATCAGAATAGTGAACGCAATATGGCGAAGGCTCTGCCATGCCCTCCAATAGGCCTAGTGAAATGTTGGCCATAATGCATGATCTAATCAGATTTGTGCAAAGGGGGCTAGGTGAAAGGGAGCAACCAAAATGTAACTAGGATGTCTCGGGTTAGATTACAGATAGAGCCTTAATATTTGTTGAGATACAGTGGGGAAAAAAAGTATTTAGTCAGCCACCAATTGTGCAAGTTCTCCCACTTAAAAAGATGAGAGGCCTGTAATTTTCATCATAGGACACGTCAACTATGACAGACAAAATGAGAAAAAAAATTTCTCCAGAAAATCACATTGTAGGATTTTTAATGAATGTATTTGCAAATTATGGTGGAAAATAAGTATTTGGTCAATAACAAAAGTTTCTCAATACTTTGTTATATACCCTTTGTTGGCAATGACACAGGTCAAACGTTTTCTGTAAGTCTTCACAAGGTTTTCACACACTGTTGCTGGTATTTTGGCCCATTCCTCCATGCAGATCTCCTCCAGAGCAGTGATGTTTTGGGGCTGTCGCTGGGCAACATGGACTTTCAACTCCCTCCAAAGATTTTCTATGGGGTTGTTGAGATCTGGAGACTGGCTAGGCCACTCCAGGACCTTGAAATGCTTCTTACGAAGCCACTCCTTCGTTGCCCGGGCGGTGTGTTTGGGATCATTGTCATGCTGAAAGACCCAGACACGTTTCATCTTCAATGCCCTTGCTGATGGAAGGAGGTTTTCACTCAAAATCTCACGATACATGGCCCCATTCATTCTTTCCTTTACACGGATCAATCGTCCTGGTCCCTTTGCAGAAAAACAGCCCCAAAGCATGATGTTTCCACCCCCATGCTTCACAGTAGGTATGGTGTTCTTTGGATGCAACTCAGCATTCTTTGTCCTCCAAACACGACGAGTTGAGTTTTTACCAAAAAGTTATATTTTGGTTTCATCTGACCATATGACATTCTCCCAATCCTCTTCTGGATCATCCAAATGCACTCTAGCAAACTTCAGACGGGCCTGGACATGTACTGGCTTAAGCAGGGGGACACGTCTGGCACTGCAGGATATGAGTCCCTGGCGGCGTAGTGTGTTACTGATGGTAGGCTTTGTTACTTTGGTCCCAGCTCTCTGCAGGTCATTCACTAGGTCCCCCCGTGTGGTTCTGGGATTTTTGCTCACCGTTCTTGTGATCATTTTGACCCCACGGGGTGAGATCTTGCGTGGAGCCCCAGATCGAGGGAGATTATCAGTGGTCTTGTATGTCTTCCATTTCCTAATAATTGCTCCCACAGTTTATTTCTTCAAACCAAGCTGCTTACCTATTGCAGATTCAGTCTTCCCAGCCTGGTGCAGGTCTACAATTTTGTTTCTGGTGTCCTTTGACAGCTCTTTGGTCTTGGCCATAGTGGAGTTTGGAGTGTGATTGTTTGAGGTTGTGGACAGGTGTCTTTTATACTGATAACAAGTTCAAACAGGTGCCATTAATACAGGTAACGAGTGGAGGACAGAGGAGCCTCTTAAAGAAGAAGTTACAGGTCTGTGAGAGCCAGAAATCTTGCTTGTCTGTAGGTGACCAAATACTTATTTTCCACCATAATTTGCAAATAATTCATAAAAGATCCTACAATGTGATTTTCTGGATGTTTTTCCTCAATTTGTCTGTCATAGTTGACGTGTACCTATGATGAAAATTACAGGCCTCTCTCATCTTTTTAACTGGGAGAACTTGCACAATTGGTGGCTGACTAAATACTTTTTTTCCCCACTGTATGTCCCAGGCGATCTGTTGTGTACTGTGTAGATCTAGCAATATATACACTTTACAGAATGGAAATGATAGGCAGTGGCTGTGGCACCATATCATTGCCAGATTTGCAGAGTTTAGGCTTATGTCTGAAAACATCAGAGAAATAGATTTTCAAATGTTGTGTCCCTTTTACAGCGTCATGAGGTCGTGAAGTCCTGTCAGTCAAACAGATAATGTGGCTCCATCTGTAGTTGGAGCAACAGTTGCAGCATGGTGATAAAGTGAGGTATTAGGCCAATGTACTATAGCCCTCGTGACCCCGCAGAAACCTGACTTATACCAACACCAAAGATAGCCTACATGGCCCTGCTAACAAACACCTGTTGAACTTCTTGACTAGTTCCTTAATTGCCATCTTCAGGTTTGGAGCACATCCATCAATGCATGTATGATGTACAATTTTTCCAGGACTATGGCCACAGCCCTAAGATTATTTATTTTCCATTGGTCCTGGAGATTCAATGCACGTTCAACAACAACATTAAAAGTATCTCAGAAACATCAACATTCAAAGAAAATAAGTTATGGCATTGAGAAGTTATATATTAAAAACTGAAACTTTAAGTTTTGTGTTATACTTCAGAGGGAAATCCAGCATAAAACCCTATTCACAATCTTTATTGATTATTTTCGTAAAGCTCCATGAAGGCAAAACCACCAAAGGTAGAAATATACAGCAAAGGCAACTTTTTATGCAATAAATCCCTCTCAACTGCACCGCCCCATTCAATGTAGATTTAACTGTCAATATACCAGGGGGTTTGGGATGGTGGATAGTCAAAGCGACCTTGTGGGTTGTGTGGGAATTGAAAGTTGATAGCCAACTGCTCTAACCCCAGAGGCAATTTGGTTGTGTTTTTGGCAGAAATAGTCTTTATTCAAAAGCTATGGGGTCACGTGTGGATGTGGGTTTTGTCACTAGGATAGATTCAACAGCAGACAATGTGGGGTGGCAATTTTAGTGGTTTCAAAAGGTGGGGGATTGTAGACATGCGTTTGCTTACACCTCAAAAACCTTCAAATCAACCATGGGACCTTTGTGAAGTATGTGTGTGGACCAGGGTTTCCGGTGGCATTTTAATTTACAGGACATTTGAGAAATGTACCTGACCCATATGCATTGGGTGCGTAACCTGATTAGGGTGTCCACCCACGGTGCTCAGAATGACAAATCACATTTAGATTATGGTGATTCATATTAACAGAACATGCAAGTCAAGGATGCAACGATGTGATGTCTTTCTTACTGCCTCCAGCTCATTGCAAAGTGGTGTGTGAAGCTCTGATGAAGCCTGCCTTCCGTTGTCTATGCATTTGCTGTTTGAGATGCTGTAGCAGCAGCTCTCGTGCCGTCTGACAGATTTTCCACTTAAAGGTTCTGTATCTGTATGGTGTACGCGTGTGATAAATAAGATGCATAACGAATATACTGTACACGCGCACCAATCGAATTCCACTAAAATATGCAAATTAACCTATAGACTGATAAGCATGACCAGTCAAATCTATTTCCATCAATGAATAGGTTAAAGGGCATTATCCCGCAAAGGTATTTCTTCTTCTTCTCCCGGAAAATTGGCTGGCGGCAATTTTATTTATCGGCTTGGATTATTTTTTTTGTTGCCAAAAACTATTACTGGGTAGCGGAAACCCTGGTGTGGAGTGACCCTATGCGTGTGAGACGCCTTCCCCAAGGTCCATAAACGAAGAACAAGTTGGCCACATTCGAAACTCCCTATGTATGCAGTAACGTCAGGTGCAACCACTCCACTTCATTCTGTATACACTCTGTCCCTCTGGGCCTATCTGTGTAAACCAATAGCATTAACATGTGTCAATCCCTTTTGCGTATGGATATAGATAAACACTTTATTTAACAAGACCGTGAAAATCTACCTTTTCTGTACATAGTAGTTATGTATAGAAAAAAATCCAGATACACAACTCATCGTGAGCCACAGGCAATGATAATGACAATAATAAGAATATCAAAAAGAGATCAGTGCAGTGTCGTGAAAGCACACACGTACATCTATTAATCATTATTGGGGGAAACAGCAGTAACAGTCTGGGGTTAACTACAAAAAATGGTAGATTGGATATAGACCTGGCCTCTCTAATCGCCTCCTTGTGAGCCTGGAACATCTTGACGTTGTTCATGTTGGACTGCCAGTATTTGACGTAGCCGCCGTGGTCGGCTGTCAACATCCACATGTCGTTGTGAGACCAGGTCATGGCCCGCACAGGGCTGTCATGGGCCTGAGGGGAGGAGAGACAGACAGAGCGAGCACCAGAACCAAAAACACAGGGTTGGATAAAAATTTTTTAAAGACAGTGGATATACCGATTTCATGTGGTTCAGAACTGCTGAATACACATTTCAGAAGTTTTAAGTTAATTGTAAAGTGTTGTAAAAGGGTGGATTCAATGTTTACCTGTAAGATGGTCTCAAAGTTGAAGGTGAGTCCGTTCCACAAGGTGAACTCCCCACTGGAGGCTCCGGTGACAAGTCGCCTCCCCTCAGGAGTCCACTGTGAACAAGGCAGAGAGGGGTGGAGGAGAGGAGGAGATATGGAGAAAAGGGGGGAGTTGAAGAATAGTTGATTTAATTGAAAGGAGTAATAAAAAAGGTAACAAAAATAGATAAGGGAGACACTGAACTTAGTAATCACATTCTTAAGTTTGGATATACACTGTATACAGTGAGGGGAAAAAAGTATTTGATCCCCTGCTGATTTTGTATGTTTGCCCACTGACAAAGAAATTATCAGTCTATAATTTTAATGGTAGGTTTATTTGAACAGTGAGAGACAGAATAACAACAAAAAAATCCAGAAAAACGCATGTCAAAAATGTTATAAATTGATTTGCATTTTAATTAGGGAAATAAGTATTTGACCCCCTCTCAATCAGAAAGATTTCTGGCTCCCAGGTGTCTTTTATACAGGTAACGAGCTGAGATTAGGAGCACACTCTTAAAGGGAATGCTCCTAATCTCAGTTTGTCACCTGTATAAAAGACACCTGTCAACAGAAGCAATCAATCAATCAGATTCCAAACTCTCCACCATGGCCAAGACTAAAGAGCTCTCCAAGGATGTCAGGGACAAGATTGTAGACCTACACAAGGCTGGAATGGGCTACAATACCATCGGCAAGCAGCTTGGTGTGAAGGTGACAACAGTTGGTGCGATTATTCGCAAATGGAAGAAACACAAAAGAACTGTCAATCTCCCTCGGCCTGGGGCTCCATGCAAGATCTCACCTCGCGGAGTTGCAATGATCATGAGAACGGTGAGGAATCAGCCCAGAACTACACGGGAGGATCTTGTCAATGATCTCAAGGCAGCTGGGACCATAGTCACCAAGAAAACAATTGGTAACACACTACGCCATGAAGGACTGAAATCCCGCAGCGCCCGCAAGGTCCCCCTGCTCAAGAAAGCAGATATACAGGCCCGTCTGAAGTTTGCCAATGAACATCTGAATGATTCAGAGAAGAACTGGGTGAAAAATCAAGGTCTTTGGCATCAACTCAACTCGCCGTGTTTGGAGGAGGAGGAATGCTGCCTATGACCCCAAAAACACCATCCCCACCGTAAAACATGGAGGTGGAAACATTATGCTTTGGGGGTGTTTTTCTGCTAAGGGGACAGGACAACTTCACCGCATCAAAGGGACGACGGACGGGGCCATGTACCATCAAATCTTGGGTGAGAACCTCCTTCCCTCAGCCAGGGCATTGAAAATGGGTCGTGGATGGGTTTCCAGCATGACAATGATCCAAAACACACGGCCAAGGCAACAAAGGAGTGGCTGAAGAAGAAGCATATTAAGGTCCTGGAGTGGCCTAGCCAGTCTCCAGACCTTAATCCCATAGAAAATCTGTGGAGGGAGCTGAAGGTTCGAGTTGCCAAACGTCAGCCTCGAAACCTTAATGACTTGGAGAAGATCTGCAAAGAGGAGTGGGACAAAATCCCTCCTGAGATGTGTGCAAACCTGGTGGCCAACTACAAGAAACGTCTGACCTCTGTGATTGCCAACAAGGGTTTTGCCACCAAGTACTAAGTCATGTTTTGCAGAGGGGTCAAATACTTATATCCCTCATTAAAATGCAAATAAATTTATAACATTTTTGACATGCGTTTTTCTGGATTTTTTTGTTGTTATTCTGTCTCTCACTGTTCAAATATACCTACCATTAAAATTATAGACTGATCATTTCTTTGTCAGTGGGCAAACGTACAAAATCAGCAGGGGATCAAATACTTTTTTCCCCTCACTGTGTGTGTGTGTGTGTGTATGTATATATATATATATATATATATATATATATATATATATATATATATATATATATATATATATATATATATATATATATATATATACACATACATACACACAGTGCATTCGGAAAGTATTCAGACCCCTTCACTATTTCCACATTTAGTTAAGTTACAGCCTTATTCTAAAATTGATTAAATTGTTTTTTTTTCTCATCAATCTACACACAATACCCCATAATGACAAAGCAAAAAACATTTTTTAGAAATGTTTTCAAGAAATAAGAATCAATTTTTGGTACATTTACATAAGTATTCAAACCCTTTACTCAGTACTTTGTTGAAGCACCATTGGCAGAGATTACAGCCTCGAGTCTTCTTGGGTATGACACTACAAGCTTGGCACACCTTTATTTGGGGAGTTCTTCTCTGCAGATCCTCTGAAGCTCTTTCAGGTTGGATGGAGAGTGTCGCTGCACAGTCATTTTCAGGTCTCTCTAGAGAAGTTCGATGGCCCAGGCTCTGGCTGGGCCACTCAAGGATATTCAGAGACTTTTCCCAAAGCCACTCCTGCATTGTCTTGGCTGTGTGCTTAGGGTCGTTGTCCTGTTGGAAGGTGAACCTTCGCCCCAGTCTGAGATCCAGGTATTGGCCAGGTGATGAGCGGTGCCTGGTTTCCTCCAGACGTGATGCTTGGCATTCAGGTAAAAAAGTTAAATCTAGGTTCCATCAGACCAGGGAATCTTGTTTCTCATAGACTCAGAGTCCTTTAGGTGCCTTTTGGCAAACTCCAAGCGGGTTGCCATGTGCCTTTTACTAAGGAGTTGTTTCCATCTGGTCACTCTACCATAAAGGCCTGATTGGTGGAGCGCTGCAGAGATGGTTGTCCTTCTGGAAGGTTCTCCCATCTCCAGAGGAACTCTGGAGCTCTGTCAGAGTGACCATCAGGTTCTTGGTCACCTCCCTGACCAAGGCCCTTCTCCCCCGATTGCTCAGTTTGGCCGGGCGGCCAGCTCTAGGAAGAGTCTTGGTGGTTCCAAACTTCTTCCATTTAAGAATGATGGAGGCCACTGTGTTCTTGGGGACCTTCAATGCTGCAGACATTTTTTGGAACCCTTCCCCAGATCTGTCCTCGACACAATCCTGTCTCGGAGCTCTACGGACAATTCCTTTGACCGCATGGCTTAGTTTTTGCTCTGACATGCACTGTCAACTGTGGAACCTTATATAGACAGGTGTGTGCCTTTCCAAATCATGTCCAATCAATTGAATTTACCACAGGTGGACCCCAATCAAGTTGTAGAAACATCAAGGATGATCAATGGAAACAGGATGCACCTGTGTGTAGATTATTATTATAATTTTTTTTCATTATTTTAGAATAAGGCTGTAATGTAACAAAAAATAAGTAAAGGGGTCTGAATACTTTCCGCATGCAATGTACAAAAGTATGTGGACATCACTTCAAATGAGTGAATTCATCCATTTCAGCGGCACTCGTTGCTGACAGGTGTATAAAATCGAGCACACAGCCATTCTCCATTGACAAACATTGGCAGTAGAATGGCCTTACTGAAGAGCTCAGTGACTTATCGTGGCACCGTCATAGGATGCCACCTTTCCAACAAGTCAGCTCGTAAAATCTCTTCCCTGCTAGAGCTGCCCCGGTCAACTGTAACTGCTGTTATTGTGAAGTGGAAACATCTAGGAGCATACAATGACATTCTAGACGATTCTGCGCTTCCAACTTTGTGGCAACAGTTTGGGGAAGGCCCTTTCCTGTTTCAGCATGACAATGCCCCCGCACACAAAGCGAGGTCCATACAGAAATGGTTTGTCAAGATCGGTGTGGAAGAACTTGACTGGCCTGCACAGAGCCCTGACCTAATCCCCATCGAACACCTTTGGGATGAATTGGAAAGCCGACCCTGAGCCAGGCCTAATCGCCCAACATCAGTGCCCGACCTCACTAATGCTTTTGTGGCTAAATGGAAGCAAATCCCAGCAGCAATGTTCCAACATCTAGTGGAAAGCCTTCCCAGAAGAGTGGAGGCTGTTATAGCAGCAAAGAGGGGACCATCTCCATATTAATGCCCATGATTTTAGAATGAGATGTTCGATGAGCAGGTGTCCACATACCTTTGGTCATGTAGTGAATATTATGCAGAAAATGTGTACTACTCATTCATTACATTCACATTTTACATTTTAGTCATTTAGCAGACACTCTTATCCAGAGCGACTTACAGTTAGTGAGTGCATACATTATTATTATTATTTTTCATACTGGCCCCCCGTGGAAAGCGAACCCACAACCCTGGCGTTGCAAACGCCATGCTCTACCAACTGAGCTACATCTCTATGGCAGGGGTGTCAAACTCAATTCCTGGTGGGCCAAATGTGTGGATTTTCGCTCCTCCGTTGTACTTGATTGATCAACTAAGATCATCCCCTCACCTGGTTGTCTAGGTGTTAACTGGACACTAATTGGAAGGAAATAACAAAACCCAGCAGGAATATAACTTGACATACCTGCACTTTGGGCTTCACAGTCTCAGAGGGATAAAATAGTCTGCCTTGAACAGGTACGGAAAGTGTGTGAGAGGAGAGACTTACCCTTATGACAAAGACAGGGCACTTGACTTTGTTCGTGGAGGTTCGAACAAACTTTGTGGTGACTGCGTTCATGGGATAACTCACAATGCCCACAGGAGGAACAAGCTACAAGAGCCAGAGAAAGATAGGGACGGAAAAGGAGAGAGAAATGTCAACATCTTATCTAACAATGGGTACACAATTAATCAAATCCTGCCAGCAATAGGGACTCGCTAACACTCTGACACAGATTCATTGATAACATGTTTTCTTATTAGATTACTGACACCAGAAGGTCAAAAATTTTACTAAATCTTACAATCTGCCCATACTTACATCATTGTAACATCCTGCATCTGGTTGGATGGCACGTAAATCTCTGTGGTCTCGCTGCCACAAACGATTCTGTAGTCAAGGAAGAGAACATTTAAGGAACCAAAGGTCTTTGGATTCACATACATTCCAGCCAAATACATATAAACTTAGCAAAAAAAATGTACGTCATCTCACTGTCAACTGCGTTTATTTTCAGCAAACTTAACATGTGTAAATATTTGTATGAACATAACAAGATTCAACAACTGAGACAAACTGAACAAGTTCCACAGACATGTGACTAACATAAATGGAATAATGTGTCCCTGAACAAAGGGGAGGGGGGGTCAAAATCAAAAGTCAGTCAGTAAGTATCTGGTGTGGCCACCAGCTGCATTAAGTATTGCAATGCATCTCCTCCTCATGGACTGCACCAGATTTGCCAGTTATTTTTTATTTTGTATTTTTTTGGGGGGTAGATCAGCTTAATTTTGCAGATAGATTGTAACTTCCATCAATGTAATTGTCTACATCACTTCCAATCCCCCATGTTTTTTATATATATATATATATACACTCCCCTTTATTACTTTTCAACCCCGCCATCCTTTCCCTACTTGGGGTAAATTAGTGAACAACAATGCCCAGGCCTCTACTTCCAGCCTATACTTACTATCTACACCTTATGGACACAGTCAATTTTACAATAATTCTATTTTATTTGTTTTTGCTCCTGAACTACTTCTACTCTCAACCTCTCCGATCATTTTCATGATGTCCATCCGGTTTGCTTCTATATGCCATATCTTTCTAACTGTGCTCTTTCCCAAAAGCTCCCAACATACAACCCATATACTTATTATGGACACAGTATGCTTACATTATTAGTTGTTATTTGTTATTAGTCCCATCCTTCAACTCCATTCAATACCTCCCATCTATCTCTTAACACCATCCATATAGGATTTCTATTTGCCATATATATTTCAACCGTACTGTGATGTTTTACAAAAGTTCTGAACCTTTCTATTCTCATTGCTTCTACAGATTGTGAATTTAAAAAACATTTTTGCTAAAAGTATTATATTATTGATCGATTGACTATGACTTTTCAGATCACCCAGTAATGCTATCTGCAAGGATAGCTCCAGGTAAATATTGCAATCCTTTAGCCAATCCTGGACCTGTGTCCAAAAACAAGCTACAAATGGACAGAACCAAAACAAATGATCTAATGATTCTGCAATTTTGCAATCTATATGGGACGGCTGTCAATCCTTTGGTCCTTAAGTGAAACTGATATACTTTTTTTTATTTATCACAGTTTTCCTTAACCAATTATGTTCTTTAATGCAAGGCCGACAGACAAGTTCCTTACTTTCTCCCCCTTTCACTTTCCTCTTCCACTTTTGCGGTAAGGCTGCCAGTTCTTGCTGTGAGATGTTACCCCACTCTTCCACCAAGGCACCTGCAAGTTCCCGGACATTTCTGGGGGGAATGGCCCTAGCCCTCACCCTCCGATCCAACAGGTCCCAGACGTGCTCAATGGGATTGAGATCCGGGCTCTTTGCTGGCCATGGCAGAACACTGACATTCCTGTCTTGAAGGAAATCACGCACAGAACGAGCAGTATGGCTGGTGGCATTGTCATGCTGGAGGGTCATGTCAGGATGAGCCTGCAGGAAGGGTACCACATGAGGGAGGAGGATGTCTTCCCTGTAATGCACAGCGTTGAGATTGCCTGCAATGACAACAAGCTCAGTCCGATGATGCTGTGACACACCGCCCCAGACCATGACGGACATTCCACCTCCAAATCGATCCCGCTCCAGAGTACAGGCCTCGGTGTAATGCTCATTCCTTCGACGATAATTGCGAATCCGACCATCACCCCTGGTGAGACAAAACCGCGACTCGTCAGTGAAGAGCACTTTTTGCCAGTCCTGTCTGGGTTTGTGCCCATAGGCGACATTGTTGCCGGTGATGTCTGGTGAGGACATGCCTTACAACAGGCCTACAAGCCCTAAGTCCGGGCTCTCTCAGCCTATTGCGGACAGTCTGAGCACTGATGGAGGGATTGTGCGTTCCTGGTGTAACTCGGGCAGTTGTTGTTGCCATCCTGTACCTGTCCCGCAGGTGTGATGTTCAGATGTACCGATCCTGTGCAGGTATTGTTACACGTGGTCTGCCACTGCGAGGACGATCAGCTGTCCGTCCTGTCTCCCTGTATCGCTGTCTTAGGTTTCTCACAGTAAGGACATTGCAATGTATTGCCCTGGCCACATCTGCAGTCCTCATGCCTCCTTGCAGCATGCCTAAGGCACGTTCACGCAGATGAGCAGGGACCCTGGGCATCTTTCTTTTTGTGTTTTTCAGAGTCAGTAGAAAGGCCTCTTCAGTGTCCTAAGTTTTCATAACTGTGACCTTAATTGCCTACCGTCTGTAAGCTGTTAGTGTCTTAACGACCGTTCCACAGGTGCATGTTCAATAATTGTTTATGGTTAATTGAACAAGCATGGGAAACAGTGTTTAAACCCTTTACAATGAAGATCTGTGAAGTTATTTGGATTTTTACAATTATCATCTTTGAAAGACAGGGTCCTGAAAAAGGGTAGTTTCTTTTTTTGCTGAGTTTACATGGGAGTAAGTGCTCAAGAACAGCGTCTCTGAGCTCATGGTCATGTCTGAGCGTGGATATTTGAAACTGTTTCAATATGTCAAGCTATCTGAAGGATGTGTGCGTGTTTGTGCCCAAAGTCGAGTTTCTCTAGAAACACGACTACTGACTGAGTTTTGGTGCCTAGAAACATTTAGTTCACTGAGTAGGTCACAAAATAACCCAAAAACAGATGCTTCATGTCACGTCCATTACCTCTAGATGCCTGATGACCGAGGGGTTGTAGTCAATGGTCTTGCGGTTGACAGACTTCCGCATGCGCTTGCCGTCGAAGGTGAGCTGCTGCATGGCCTGCTGCTGGGCGAAGTCGGGCCGCTTGTAAAAGAGCTGCCGCGGCGCCTGGTGCTGGAACCGTGGCATGTGGAAGAACCGTGGCGGGGAGATGATGTCCGTCGCCATGGTGACTCTGCTGCTCCGCTAAACCTGCGGAGAGATGGAAGAGGGTGGTGAGAGGCGTTGGATTGGATGGTTGAAAAGTAATATCATAAATAGAGATAACAAAACGCAAAGCAGCATTTTCACAAAATACTTGGCTACTAAAGCACAAAAGCCAACTCATCTAACTGGGTCATACAGGTTTGTGTTTGCAGCCACTATTTAGGAGATTAATTATGCTGTAACCACAGATGAAAATTTCAGCGTCGGCCCACATAACTGATTAGGGATTGACTTTGCAACATTTCTCTACAAAGAATCAATATCACCACAAAACACCCACAATCATTTCTCCGAACAGTCAACTCATAAGTAGACACAGTCTAATTGCAGAGTTTTGTCTTTTCAAAAAAACAATAAGACATGACGCCATCCCCTGACTGAGCAGGCACACTAGGCACAGCAGAAACTGAGAACATACACCACAAGTGGGTAGTGATCAGAGTACTATACAGATCTATGATCAGCTTACCCAACCCCAAATATATTTTATTTATTTATTACGTTTATTTGTACAGGGACAATGTACAACAAAAAACAAAATCTCAGAAGTGAGAAGTGATGCGTTGCACAAGATTTAGCTAACAGCTTATTTACATCTGCAGTCCTTTTTAGGTCAACAAAAACCATCTGACCCTGGAGCAGCAGTGATAGACCTAATTGGTAGAAGTTGCCCATGTGATTATAGAGAGAAAATATACTTGCTTGACATGTATCAGTTCAGAGGAGTCTATGGCCAGCATACAATTATTCATTTAGATTAGTGATGGGTGAGCTTACAAATATTGGCAAGTCTAAAATAATGAGCGGCAAAAGTGTTGTTGCAACAGGTTTCCAAATGGTCTATGCCCATCACTCATAACAAAAGACAGGGAAAACTTAAACAAAAGAGCATGGCTTCAGTCATAAGAGCGCCGAGACAGGATTGTGTCGAGGCACAGATCTGGGGAAGGGTACCAAAAAATGTCTGCAGCATTGAAAGGCCCCAAGAACACAGTGGCCTCCTTAAATGGAATCACCAAGACTCTTCCTGGAGCTGGCCGCCCGGCCAAACTGAGCAATCGGGGTAGAAGGGCCTTGGTCAGGTAGGTGACCCGATGGTCAGTCTGACAGAGATCCAGAGTTCCTCTGTGGAGATGGGAGAATCTTCCAGAAGGACAACCATCTCTGCAGCACTCCACCAAATCAGGCCTTTATGGTAGAGCGGCCAGACGGAAGCCATTCCTCAGTGAAAGGCACATGACAGCCCGCTTGGAGTTTGCCAAAAGGCACCTCTCAGACCATGAGAAACAAGATTCTCTGGTCTGATTAAACCAATATCGAACTCTTTGGCCTGAATGCCAAACGTCACGTCTGGAGGAAACCAGGCACCATGCTTACGGTGAAGCATGGTGGTGGCAGCATCATGCTGTGGGGATGTTTTTCAGCGGCAGGGACTGGTAGACTAGTCAGGATCGAGGGAAAGATGGCCGGAGCGCTCAGGACCTCAGGCTGGGGCGAAGGTTCACCTTCCAACAGCACAACGACCCTAAGCACACAGCCGACAATGCAGGAGTGGCTTCAGGACAAGTCTCTGAATGTCCTTGAGTGGCCCAGCCAGAGGCTGAACTTGAACCCGATCGAACATCTCTGGAGAGACCTGAAAATAGCTGTGCAGCGACACTCCCCGTCCAACCTGACAGAGCTTGAGAGGATCTGCAGAGAAGAATGGGAGAAACTCCCCAAATACAGGTGTGCCAAGCTTGTAGCGTCATACCCAAGAAGACTTGAGGCTGTAATCGCTGCCAAAGGTGCTTCAACAAAGTACTGAGTAAAGGGTCTGAATACTTATGTAAATGTGATATTTCCGTTTTTTTGCTTTGTCATTATCAGGTATTGTGTGTAGATTGATGAGGGGGAAAAAACAATTTAATCCATTTTAGAATAAGGCTGTAACGTAACAAAATGCGGGAAACGTCAAGGGGTCTGAATACTTTCTGAATGCACTGTAGCCATGTTATTTTTACTCTTTATTTTTATTCATTATTCACTGTGCCCATTATTACAAAAATGTATCTTATCTTTAACTCTGCATTGTTGGAAAAGGTCACGTAAGTAAGCATTTTACTATGAGTTTACACCGGTTGTCTACGAAGCATGTGACAAATACAATTATTTGATTTGACAATCGTGCACAAGCATATTCAACTGTACATTGAACCTATGGTGAACCTAGGTGTATAGAAGGCCTGCCATGAGCACAATTCCAAACAGGAAAGCAACAGTCAGTCTACGCTATACAAGTGACGTCATCCTACGTCATACTTCCGGTTCCTGTCCCCTAATCTTTTGAATTGGCTTGCCAATTGTATCATCAAACTCGTGAAAATGCGGTCATTTAAGAAAGTGGTTCTCAACTGGTTTTGCCTCGAACTAAATTGAACCAGGTTGTCTCAGTCGCAACCCAATATACGCATGGAGAAAAAGAAACATTCTCCCAAAATGCAACCTGGATATCTATTTTTAACGCTATATTGATAGTAAATGTAGCAATTATATGACAAGAGAACAACACTCCTACCTTTTTCATTGTCATTAATTATATTTTTATAGCCTACAATAATTCAATTTTGCCAATATTCGTGATGACTAATGGTAATAAGCTCACTGGTTTCAGACCACAAAATCAACCAAATTCAATAAATAGCGCTGCTAATAGGTTCTAACTGTGATTGAAGAAAAATAGTTCAGAGATTAAATGTAATAATATAAATAATATAATATGCCATTTAGCAGATGCTTTTATCCAAAGCGACTTAGTCATGTGTGCATACATTTTTACGTATGGGTGGTCCCGGGAATCAAACCCACTACCCTGGCGTTACAAGCACCATGCTCAACCAATTGAGCTACAGAGGACCACTAATTACTTTCTACCTGGCTTTAGTATTTTTTCTTATGTTTAAATTTTTTTACACCACACGACCCATTTAAAACTATATTTATGTTTGTGAATGAATTTACTACTGCCAAATGCCTTTTATTACGTTTTTGTGCTGAAGAACAATGCGCTACATTTTTCCCATTGAAGGCCATTCAAAAAGCCTACAAGCCAACTTCCTGGAAAATTATGCATCACTTTTTATTGTATTGCACCATGACCTTCATGTATGCTGCATGTAAGCAGTATCTGAGTGAGCTTTGCGCACCCCTCCTTCCACACTAACTCAGTAATTAGCCTAATAAATATGCCTACTACAGCAACGACATTCAGCACTGTACACACATTTGCGGACATCTCAATGTCAAAGAAAACACACTCCCGGACACCCTCTGTCTTTTACGCACAGCATAGGCATATTGCTAGCTTTTCATAAAGTAAAAACACCAGCCATGGACACAACACATTCTACACAACTAGAAGCCACACTAGGCACTTCGTTTTGCATGGCCTGGTGCCCCGGGTGGGCAGAGTTTGCACATTTTAGACCATTTCATTAGTCCTTAAGTGAAATCTCCTGGATCACCAGGCTAATGTGCAATTCATGACATTTTCACATGTAAATTGAAATGACCAATGAGCATTTTACAGACTGTGGCTTTAAAACAAACAGAACAGTTTTTATCTGTAAACTAAAAAAAAAATCACAATATTAGACCACACTAATTTCAAATAGGGTACAGGTGGCAAAATTGTCTCATTCTTAATAGGCCTAATTCATCACAATATCCCCTAGATGTGTCCAAAGTAAAAAATAATTTCATTTTGTGGATAACGACAGCTCATTACAACCAGCACAGACTAGGGAAGAAATATACAGTGAGCAATTGTCTCTTGTTGGATTTGGACAATTGACAACTTCCACTTATGTCCAAAAGTATGCTATACAAGCAGTTTAATTGACAAAAGTAACAAGCTGCCTAGTGAGGGCAACTATTCAATTCAAAAACGTTATTTGTACGCCTAGATTGGGTCCAAAATATAACTAACTGAGATGGGGGTGCAAAGCCAGCGTGGTTGGGAGCTAGCTAACTGGCATCAACTTCTAGCTAGCTAATTGATTACCACTGTCATTATGCCCAGTCAGTCATTCTCCTGGCGGTAACGTTAGTTAGTAAGCTAACGTTACCTAAAGTATTAGCTACAAAGATAGCTAGCTAGATAACTGTACCAGCTCTGGGGTCAGAATTTCTTGTAAAGGTAACGTTAGCGAGCTAACGGCACAAGAGGTTGATATGCTAGTTAACCAGCTAATGTTAATTAGCCATCTTAATTTACAGATCCTGGTGGGCAGTGCTCGACTGATAAGCTGGCTTGGTCGTTATCCAAGTTGAGGAACTTCAATAGTTTCATGACCCAACGAGTATCTTGTTCGGGGGAATCTAAGCCCAAAGTGAACTAACAACTTGATGTTAACAAGCCATTACAGTACTAGCATTGGAAATGGAAGAGGTGGTGGCTAGCTAACGACAACGTTAGCTTGCAGCACACTATTAAATATGAACAAAATAATTACGTTAGCTAGCTATCAAACTATTCAGGGATACGTTTACGGTGTGTGGACAGAAACTATTTCAAGGTTTGTGCGTAACACAAAACCGACAACACAATCCGTTCCTCTTCAAATGTATGTTTTGTACCGAATTGACAACACAATTAAATGGCGCCAGGTGGAAGTCTTTACAACAACAACGCAATGCTTAAAAACTCACCAACAATATCCAATGCAGAGTTATCTAGCTAGCTATGGATAACTAGATTCTTCTCAAATATACTATTTTTGAGAATCAAAGTTTGACAATATATCGGTTTGTCGCTTCTCGTGTTTAGCCACCTATTACGGCCTCTTCTTCGATGAGATTTAACGGCGGTTGGCATCCAATAAATATTGCATTACCGCCACCTACTTGACTGGAGTACAACTCCCTTATACTTTGCTTGAAAAAATAAATAATCAAATACTCTTCCATCTAACACTACACTCACCAAAAAAATAAAAAATAACACCACCCTACTCCACTATTTAAATCTATTTAGTCCTACCTCAGGCCAACAACCTGAAAGGATAGGACACCACCACTTAACACACCCTGTAACTCTTCTGATATCCTCAACCTGCCTCTCTCGCACAGGACATTTCTGATCCCCAGCCCCATGGGCACCCCTACAATTAACACATACCACTACTTTCCCCAATGCTACACATTCCTTTGTCTCATGCCCTTCTGCACACGTCTCACACCTATGAACCTACCTCCTACACACTGCTGCCACATGCCCATAAGCTTGACACCTGTAACAACGTAATGTATTCGGCACAAAAGCTCGTACAGGAGCTAACATCACTTTGTCGGGCAAAGACTCAACATCAAAACTCAAAAGAACAGACAATGACTCTTCTGTTTCACCACTCACGCCACCCTGTATGCGTCGCACAAAACGACGAGCATCACAAACACCGGGAATGTTCTCCTTCAGTTGGTCAACTTTTACATTTACTGCTACCCCAGTAATCACTCCTTTCCATGGTGCCCTTTTCTTGAGAGCAAAACAATTCACATCTCTTGCCCCCATTCGTTTAACACAGAGCACCTGCTCCCTCTGACCAACAGAAACACAAACAATTATCACAAGACCACTTCTGGTTACCCTTACCGATTCCACAGCACTGAACTCTGTTTTTCACCCACCCTGAAACCACAAATGGATCTGCAAAATGCAAGGGTCCACTTTTTCCAAAAACTCAGAGAACTTCACCACACCTACCACCTCCGATTCTTTGCCCTTATTCACCCTCCTCCTCCCTCTCTCTCTTAGACCTCCTCTGCCTCTCTTTTTCCCTCCATTCCTCCTCCGTAATCAGAATTAGCTAAGTAACATAGATAATTAAGATGTCTTATCTGCAGAATATGCTAATATGATTGAACTGTTGAACTCCTGTTATTAGAATGTCTCCTTTCGGACTCTGGTGTGGGCAGCTGCACTTCCTCCCTCGTATGGGCCTCAGTCACCTGGGGCCCAGAGAGGGGAGAAGTCAGGCTTGTCTTTCACATGTCCCTGTTGCTATGCAGAATATCAGAAAGAGAATAAGGCAAAGGAGGTCAGAAGGAAACATTGTTTCCATATGTGAATATGTGTCTTTACCTATTGCAAACCATGTGAAGGGATTGCATGAGGAATGGGAACCAATCACTTGTCTCCACAATGTATGTGTGTCAGTCACCCCCTCTGGCCTTGGGAGATTGTTCTCTCCCCTGGTTCCCTTTCTAGCAAGGTGGAAACTATGTAACAACAAATGTCCTTCTAAATTCTTAGTACTGAACAAAACAATGAGTATTTGTATTTGGGGCTAAGGTCTGGCACAGGACGTGTGGGGTTAGTGTCTGGAACCATTGTATGTTATCTCTGAGGTTGCACCTATCCTGACCCAGAGGCTCACTCAACTCAGTGAGCTCTCACTCTACTCACTTCTGTGTGGGTATTGTGACCAGCTCCCTTATCGATACATTTTTAATAAAGTTAATATTCGGATTGGTGATTGACCTTGTCTCTCCTCATTATTGATAAAATTATCCACTACATTTGGCGACGAGGAGGGGATCTGTAACTTCACCTGTTGATCGCTCCTGAAGATCTGGGTAAACGGTGCACATGGGATCCCCAAATTGGAATCTCAGGGGAGCCGTGCTCCTAAATGAGCAGCTGGACCCACCTAAGATCTGAGTGGAAGCGGACACGGGTGGATACCAGATCCCTAACATAGTATTGAGAGAGGGGAGCAAGGTGATCCACCAATAGAAAATAGAAAAAAGAAAAATACATAAAAGGAGCCCCTGTTCAGGGTACTTTCAGAGTGAGGTCCTCCTTAAGGGGGGCACAGCTGAGGTGACTAACAGGACTGAGTTGGGTTGATAAGAGTGTTCTTAAGAGAGGTATCCTTGGACATAATTGTTAAATCAGCCAGTTGAGGGCAACCGAAAGTCTGGTTGTTTGGATTGATCCCAAGCAGACCAGTGAGGTCCGTTAGGTGATGGACCAGAGCCAGTGGAGTCTGCGTGTCGCTGGGTGAGTCTGAGTGAGACACTGGCCTGGCGAAACCTAAGTATACTTTAATAGATTAAATGACTGTTGTTAGATGTTATTGTGAGTGTTTTGTTATTCCTGGCACTTCACCTGAGGTGGTTAGAAAAAACAAGGTAAGATTGGATTTTTGCGACCGTGTTACACAATTAGATAGGAGGCACGGGTATTCTGTGGAAGAGGATCTATTGTAGCGAGGGACTAGAGCGCGAATAATCCTGCGGGAAAACTCGGCTTGGTGAAGCTCATTGAATGAGGGACTCATTGTGAGTTTTGTTATTCCTGGCACTTCACCTGAGGTGGAGGTTAGAAAATACAAGGTATGATTGGATTTTTGGGACCGTGTTAAGCAATTAGATAGAAGACACGGGTATTCTATGGGAAGTTTTGCATATCTGGATAGATATAAGAGGATCTATACTACAGTGATCGCACTAGGCGATATCCCCGTGTGGAGATAACACCCCGTTCTGCGGTCACTAATATTTAAATGGAGATATTAATTTCCCTGTTCATATGGATAAAATATAAAATCATAAACAGCGCTAACCGGTTTTCTTTGTTTGTCAACCCCTGTGTGTGTCTGTGTTATCTGTGAGTGTGTGAGTGAAACAGGAACCATGGGAGCACACGGGAGCAAGGGACATGGAATTCCAGATCCTCCCACAGGTTATGTGCAGAGAAGTGGGAAAGGGACGTTTTGGACCAGGTGAAATTAGGATAGGGAAGGTGGGTTTCCGTTGACAGGGACACTGAGTGTAACAATGTTAGGCAAAGTCAGGGAGAGTGTGACAGAGTATGAAGGGACTAAAAAAGGTAAAAAAATATAAAATAGACTGGGTTAAATTTAGAAAATGGGAAAGAGAGTCAGAAAGGCGTACACAAAGACAGGATTCATTTGGGGGACAGCCCCAGCAGAATATGGTAGTGCAGACTGAGGAGGAAGGGAGAACAGATAAAGACAAGACAGTGAGAAAGGAGAGATTTCCCCCCTCCTTACTTTTCTCCTGACCACTCTCTACCGAGTGCTGCCTGGGCCTGTGGCTGAGGCTGATGACCTCCCTCCCCCGCTTCCACCCGATCCAGCAAACCCAGTGGACGCCCTCGCCCTCTACACCCCACTGCGCCTCCTCCTCCAACTCCACAGTTCACCTGTGCCTCCCCTCACGTATGAATCTCCCCTAGTAGCAGCTGTGGTGGACAAACTGCTCTCTGGACTGGCCATGCTGGCAGTGGGAATGACATCAACTCCCAGACCACAGAGGAAGGGTGCGGCTGGAGGAGCAAGGCAAGCAGACAGAAAGAGTCGCAACCCGTTCCTCAAGGGCGCTCCCCCAGGGAGTAGAACCAGACGACAGAAGAAGTTGGCACCAGAGAGGAGAGGCGGGACACGCACTCTGGCAGCCTGTCGTGTGGATCCAAAAGGTGAAGACCTATGAGCTACAAGCTGCTCAATTGACTTTCTACCAAGGCCAGGTGCCAGCTGAAAGAGGGGCTGGGATGGGTCGTGGGGTAAGACCAAACCAGGCAACTGTTTCACATGTGGTCAACCAGCCCATTTCTCAGCCCAGTGTGAACAAGCTCAAGCTCAGCAAGCCAGAGCACCGGGGAGAGGAAGAGGCAGAGGACGATCAAGAGGTAGAGGAGCCCCAAGTGGGGCCCCTTGAGAGGGAGGCCCAGCGGGAGGACAAGGACTGTGGTATCCCCCTGCTCAACAGCCATGGCAGCCGCCAACCAAGCAATGGCCATGGCCACCCCAACAGGGGGCCCCTCAGCTGTAATGGGGCCCACAAGGGGGCCCTCAAGGCAGAGGCCAGCCTGGGGCCTGGCAGACGGGGCCGCCTGCACAGACGACCATGTACAAATCCAGGAGAGGAGAGGGAGGGAGAATATTGAAGGGCGGAGGGGGAAGTAGTAGTTGAGTTAGAATTGTCAGAGCAACCAGAACATTTGTTTTTAAAGAGCCATACCCTTCCTCGAATTGAGCTAACAGTGGAGGCTTGCATCAATGGTGAGTCAATAATATTTATTGTTGATACGGGAGCTACGATGTCTGTGATTAACTGTAAAGGCTATGACAAAACCTCCCATGTCTAGTGAAACAGTCAAAACTGTAAGGGCTTCAGGCCTCCCATTCAGAGAGCATGTAACTATGCCTCTGTCTCCTTTTGTGAGGAGAAGTGTCAGCATCAATTTCTCTACTCTGACCACTGTCCTGTCAATTTGATGGGCAGGGACCTCCTGTGTAAACTGGGCATCAACATAACAGTACCCCCCCCCCCCCCCCCCCCCCCCCCCGACGCGCAGCTCCAGCAGCTCTCCGACCCCGGGCTCGGGTCAGCCAGGAGAATGAAGGAGTCAGGCGCAGGAGGGTAAATCACAGAAACAGGCTTTAATCCGAAAAATACAGGTTTACGCAGAAATGCGTCAAACATACTCCAGGGCACAAAACAGGTGCACTGGAAAATACAAGGCACACAGGAAAATACTCCCGTCGATACAAAATACACGAGCTCCACCGAGCTTCACTAACCTCCACAACAAACAATCACCCACAAGGACAAGGGGGCAGAGGGAACACTTATACACTGACTAATTAAGGGAATAGAACCAGGTGTGTGTGATTGACAAGACAATTGTGATGATGATTGGGGCGGCAGTGGTTAGTACTCCGGTGACGACGAACGCCGAAGCCTGCCCGAACAAGGAGGGGAGGCAGCCACGGCCGAAGTCGTGACACACGTTGATAAATGAGGTGCCCAATTTTGCTTGTGTTTTCTCAATGGCCAAAACCCATTGGGGTCTCGAGGGCAGTTTCATGTCTGAAGCAGGCTTACATTGCACCTCCCATTTCTCACCATTGACAAGAGACCTGAGATAAGAGAACAAATGGCTGTTAGAAAGTGTAGCGCCAGAATCTATCCAGTGTGAAGAGTTGTATTGTAGCAGTGATTTCTGTGCGTTGGGGGTTAATCTAACCCCTGCACAGAAAGAGCTCTACACGTTTGAAGATAGTGAACCACATGTGTCCCTGGCAAAATCATGCAGAGTTGAGTGGGAGGATACTGGGGTTTGGATAAAGGGCCTGGTCAATGCTGTTGATTGGGAGATGGGTTCAGATGGTATAACTTATTCACCCAGCACACTGACATATTGTTACCCCCTCAACTGGGACATGGCAGTTGAGAGGGGTGTGCATGGACTTGATCAGCCCTCCTTTGTCACCAATATCATGCTTTTGAGTGAGGACTTGCAAGAGGGGTCCCTGATTGCCTATGGGCAAGGGATAAGTATGATTTTGGCAGGATGAAGGGGGCTGAGCCCCTTGTACTCACACCCAAAGATACCAGGCGCCCCTCCGGAGTACAGTATCCACTTAGTAAAGAAGCTATTGCGGGTATCACACCTGTACATGCCTCACTGTTAGAGCACAGAGCGTTAGTCCTGTGTCCAGAGTCACCTTGCAACACCCCTATCTTGCCAGTAAGAAAAGCCTCAGGGGATTGGCGTTTTGTTCAAGATTAAGACCTGTGAATGATGCTGTCTTTGCCCGTGCCCCAGTGGTTCCCAATCCAATTACGTTTAGATGGGATTTATTTTTATGAATGTTTTATCAGGATAATGTACTGCTTGAAAAGCATTTCCGGCTGTTGTTTTTATTTAAGATTGATGGAAAGTTTTTTAATAATCTTGAAATTATACATTTGAAGACAATGAGAAAATTAGCGTTGAGGTATATGACATTTGTTTAAGGGGTATTAATTTGGTATTGGAATGAATAAGAGTAACCTTTGCTTTCACAGCACTGCCGGTGAAGACTTTAGAATTCTAAAGTGAATGATTTGAGTCTTGTGTAGAGAAGGCCTGTGTACAACATTTGAAAAGGTGTTCTTGAGGTAACTGATTCCTGGTTTTCAAGTGAGTTGATACGTGTAGTAAGAATACCTGTATTTTCGGGAACTGAATTAAAGTAGTGAGAATTGTGTTGACTGATCTTTGGAATTGATTTTAAGTGAACCCAATTTAATTTAAAATAGGCCTGGAATTAGTTAACTGATTGATCTAAGAGTTGACTGCTGTTAAGAAATGTAGATACCGTTAGAGAACTAAACAAATAAAGAGGGGTTCCCCATTAATTAATGTGTGGACGCACACAAGAACAGAATGATTGTGAATTAATGATTGCATGATGATGAACTATTTTACACTCTGGAAACAACGTGGGTTCCTCACCTCATCTGGTGAGACAATTTCACATTCTAAATTGGTTGAAAACTTGTTGGAGGCTATTTTGTTGCACTTCCTGTCTCTGTTAAAAACATGTTTTCTTTACAGGATGTGTCTGACCTGCAGTCTACTGCAGGGCCAGTGGAATTTTGTCTCTGAAACACAAAATGTACATATGCAATTTTGTGCAAAATGTGTAAACCCCTTTTTCACAGAACAGATTGACACTGATGGGTTGCGAGGATCAAATGGTAAGCTACTGTGCTGCACTTAACAATATTCTGAAGATTTGATTTGATTTTAAAGTCTATTCTCCCCAGGATAAAAGCGTCTTTGCCTGAACCAAAGGGAGGACAGCTCCACAAATTGCAGCCGGGAGATTGTGTGGTCATCAAGGACCTCCGCAGAAAGACTTGGCACCAACAGCGCTGAACTGGTCCATTCCAGGTGCTCCTGGTTGCAAAGAGGTCGATGTGGGTTCATGCCAGCCACTGCAGGAAGGTGCCCCACAACCCAGACGAAGATTTACCAGCCGATGAATGGTCATGGGCGACCCCAGTGGCCACGTGAGGACCAGGACCGGACTCTACACATCATCGGCCTGGGAGAAGTGGCCACAATGCAATTGAAGAATACCAGCATAGTCCCACGGCGGGACTCAAATAACAGCCGCTGCAGCTCGAGCCAACAGCAGGCTCAGGACAGGAGTCCAGCAAACAATAGCCGCCCCATTGTTTAAGAGGACTGATATCGATGCATCAACATGATGATTGTCCTCTTTGTACAGATGAAGTGTGTACTTCTGTATAACTTCATATTTGTCTAAATGATTCCCTTAAGGATGTTTTGCACCATGTGAAGGTGAAGTTAATTGGAAAGTTAATTAGAAAGTAAGAATTCAAATTTTAAATGATTTAGACTGATTAAGATTTAGCAAAAGTGAAAACTAATTAAATGTTTATGTTATAAATATTTGTTAATGGTGTTAATACCGTATTTGATTTATTGTGGGGTTTTTTTTTGGTTTAGTGGATTTTTCACAGGTTAGAAATGATACACTTTAAAGGGCACATCAATTACATTTTCTGAAGTTTCTATTGCCAGAGTTTTGGTTGCACACATGTAAATTATCCTGATAACAAATGCACTGAAAAACCCAATGTCAACCTGGTACACAAATTGTTTGAAATGTCTTTAACTAATGTCTGACGGTCCAGGGTAAACACTAATGATGGCAAAAAGTTGATAATTTAGTAATAGTCCTATGTGTGATTCGGACCATGACAAGGACAGAGTATTGATTTTGTAAGGAAATCAAGCAGCTGTACAGATAACCCATACGGGAAAGTAATATATGGCTATATATGGCCTTATATATCAAAGAATGTGACATATATAAAAAATATATATTATCATATATTTAAAACCCATATGTAAACGTGACATACATTTTAAAATATATGATCATATATTTCAATAACATATATTCATCTCACAACCCTATACAAAAAATTATATAATATGGATGTGTATTTTCATCATGCAAAATGTACTCAGAACATTATTATTTTTTGTTCAATGCATTTATTGCTTTGAAATGTTTTTTACATGGCATATATTTAAAAACAATACATAAATCTCACATGTAGGGATGAATTATTTTCTAATTGTATTTAGTGTTAGGCAACCTTATGACTACTTTGTTGTTTCTTGTATCTACTGTAGATGATACTTGCCATCTCATTTTGAGATTAGATTGTGATAGCATAGACTATTGTAGGTTTATCATTTGTGATGGCAGGTAGTCTAGTGCTTAAGAGTGTTGGGCCAGTAACCGCAAGGTCACTGGTTTGAATCCCCGAGCCACCTTGGTGGAAAATCTGTCGATGTGCCCTTGAGCAAAGCACTAAATCCTAATTGCTCCTGTAAATCACTCTGAATAAGAGTGTCTGTTAAATGTGATGTACACATTTTGAAAACACAAAGAAACCTATCTACAGTGAGGGGAAAAAAAGTATTTGATCCCCTGCTGATTTTGTACGTTTGCCCACTGACAAATAAATTGTAGGTTTATTTGAACAGTGAGAGACAGAATAACAACAACAAAAATCCAGAAAAACGCATGTCAAAAATGTTATAAATTGATTTGCATTTTAATGAGGGAAATAAGTATTTGACCCCCTCTCAATCAGAAAGATTTCTGACTCCCAGATGTCTTTTATACAGGTAACAAGCTGAGATTAGGAACACACTCTTAAAGGGAGTGCTCCTAATCTCAGCTTGTTACCTATATAAAAGACACCTGTTCACAGAAGCAATCAATCAATCAGATTCCAAACTCTCCACCATGGCCAAGACCAAAGAGCTCTCCAAGGATGTCAGGGACAAGATTGTAGACCTACACAAGGCTGGAATGGGCTACAAGACCATCGCCAAGCAGCTTGGTGAGAAGGTGACAACAGTTGGTGCGATTATTCACAAATGGAAGAAACACAAAAGAACTGTCAATCTCCCTCGGCCTGGGGCTCCATGCAAGATCTCACTTCGTGGAGTTGCAATGATCATGAGAACGGTGAGGAATCAGCCCAGAACTACACGGGAGGATCTTGTCAATGATCTCAAGGCAGCTGGGACCATAGTCACCAAGAAAACAATTGGTAACACACTACGCCGTGAAGGACTGAAATCCTGCAGCGCCCGCAAGGTCCCCCTGCTCAAGAAAGCACATATAGAGGCCCGTCTGAAGTTTGCCAATGAACATCTGAATGATTCAGAGGAGAACTGGGTGAAAGTGTTGTGGTCAGATGAGACCAAAATGGAGCTCTTTGGCATCAACTCAACTCGCCTTGTTTGGAGGAGGAGGAATGCTGCCTATGACCCCAAGAACACCATCCCCACCATCAAACATGGAGGTGGAAACATTATGCTTTGGGGGTGTTTTTCTGCTAAGGGGACAGGACAAATTCACCGCATCATAGGGACGATGGACGTGGCCATGTACCGTCAAATCTTGGCTGAGAACCTCCTTCCCTCAGCCAGGGCATTGAAAATGGGTCGTGGATTTGGTATTCCAGCATGACAATGACCCAAAACACACGGCCAAGGCAACAAAGGAGTGGCTCAAGAAGAAGCACATTAAGGTCCTGGAGTGGCCTAGCCAGACCCCAGACCTTAATCCCATAGAAAATCTGTGGAGGGAGCTGAAGGTTCGAGTTGCCAAACGCCAGCCTCGAAACCTTAATGACTTGGAGAAGATCTGAAAAGAGGAGTGGGACAAAATCCCTCCTGAGATGTGTGCAAACCTGGTGGCCAACTACACGAAACATCTGACCTCTGTGATTGCCAACAAGAGTTTTGCCACCAAGTACTAAGTCATGTTTTGCAGAGGGGTCAAATACTTATTTCCCTCATTAAAAATGCAAATCAATTTATATCATTTTTGACATGCGTTTTTCTGGATTTTGTTGTTGTTATTCTGTCTCTCACTGTTCAAATAAACGTACCATTAAAATGATAGACTGATCATTTCTTTGTCAGTGGGCAAACGTACAAAATCAGCAGGGGATCAAATATTTTTTCCCTCACTGTAAGTATGAATGTTTATTTTCGTACACTATAGTTGTGGCTGCCCATCAGGTTATTGAATCACATTGTATTTATAAAACATGGTTTAGATTTTGTTGTTGTAATCAATGACTGTATGGTTGTAATCCACTATTATTTTAGGCTGAGTCCTCCAAGGATTTACATCAGGAATTCCTTATGCCTGTTGGCACCAGCAAGGGGCGCAGAAGCACAGTGTTTTGCGTCTCCCCTCCCCTCAATAACACTCGAAGAAGATGCCTGTGAGAACTATAATCGTTTCTTCTCCTGTCTCTTTTTTCTCATGAACAGGTATGTGGCGTAAACAAGCACATTACCTATAGAAAATGTTAGATTTGAAATGGTTATCTGAGTGATACTTACCTTTTATGTTGAAATTGTAAAGTTTAAATGTGTAAATTAATCGAGTGAAAACTGTTAGCGATCTTGACATATAGCGATCTTGACATATACAGTGGGCTCCAAAATTACTGGCACCACTGACTGGCAATGCACAATCAATACTATAAAAAATATAAACAATATCATTATAGAGATAAACTCAAAATAATGTGAGAAATACTGTACTTTATTAATGTTTTAATGGAACCAACCAAAATCATACAATTATTTAAAACAAAATAAATGTCACCAAAATCAAGGTTTCATAATTATTGGCACTCCTCATTTAGTACTTAGTGCAACCACCTCCGGCAGTTCTTCACATTCTTGGGTTTGCGCTTATCAACTGCCCTCTTCAACTCAGCCCACAGATTTTTGATTGGATTGAGGTCCAGCGACTGAGATGGCCATGGCAGAACATTGATTTTGTTGTTACAGATCCATTTCTGTGTGGATCTTGAGGTATGTTTTGGGTCATTGTCTTGTTGGAAAGTCCACCTACAGCCAAGTCCCAGCCTTCTGGCAGAGGCAACCAGATTGTCAGCCAAAATTGCCTGATACTTGGTGTAATTCATTATGCCATCAATCTTAACCAGTGCCCCTGGACCTCTGGAATTAAAACAGCCCAAAAACATCACTGACCCACCACCATATTTCACAGTGGGTATGAGGTGCCTCTCCTTGTATGCATCTCTGTTTCGACGCCAAACATGCCGATGCTGTATCTGACCAAAACGTTCAATTTTGGTCTCATCTGACCAGAGCACCTTCTTCCAGTCATTATTTAAATGACATTTGGCAAACTCCAAGTGCTTGCGTCTGTGTCTTGGGGTCAGAAAGGGCTTTCTTCTAGCAACCCTTCCAAAGAGCCTGTGGTTGTGGAGGTGGCGTCTGATGGTGCTTTTTGAAACCTGGTGACCCCAAGACGCCACCAAGGCCTGCAATTCTTTCACAGTGATTCTTGGGGATTTTGTTGCTTCTCTCACCATCCTCCTCCCTATCCTGGGGGGCAAAATGCATTTGCGTCCTCTACCCGTTAAGTTTTTAATTTTTCCATATCTTTTAAATGTTTTAATAATTGCCCAGACAGTGCTCAGTGGTATATTCAATCGTTTGTGGATCTGTCTCTTTTGAACTGCCAGTTCTTTTGTTTTCTTCATGGTGTTGGATGACAAAGGGATATTGCATGTGTGTTACCTCATTTTTATACCCTAGTGAAACAGGAAGTGATGTAATGGCTCAATATAGTTCCTTAAGACTTAGATAAACTTAAATAAGTGGAATTTAATTCCTGGTTTAATTTTGGTAGATGTTATTTACAATAATCTTTAAGGGTGCCATTAATTGTGAAACCTTGATTTGGAGGACATTGATTTTTAATTAAATCAATAAATGATTTTGGTGGGTTCCATTGGAACATTAATATAGTACAATATTTCTCACATGTTGGTATTTTGAGTTCATCTCTATAATTATATTGTTTATATTTTTTAAAGTATTGTTTATGCATTGCCAGTCAGGGGTGCCGGTAATTTTGGAGCCCACTGTAGATGACTGGGTTTGCGACTATACAAGGCTAGCCCATAGAAGAACGTTAACATAAGAAAAAATGGTGCCAGATAATTTTCTTGTTTGAACTTATTGATTTATAGATCCTCTGAGGTAATATTGTGGTTTATCTTCTACTCCGTTTACAAGGTCTAGGCCCTGACATCTCCACACCCAAGTGTTATATGTTACAGAGATGTATTTTTAGAGAAAACAGTATATGCTAACGCTAAGCTAACTGCACTAACACAAGCCTGCTAAGCCTATAGGGTTGCTATTAGCTTAGCGACTATCATTAGCGGGTTTATGGATCATTTAGCAATGTAAAGGTTAAAACAGGCATCTTTATGTGTATTCCTTTTTTAATTGAAACATAGTACATGATTGTTAACTTTTATAACATAAACTCAGCAAAAAAGGAAGCGTCCTCTCACTGTCAACTGCGTTTATTTTCAGCAAACTTAACATGTGTAAATATTTGTATGAACATAACAAGATTCAACACCTGAGACATAAACTGAACAAGTTCCACAGACATGTGACTAACAGAAATGGAATATTGTGTCCCTGAACAAAGGGGGGGTCAAAATCAAAAGTAACAGTCAGTATCTGGTGTGGCAACCACCTGCATTATGTACTTGTCACGGTTTCGGCCGAGACTGCTCCTCCTCCTGGTTCGGGCAGGCTTCGGCGTTCGCCGTCCCCGGAGTACTAGCTGCCACCGTTGAATGTTTCGTGGTGTGATTGCTTTGGTCTGTCTTGTACACCTGTGTCTGTTTGTGTTCTGATTACGTGTCATATAAGTTCCCTGTTTTGTATTGGTTAGATTGTGTGTTGTTGTCTGCCTGTATTTCGGAGCTGCGTGTTGACGCTCTGTTTGTTTTTTTAGTGTTTACGCATGGTTTACGTATTCACTCGCCTCTCGCCTGTATTTTTGCACTTTTGACTAGTAAAGTCTGTTGGACGAAGCCTCTGTGTCCTGCGCCTGACTCCTCCACCACATCCACATCGGTTCATCTGACAGTACTGCAATGCATCTCCTCCTCATGGACTGCACCAGATTTGCCAGTTTTTGCTGTGAGATGTCTCCAGACGTTAATCCCATAGAAAATATGTGGCAAACGTCAGGCTCGAAACCTTTATGACTTGGAGAAGATCTGCAAAGAGGAGTGGGACAAAATCCCTCCTGAGATGTGTGCAAACCTGGTGGCCAACTACAAGAAACGTCTGACCTCTGTGATTGCCAACAAGGGTTTTGCCACCAAGTACTAAGTCATGTTTTGCAGAGGGGTCAAATACTTATTTCCCTCATTAAAATGCAAATCAATTTATATCATTTTTGACATGCGTTTTTCTGGATTTTTGTTTTGTTATTCTGTTCAAATAAACCAACCATTAAAATTATAGACTGATCATGTCTTTGTAAGTGGGCAAACGTACAAAATCAGCAGGGGATCAAGTACTTTTTTCCCTCACTGTACATACAGCGATTGTCCCATATGTGTATTCTGAGTTGGAGACCCCCAAGAAAAATCCAAAGTGATTGGATATTCTTCGAACTTGGAGACTAAATTCTATTGAGCCTGAGAAAGCTATTCCCTCACCCCCAAGGCCTCACCCCTCCTAGCCATGATCTCCACAAAACGGAACTGCTCTTCCTCCCGGGGAAGTCCTGACCGCTCCAAGAACTCTCCATCATGGTTGACTACTCCGCCCTCCAGATATTCTTTGGGACAATAACTTCGAGCCTGAGTGAATTTCGATCTGCAAAACATAAATAATTCACTCAGATGCTGTAGAAGACTAGAATTTCACTGTAAGTACAGTAACAATACATCCTCTGTATTTTAAAAAGTCAAATTAGCTACAACACTAACTTGTATTTGAAAATATACCTTCTCATTATTTATCTTAACCTCAGATGATATAAAAGTTAACATTCATGTACTAAACTCAGCAAAAAAATAAAGGACCCTGTCTTTCAAAGATAATTTGTAAAAATCCAAATAACTTCAGAGATCTTCATTGTAAAGGGTTTAAACACTTTAAACACACCAGCAGCGCGCCAACCGTGGCCTCGGGGACGGCCAGGAGGACGCGGAGCAGGGCGTGCCGAATGGCGACGGTGGAAATCCCGTAACAGGGAGGGATCGAGGATATCCCTCACCGGGACCCAGCACCGTTCCTCCGGACCATACCCCTCCCACTCCACGAGGTATTGAAGGCCCTCCACCCGACGTCTCGAATCCAGGATGGAATGGACAGAGTACGCCGGGGACCACTCGATGTCCAGAGGAGGCGGAGGGACCTTCCGCACCTCAGACTCCTGGAGCAGACCAGCCACCACCGGCCTGAGTAGAGACACATGAAACCAGGGGTAAATACGGTAATCGGGGGGAAGTAATAACCTATAGGTGACCTTGTTGATTCTCCTCAGGACTTTAAACGGCCCCACAAACCGCGGGCTCAGCTTCTGGCAGGGCAGGTGGAGGGGCAGATTCCGGGTCGAGAGCCATACCCGATCACCCGGTATGAAGACCGGGGCCTCACTGCGGTGGTGGTCAGCGTTGGCCTTCTGACGACGTACGGTGCGTTGGAGGTGGACGTGGGCAGCGTCCCACGTCTCCTCCGCGTGCCGAAACAAGTCGTCCTCCGCAGGAGCCTCGGTCTGGCTCTGGTGCCACGGTGCCAAAACCGGTTGGTAACCCAACACACATTGAAATGGTGTTAGGTTAGTGTAGGAGTGCCGGTGAGAGTTCTGGGCATATTCGGCCCATGGCAAGAACACCGAACACTCCCCCGGCCGGTCCTGGCAGTAGTACCGCAGGAACCTACCCACATCCTGATTTACCCGTTCCACCTGCCTATTAGACTCGGGGTGGAACCCAGAGGTCAGGCTGACCGAGACCCCCAGACGTTCCATGAACGCCTTCCAGACCTTGGATGTGAACTGGGGACCTCGGTCAGAAACTATATTCTCTGGTACCCCGTAGTGCCGGAAGACGTGTGTAAACAGGGCCTCCGCAGTTTGCAGGGCCGTGGGGAGACCGGGCAGAGGAAGGAGGCGGCAGGACTTGGAGAAGTGGTCCACAACGACCAGGATGGTGGTGTTACCTTGGGAGACGGGAAGATCAGTTCGGAAATCAACACTTAGATGAGACCATGGTCGTTGTGGAATTTGTAAAGTTTGTAACTTACCCGCTAGGAGGTGCCTAGGTGCCTTACTCTGGGCGCACACCCAGTCCTTAGCCAAGGTAGGCCACCAGTACTTTCCGGTCAGGCAGCGCACCGTACGACCGATACCTGGGTGACCAGAGGAGGGTGACATGTGTGCCCAGTAGATCAGACGATCACGGATAAGAGCAGGCACGTACCGCAGCCCAGCTGGACACTGAGGTGGAGATGGATCTGTGCGTAATGCCTGCTCTATATCCGCTTCCATCGCCCATACTACCGGCGCCACAATGCAGGAAGCCGGGAGTATGGGGGTGTGTCATACAGCCGTGACAATGCGTCTGCCTTCACGTTCTTCGTACCTGGGATGTATGACAGTGTAAAATCGAACCGGGGGAAGAATAGGGCCCACCTGGCCTGGCGAGGATTCAGCCTCCTCGCTGCCCGGATGTATTCCAGGTTATGGTTGTCCGTCCAGACGAGGAAAGGGTGTTTCGCCCCTTCGAGCCAATGCCTCCACACGGTCAAAGCTCGGACAACAGCCAACAGCTCCTGATCACCAACGTCGTAGTTCTGCTCCGCCGGGCTGAGTTTCTTAGAGAAGAACGCACAGAGGCGGAGCTTGGGTGGCGTGCCCGAGCATTGAGATAGGACAGCGCCTATCCCTACCTCGGACGCATCCACCTCCACTACGAACGGTAGTGATGGATCGGGGTGGACCAGTACCGGGGCTGAGGTAAACAGACCCCTCAGTTTCCTGAAGGCCAGGTCAGCCTCAGCAGACCAGCGGAGCCAGGACGGCCCACCCTTCAACAGAGATGTAATGGGAGCTGCGACCTTGCCAAAGCCCCGGATAAACCTCCGATAGTAGTTGGCAAAGCCCAGAAAGTGCTGCACTTCCTTACCGTGTTGGGAGTTGGCCAATTACGCACGGCTGAAATGCGATCCCCCTCCATCTCCACCCCTGAGGTGGTAATGCGGTATCCGAGGAAGGAGACGGACTGCTGGAAAAACATACACTTCTCTGCCTTGGCATAAAGGTCATTTTCCAACAGTCGGGCCAGCACTTTGCGAACCAGGGACACTTGCTCGACGCGCGTAGCGGAATACACCAGAATGTTATCGATGTAGACCACTACACCGCGACCAAGCATGTCCCGAAACACCTTGTTCACAAAGGACTGGAAAACGGATGGAGCATTCATAAAACCGTAGGGCATCACCAGGTATTCATAATGCCCCATGGTTGTGCTGAATGCTGTCTTCCACTCATCCCCCTCCCGAACACGCACCAGGTTGTACGCACTCCTGAGATCTAATTTGGTGAAGAAGCGCGCCCCATACATTGACTCGATCACTGACGGAATGAGGGGGAGTGTCAGTAATGCTGATGTGGATGCGGTGGTGAAGTCAAGCGCAGGACACAGAGGATAAGTCAAGACGACTTTACTAATAAACTCTATACGCACAAAAATAAATGGCCTCAAAACACAAGAGGCGAACAAATACGCGGAGTGCGTAATCAACACGAATAGCCAAGGTACCGAACCAATACATTAAAGACAAGCGGACAATAACATACAAATGCAAACATAACACAGGGGAACTTATAGGTGACATAATCAATACAGAATACGAAACAGGTGCACCAACTAGACATGACAAAACAAACATCGAAAACATCAAGCGGACGACGAACGCCGAAGGAGGAGGAGCAGCCTCGGCGGCATCCGTGACAGTACCCCCCCCTTGACGCGCGGCTCCAGCCGTGCGCCGACCCCGGCCTCGGGGACGGCCAGGAGGACGCGGAGCAGGGCGCGTGGGATGACTCCGGTGGAACTCCGTCAGGAGGGAGGGATCTAAAATGTCCCTCCTAGGCACCCAGCACCGTTCCTCCGGACCGTACCCCTCCCACTCCACGAGATACTGCAGACCCCCCATCCGACGTCTCGAGTCCACGATGGACCGGACTGAGTACGCCGGAGCCCCCTTGATGTCCAGTGGGGGCGGAGGAGTCTCCCATATCTCACTGTCCTGGAGTGGACCAGCTACCACCGGCCTGAGGAGAGACACATGGAACGAGGGGTTAATGTGATAATCATTAGGCAGTTGTAACCTGTAACATACCTCATTCAATCTCCTCAGGACTTTAAATGGCCCCACAAACCGCCGACCCAGCTTCCGGCAGGGCAGGCGAAGGGGCAGGTTTCGAGTCGAGAGCCAGACTCGATCTCCAGGTGCGTACACTGGACCCTCACTGCGGTGGAGATCGGCGCTCGCCTTCTGCCTACGGATAGCCCGCTGCAGATGTACATGCGCAGCGTTCCATGTCTCCTCCGAGCGCCGAAACCACTCATCCACCGCAGGAGCCTCGATCTGGCTCTGATGCCATGGTGCCAGAACCGGCTGATACCCCAACACACACTGGAAAGGGGTCAGATTCGTAGAGGAGTGGCGAAGAGAGTTCTGGGCAATCAGGGGATATACCCCGACCACTCCTCCTGCCGGTCCTGGCAATATGATCTCAGAAACCTACCCACATCCTGGTTCACTCTCTCCACCTGCCCATTACTCTCAGGGTGGAAACCCGAGGTAAGGCTAACCGAGACCCCCAAGCGTTCCATGAACGCCCTCCAGACTCTAGAGGTGAATTGGGGACCCCGATCAGACACTATATCCTCGGGTACCCCGTAGTGCCGGAAGACGTGGGTAAACAAAGCCTCAGCAGTCTGTAGGGCAGTAGGGAGACCCGGCATTGGGATGAGACAACAGGCTTTAGAGAACCGATTCACAACGACCAGAATAGTGTTATTCCCCTGGGAGGGGGGAAGGTCCGTGACAAAGTCTACCGAGAGGTGAGACCACGGCCGTTGTGGAACGGGTAGGGGTTGTAACTTCCCCCTGGGCAGGTGTCTAGGCTCCTTACACTGAGCGCACACCGAGCAGGAGGAGACATAAACCCTCACGTCCTTAGCCAATGTTGGCCACCAGTACTTTTCACTACGGCAGTGCACTGTCCGGCCAATACCAGGGTGTCCAGAGGAGGGTGACGTATGAGTCCAATATATGAGACAATCACGAATCTCGTACGTCCGCCCCACTGGACACTCAGGAGGAGTAGGGTCGGTGCGTAACGCCCGCTCGATTTCCGCATCGACCTCCCACACCACCGGTGCCACCAGACAAGACTCCGGCAGTATGGGAGTGGGCTCAATGGACCTCTCCTCTGTGTCATATCGCCGGGACAGGGCGTCTGCCTTACCGTTCTGGGACCCTGGGATGTAAGTGAGCTTAAACACAAACCGGGCCAGAAACATGGTCCACCTAGCCTGACGAGGGTTCAGTCTCCTAGCTACCCGGATGTACTCCAGGTTACGATGCTCAGTCAGAATGAGAAAAGGGTGTTGAGCCCCCTCCAGCCAATGCCTCCACACCTTTAGAGCTTGAACCACGGCTAGCAGCTCCCTGTCCCCCACGTCATAATTACGTTCCGCCGGGCTGAGCTTCTTAGAGTAAAAGGCGCAGGGCCGGAGTTTAGGGGGCGTGCCTGAGCGTTGAGACAGTACAGCCCCAATACCGGCCTCTGACGCGTCCACCTCCACCTGGAACGCTAAAGCGGGATCCGGATGCGCCAGCACCGGAGCCGAGGTGAACAGGTCCTTCAGTTTTCCAAACGCCCTGTCCGCCTCAGCCGACCACTGCAAACGCACCGGGCCCCCCTTCAGCAGGGAGGTGATGGGAGCTGCTACCTGTCCAAAACCCCGGATAAACCTCCGGTAGTAATTGGCAAAACCCAAAAACCGCTGCACTTCCTTAACCGTGGTTGGAGTCTGCCAATTACGCACGGCTGAAACGCGGTCAATCTCCATCTCCACCCCTGACGCGGACAATCGATGGCCTAGGAAGGAGATGGACTCCTGGAAAAACAGACATTTCTCTGCCTTGACATACAAGTCATGCTCCAACAGCCTACCCAACACTCGACGCACCAGGGCTACATGCTCGGCTCGTGTAGAAGAGTAAACTAGAATGTCGTCAATATACACTACTACACTCTGCCCATGCAAATCCCGGAAGATCTCGTCCACAAAGGATTGGAAGACTGAAGGAACATTCATTAACCCGTATGGCATGACGAGATACTCATAGTGACCCGAGGTGGTACTAAATGCTGTCTTCCATTCATCTCCCTCCCTAATGCGCACCAAGTTGTAGGTGCTCCTGAGATCCAGTTTTGTGAAGAAACGCGCTCCGTGTAATGATTCCGTCATACTCGCAATCAGAGGGAGTGGATAACTGTATTTCACAGTGATCTGATTGAGACTACGGTAATCAATACAAGGGCGCAACCCTCCATCCTTCTTCTTCACAAAAAATAAACTTGAGGACGCAGGAGAAGTGGAGGGCCGTATGTATCCCTGTCTCAGAGACTCTGCTATGTATGTCTCCATAGCCACCTTCTCCTCTTGAGACAGAGGATACACATGACTACGTGGAAGTGCAGCACCTGCCTGGAGGTCTATCGCACAATCCCCCTGTCTATGAGGTGGCAATCGCGTCACCCTAGTCTTGCTGAACACGAGTGCCAAATCATAATACTCAGGAGGAATGTGCAGTGCGGGCAATTGGTTCGGACTTTCCACCGTGGTCGCCCCTACGGAAACACCTAGACATCTCCCAACACACTGGTCAGACCACTCCTTGAGAGCCCTCTGTTGCCACAAAATGGTGGGGTCATGGGCGATTAACCAAGGAAGCACCACGGGATACGCAGGAGAGTCGATCAGATATAACTGAATGATCTCCTCATGACCCCCCTGCGCCTTCATCTTTAGTGGCGCTGTGACCTCCCTAATCAACCCAGATCCCAACGGACGGCTATCTAGGGCATGAATAGGAAAAGGCACATCTACTGGTAGGAGGGGAATCCCTAACTTAACACAAAAACTATGATCAATAAAATTCCCAGCTGCGCCTGAATCGACTAGCGCCTTATGCTGGGAATGAGATGCAACCTGGGGGAAGACTACTGGTATACACAGGTGAACAACAGAGAGCTCTGGGTGAGTTGGGTGCCTACTCACCTGGAATGATCCCCAGTGCGGGACCTGTTGCCTCGATCCCCTGGAGACCCTCCCCAGCACCGAACCGCAGTGTGTACTCTACGGCCACAGTTGGTGCAGGGGACGGCCTCCCTCCGGATCTCTCTCCTCCTCTCTCTAGCGCCAGCACCCCCGAGCTCCATAGGGCTCGGCTCGGAGGTGCTGGGGGATGGAATGGACGGCCCCAACTCCGGACGTCCGCGGATAGCCAGCAGGGTATCCAGACGGATTGACATGTCCACCAACTGATCGAAGGTTAGATTGGTGTCCCTGCAGGCCAACTCTCGTTGAACGTCCTCTCGCAGGCTGCACCGATAGTGGTCGATGAGGGCCCTCTCATTCCACCCCGCATCCACCGCTAGAGTCCGGAAGTCCAGGGCGAACTCCTGTGCGCTCCTCTTCCCCTGTCGGAGGTGGAACAGTCGCTCCCCCGCCGCTTTACCCTCTGGGGGATGATCGAACACAGCCCTGAAGCGGCGGGAGAACTCCGCGTAGCTGATGGTGGCGGCGTCTATTCCCCTCCATTCGGCATTGGCCCACTCCAAAGCCTTGCCGGATAGACAGGAGATGAGGGCGGAAACGCTCTCGTATCCCGAGGGCGCCGGGTGTATGGTTGCCAGGTAGAGTTCCACTTGAAGTAGGAACCCCTGACACCCGGCTGCGGTGCCATCATATGCCCTCGGGAGCGAGAGCCGAATCCCACTGGACTCCGGAGCTGGTATGATGGGGCTGGCCGATGGTGGTGGTAAGGTAGGAGGAGGTGTGGGCAAGCCTCCTCTATCCAATCGGCGCAGGGTGTCCATCACGTCTTGCATGGCGGAGCCGAGTCGCTGGATCATGGCGTCCTGGCTGCTGACCCGATCCTCCAGTGACTCGGTCACCGCCGCTGCGCCTGCTGACTCCATGGGTGGTATGTTATTCTGTCAGTAATGCTGATGTGGATGCGGTGGTGAAGTCAAGCGCAGGACACAGAGGATAAATCAAGACGACTTTACTAATAAACTCTATACGCACAAAAATAAACGGCCTCAAAACACAAGAGGCGAACAAATAAGCGGAGTGCGTAATCAACACGAATAGCCAAGGTACCGAACCAATACATTAAAGACAAGCGGACAATAACATACAAATGCAAACATAACACAGGGGAACTTATAGGTGACATAATCAATACAGAATACGAAACAGGTGCACCAACTAGACATGACAAAACAAACATCGAAAACATCAAGCGGTAGTAGCTAGTCCTCCGGGGACGACGAACGCCGAAGCCTGCCCGAGCAAGGAGGAGGAGCAGCCTCGGCGGCATCCGTGACAGGGAGAGGATAACTAAACCTCATCGTCTCCTTGTTCAGTGGTCGATAATCAATTCAAGGGCGCAGACCGCCGTCTTTCTTCTTTACAAAGAAGAAACTCAAGGAGGCGGGTGAAGTGGAGGGACGTATATACCCCTGGCGCAGAGACTCGGTGACGTATGTTTCCATAGCCGCCGTATCAGCCTGCGACAGGGGGTACACATGACTCCTGGGAGGTACAGCGTCTACTCTGAGGTTTATCGCGCAATCCCCCGCCTGATGAGGTGGTAACTTGGTAGCCTGCGTCTTTGAAAACGCGAGCACCAAATCGAGGTATTCGGGGGAATGCGCACGGTGGAGGTACTGTCTGGACTTTCCACCGGGGTTGCACCAACGGAAATACCTAGACACCTACCCTGACACTCTTGCGACCACCCTGTGAGAACCCTCTGCGGCCATGAGAAGGTGGGGTTGTGGAGTCCTAACCAATGGATACCTAATATCACAGGGAAAACAGGGGACTCAATAAAAAAAAGTGATCTGCTCACAATGAGTCTCTTGGGTAATCATGGTGACTGGTGCAGTAACTTCCTGAACAAACCCGGACCGGGGGAACCAATGAAATACCTAGACGGCGTGAGGATGCCCTGTCCATAAAGTTCCCAGCTGCGCCTGAATCGACTAGCGCCTTACACTGGGGAACTACAATGTGATCGGGAAAGTCGATGGGTAGAGTACAGTGCGCAGCAGAGGGCTCTGAACGAGTGTGGGTATTCGATACCTAGGGTGATGCGAGAGTGCCCTGCCTACCGCCTCCAGACCCAAAAGAGCGTTGACGACTCCGTGTGGTGTACTGTCGCTGTCTTCCTCTGCTCTCTCGGATGGCGGCTCCACCCAGCTCCATCAGCTCGAGATCCGAGTTGGCCGGGGTGGGAACGAGCAGACCCCTTCCAGGACGTCCTCTGGCTGCCAGCAGGTTGTCCAAACGGATGGCCATGTCCACCAGTTGCGTGAAAGACAATATGGTGTCCCGGCAAGCTAGCTCCCGTCAGACGTTCTCCCGCAGATGGCACCGGAAATGGTCGATAAGGGCCCGCTCGTTCCACACGGACCCCGCTGCCAGAGTCTGAAACTCCAAAGCGAAGTCCTGCGCGGTCCTCGTCCCCTGCCTCAGGTGGTCCAGCCGCTTGCCCGCCTCTCGACCTTGGGGTGGGTGAAAGAGGCGAGCGAACTCCTCGTAGTTCTCCAACACAGCTCCTCCTTCGTTCCACACCGCGTTGGCCCACTCCAGGGCTTTCCCCGAGAGGCAGGTGATGAGGGCGGACACCTTCTCCCGCTCCGATGAGCCGGCCTGATGCTGGAGAAATAGAGCTCCAGTTGGAGGAGAAATCCTTGGCAGAGCGCCACCGTCCCGTCGAACTCCCGTGGTTGGGATATCTGGATCCCTCCGGGTGCTGGGGTGTGGGTGGCTGGATCCGGTGGACCAGCTGGTCTCGACAGATCGGGTCCTCTCCTCTCAAGGCATTGGACGACCTGAAGAACCCGATCCATCGCTTCCCCCAAGCTGGCCAGCATCGTGGAATGCTCCAGGCATGCGCTCCTCTCCCGCTGACTCCATAGTTACGGGTGGGTGATTCTGTGAGAGTGTGATTTGAAGGAGTCAGGCGCAGGAGGGTAAATCACTGAATACAGAGTTTATTCAGTAGGACACAGTTACGCTGGATAGCGTCAACAAAATACAGGCACACGGGGAACAATATCCCCGGAAATACAAGGTACGGGTAGCTCAACCGAGCTACACTCAACTCACAAATAACAGTCACCCACAAGGACAAGGGGGGCAGAGGGAACACTTATACATGTACTAATGAGGGGATATGAACCAGGTGTGTAATTGACAAGACAAGACAAATGGAATAATGAGATATGGAGCGGCAGTGGCTAGTAGGCCAGTGACGACGAACGCCGAAGCCTGCCCGAACAAGAAGGGGAGGCAGCTTCGGAGGAAGACGTGACACCCATGCTTGTTCAATGAACCATAAACAAATAATGAACATGCACCTGTGGAACGGTCGTTAAGACACTAACAACTTACAGACGGTAGGCAATTAAGGTCACAGTTATGAAAACTTAGGACACTAAAGAGGCCTTTCTACTGACTCTGAAAAACACCAAAAGAAAGATGCCCAGGGTCCCTGCTCATCTGCGTGAACGTGCCTTAGGCATGCTGCAAGGAGGCATGAGGACTGCAGATGTGGCCAGGGCAATAAATTGCCATGTCCGTACTGTGAGACGGCTAAGACAGCGCTACAGGGAGACAGGACGGACAGCTGATCGTCCTCGCAGTGGCAGACCACGTGTAACAACACCTGCACAGGATCGGTACATCCAAACATCACACCTGCGGGACAGGTACAGGATGGCAACAATAACTGCCCGAGTTACAGCAGGAATGCACAATCCCTCCATCAGTGCTCAGACTGTCCGCAATAGGCTGAGAGAGGCTGGACTGAGGACTTGTAGGCCTGTTGTAAGGCAGGTCCTCACCAGACATCACCGGCAACAACGTCGCCTATGGGCACAAACCCACCGTCGCTGGACCAGACAGGACTGGCAAAAAGTGCTCTTCACTGACGAGTCGCGGTTTTGTCTCACCAGGGGTGATGGTTGGATTCGCGTTTATCATCGAAGGAATGAGCGTTACACCGAGGCCTGTACTCTGGAGCGGGATCGATTTGAAGGTGGAGGGTCCGTCATGGTCTGGGGCGGTGTGTCACAGCATCATCGGACTGAGCTTGTTGTCATTGCAGGCAATCTCAACGCTGTGCGTTACAGGGAAGACATCCTCCTCCCTCATGTGGTACCTTTCCTGCAGGCTCATCCTGACATGACCCTCCAGCATGACAATGCCACCAGCAATACTGTTCGTTCTGTGCGTGATTTCCTGCAAGACAGGAATGTCAGTGTTCTGCCATGGCCAGCGAAGAGCCCGGATCTCAATCCAATTGAGCATGTCTGGGACCTGTTGGATCGGAGGGTGAGGGCTAGGGCCATTCCGCCCAGAAATGTCAGGGAACTTAAAGGTGCCTTGGTGGAAGAGTGGGGTAACATCTCACAGCAAGAACTTGCAAGTCTGGTGCAGTCCATGAGGAGGAGATGCACTGCAGTACTTAATGCAACTGGTGGCCACACCAGATAAGGACTGTTACTTTTGATTTTGACCTCCCCCCTTTGTTCAGGGACACATTATTCAATTTCTGTTAGTCACATGTCTTTGGAACTTGTTCAGTTTATGTCTCAGTTGTTGAATCCTGTTATGTTCATACAAATATTTACACATGTAAAGTTTGCTGAAAATAAACGCAGTTGACAGTGAGAGGACGTTTCTTTATTTGCTGAGTATATATGTGGAGACGGTTTGGTGCAAAAAATAAGGGGTTAAATACATGTAGAAAAATATATTCCTGAGCTTACTTTTTTTCTTTTTTCTTTTTCTTTGTTTTATTTAGGCGGTAGATCAGCTTTAATATTGCAGATAGATTGTAACTTCCATCAATGTAATTGTCTGCTTCACTTCAAATATATATATATACAGTGGGGAGAACAAGTATTTGATACACTGCCGATTTTGCAGGTTTTCCTACTTACAAAGCATGTAGAGGTCTGTCATTTTTATAATAGATACACTTCAGCTGTGAGAGACGGAATCTAAAACAAAAATCCAGAAAATCACATTGTATGATTTCTAAGTAATTAATTTGCATTTTATTGCATGACATAAGTATTTGATCACCTACCAACCAGTAAGAATTCCGGCTCTCACAGACCTGTTAGTTTTTCTTTAAGAAGCCCTCCTGTTCTCCACTCATTACCTGTATTAACTGCACCTGTTTGAACTCGTTACCTGTATAAAAGACACCTGTCCACAAACTCAAACAGACTCCAACCTCTCCACAATGGCCAAGACCAGAGAGCTGTGTAAGGACATGAGGGATAAAATTGTAGACCTGCACAAGGCTGGGATGGGCTACAGGACAATAGGCAAGCAGCTTGGTGAGAAGGCAACAACTGTTGGCGCAATTATTAGAAAATGGAAGAAATTCAAGATGACGGTCAATCACCCTCGGTCTGGGGCTCCATGCAAGATCCCACCTCGTGGGGCATCAATGATCATGAGGAAGGTGAGGGATCAGCCCAGAACTACACGGCAGGACCTGGTCAATGACCTGAAGAGAGCTGGGACCACAGTCTCAAAGAAAACCATTAGTAACACACTACGCCGTCATGGATTAAAATCCTGCAGCGCACGCAAGGTCCCCCTGCTCAAGCAGCGCATGTCCAGGCCCGTCTGAAGTTTGCCAATGACCATCTGGATGATCCAGAGGAGGAATGGGAGAAGGTCATGTGGTCTGATGAGACAAAAATATAGCTTTTTGGTCTAAACTCCACTCGCTGTGTTTGGAGGAAGAAGAAGGATGAGGACAACCCCAAGAACACCATCCCAACCGTGAAGCATGGAGGTGGAAACATCATTCTTTGGGGATGCTTTTCTGCAAAGGGGACAGGACGACTGCACCGTATTGAGGGGAGGATGGATGGGGCCATGTATCGCAAGATCTTGGCCAACAACCTCCTTCCCTCAGTAAGAGCATTGAAGATGGGTCGTGGCTGGGTCTTCCAGCATGACAATGACCCGAAACACACAGCCAGGGCAACTAAGGAGTGGCTCCGTAAGAAGCATCTCAAGGTCCTGGAGTGGCCTAGCCAGTCTCCAGACCTGAACCCAATAGAAAATCTTTGGAGGGAGCTGAAAGTCCGTATTGCCCAGCGACAGCCCCGAAACCAAGACCTACAGGAAACATATGATCTCTGTAATTGCAAACAAAGGTTTCTGTACCAAATATTAAGTTCTGCTTTTCTGATGTATCAAATACTTATGTCATGCAATAAAATGCAAATTAATTACTTAAAAATCATACAATGTGATTTTCTGGATTTTTGTTTTAGATTCCGTCTCGCACAGTTGTAGTGTTGATAAAAAAAATTACAGACCTCTACATGCTTTGTAAGTAGGAAAACCTGCAAAATCGGCAGTGTATCAAATACTTGTTCTCCCCCCCACTGGGGGCGGCAGGTAGCTTAGTGGGTAAGAGCGTTGTGCCAGTAACCGAAAGGTCGCTGGTTCTAATCCCTGAGCCGACTAGGTGAAAAATCTGTCGATGTGCCCTTAAGCAAGGCACTTAACCCTAATTGCTCCTGTAAGTCGCTCTGGATAAGAGCATCTGCTAAATGATGTAAATATAAAATAATATAATGAATATATATATATACACTACTCAAAAAAATTAAGGGAACACTAAAATAACACATCCTAGATCTGAATGAATGAAATAATATTATTAAATACTTTTTTTCTTTACATAGTTGAATGTTCTGACAACAAAATCACACAAAAATGATCAATGGAATTTAATTTTATCAACCCATGGAGGTCTGGATTTGGAGTCACCCTCAAAATTAAAGTGGAAAACCACACTACAGGCTGATCCAACTTTGATGTAATGTCCTTAAAACAAGTCAAAATGAGGCTCAGTAGTGTGTGTGGCCTCTACGTGCCTGTATGACCTCCCTACAATGCCTGGGCATGCTCCTGATGAGGTGGCGGATGGTCTCCTGAGGGATCTCCTCCCAGACCTGGACTAAAGCATCCGCCAATTCCTGGACAGTCTGTGGTGCAACGTGGCGTTGGTGGATGGAGCGAGACATGATGTCCCAGATGTGCTCAATTGGATTCAGGTCTGGGGAACGGGCGGGCCAGTCCATAGCATCAATGCCTTCCTCTTGCAGGAACTGCTGACACACTCCAGCCACATGAGGTCTAGCATTGTCTTGCATTAGGAGGAACCCAGGGCCAACCGCACCAGCATATGGTCTCACAAGGGGTCTGAGGATCTCATCTCGGTACCTAATGGCAGTCAGGCTACCTCTGGCGAGCACATGGAGGGCTGTGCGGCCCCCCCAAAGAAATGCCACCCCACACCATGACTGACCCACCGCCAAACCGGTCATGCTGGAGGATGTTGCAGGCAGCAGAACGTCTCCAGACTCTGTCACGTCTGTCACATGTGCTCAGTGTGAACCTGCTTTCATCTGTGAAGAGCACAGGGCGCCAGTGTCGAATTTGCCAATCTTGGTGTTCTCTGGCAAATGCCAAATGTCCTGCACGGTGTTGGGCTGTAAGCACAACCCCCACCTGTGGACGTCCGGCCCTAATACCACCCTCATGGAGTCTGTTTCTGACCGTTTGAGCAGACACATGCACATTTGTGGCCTGCAGCAGACATTTCCATATGTTTTTGTTAGCTGCATGTGCGACACAACTCCACCAGTCCTACCGATGATCTAATTTACAAAGATTATACATTTTTTAAACATTTTGTCTATTTATTTTTTAATTTTTTTTATCAATTAGACCAATATGGCTGCCATTTTCACTCCATTCTGGAACTTCGAGGGTTTATGACATAGCCCCTCTAGTAATTTAATAGGATCTCTATGGTCATCCTCTCCCCAGATAGGATATGAACACATCATAAGCCATGTCCAAAAAAAATTGAATTACAGGAAGTTAGCTTTAAAAATGCAAAATTCTCTCAGCCTCGTTGCAAAATGTGTAGAATAGCATGAGATTAGCGCTAAAACTGTACATTTTCCTTTCTGCCCCATGGCAAAATGTGTAGACGCCACTGCGTCACACCAAAAGATCCGAACCTCGATTACTACAAAAAGTAAACATGATAGAATACTGAGGATTTTATTTTACTATTGTAGGGAATTCAAGGGGTAGACCAGACAGGGATTCAAACCTGTGTCCTGCAACTGTCAGTCCCACGCCAAGATCAAGGTCCAAATGTCCTAGATGCTAGATTTTGTAATAAGGTGGCTATTCGCTACACCACTCCCTTCCTTTGGAGAGTGCATTCCTGTGTTTCACTCTCATACCCCGTGCCCATATTATTAGAACACTCCCTCGATGGCCGCACCCGGGTGCAATCCCACTCTGACATCAATGTAGCGACTTCGACTGGTTACCCTGAACTGTTACCTCATCCCCAGGCTCAATTGCTACCACATGCCGGCTGGTGGACGAGAATGACTCTAACTGGGACTCTAACTCAAACCAGAGTCCTTACAACTGTCAGTCCAACTAGATTGTTGTTATACTCAGGTCGCTGTAATTAGGTGGAAAGTTTGCCTACTTATAAAATTACAGTACATTGTATGTGTGTGTGTGTGGAGGGGGATGTGAAGGCTTTCATGAATGTCCGCGCATGTGCAGTTTGACGTCAAATAACCCACTATTTAGCAGGAAGACCGAGCTTCCCACGTCCCCCATCCACATTTCCAGATCACTATTTGGTAGAAAGGGGGATAGGCGGGACTCAGTACCTCAGTCGTCCCTAGTTACCACAAGCCCAAAGTCATAAACCCCGCCTATTTCTAAAATGTCTCTTCTTAAAATGAGATTTTAAACCTAACCTTAACCCATTCTTCTCAAGAGCAAATCCACAGAGCAAAATCCATCTACTCCAAATCCACAGAGTTTGCAACCCAAGGAGCGTCGCCGCTCATTCTGCAGCCCTTAAAGAGTGGCCTATCAGTTTAAATCCAATCAGTTTTTCAAATTGGACATACATATTGCACCGTACATAATTCCCTGTACATTATGTCGAAGTAAAAGGGGGGTCCATTCTACTCAGGAACACTTCTACTTTCCAAATCCAAACAGTTTACACCCCAAGGAGCATCACTGCTCATTTTACATTTACATTTACGTCATTTAACAGACGCTCTTATCCAGAGCGACTTACAAATTGGTGCATTCACCTTATGATAGCCAGTGGGACATCCACTTTACCAATTTATTTTTTTATATTTCTATTTAATGTTTTTTTTGTTATCTTTTTTATAGTTTTTCCTTTTTTAAATGTCTTTTTTTTTAGAGTATGTTTTCAATTTTAATTTGTTTTATATATATATATATATAGTTGTTGTTATTTTTTATATTTATATTTTTATTTATATTATTGTCGTTTTTTCTTTTCTTTTGATTTATATATTTTTTATATATATATATCTTTTTGTGGGGATGGGGTGGGGGGGGATAGAAGGATTACTTTTATACTATCCCAGGTATTCCTTAAAGAGGTAGGGTTTCAAGTGTCTCCGGAATGTGGTCAGTGACTCCGCTGTCCTGGCATCGTGAGGGAGGTTGTTCCACCATTGGGGTGACAGAGCAGCGAACAGTTTTGACTGGGCTGAGCGGGAACTGTGCTTCCGCAGAGGTAGCGGGACCAGCAGGCCAGAGGTGGAAGAACGCAATGCCCTCGTTTGGGTGTAGGGACTGATCAGAGCCCGAAGGTAAGAAGGTGCCGTTCCCCTCACAGCTCCGTAGGCAAGCACCATGGTCTTGTAGCAGATGCGAGCTTCAATTGGAAGCCAGTGGAGTGTGCAGAGGAGCGGGGTGACGTGAGAGAACTTGGGAAGGTTGAACACCAGACGGGCTGCAGCGTTCTGGGTGAGTTGTAGGGGTTTAATGGCACAGGCAGGGAGCCCAGCCAACAGCGAGTTGCAGTAATCCAGACGGGAGATGACAAGTGCCTGGATTAGGACCTGTGCCGCTTCCTATGTAAGGTAGGGTCGTACTCTGCGAATGTTGTAGAGCATGAACCTACAGGATCGAGTCACCGCTTTGATGTTAGCGGAGAACGACAGGGTGTTGTCCAGGGTCACGTCAAGGTTCTTTGCACTCTGGGAGGAGGACACAACAGAGTTGTCAACCGTGATGGCAAGATCATGGAGCGGGCAGTCCTTCCCCGGGAGGAAGAGCAGCTCCGTCTTGCCGAGGTTCAGCTTGAGGTGGTGATCCGACATATGTCTGCCAGACATGCATAGATGCGATTCGCCACCTGGTTATCAGAAGGGGGAAAGGAGAAGATTAATTGTGTGTCGTCTGCGTAGCAATGATAGGAGAGACCATGTGAGGATATGACAGAGCCAAGTGACTTGGTGTATAGAGAGAATAGGAGAGGGCCTAGAATAATAATATAATAATAATATAATATAATATGCCATTTAGCAGACGCTTTTATCCAAAGCGACTTACAGTCATGCGTGCATACATTATTATTTTTTTTGTGTATGGGTGGTCCCGGGGATCGAACCCACTACCTTGGCTTTACAAGCGCCGTGCTCTACCAGCTGAGCTACAGAGGACCACTGGGGGACACCAGTGGTGAGAGCACGTGGTGCGGAGACAGATTCTCGCCACGCCACCTGGTAGGAGCGACCTGTCAGATAGGACGCAATCCAAGAGTGAGCCACGCCGGAGATGCCCAACTCAGAGAGGGTGGAGAGGAGGATCTGATGGTTCACAGTATCAAAGGCAGCAAAGAAAGAAGGGATACTGGTCTGTAGTTGTTGACATCGGAGGGATTGAGTGTAGGTTTTTTGAGGAGGGGTGCAACTCTCGCTTTCTTGAAGATGAAAGGGACATAGCCAGCGGACAAGGATGAGTTGATGAGCGAGGTGAGGTAAGGGAGAAGGTCTCCGGAAATGGTCTGGAGAAGAGAGGATAGGGTCAAGCAGGCAGGTTGTTGGGCGGCCGGCTGTCACAAGTCGCAAGATTTCATCTGGAGAGAGAGGGGAGAAAGAAGTCAAAGCATAGGGTAGGGCAGTGTGAGCAGGACCAACGGTGTCATTTGACTTAATAAATGAGGATCGGATGTCGTCAACCTTCTTTTCAAAATGGTTGACCAAGTCATCCACAGAGAGGGAGGAGGGAGGGGTAGGAGGAGGAGGATACAGCAGGGAGGAGAAGGTGGCAAAGAGCTTCCTAGGGTTAGAGGCAGAGGCTTGACATTTAGAGTGGTAGAAAGTGGCTTTAGCAGCAGAAACGGAGGAAGAGAATGTAGAGAGGAGGGAGTGGAAAGATGACAGGTCCGCAGGGAGTCTAGTTTTCTTCCATTTCCGCTCGGCTGCCTGGAGGCCTGTTCTGTGAGCTCGCAATGAATCGTCAAGCCACGGAGCAGGAGGGGAGGACCGAGCCGGCCGGGAGGATAGGGGACATAGAGAGTCAAAAGATTCAGAGAGAGAGGAGAGGAGGGTTGAGGAGGCAGAATCAGGAGATTGGAGGGAGAAGGATTTAGCAGAGGGAAGAGATGATAGGATGGAAGAGGAGAGAGTAGCGGGAGAGAGAGAGCGAAGGTTGCGACAGCACATTACCATCTGAGTAGGGGCAGAGTGAGTAGTGTTGGAGGAGAGCGAGAGAGAAAAGGATACGAAGTAGTGGTCGGAGACTTGGAGGGGAGTTGCAGTGAGATTAGTAGAAGAACAGCATCTAGTAAAGATGAGGTCAAGTGTATTGCCTGCCTTGTGAGTAGGGGGGGACGGTGTGAGGGTGAGGTCAAAAGAGGAAAGGAGTGGAAAGAAGGAGGCAGAGAGAAATGAGTCAAAGGCAGACGTAGGGAGGTTAAAGTCACCCAGAACGGTGAGGGGTGAGCCATCCTCAGGAAAGGAACTTATCAAGGCGTCAAGCTCATTGATGAACTCTCCAAGGGAACCTGGAGGGCGATAAATGACAAGGATGTTAAGCTTGAATGGGCTAGTAACTGTGACAGCATGGAATTCAAATGAGGAGATAGACAGATGGGTCAGGGGGAAAAGAGAGAATGTCCACTTGGGAGAGATGAGGATTCCTGTGCCACCGCCGCGATGACCAGATGCTCTCGGGGTATGCGAGAACACACGATCAGACGAGGAAAGAGCAGTAGGAGTAGCAGTGTTTTCTGTGGTAATCCATGTTTCCGTCAGCGCCAACAAGTTGAGGGACTGGAGGGTGGCTGTTACGTGTGACGTGTTTTTCTTTCTCCCCATTTCCCTTTGTAGTGTGTTTGTGTGTTCTGTGGATTACAGGTGTGCTGAGTTGTGGCTGACGATGGTGGGCGTGGCTTCGGTCCGGAGTTCTGGCAGCTGTAGATGATTGACGAGAGTATACCTGTTTGCCGTGTGAGCTCGAAGGGGGGGGGGGAGAGGACACTTGTTGTTTGGGTATTGGTTGTGTTAATTTATCTTTGTTTGTGTTCCAGCCTGTCCTCCTGATGTACTCCACCCTACCTAGGTCCTGGAGAAGGGAAAGGTATATCTGCCCATGGGTGTACATTCCCACGTAGATAACCCATTGTTTTATACACTAGGTTAGCCGGGCGGGTGTCACCCCTGTATTTTTTGGTAATCAGGCAGGAAAGTGGGTTAGGTTTAGAGTGTAATTGGAAGGTTTAGGTGTGTAGAACCTTTTGTTTATTTTCATTAATTGGACCCCGTTCCCAAATATTCCCTTCTCTTACCTTCCCTGGTTTGTTTGATTGAGTTGAGGTTTGCTTACGGTTTTTTATGGTTGTTGTATATTTTGTTTAAGTACCTTACTAAACGTCCCCCGAGGGCTAACCTTGAGATCTGGTTGTTGTCTGGTTATTTTACTTCATTACTCCCCACATTTCTTCCCCATCCATCTAGTTTACCTTGCGTGCGCAGGCACAGGCATTTACGTCTCCTCCTCAGACGAACTACACCCGAGGGGAGAACGTAACAGTGGCATAGGCTGAGATGAACTCTGCCTTGTTGGCCGCAGAACGGCAGTTCCAGAGGCTACCGAAGACCTGGAACTCCACGTGGGTCGTGCGCGTACAGCCCTTAAAGAGAGGCATATCAGCTTAAATCTTTTTTTATTTTTATATTGGACATACATATTGCACTGTACACAATTTTTTGTACGTTGTGTCGCAGTAAAAGGGGGTCCATTCTACTCCGGAGCACTTCTAGTTTCCAAATCCACAGAGTTTACACCCAGAGGAGCGTCGCTGCTCCTTCTGCAGCCCTTAAAGAGTGGCCTATCAGCCTAAATCCAATCCATTTTTCATATTGGACACACATATCGCACCGTACACAATTATATGTACAAAAAAGATGAGTTTGAACAAAAAGTTAGGTCATATGAAGTGTTTCTGGACTTTTACTGTGGTCAAACAGCTTAATGTGGGGTGCCTGGACACTATACGGTACAAATATAGCACTTTACAGAAAAAATATCGATTGTGTGTCCATAAAACCAGGGTCCAGTCTACTGACTAGAGTCCCTAGACTACAAAACAGATATGTTTGAACAAAAAGCTAGATCATAGGAAGTGTTGCTAGACTTTTACTGTGGTCAAATAGGTTTGCCTGGGGCCCCTGGACACTATATGGTACAAATATAGCACTGTACAGGAAAAACTATTGATTGTTTGTGTCCATAAAACAATGGTCCAGTCTGCACTTTTGTACAGTTGCTTTAAGGGACGTAGAATGAACAGCGACACTCCTTGGGGTGTAAACTATGTGGATTTGGAAACTAGAGTGCTCCTGAGTAGAATGGACAAACCTTTTACTGCGACATAACATACAGAAAATGTTGTACGGTGCAATATGTTTGTCCAATATGAAAAACATTTTATTTAAGATGATTGGCCACTCTTTAAGGGTCGCAGAAGGAGCAGCGACGCTCCTCTGGGTGTAAACTCTGTGGATTTGGAAACTAGAAGTGCTCCTGAGTAGAATGGACCCCCCTTTTACTGCGACACAATGTACAGCAAATTGTGTATGCCGCAATAAATGATAGTACACACACAAAAAACATTGTTGACCATTTTAGGTTTGAAAGAAATCACATAATATCTCATAAGAATACTTTAAATGTTTCTTTGTATAATAACTAGTATAAAATATATAGATAGTTGTGGACATTTTCCATCATTTTCACCCTAATTATTAATTTACGAAGTATACGGGACAGGACTCTTATTCTAAAGGATTCCAAAAATCCGTGACCCGGAAGTACTTAATTATTGTTGCCTGCTTCACAGCGGTGGATTTGGTCATAGCTTTAGGGTTGCATGCAAACGGAGCTGGAGGAAAAGCGAGAGGGGACCAATTAATTAGATTTACAATTCATCGGGTAAGCAGCCCCCAAACTAATCACTCGTTTAGTTATTAAATGCATGGACTCAGACGACCACTAGTTCAATGGGAGGTATGCGTGTGCATGGGACATTTGTGTATAAACCTGGTTTGTTGTTTGCATTTCGAATGCATGTCAGACAGACCATATACTTTCCCTTCCTTTGTTCGCTTGCGCCGTTTTTGCACACTGATGCGGGGTTTGTATATACTGCTAGTTCAACATGGCTGACATTGTTAGAATCCAGTCAATCCACCTATTTGACAATCAAGCGAATCAGTGCTTTAAGATGCACATGTGTTTACATGTGAGGGGAGATGTGCAGCAGCAAGCAAGCAGTTCCTCCCTTTGACTTTATTCATTGTATAAATGGCAATCCTATATATTCTTGGGTCACTCCAGAGAATATTGAGTAGATTTACTTAGCTATAACTGCTTTCCATGTCTGTTAAATAAAAGTATAGTTAGGTCGAGGCAATGAGACAGATACACATTGTTTCAATGTTACCTGTAGGTAAATCATCTTTGAAAAGCCATGTCTGAAGGGGGTGGGGCTAATTCTAGTCTACTAAACAGTCATTTCTGTTCCTATCTGGATTATTTGGGTAAATCCCTATTGTTTATACATTTTCAGGAAAGACAGCCTATTAGGCTAGTGGCAAGGCTCCCACATTTTTTTATACCCCTACCCGAGGTAAAATAAACCATGTTTTTCCATATCTCTAAGGTCTCATATATGAAGTGCATGGTTGTGTGAAAATATTTTACTGCAAAAGTGGTTAAATTGATAGATATTGTGACAAACCCCCTTAACTCAAACAGTGCTATATGGTCCTGCCTGATAAAAATACATACAGTAACATGTTTTTTTTGTTTTTGTTTTGTTTTGTTGTGGCTATTGTAATCTGCTCTAAAGAACCCCACCCCCACCAAACTGAAAAAGTGCAGAATAATGCCTGACTGGAGGGTGTGGGCCACATAAAGTCATGTAACCCAATATTGCAAGCTCTGATATTGCTCCAACTTGTAATACAAGTAGTCAGCTGTCTGCCCTACATACATAAACAAACAGCATTAGGATGTCTTCATGCATCTTGGAAATATAGACCTGTAAACACACAGATACAATAGGTGGAAATATCAACTATGAACTTGCTCTCATTCAGTACTGTATGGTCATTCAGTGCTGTATGCTCCTGCCTGACAAAAATGCAAACAGTTAGGCTACATGTTTTTTTTAAATGTTGTGACTATTGTAATTGGCTCTAAGGAAAACAAGTGGGCTCAGACATCGAAATTAAAGTTTTTGGGGTTCAATGTTCCTTAAAGGATTTTGTATCTTTTAGCCCCTAGTATTGCAATTAAATCAGGGGGCCATCAGAGATTATCTTTATATTTTGCCTCAAATCCAATATGCCATCCAAAATTCAACATGGCTGCAATAATAACATTTGATGGAGGTTAAATCACCTGTAAATATGAATTTTGTAAATGAGGCATTTTTTAAATAATTGTTTACAACACTTATGCCTATAAAGACTGTTGGTGTGAATACATTTTATTCTGAATCCAATATGGCCAACAAGATTACACTCCAACACCTGCACTTAAGTAGCCCTTGTTCATTTTGTATTGTGTTATTCTATCTTTAAAATGGTTTCATAAAGCTCTTGGTATATCTAACTATGAGTGGCACTGCCATGCCTCTTTTTTTGAATAGCCGAAGCCAACTTCAATGTGTTTTATTTTTTAATCTCATTCACAGACTTACAGCATATCAACAATGGGTAATTCTACACAATATAATAACAAGCCTTTCACGACACAAACACATAGTAGCGTAACCAAGTTACAGGAAAGCAACCATAATACAACACTCAGCTACTCTAGTACCCACTAAAACGAAGTGTACAAGGTTGATTCAAAGTCTTTGAGGTGACTAGGAAATGATTGTGTCTTTAATAAAGGGTGAGGAGACAAAGTAGCAAGTTGTGGTCGTAGTTCTGGTACCTGACCAGCTAACTGGTCATTCTGGGCAAGCTGCAGCGACAAGGGTAGTATCCTTCTTGTATGACTGGTGGGGTATTGGGGCTGTGGGGTGATCAGTTTCCATTTCTACAGTTCGCTATAGGCAGTCAGCAGATGCAGCTTGCATACCAAATGTTATCGCAGCCTGAATGACACTGGGGAATGGTTGGTTGTCTGGTTGTGAGGGAAAGTCTGTGAAAGGGCTGTCACGAACACACTTGTCTTTAGATCTTTCCAACGCCTAATTAGCCTGTGGGTGGAGTTTCTTATGTTGAATGTGGCAAAAGACCCATGGGTCGGCGCACAATTGGCCCAGCGTCGTCCAGGGTAGGGTAGGGAATGGCCGTCAGGGATGTAGCTCAGTTGGTAGAGCATGGCGTTTGCAACGCCAGGGTTGTGGGTTAGATTCCCACGGGGGGCCAGTATGAAAAATAAAGTAATGTATGCACTCACTAACTGTAAGTCGCTCTGGATAAGAGTGTCTGCTAAATGACTAAAATGGAAATGTAAAAAAAAAAAAAGTCCTGCAGGTCACATCCTACATATTTCTTTATATTCCTTTGGAAGTCAGGTAGGATGATAATATGGCCGCAATTTATTGTGGGTGGTTGGCGTTGATTACGGACTGGTGCACCCCCAGCAGGAGAAGTGGAGAGTGACAGAACCTGTGAGGGTGACCTCCGGTTACTTAGAGATTAGTTAGTGTAGCTAGGTCATGGACTATGACTATGAAGCGTTGGTTGTAGGGATTCACATGGGTAACCGGGACTGTCCCGGGAACACTTCACATTTCCCGAGGAAAAATACAATGACAAGACCCGGGAAATTACAACATTTCCCCCCAATGTCGGCACTAATGCAATTCCACAAAATACACAACATGAGCAGCATCAGATTAGAAACAACTAAAATGGCACATTATCCAAACAGCTTGTTGAATGGAAGCCTTTAGCCTAGCATATTAACTTCACACAAAGTCAGCATAAATTCAAAGAACAAACATCGCACACGCGACCCGACTGCAGTTAACGAAACCTCTACAGTATAGCCAATAAAAGAATGTGTGCCTCTTTTGAGCTGTCTCTTCAGACCGTCACAAATTTGATAGGTCTATGCACAATTCACTACATATGCGTCTCCGTCATAGACATGAAGTCTTTTAACAATTCAGAGAGGCATGAGGGAAAATGCTATCTTCACCTGTCCTAGAGCAGGATTTCCCAAATTCTGTCCTGGGGCCCCCCCTGGGTGTACGTTTTGGTTTTTGCAGTAGCACTACACAGCTGATTCAAATAATCCAAGCTTGGTGATGAGTTGGTTATTTGAATCAACTGTGTAGTGCTAGGAAAATAAAAAAAAACGTGCACCTGGGGGAGCCCAGGACCGAGTTTTGGAAACCCTGTCCTAGAGCCTAGGCTGTTTTCCTATCCAGTCCCAATCTCACTAAAACCCAAAAGGCTGACTCCCGTCTCGCATGAAAATTCTTAACTTTATTCTGTAATATATAGGTTGCATTATCAAAGCATGTCTCTCGCCTATGTATGTCAAAATACCTGTTAAGATACCTTGATATTTAAACTATTTGCACTCTTCATCTCCCTGTTATTCATGAGCTGATCTGCTATCTGTATAATCATCAATTCGATTTTGCCAAATACAGTATAGGAGAAGATATTCTGTCATTAATTGAAGGAGGTTATCTAGCAAGCTTAGCAACGTTGGTCATTTGACGTTGGTAATTTGCTGTTACAACGTTTGTATGATTCAACAACGCTATACTCTGCGTGCATCCTGAGCGCACTCAGTGTTGAGATGAATTAACTGAGGAACATGGTAACGCTCTGAATTTGTGAACGGCCGGTTTGGCAATTCACAAATGTCATTGGCGTTCAAAGATAATTACTCTATCATTACTAGGGCTGTTACGTTGACCGTATTACCGCCACACCGGCGGTCACCAGTCATGACGGCAGTCAAATCTCATTACCATTTAGTCACAGTAATTAGGCTTCTCCAAGCTCTGTTGCTGCTGATGGTCATTAGTAGCCTACCAAACTTGCTAACTACCTGGTACTCAGCACTCGATTGTCCCTCTAATCACTCTGACATCAATGCAAATATCATCGAAAATCTGATGAAACACTTCATGAGAGCCCATGGGCTCATGTTGGGCAACATTTCTATAGGCTATGCAATTGCGTGAGAAAACAGAGTGATGGCCTCTATTAAAAAGAGAAGGATCCCATCAGCTTTCTATAGGCTAGACCTACTATAATTATTTCTCAACTTTCCTAATATTAAGCACATTGCGTCTCTTTACAACAGGAGTATAGCCTACTTGGCTGGCATGAAAATTAACCACGGGAAAAGCGTCCTCCATTCGCTATTTAAGTGCATAGATTACATATATTTTTCCGCTGCCCCTGTTTCGAGACAGGTGCATGACAATGGTTCATTCTAAATCAAAACAAATATATTATGTAGTATATGTAAAGACAAGATTAAATCAAGAATAGTGTGATGGGTGACAATATTAGCCTATCACTTGTGAATTATATATTATCACTTGTGAATGATGCCCAGCATAAGAAACAATGCCTTTTTTGTGTGAATTTTTCGAATCATAGTCGCACACATCATGTAGCCTAGCCTATAGGCCTATATGTTTATATAAGGTTTGTATCACAACTAAAGTGGCCAAATAACTTCTTAAAATGAAGCACATTAATCCGCTTTACGAGTGTAGAGCCTTTTTTTTGCGACTTTTTCAAATCATAGTCGCACACCTCATGTAGCCTAGCCCATAGGCCTATATGTTTTCATAAGGTTTGTATCACAACTAAAGTGGCCAAATAACTTCTTAAAATGAAGCACATTAATCCGCTTTACGAGTGTAGAGCCTGTAACATACAGCGCGTGAGTTTCAAGATTGGGGAAGATCTTTTTCACCATAAAAATGCACCTTTATAATAAAAGCATTACATGCATAATTTGTGGTCACTTTTGAGAATGGTGTTTTCCTGCTAATGGAAAGTTCACGCTTATAGCCTACTGCCGTGTGCGCATTGCTGTGCTTATAAAGTGTACAAATAGCCTAATAGTGTATCAACATTTTTATCTAAACATTCTCATCTGTTTTGTCAGGCTCATTGCTTAAAACAGGTTTTTTGATGCTAGTGGTTGTATTAATTTGGGATCTATCGCATCCCACAACTGTCCCAGACTGTTTGGAATATTTATTTCTCGCACAGAATAGAATAGGTCAACTTTTGTACTATGGGGGATAGTAGATTGATATAGGCTAGTGCTTTTGCTGTTCATTAGGCCTACTCATCTTGTTGGCTGACAAAGTAAATGTGGACAGTTCTTCCAATACGCGCCTCGGAATTGGATAAGGACGTGCGTAGTTGCGTCCCCGATGTGTCTGTCTTCACTTGTAGCATGTGAGAAAGACCTGATCATGTGTCGTAGAACCATGTGAGTGAGAGGTTTTTCGGCACACAGCTGGGAGAAGGAAATTATAACTATTATATTCAGCCCAAGGGCACTACGGCCACTGGCCGCAAAAGGCATGGATTTTTTTGTGAGGGCATTACGGCCACACAAAGCGGTTGCAGTCGGGAAATTCGAGAATTATCAACTTCTTGTCAAATTGTGAATGAGAGACTGATGAAGTGTGTACAGCCTGCGTAAAAAACAAAACAGAGCTCAGGCCTTTCATGCAACTTTTTTCAAGTAATCATTAGTCGCATCATGCAGCCTTAGAATCTATAAAAAATCAAAACATACAGTGTATTCGGAGAGTATTCCCTTTTTCCACATTTTGTTACATTACAGCCTTTTTCTAAAATGGATGACGTTTTTTTCCTCATCAATCTACACACAATACCCCATAATGACAAAGCGAAAACAGGGTTTTATAAATTTTTGCAAATGTATTATAAATTAAAAACAGAAATACCTTATTTACATAAGTATTCAGACCCTTTGCTATGAGACTCGAAGTTGATCTCAGGTGCATATTGTTTCCATTGATCATCCTTGATGTTTCTACAACTTGATTGCAGTCCACCTGTGGTAAATTCAATTGATTGGACATGACTTGGAAAGGCACACACCTGTCTATATAAGGTCGCACAGTTGACAGTGCATGTCAGAGCAAAAACCAAGCCATGACGTCGAATGAATTGTTCGTAGAGCTCCGAGACAGGATTGTGACGAGGGACAGAAATTTCTGCAGCATTGACGGTCCCCAAGAACAGTGGCCTCCAATATTCTTAAATGGAAGAAGTTTGGAACCACCAAGACTCTTCCTAGAGCTGGCGGCCCGGCCAAACTGACTAATCGGGGGAGAAGGGCCTTGGTCAGGGAGGTGACCAAGAACTCGATGGTCACTGACAGAGCTCCAGAGTTCCACTGTGGAGATGGGAGAACCTCCCAGAAGGACAACCATCTCTGCAGCACTCCACCAATCAGGCCTTTATGGTAGAGTGGCCAGACAGAAGCCACTCCTCAGTAAAAGGCACATGACAGCCTGCTTGGAGTTCGCCAAAAGGCACCTAAAGGACTCAAGATTATCTGGTCAGATGAAACCAAGATTGAACTCTTTGGCCTGAATGCCAAGCGTCACGTCTGGAGGAAACCTGTCACCATCCCTGCCGTGAAGCATGGTGGTGGCAGCATCATGCTGTGGGGATGTTTTTCAGCTGCAGGGACTGGGAGACTAGTCAGGATCGAGGTAAAAGATGAATGGAGCAAAGTACAGAGAGATCCTTGATGAAAACCTGCTCCAGAGCGCTCAGGACCTCCGACTGGGGCGAATGTTCACCTTCCAACAGGACAACGACCTTAAGCACACAGCCAAGACAATGCAGGAGTGGCTTCGGGACAAGTCACTGAATGTCCTTGAGTGGCCCAGCCAGAGCCCGGACTTGAACTCGATCGAACATCTCTGGTGAGACCTTACAAAAAATTCTAAAAACCTGTTTTTGGTTTGTCATTATGGAGTATTGTATGTAGATTGATGAGGGGGGAAAACAATTTAATCCATTTTTTAATAAGGCTGTAACGTAACAAAATGTGGAAAAGGTCAAGAGGCCTGAATTCTTTCCGAATGCACTGTATAGCCCAACATTTGTATCACAACTAAAGTTACATAAATAACTCTAAATAAATCATATAGGAGTACCTATTTCTTTGTTAACCACTCAACACAGAATAGCCTCGTGCGCACTCTCATCATTTGTAGAAAATATATTTTATATTTCATTCAGCTATGTTCAATTGTATTCGTCATACTATAAAATAATATAATATAGTGCCATGTACATTTGAAGAAGATCCCTGGGTTTTGATGAACAGTAAAAGGGTTGCAGATGAGGTGGAGCTGATCAAGCATGACACACAAAGACCACTTTTTCAAAGTCAAACCCCAGCAACCATAAATGATCACATACAGCAAGTTTTACCATCCTAAGGTGCCTCTTGTTTGCCATAAATGGCATATGTACATATAGGGTCGTTCCACCTCCAAAAGCACAAGAGAAGATTTTCTCTGAGAAATTAAGCTAATTGATTGTACCCAAACGGGTCATTTTAATTTATAGGATTCATATAGGCCTAATATTCAATAAATATAGAACCTAACATCCGATTTGCACCTAACTTTTTTCTAACAATTACCAGGTTTCCATCACAGGAGGTTGGTGGCACCTTATTTGGGGAGAACGGGCTCGTGGTAATTACTGGAGCGGAATTAGTGGAATGGTAACAAATGCATTAAACACATGGTTTCCAGGTGTTTGATGCTGTTCCATTTGCTCCGTTATGTTCTGCCATTATTATGAGCCGTTCTCCCCTCAGCAGCCTCCTGTGGTTTCCATCCAACCTTTTTATGCGTGTAAAATATGTTGGATAAAAAATGTCATGACAAGCCTCAAGGAAACAGAACATTTGTCGGTAAACTTTCCAAATGTCGACAAAACAAAATACTCTAGACAGGGTGTGATATTTTTGTGTCAGTAATATTAATGATGCAAGAAATGTCGGTGGAAACGCTTTTAAGTGCAAATATTGATATAACAACCATCATATCGAAGTTAACTTGGGGTCACGCAATGACATGTTGGGTGGTCCTCCCACTACGACTCGTCGTGAAAGCATGCAGTTTATTAGGCTACAGATGAAATAAGTTATGATGAACTTCACAGGGTGGTGAAAGTGCAAGGTGATGAGCTTGATGCTCCTTTCCAATAAATATCGGGGGTTTTATTCTGGTGACATGATCATCAATGCTTGGCTGCCGTTTGACAAATAAAAACAATCTCGCACTTTTGTCCATAATAATCTCATCATGTAGGCCAGGGGTGTCAAACGTATTCCATGGAGGGCCTCGTGGCAGATTTTTTTTTTTCTTCTTTCAATTAAGACCTAGACAACCAGGTGAGGGGAGTTCCTTACTAATTATTGACCTTAATTCATCAATCAAGTACAAGGGAGGAGCGAAAACCCGCAGACACTCGGCCCTCTGTGGAATGACTTTGACACCTGTGATATAGGCTATACCCACATTGTATCTGCGAGCTGTTAGCTAGAGCGCAGGTGCCAATACCAGAGTGGGCACACTCGCTATATAACGCAATTATTTCATGAGAAAACCATCAGTAGAGTTGAAGATGCGATAGAAAACCATTTAACTTGTATTCATTATTCGGTACATGGGAATTTAACCGCAAAAGGTATTTTTATGTGCACTAAGTCATCACGCCTTTTATCCGCAACAAGGCAATTTGATGTAAACAATGTTTTTATGCAAATGTTTACATATTCACATGAAAATCTGTCGCCAATTGGATGGAAACCTAGCTAATGAGTTGACATGAGGAATCCAAAGAAATGGTCAAAAGCCACCCACGGAAGGACCCAACACATCCCACCCCAACAACATTTTACATTTTAGTCAGTTAGCAGACGCTCTTATCCAGAGTGACTTACAGTTAGTGAGTGCATACATTTTTCAACAACTAATATATAGTATCAGTTCTCTATGTCTGACAAGTAGTATGGAGCTGCGGCTCGGAGTGTTGTTACTTCATCCTATGTAATGTATTCCCAATGAATTTGGTGATGTTCTGAGAAATTAGAAATTGAAGTGGTTACATTTATGTCCTATTCTACATCCTGATAGTACCAAGTTCTGACCACTAGACACCCCTGGCCTACATGTTCCAATGTTGTTGTTTTTTGTTTTAAGACCCCCCCCCCCCACCCCCACCCATTGGATTTGGAAATCTTAAAAAAAAAAAATAACATAATAGTAGGAACAGCACTATCTAGTGGTCAGAACCTGGTAATATCAAATCAAATTGTATTGGCCACATGCGCCGAATACAACAGGTGCAGACATTACAGTGAAATGCTTACTTACAGCCCTTAACCAACAGTGCATTTATTTTTAGTAAAAAAGTAGAATAAAACAACAAAAAAGTGTTGAGAAAAAAAGAGCAGAAGTAAAATATAATAACAGTAGGGAGGCTATATATACAGGGGGGTACCGGTGCAGAGTCAATGTGCGGGGGCACCGGCTAGTTGAGGTAGTTGAAGTAATATGTACATGTGGGTAGAGTTAAAGTGACTATGCATAAATAATTAACAGAGTAGAAGCAGCGTAAAAATATGGGGTGGGGGGGGGCAGTGCAAATAGTCCGGGTAGCCATGATTAGCTGTTCAGGAGTCTTATGGCATGGCGGTAGAAGCTGTTGAGAAGTCTTTTGGACCTAGACTTGGCACTCCGGTACCGCTTGCCGTGCGGTAGCAGAGGGAACAGTCTATGACTAGGGTGGCTGGAGTCTTTGACAATTTTGAGGGCCTTCCTCTGACTCCGCCTGGTATAGAGGTCCTGGATGGCAGGAAGCTTGGCCCCAGTGATGTACTGGGCCGTACGCACTACCCTCTGTAGTGCCTTGCGGTCGGAGGCCAAGCAGTTGCCATACCAGGCGGTGACGCAACCAGTCAGGATGCTCTCGATGGTGCGGTTGTAGAATTTTTTTGAGGATCTGAGGACCCATGCCAAATCTCCTGAGGGGGAATAGGCTTTGTCGTGCCCTCTTCACGACTGTCTTGGTGTGTTTGGACCATGATAGTTCGTTGGTGATGTGGACATTACATAGGATGAAGAAACAACTGCAGCTCCATACTACTTATCAGACATAGAGAACTGATTGATACTGTATACTCATTGTTAGGGTGGGGTGGGATGGGATGTCTTACAATGTCTTACTCATTGTTAGAAAAAAAAGTTTGGTCCAAATTGGATGTTAGGTACTATATTTATTGAATATTAATGAATCCTATAAATTAAAATGGCCAATTTCGGTGCAATCAATTAGCTTAATTTCTCAAAGATTATATTATAACAAAATGTTGCAGGAATGCTAATCTTATCTAACTACAGAAATGACTTCTGAACAATCTGAGATGGTGGGTGTCATGGCTTACTGAAATGACATGGAATGACCCTATCGGGATGTTGGGATTACTGCAGTGTAACTGTAATCATTTATGTCAGGCAGGACCATACAGCACTGAATGAGAGCAAATTTGACTTGGAAAGTTGTATATTGAACCGCTACCAAAAAGTAAAGTTCACGTTCATCATAAATATTCATAGTTAATATTTCCGACTATTGTAACTGTGTATTTACAGGTCTATTTCCAAGATACAAATAACATGTTATTCGTCACATGCTTCATAAACAACAGGTGTAGACCAACAGTGAAATGCTTATTTAAGGGCCCTTCCCAACAATGCAGAGAGAAAGAAAGTAGAGAAATAATAGAAAAGTAATAACACGTAATGAAAAATACACAATCAGTAATGATAACTTGGCTATATACACGGGGTACCAGTACCGAGTTGATGTGGAGGGATATGAGGTAATTGAGGTAGATATGTACATAACTAGGAATAAAGTGACTAGGCAACAGGATAGATAATAAACAGTAGCAGCAGCGTATGTTATGAATCAAAATAGTTAGTGCAAAAAGAGTAAATGCAGTTAGTCCGGGTAGCTATTTGGTTAACTATTTAACTAACTATACTGAAAAAAAATCTAAACGCAACATGCAACAATTTCAAAGATTTTACTGAGTTACAGTTCATATAAGGAAAACAGTCAATTGAAATAAATAAATTAGGCCCTAATCTATGGATTTCACATGACTGGGAATACAGATATGCATCTGTTGTCCCACTCCTCTTCAATGGCTGTGCGAAGTTGCTGGATATTGGCGGGAACTGGAACATGCTGTCATACACGTCGATCCAGAGCATCCCAAACCTGCTCAATGGGTGACATGTCTGGTCAGTATGCAGGCCATGGAAGAAATGGGACATTTTCAGCTTCCAGGAATTGTGTACAGATCCTTGCGACATGGGGCCGTGCATTATCATGCGGATACATGAGGTGATTGCGGCGGATGAATGGCACGACAATGGGCCTCAGGATCTCGTCACGGTATCGCTGTGCATTCAAATTGCCATCGATAAAATGCAATTGTGTTCGTTGTCCGTAGCTTATGCCTGCCCATACCATAACCCCACTGCTACCATGGAACACTCTGTGATTGTGGTCTGTGATTGTGAGGCCGGTTGGACATACTGCCAAATTCTCTAAGAGGTGGTTTATGGTAGAGAAATGAACATTAATTTCTCTGGCAACAGCTCTGGTGGACTTTCCTGCAGTAAGCATGCCAATTGCACGCTCCCTCAAAACTTTAGACATTTTACATTTACATTTTCGTCATTTAGCAGACGCTCTTATCCAGAGCGACTTACAAATTGGTGCATTCACCTTATGATAGCCAGTGGGACAACCACTTTACAATATATGTATATATTTTTTTTGGGGGGGGGGTGGGTGAGGGGGGATAGAAGGATTACTTTATCCTATCCCAGGTATTCCTTAAAGAGGTGGGGTTTCAAGTGTCTCCGGAAGGTGGTGAGTGACTCCGCTGTCCTGGCGTCGTGAGGGAGCTTGTTCCACCATTGGGGTGCCAGAGCAGCGAACAGTTTTGACTGGGCTGAGTGGGAACTGTGCTTCCGCAGAGGTAGGGGAGCCAGTAGGCCAGAGGTGGATGAACGTAGTGCCCTCGTTTGGGTGTAGGGACTGATCAGAGCCTGAAGGTACGGAGGTGCCGTTCCCCTCACAGCTCCGTAGGCAAGCACCATGGTCTTGTAGCAGATGCGAGCTTCAACTGGAAGCCAGTGGAGTGTGCGGAGGAACGGGGTGACGTGAGAGAACTTGGGAAGGTCGAACACCAGACGGGCTGCGGCGTTCTGGATGAGTTGTAGGGGTCTAATGGCACAGGCAGGGAGCCCAGCCAACAGCGAGTTGCAGTAATCCAGACGGGAGATTACAAGTGCCTGGATTAGGACCTGTGCCGCTTCCTGTGTAAGGCAGGGTCGTACTCTGCGAATGTTGTATAGCATGAACCTACAGGATCGGGTCACCGCCTTGATGTTAGTGGAGAACGACAGGGTGTTGTCCAGGGTCACGCCAAGTCTCTTTGCACTCTGGGAGGAGGACACAACGGAGTTGTCAACCGTGATGGCGAGATCATGGAACGGGCAGTCCTTCCCCGGGAGGAAGAGCAGCTCCGTCTTGCCGAGGTTCAGCTTGAGGTGGTGATCCGTCATCCACACTGATATGTCTGCCAGACATGCAGAGATGCGATTCGCCACCTGGTTATCAGAAGGGGGAAAGGAGAAGATTAGTTGTGTGTCGTCTGCGTAGCAATGATAGGAAAGGCCATGTGAAGATATGACAGAGCCAAGTGACTTGGTGTATAGCGAGAATAGGAGAGGACCTAGAACTGAGCCCTGGGGGACACCAGTGGTGGTGCAGAGACAGATTCTCTCCACGCCACCTGGTAGGAGCGACCTGTCAGGTAGGACGCAATCCAAGAGTGAGCCGCGCCGGAGATGCCCAACTCGGAGAGGAGGATCTGATGGTTCACAGTATCAAAGGCAGCAGATAGGTCTAGAAGGACGAGAGCAGAGGAGAGAGAGTTAGCTTTAGCAGTGCGGAGAGCCTCCGTGACACAGAGAAGAGCAGTCTCAGTTGAATGACCAGTCTTGAAACCTGACTGGTTTGGATCAAGAAGGTCATTCTGAGACATCTGTGTCTATGCACTTATTAATGAAGCCGATGACTGATGTGGTAAACTCCTCAATGCCACCGGATGAATCACAGAACATATTCCAGTCTGTGCTAGTGAAACAGTCCTGTAATTTAGCATCCGCTTCATCGGACCACTTCCGTATTGAGCGCGTCACTGGTACTTCCTGCAATCGTGTTTGTTGTCCGTAGCTTATGCCTGCCCATACCATAACCCCACCGCCACCATGTGGAGGTCCTAGGCTGGCGTGGTTACACGTGGTCTGCGATTGTGATGCCGGTTGGACGTATTGCCAAATTCTCTAAAACGACATTGGAGGCAGCTTATGGTGGAAAAATTAACAGTCAGTTCTCTGGCAACACCTCTGGTGGACATTCCTGCAGTCAGCATGCCAATTGCACGCTCCCTCAAAGCTTGAGACATTTATGGCATTGTGTTGTGTGACAAAACTACACATTTTAGTGGCCTTTTTATTGTCCCCAGCACAAGGTGTACCTGTGTAATAATCATGCTGTTTAATTAGCTTCTTGATATGCCACACCTGTCAGGTGGATGGATTATCTTGGCAAATGAGAAATGTTCACTAAAAGGGATGTAAACACATTTGTCCACAACATTTGCGACAAAAAGCTTTTTTTTCAGCTCATGAAACATGGGACCAACACTTTACAAGTTGGGTACATATTTTTGTAAATGGTCTGTATTGACCTCAGTATGGGTAGGCATAGCTGGTCTCTGTACTGTAATTATGACTCACTGAATATATATATAACTGGTTTCCTATGGTGTGCACAACTTATGGGCTCTACACAGTCTACGCAACGGCTCCGTCGGAGGTTAGTTTACGTAGCTCTCTAAGTAGTTCTACATACTTTTGTGCAGCTGCATTTTTGGAACGCAACACAAACGGTGCTCTGTAACTCCGTTTGCTTAGACTGTGAAATCACTGTGGAGATAGAATGGCGCTGCAATGGATAGCTGCCGTTTTACGGTCTCCTGACCATTTTTTATTATACATAATGTTTCTGCCATCGTTTCCTATGACTGAAAATACTGTAGCTTCTGGACATCAGAACAGCGATTACTAACCTCAATTTGGATGAAGATTTCTGCTTCAATGAGTCAGCGGCGCAGGACATGCTGCTCACCCCGGACCAGGCCCTAATCCCTGAGACTCGGAAAAGACGGCTAAAGAGAGGCCGACGTGTGGGCTCTCTGATGAAACTACGTCGGCAAATAAATAATCTGCCTCTACCTTCCATTCTATTGGTGAAGGTAGAATCACTGGAGAACAAACTGGACGAACTCCGTTCGAGACTATCTTATCAACGGGACCTGAAGAACTGTAATATCCTATGTTTCTCTGAGTCGTGGCTGAACATGGACATGGATAATGTACATCTAGCTGTTTTTTTCTATGCATTGTCAAGACCGTATGTCAGCATTGGGGAAGGTTAGGGGGAGGGGTGTGTCTCTTTGTTAATGACGGCTCTAATATTAAGGAAGTCTCGAGGTTCTGCTCTCCTACGTTAGAATACCTAATGATAAGCTGTAGACCATACTATTTACCAATAGAGTTTTCATCTATATTTTTAGTGGCAGTCTACTTACCACCACAAACCGATGCTGGCACTAAGACCACACTCAACAAGCTGTATTGGGCAATAAGCAAACAAGAAAATGCTGTCCGGTGATTTTGATGCAGGGAAACTGAAAACTATTACAGACTACAAAGGGAAGCACAGCCGTGAGCTGCCCAGTGACACAAGCCTACCAGACGAGCTAAATCACTTCTATGCTCGCTTCGAGGCAAGCAACATTGAAGCATGCATGAGAGCATCAGCTGTTCCGGATGACTATGTGATCACTCTCTCCGTAGCCGATGTGAATAAGACTTTTCAGCAGGTCAACATTCACAAGGCCGCTGGGCCAGACGGATTACCAGGACGCGTACTCCGAGCATGCGCTGACCAACTGGCAAGTGTCTTCACTGACATTTTCAACACGTCCCTGACTGAGTCTGTAATACCAACATGTTTCAAGCAGACCACCATAGTCCCTGTGCTCAAGAACACTAAGGTAACCTGCCTAAATGACTACTGACCCGTAGCACTCATGTCTGTAGCCATGAAGTGCTTTGAAATGCTGGTCATGGCTCACATCAACACCATTATCCCACAAATGGCAAGCGGTACTGATGCACCAAGTCTGGAACCAACAGGACCCTGAACAGCTTTTACCCCCAAGCCATATGATGGCTAAATAATTAGTCCGGGTAGCTATTTGGTTAACCTCTACGGGATCGGTGTCCCGTATACGGGACGTTTGAGCTAACGTGAGCTAATGTGATTAGCATGACTGTTGTAAGTAACAGCAAACTTTCCAGGACATAGACATGTCTTATATGGGCGGAAAGCTTAAATTCTTGTTAATCTAACTGCACTGTCCAATTTACAGTAGCTATTACAGTGAAAAAATACCATGCTGTTGTTTGAGGAGAGTGCACAACAACAACAAAAACGTATCACGGCAACTGGTTTGATACATTCACCTCTGAAGGTAAATAATGTGCTTACATTCAGTAATCTTGCTCTGATTTGTCATCCTAAGTGTCCCAGAGATAAAATGTAGCAAATCCATTTTTATATTCAAATGTAGGAACTGGGTTCTACAGTTTGAACCCCTGCTGTCTCTGGATCCACACCCACCCTGCCCAGCCATCTATACATGTGAAAGTTAGTGTATAAGCTAATGATCCATCATGTATGACATTCCTGGGAGTGTGTAAACTTACATTTTGTATTACCATATCATTTTTGTATGTTCTCTATAGTTATGTACTTGAAAATGTATCAATTGACCAATTTGGCACATTTTGGCAGACCTGATACAAAATTGTCCAGTATTGCAATGATTCACTGGATCAATCTGAAACTTTTTACACACAATGCTGCCATCTAGTGGCAAAAATCTAAATTGCGCCTAAACTGCAATATTATATATTGTGGCCTTTCTCTATATTGTGGCCTTTCTCTTGCATTTCAAAGATGATGAGGGAAAAAATAAGAAAATAAAAAAACATGTTTTTTTGTTTGTATGATCCTTTACCAGATCTTATGTGTTATATTCTCCTACATTAATTTCAAATTTCCACAAACTTCAAAGTGGTTCCTTTCAAATGGTATCAAGAATATGCATATCCTTGCGTCAGGTCCTGAGCTACAGGCAGTTAGATTTGGGTATGTCATTTTAGGCGAAAATTGAAAAAAAGGGTCTGATCTACATTGACCCTTTTTGCACAAACATTTTTGACTCATCACATACGCTGCTGCTACAGTTTATCTATCCTGTTGCCTAGTCACTTTATTCCTAATTATATGTACGGTACCAGTCAAAAGTTTGGACACACCTACTCATTCAAGGGTTTTTCTTTATTTTTACTATTTTCTACATTGTATAATAATAGTGAAGGCATCCAAACTATGAAATAACACATATGGAATCATGTACAGTTGAAGTCGCAAGTTTACATACACCATAGCCAAATCAATTTAAATTCAGTTTTTCACAATTCCTGACATTTAATCCTAGTAATAATTCCCTGTCTTAGGTCAGTTAGGATCACCATTTTATTTTAAGAATGTGAAATGTCAGAATAATAGTAGAGAGAATGATTTATTTCAGCTTTTATTTATTTCATCACATTCCCAGTGGGTCAGAAGTTTACATACACTCGATTAGTATTTGGTAGCATTGCCTTTAAATTGTTTAACTTGGGTCAAACGGTTCGGGTAGCCTTCCACAAGCTTCCCACAATAAGTTGGGTGAATTTTCGGCCCATTCCTCCTGACAGAGCTGGTGTAACTGAGTCAGGTTTGTAGGCCTCTTGCTCGCACACGCTTTTTCAGTTCTGGACACAAATTTTCTATAGGATTGAGGTCAGGGCTTTGTGATGGCCACTCCAATGCCTTGACTTTGTTGTCCTTAAGCCATTTTGCCACAACTTTGGAAGTATGCTTGGGGTAATTGTACGATCTTTGTCCCCATGTGCAGTTGCAAAGCGTAGTCTGGCTTTTTTATGGCGGTTTTGGAGCAGTGGCTTCTTCCTTGCTGAGAGGCCTTTCAGGTTATGTCGATATAGGACTCGTTTTACTGTGGATATAGATATTTTGTACCTGTTTCCTGCACAAGGTCCTTTGCTGTTGTTCTGGGATTGATTTGCACTTTTCGCACCAAAGTATGTTAATCTCTAGGAGACAGAACGTGTCTCTTTCCTGAGCGGTATGACGGCTGCGTGGTCCCATGGTGTTTATGCTTGTACAGATGAACGTGGTACTTTCAGGCGTTTGGAAATTGCTCCCAAGGATGAACCAGACTTGTGGAGGTCTACAATTTCTTTTTCTGAGGTCTTGGCTGATTTATTTTGATTTTCCCATGATGTCAAGTAAAGAGGCACTGAGTTTGAAGGTAGGCCTTGAAATACATCCACAGGTACACCTCCAATTGACTCAAATGATGTCAATTAGCCTATCAGAAGCTTCTAAAGCCATGACATCATTTTCTGGAATTTTCCAAGCTGTTTAAAGGCACAGTGAACTTAGTGTATGTAAACTTCTGACCCACTGGAATTGTGATACAGTGAATTATAACTGAAATAATCTGTCTGTAAACAATTGTTGGAAAAATTACTTGTGTCATGCACAAAGTAGATGTCCTAACCGACTTGCCAAAACTATAGTTTGTTAACAATACATTTGTGGAGTGGTTGTAAAACGAGTTCTAACCTAAGTGTATGTGAACTTCTGACTTCAACTGTAGTAACCAAAAAAGTGTTAAACAAATTAAAATATATTTTGATTATAGATTCTTCAAAGTAGCTGCCTTGATGACAGCTTTGCACACTCTTGGCATTCTCTCAACCAGCTTCATGAAGAATGCTTTTCCAACAGTCTTGAAGTAGTTCCCACATATACTGAGCACTTGTTGACTGCTTTTCCTTTACTCTGCGGTCCAACTCATCCCAAACCATCTCTGGGTTGAGGTCAGGTGATTGTAGAGGCCAGGTCATCTGATGCAGCACTCCATCACTCTCCTTGTTGGTCAAATAGCCCTTACACAGCCTGGAGGTGTGTTTTGGGTCATTGTCCTGTTAAAAAACAAATGATAGTCCCACTAAGCGCAAACCAGATGGGATAGCATATCGCTGCAGAATGCTGTGGTAGCCATGCTGGTTAAGTGTGCCTTGAATTCTAAATAAATCACTGACCGTGTCACCAGCAAAGCACCCCTACACCATCACACCTCCTCCTCCATGCTTCACTGTGAGAACTACACATGCAGAGATAATCCGTTCACCTTCTCTGCGTCTCACAAAGACACCGTGGTTGGAACCAAAAATCTCAAATTTGGACTCATCAGACCAAAGGACAGATTTCCACCAGTCTAATGTCCATTGCTCATGTTTCTTGGCCCAAGCAAGTCTCTTCTTCTTATTGGTGTCGTTTAGTAGTGGTTTCTTTGCAGCAATTCAACCATGAAGGCCTGATTCACGCAGTCTCCTCTGAACAGTTGATGTTGATGTGTCTGTTACTTGAACTCTGTGAAGCATTTAATGCAATTTCTGAGGCTGGTAACTCTGATTAACTTATCTTCTGCAGCAGAGGTAACTCTGGGTCTTCCTTTCCTCTGGCGGTCCTCATGAGAGCCAGTTTCATCATAGCACTTGATGGTTTTTGCAACTGTACTTGAAGAAACTTTCAAAGTTCTTGAAATTTCCGGATTGACGGACCTTCATGTCTTAAAGTAATGATGGACTGTCGTTTCTCTTTGCTCATTTGAGCTGTTCTTGCCATAATATGGACTTGGTCTTTTACTGAATAGGGCTATCTTCTGTATACCACCCCTACCTTGTCACAACACAACCGATTGGCTCGAACACATTAAGAAGGAAATCAATTCCACAAATTAACTTTTAACAAGGCACACCTGTTAATTGAAATGCATTAAAGGTGACTACCTCATGAAGCTGGTTGAGAGAATGCAAGAAAGTGCAAAGCTGCCATCAAGGCAAAAGGTGGCTATTTGAAGAATCTCAAATATAAAATATATTTTGATTTTGTTTAACACTTTTTTGGTTACTACATTATTCCATATGTGTTATTTCAGAGTTTTGATGTCTTCACTATTTTTCTACAATGTAGAAAATAGTAAAAATTAAGAAAAACCCTGGAATGAGTAGGTGTGTCCAAACTTTTTACTGGTACTGTACATAACTACCTCAATTACCTCGTACCCCTCCACTTCAACTCAGGACTGGTACCCCGTGTATATAGCCAAGTTATCGTTACTCATTGTCTATTTAATATTACTTTCATTATTATGCGTTATTACTTTTCTATTTCTCAATTTTCTCTCTGCATTGTTGGGAAAGGCCTGTAAGTAAGCATTTCACTGTTAGTCTACACCTGTTGTTTTATGACGCATGTGACAAAACAATTTGATTTGATTTGAGAGCCGTTAAGTAACCCTGAAACAAAAATGATTTACTGTTCTGCCATTGTTTTTAGGCAGCTAAACTATATGATTGTGTAATTGCGGAAGGATAGGTCTGTAGAACACATGAGTCAGCATGACTGATTGGGTTCATATCAGTTAAATTTGCAGATGAGATACTTGCTTATTATGACATCTTCTACCCAAAAATCATTCATAATGTTGCAGAGTTTCTCTTCTGTGCCCAATGTTTAACGCATACTCATTTTCAACAGTCTGAAGTGCAACAGTCTGTTTTCCTGCACTGGATGGGAGTGATCCTCCCACCTAGTGCCCCACCTGCATTGTGTCCCTCTCTCTCCTGATTCTCTAGTAGAGACATTGTCACCCCATAGTCTGGCAGCCTGGCTGCTCACCTACATGTATATCAATGAAGACCCCATTTGGGAAGACGCCAGGGCAGCGCCCCAGAGCTGATGGGGGTGAGATACACTCACGCCTTGTGTACATGAATGCAGCCGGAACATTACACATGACATATAGCCTACTACACCATATGAGTTTTTAAAGATATAAGTATGATACAGTAATATACAGCGCGTTGAAAGTATTCAAACCCCTTTAGTTTTTCAACATTTTGTTGTGTTACAGCCTGAATTTAAAATGGATTACTTTGAGATTTTTTGTCTGTGGTCTACACACAATACCCCGTAATGTCAGTGGAATTATGTTTTTAGACATTTTTCAAATTTATAAAAAAAATGTACGCTGAAATGCCGTGATTCATTTAAGTATTCAACCCCTTGTTCACAAAAATGTGCTTAGCAAGTCACATAATAAGTTGCATGGACTCACTGTGTGTGCAATAATAGTGTTTAACATGATCTTTGAATGACTACCTCATCTCTGTACCCCACATACAATTATCGGTAATGTCCCTTAGTTGAGCAGTGAATTTCAAACAGATTCACCCACAAAGACCAGGGAGGTTTTCCAATGCCTTGCAAATAAGGGAACCTATTGGTAGATAACAAAACAAACAAAAAAACATTTAATATCCCTTTGAGCATGGTGAAGTTATTAATTACACTTTGGATGGTGTATCAATACACCCAGTCACTACAACGATATAGGTGTCCTTCTTAACTCAGTTGCCGGAGAGGAAGGAAACAGCGTGGCCAATGGTGACTTAAAAAACAGAGTTTAATTGCTGTGATAGGCGAAAACTGAGGATGGATCAACAACATTGTAGTTACTCCACAATACTAACCTAATTGACAGAGTGAAAAGAAGGTAGCCTGTACAGAATTAAAATATTCCAAAACATGCATCCTGTTTGCAACAAGGCACTAAAGTAATACTGCAAAATATGTGGCAAAGCAATACATTTGTTGTCCTGAATACAAAGTGTAATCTTTGGGGCAAATCCAATACAACACATTACTGAGTACCACTCTCTATATTTTTAAGCATAGTGGTGGCTGGTATGCTTGTAATCGTTCAGGACTGGAGAGTTTTACAGGATAAAAAAATAAACAGAATGGAGCTAAGCACAGGCAAAATCCTAGTGGCTTTCCACCAGACACTGAGAGATTAATTCACATTTCAGCAGGACAATACCCTAAAACATAAAGCCAAATCTACACTGGAGATGCTTACCAAGAAGACAATTTATGTTCTTGAGTGGCCGAGTTACAGTTTTGACTTATATCTGCTTGAGAATCTATAGAAAGACTTGAAAATGGCTGTCTAGCAATGATCAACAACCAACTTGACAGAGCTTGGAGAATTTTAAAAAGAATAATGTGCAAATGTTGTACAATTCAGGTGTGCAAAGCTCTTAGACTTACCCAGAAAGACTCACAGCTGTAATCGCTGCCATGGGTGATTCTAACACGTATTGACTCTGTGAATACTTAAATAAATTTGATTTCTGTATTTCATTTTCAATACATATGCTAGAATTTCTAAAAACATGTTTTCACTTTGTCATTATGGGGTATTTAGATGAGGGAGAAAAAAAAAGTGATACATTTTGAATTCAGGCTGTAACAACAATGTGGAATAAGTCAAGGGGTATGAATACTTTCTGTAGGCAGATTTTTTTTGGGGGGGAGATATTTCATGCACACGTTTGTTTGTAATTTTAGGGAATACTGGGGTATCTGCAAATCTGATCAAGAAGAAAAATTCCCACAAGTAAGTTCTCATTGTGTAGACTCGGCATAAGAGTTATGAAAAGGTTGGCTTACAAACAGACAGATGTTTTGATAGATTGATTTGACATTACATACTGCCTTTCAAATTGGGGTCTCTATAGGAAGCAGAAGAATAATGTTGGTCCAAGCAAGCCTATTGCCCAACCCAGACGAAACATAGTGGGTTGCAGGATAACTCACCAGTGGAAGGAAGACACCAAGCTGTCCCAGTGGAATGGAACAGTTCTCGACCAAGTCCCTGTCAACCCCTCTCTCTACCTGATCAAGTATGATGGTTTTGACTGCATCTATGGACTTGAGCTTCACAAAGATGAGAGGGTGCAAGGCCTGGAGGTTTTACCAGACCGAGTTGGTAGGTATTGTGAAGACACAACAAAAATCGGCCTTGCTCTGCCGTAAGCATATTACATTTGTCTGTTCAGTATGAGTATGTTAGAACCAACGCACTCGTGCTAGATTTGTATTTGATCATGCATACCTTTATATGTTACAAATTGTATTTTCATAACCATATTTGCTATTCATTTGAAACTGCTCTCTGTAATGCAGCTCCAGCTCGCGTCAGTGATGCCCAGCTAGCAGAAACCATGATAGGCAAAGCAGTGGAGCACATGTTTGAGCAAGATGAAGGACCAAAGGAGGAGTGGAGGGGCATGGTGCTAGCACGGGCTCCCATTATGAACACATGGTTCTACATCACTTACGAAAAGGACCCTGTTTTGTACATGTACCAGCTCTTGGATGACTACAAAGAGGGGGATCTCCGGATAATGCCTGATTCAAGTGAGAGTCCATCAGAAATTATATTTTGTGTTTACACTGTAGACATTGTTTAATGTCTCTCTATTTCACTCTTTCTTTAAAAACATGTAATTCTAAGTAGTATTACTGTAGATACAATCATACTACATTAATGTATTCAACCAATTATCTCACTAAAGCTTGTAATATTCTATGCTTTTGCAGATGACTCGACCCCAACAGAGAGAGAGCCTGGAGAAGTGGTGGATAGTCTTGTTGGCAAACAAGTGGAATATGCCAAAGAGGATGGCGGCAAAAGGACTGGCATGGTTATCCATCAGGTTGATGCCAAACCGTCTGTGTATTTCATCAAGTTTGATGACGACTTTCACATCTACGTCTACGATTTAGTAAAAACGTCTTAGTGCATTGAGAAAATGATTGATTCACAGACCATGGCAAATGTTCTCAGGATTTCTTTGAGACATCAATCAGTTAAATGGACAATTCCTTCACAGGCTGCGAATGTGAAACTTGTCGTTTCCTGTGTCACTGCTTCCAATGCGAAAGCTTTTAGTGTACTTTGTTTGAAGTCCACTTTGATTCTAAAAGAAGAGACCTCTGCAGAATTCACCATGTCTGAACACTGTTCAATTGGGCCAGACACCAGGAGACAAATCAACGTTTTTCTTAACGTGAAAGAAAAGTGAGAATTTTGTGTATTTCTACTTGTCTATGATGCTGTAAATGTATTCTTGTGAGGTTATCTCGTAACATGTTTCCACCACTTTTGTTAACTTGTGGGTTTAGCATCCTCAGAATTGAGCATGCATCAGTCCAACAGCTGTGGTCCTTTGTAGCTCAGTTGGTAGAGCACGGAGCTTGTAAAGCCAGGGTAGTGGGTTCGATTCCCCCACCCATATGTAAAATGTATGCATGCATGACTGTAAGTCACTTTGGATAAAAGCGTCTGCTAAATGGCATATTACACATCAGTCAAACATCCTAGTAATCAGTGTAAAAAGAAAGGTATTACATTAAATTATGTGGTTTCATTTTATTCCTTACTGTCATTGTGATATTGTCCTTCGCATAAGGCTAGTTTCTGAGACCAAGGAAATCCAAGCGCTTCTTCCTTTTAGTTTTTAATCAGTGTTATTTTATGTCGGCCACACTTGCATTCTCCCGAAATGGGTGTCTAGACCTCTACTACTCTGTCAAATCAAAATTTGTATTAGAGTAAATTCCCTTAGCAGTTTGGCTGATTGGTTGTGCAAAGTTAATCAATTATTTAATTATAACGATTTTAATTTACAGTGGCTTTTATAGACTTTATTTTCATTTCCTTCAACCTGAAATGACATATCTTTTGACACATAATACTTGTGATTATTTTTATGTAATACTCTTTGTTTGTATCATCCAAATCTGATTAGAATTTGTATTAACACATTTCACTCTTACCCCTTTGCTGGAGTTACTGTATGCTAGAGTTGTTGTCCAAAACACTAAAAGGATAATGATTGATACACATAACTAACTATACACTGAGTGTATAAAACATCAGAATATTGAGTTGCACCTACTACCCCGTCCAAAGGCACTTAAATCTTTTGTCTTTCCTATTCATCCTCTGAATGGCACACATACACAAGCCATGTCTCAAGGCTTAAAAATCATTCTTTAACCTGTCTCCTCCTCTTCATCTACACTGGTTGAAGTGGATTTAACAGGTGACATCAATAAGGGATCATAGCCTTCACCTGGTCAGTTTATGTAATGGAAAGAGCAGGTGTTCTTAATGTTTGTACACTCAATGTATATGAAAGAGACAATTATAAATGCGGCTAACAAGAAATATAGTGTATCAATTATCTTCTTGTTAGCGTTGTGATACATACAGCTTGATACATTTAATTTGCTTTGGAAGTATTTCAGCTCAGCTGGTAGAGCATGGCGCTTGTAACGCCAAGGTAGTGGGTTCGATCCCCGGGACCACCCATACACAAAAATGTATGCAGGCATGTCTGTAAGTCGCTTTGGATAAAAGCGTCTGCTAAATGGCATATTATTATTATTATTATTATTATTATTTTTACCTTCAATTCTACATGCCCATTTTCCCTCTTTCACATCTGTGCCACATGTTTTCGGAGTGATAGATCTCAGAAACATTTATATCAAAGAATGTGTGGTATAAATTGAATAAGCAAAGGGTCTGTTAATGTTCTAATGTATTTTGGGTCATATGCTACTGAGCCACCTACCATCAATTAGGTTAGTTTTGATAATGTCATTGTTTAACTGAATTCAGCCTCAATACAATCCATACGTTTATTTCTCATTTAAGCAAATAGTAATTTATTGCTGTTTTCTGACAAGAGGTTGATTTCATGATTAACTTGATACTGTATAATAGTATTATACATCACTTGCAACATTTTGAATTTGAACCAAGGATTTAGAAAGATATTTAAAATGGTTAACATTTTAGATGAGAATTGTTGTATTGTTAGCATGTTCAAATTGTGTTACTGAAGCCTATGTCTGGAGCTGCTGCAGGTTTATTTACCACTACAACAATCACTCTCGCGCACAAAGATGAGCACCTGCTAACCTCTGTAATATTATTGCTAAGACATTTTGAAGGCGGGCAACAGGTCTATTCAAGATCCTTGATGGCCCCTTCGTGATTTCCAAGATGTAGAAATCATCATATGCTGCTGATGGCTGAGGGAGTCATCAAGGCATTTAACATTACTGTTGTGCATTACTCTGTGTGTGTTACTGTGTGTAATGTCAGTTCTGAAAAGCAGACTTGTGTTTGCATGCATATAGCTAAATGTAAGTTGATGTGAGTTGCATGTCAGTTGTTTCTTTTCAAAGTTATTAGCGTATGTCAATTGTGACATTTATTTTGTTGTTTTTGTAAGGTGCATTACAGGAGCCAACGTACTGATAATGCTAAATGAGTGCCAACTAAAGGTGCCAGTGTTGTACAGCATTTAAGGGGTAACATTTCTAAATAAATCATTTGTCAGTTTATACACATTTTTTACTGGCTTATTTATATGTATCCACAAAAAGCTTTCCTTATTTGATTGGGAGAAATGTGTGTGCATGTAAGGATGGACCTTGTGCGTACATATTCAGTCAGTGGTTGTACAGTGAGGGAAAAAAAGTATTTGATCCCCTGCTGATTTTGTATGTTTGCCCACTGACAAAGAAATTATCAGTCTATAATTTTAATGATAGGTTTATTTGAACCTGTCCCCTTAGCATAAAAACACCCCCAAAGCATAATGTGTCCACCTCCATGGTTGACGGTAGGGATGGTGTTCTTGGGGTCATAGGCAGCATTCCTCCTCCTCCAAACACGGCGAGTTGAGTTGATGCCAAAGAGCTCCATTTTGGTCTCATCTGACCACAACACTTTCACCCAGTTCTCCTCTGAATCATTCAGATGTTCATTGGCAAACTTCAGACGGGCATGTATATGTGCTTTCTTGAGCAGGGGGACCTTGTGGGTGCTGCAGGATTTCAGTCCTTCACGGCGTAGTGTGTTACCAATAGTTTTCTTGGTGACTATGGTCCCAGCTGCCTTGAGATCATTGACAAGATCCTCCCGTGTAGTTCTGGGCTGATTCCTCTCATGATCATTGCAACTCCACAAGGTGAGATCTTGCATGGAGCCCCAGGCCGAGGGAGATTGACAGTTATTTTGTGTTTCTTCCATTTGCGAATAATCGCACCAACTGTTGTCACCTTCTCACCAAGCTGCTTGGCGATGGTCTTGTAGCCCATTCCAGCCTTGTGTAGGTCTACAATCTTGTCCCTGACATCCTTGGAGAGCTCTTTAGTCTTGGCCATGGTGGAGAGTTTGGAATCTGATTGATTGATTGCTTCTGTGGACAGGTCTCTTTTATACAGGTAACAAACTGAGATTAGGAGCACTCCCTTTAAGAGTGTGCTCCTAATCGCAGCTCGTTACCTGTATAAAAGACACCTGGGAGCCAGAAATCTTTCTGATTGAGAGGGGGTCAAACACTTATTTCCCTCATTAAAATGCAAATCAATTTATAACATTTTTGACATACGTTTTTCTGGATTTTTTTGTTGTTATTCTGTCTCTCACTGTTCAAATAAACCTACCATTAAAATTATAGACTGATCATTTCTTTGTTAGTGGGCAAACATACAAAATCAGCAGGGGATCAAATACTTTTTTCCCTCACTGTATGTCAAAATAGGACTAACATATTTTGAGTTGAAATGGAAGATATTTTATTAAGGGACAGTAGTGAAGTACTTTTCTGTAATTTGTATAGGTTTATACAATAAAATAGAGGTAAAATGCTGTCTTAAAGGCCTTGTGTTCTACATTCAGTTAATATACATACTTTTTAAATAATGAAAATGGTTAGTTTAAAGTCATTGGCACAAACACTTTGTTACAGAATTCTGAAAGACTCCTGAATATTAAAACAAATAAGTAGGCGTATGTAATGTAAAAAAAAAAAAAAAAGGTTATAAGAATGTTATGTTTCCTTTTAACACAACTCTGGAAGATTGTCCATTATTTGTGTAGCGGGTGTAGTAGTCCAAATGGGGTCCATGGAAAAGCTTTCATAATATTGAGTGTTGCAGAAACACAAATACTAGCCATTCCTTTTGTCATGCCAACTCTGAGAAATATTAATATAATTACATACAGAATATGAATATTAATTATTGGATCTATGTATTTAGCTTCAGAATATTGTCAAAGCTTGTATAATTCATTAGCTGATTACTTTATCAATACTCAAGCATATCGTGAGCGGAAACAATAGTCTCGGAGCTAGGCCCTAAGTTTAAATAAATACTTTGAAGTCCTACTTAAGTCGTTTTTGGGGCCATCTGTACATTATTTTACTATTTATATTTTTTACTACTTTTACTTTTACTCCACTACATTCCTAAAGAAAATATGTACTTTTTATTCCCATACATTTTCCCTGACACCCAAAAGTTCAATTTGTAATGCTCAGGCAGGACAGCAATATGGTCCAATTCACGCACCTATCCATATAACGCATTGTCATCCTTACTGCCTCTGATCTGGCGGACTCACTAAACACAAATACTGCGTTTGTGATGTCTGAGTGTTGGAGTGTGGCCCTGGCTGTCCATCAATAAAAATACAAAAACAAGAAAATTGTGCCATCTGGTTTGCTTAATATAAGGAATTTGATGTATAATATTTACTTTTTATAAAGTTAAGTACATTTTCCACCACTGTACTTATATTTAAAACCAGAGACTTTTATACTTTTACTTAGGTAGTATTTTACTGGTGGACTTTTACTTGAGTCATTTTCTATTAAGGTACATTACATGGCTAAAAGTATGTGAACACCTGCTCGTCGAACATCTCATTCCAAAATTATGGGCATTAATATGGAGTTGGTCCCCCCTTTGCAGCTCTTCTGGGAAGGCGTTCCACTAGATGTTGGAACATTGCTACGGGGACTTGCTTCCATTCAGCCACAAGAGCATTAGTGAGGTCGGGCACTGATGTTGGGCGATTAGGCCTGGCTCGCTGTCGGCGTTCCAATTCATCCCAAAGGTGTTCGATGGGGTTGAAGTCAGGGCTCTGTGTAGGCCTGACCACTCGTCCAATGACAACATCCTCCCAGCAGCTAGCTAGCTAACGTTAGGCTCTATGTTTTTAGCTTGCTAAATAACTGGTGTAGTTTTTAGCTTGCTAAATCACTGGTGTAGTCATGGCCCCGCCTCCTGCTAGAACCTTTGTGGGCGTGGAAATACAGTGGGGGAAAAAAGTATTTAGTCAGCCACCAATTGTGCAAGTTCTCCCACTTAAAAAGATGAGAGAGGCCTGTAATTTTCATCATAGGTACACGTCAACTATGACAGACAAAATGAGAAAAGAAAATCCAGAAAATCACATTGTAGGATTGTTAATGAATTTATTTGCAAATTATGGTGGAAAATAAGTATTTGGTCAATAACAAAAGTTTCTCAATACTTTGTTATATACCCGTTGTTGGCAATGACACAGGTCAAACGTTTTCTGTAAGTCTTCACAAGGTTTTCACACACTGTTGCTGGTATTTTGGCCCATTCCTCCATGCAGATCTCCTCTAGAGCAGTGATGTTTTGGGGCTGTCGCTGGGCAACACGGACTTTCAACTCCCTTCAAAGATGTTCTATGGGGTTGAGATCTGGAGACTGGCTAGGCCACTCCAGGACCTTGAAATGCTTCTTACGAAGCCACTCCTTCGTTGCCCGGGCTGTGTGTTTGTGATCATTGTCATGCTGAAAGACCCAGCCACGTTTCATCTTCAATGCCCTTGCTGATGGAAGGAGGCTTTCACTCAAAATCTCACGATACATGGCCCCATTCATTCTTTTCTTTACACGGATCAGTCGTCCTGGTCCCTTTGCAGAAAAACAGCCCCAAAGCATGATGTTTCCACCCCCATGCTTCACAGTAGGTATGGTGTTCTTTGGATGCAACTCAGCATTCTTTGTCCTCCAAACACGACGAGTTGAGTTTTTACCAAAAAGTTATATTTTGGTTTCATCTGACCATATGACATTCTCCCAATCCTCTTCTGGATCATCCAAATGCACTCTAGCAAACTTCAGACGGGCCTGGACATGTACTGGCTTAAGCAGGGGGACACGTCTGGCACTGCAGGATTTGAGTCCCTGGCGGCGTAGTGTGTTACTGATGGTAGGCTTTGTTACTTTGGTCCCAGCTCTCTGCAGGTCATTCACTAGGTCCCCCCGTGTGGTTCTGGGATTTTTGCTCACCGTTCTTGTGATCATTTTGACCCCACGGGGTGAGATCTTGCGTGGAGCCCCAGATCGAGGGAGATTATCAGTGTATGTCTTCCATTTCCTAATAATTGCTCCCACAGTTGATTTCTTCAAACCAAGCTGCTTACCTATTGCAGATTCAGTCTTCCCAGCCTGGTGCAGGTCTACAATTTTGTTTCTGGTGTCCTTTGACAGCTCTTTGGTCTTGGCCATAGTGGAGTTTGGAGTGTGACTGTTTGAGCTTGTGGACAGGTGTCTTCTCATATGGTCAGATGAAACCAAAATATAACCTTTTGGTAAAAACTCAACTCAAACTCAAGAATGCTGAGTTGCATCCAAAGAACACCATACCTACTGTGAAGCATGGGGGTAGAAACATCATGCTTTGGGGCTGTTTTTCTGCAAAGGGACCAGGACGACTGATCCGTGTAAAGGAAAGAATGAATGGGGCCATGTATCGTGAGATTTTGAGTGAAAACCTCCTTCCATCAGCAAGGGCATTGAAGATGAAACGTGGCTGGGTCTTTCAGCATGACAATGATCTCAAACACACCGCCCGGGCAACGAAGGAGTGGCTTCGTAAGAAGCATTTCAAGGTCCTGGAGTGGCCTAGCCAGTCTCCAGATCTCAACCCTATAGAAAATCCTTGGAGGGAGTTGAAAGTCCGTGTTGCCCAGCGACAGCCCCAAAAACATCACTGCTCTAGAGGAGATCTGCATAGAGGAATGGGCCAAAATACCAGCAACAGTGTGTGAAAACCTTGTGAAGACTTACAGAAAACGTTTGACCTGTGTCATTGCCAACAAAGGGTATATAACAAAGTATTGAGAAACTTTTGTTATTGACCAAATACCTATTTTCCTCCATAATTTGCAAATAAATTCATTAAAAATCCTACAATGTGATTTTCTGGATTTCTTTTTCTAATTTTGTCTGTCATAGTTGACGTGTACCTATGATGAAAATTACAGGCCTCTCTCATCTTTTTAAGTGGGAGAACTTGCACAATTGGTGGCTGACTAAATACTTTTTTCCCCCACTGTATAGAAGCTGGGTTCTCTTTAACTCTATCAAATCTATGCTTTAGATTGTTTTCAATCTCAGGTTCCTGCAACATATTCTGAATTTGCTCTTCTAAGGGATTTTTTTTTTTTTATGACCGTGTTTGTGTTTCCAATTTTTTTATGGCCTTCTCACAGCATTCCATAAGTGTCAAAGGCTTTTATTGACAATTACATTAAGTTTATGCAAAGAGTCAATATTTGCAGTGTTGACCCTTCTTTTTCAAGACTTCTGCAATCCGCCCTGGCATGCTGTCTATTAACTTCTGGGCCACATCCTGACTGATGGCAGTCCATTCTTGCATAATCAATGCTTGGAGTTTGTCAGAATTTGTGGGTTTTTGTTTGTCCACCCGCCTCTTGAGGATCGACCACAAGTTCTCAATGGGATTAAGGTCTGTGGAGTTTCCTGGCCATGGACCCAAAATGTCGATGATTTGTTCCCCGTGCCACTTAGTTATCACTTTTGCCTTATGGCAAGGTGCTCCATCATGCTGGAAAAGGCATTGGTCGTCACCAAACTGTTCTTGGATGGTTGGGAGAAGTTGCTCTCGGAAGATGTGTTGGTACCATTCTTTATTTTCATGGCTTTGTTCTTATGCAAAATTGTGGGTGAGCCCACTCCCTTGGCTGAGAAGCAACCCCACACATTAATGGTCTCAGGATGCTTTACTGTTGGCATGACACAGGACTGATGGTAGCGCTCACCTTGTCTTCTCTGGACAAGGTGTTTTCCGGATGCCCCAAACAATCGGAAAGGGGATTAATCAGAGAAAATGACTTTATCCCAGTCCTCAGCAGTCCAATCCCTGTACCTTTTGCAGAATATCCGTCTGTCCCTGATGTTTTTCCTGGAGAGAAGTGGCTTCTTTGCTGCCCTTCTTGACACCAGGCCATCCTCCAAAAGTATTCGCCTCACTGTGCGTGCAGATGCACTCACACCTGCCTCCTGCCATTCCTGAGCAAGCTCTGCACTGGTGGTGCCCCGATCCCGCAGCTGAATCAACTTTAGGAGACGGTCCTGGCGCTTGCTGGACTTTCTTGGGTGCCCTGATGCCTTCTTCACAACAATTGAACCTCTCTCCTTGAAGTTCTTGATGATCTGAAAAATGGTTGATTTAGGTGCAATCTTACTAGCAGCAATATCCTTGTCTGTGAAGCCCTTTTAGTGCAAAGCAATGATGACGGCACGTGTTTCCTTGCAGGTAACCATAGTTAACAGAGGAAGAAGAATGATTTCAAGCACCACCCTCCTTTTAAAGCTTCCAGTCTGTTATTCTAACTCAATCAGCATGACAGAGTGATCTCCAGCCTTGTCCTCATCTACACTCTCACCTGTGTTAACGAGATAATCACTGACATGATGTCAGCTGGTCCTTTTGTGGCAGGGCTGAAATACAGTGGAAATGTTTTTTTTGGATTAAGTTCATTTTCATGGCAAAGAGGGACTTTGCAATTAATTGCAATTCATCTGATCACTCTTCATGACATTCTGGAGTATATGCAAATTGACATCATCCAAACTGAGGCAGCAGACTTTGTGAAAATTAGTATTTGTGTCATCCTCAAAACTTTTGACCACGACTGTACACCATTGTATCAGAATGTTCCACCATGCTAAGACAACAGTTCTCACACATTTAGTGAATTTCCATGTACTGTTTCGTGTCATCCAAAGACTTGTAAAATAAATATTTCGAGGCACTAACGGATTACTCCTACTCACAAGATTCATTTACATTTTTACATTTACATTTTAGTCATTTAGCAGACGCTCTTATCCAGAGCGACTTACAGTTAGTGAGTGCATACATTATTTTTCATACTGGCCCCCCGTGGGAACATGACTTTGATGATGTACTCTAGGCAATCATTGGTAAAACTATGCTTCAATTTTAGAGCTAGAAGCAGAAGTTAATTTTTCTCTTTAGTCTGGGCTCAGTGTCTGTCTCACAGTCATCTGGGGCTAGATCATCTTCTGAGTTATATTGGAGACCATCTGCCTCAGAACAAAGATAATCTGGATGGGGATGAAGGCCATCCACACGGATCGGTCCAGCACAGACCGATTGATGTCCACCCGGATTGCTTTGTCCAGAGCTGAGAGACACCTGTAATAAAGCATTACAGTACTTTCATTTAAATAACATAAAATGTTTTTTGTTTTTTTGCATTGAAATGTCTTGAACGGGCTGCCAGGGCGCTTTTGACCAGCCTGAGGCTAAAACCTGTCATGTGCTACAATATGGTCCTCTGTAGCTCAACTGGTAGAGCACGGCGCTTATAACGCCAAGGTAGTGGGTTCGATCCCCGGGACCACCCATACACAAAAATGTATGCACGCATGACTGTAAGTCGCTTTGGATAAAAGCGTCTGCTAAATGGCATATTATTATTATTATTATTAATATATTTTTACCCTCTCCCTGTCCATATTGTAACAGTGTTTAGTAAGGCCATGTTTGTTCACCTGTGGATTCCTGTACTAACAGTGTTAGGGCAGGTACTGTTTCAGGTACCTGTGTATTTCTATGATCACAGTGTTAGGGTTAGGTAATGCTTCTTTACCCGCTGTGTATTCCGATGAGTATCCAGGTGAGCAGGTTGGTGAAGGGGATTGTGCATTGCCTTGTCCAGCGCTGAGAGGCACCTGTAATAAAACATTACTATCAATTACATGACAACGTTTTATTTTGCATTGAAATGTCTTGAACGGGTTACCAGGCCACTTTTGACTGGCCAGAGGATAAAACCTGTCATGTACTACAATATATTGTTACCCTCTCCCTGTCCATATAAACTCAGCAAAAAAAGAAACGTCCCTTTTTCAGGACCCTGTCTTTCAAAGATAATTCGTAAAAATCCAAATAACTTCACAGATCTTCATTGTAAAGGATTTAAACACTGTTTCCCATGCTTGTTCATGAGGACTGCAGATGTGGCCAGGGCAATACATTGTAATGTCCGTACTGTGAGATGCCTAAGACAGCGCTACAGCGAGACAGGACGGACAGCTGATCGTCTTCACAGTGGCAGACCACGTGTAACAACACCTGCACAGAATCGGTACATCCGAACATCACACCTGTGGGACAGGTACAGGATGGCAACAACAACTGCCCGAGTTACACCAGGAACGCACAATCCCTCCATCAGTGCTCAGACTGTCCGCAATAGGCTGAGAGAGGCTGGACTGAGGGCTTGTAGGCCTGTTGTAAGGCAGGTCCTCACCAGACATCACCTGCAACAACGTCGCCTATGGGCACAAACCCACCGTCGCTGGACCAGACAGGACTGGCAAAAAGTGCTCTTCACTGACAAGTCGCAGTTTTGTCTCACCAGGGGTGATGGTCGGATTCGCGATTATCGTCGAAGGAATGAGTGTTACACCGAGGCCTGTACTCTGGAGCGGGATCAATTTGGAGGTGGAGGGTCCGTCATGGTCTGGGGCAGTGTGTCACAGCATTATCGGACTGAGTTGTCATTGCAGGCAATCTCAATGCTGTGCGTTACAGGGAAGACATCCTCCTCCCTCATGTGGTACCCTTCCTGCAGGCTCATCCTGACATGACCCTCCAGCATGACAATGCCACCAGCCATAATGCTCGTTCTGTGCGTGATTTCCTGCAAGACAGGAATGTCAGTGTTCTGCCATGGCCAGCGAAGAGCCCGGATCTCAATCCCATTGAGCACGTCTGGGACCTGTTGGATCGGAGGGTGAGGGCTAGGGCCATTCCCCCCAGTAATGTCCGGGAACTTGCAGGTGCCATGGTGGAAGAGTGGGGTAACATCTCACAGCAAGAACTGGCACATCTGGTGCAGTCCATGAGGAGGAGATGCACTGCAGTACTTAATGCAGCTGGTGGCCACACCATATACTGACTATTACTTTTATTTTGACCCCCCTTTTGTTCAGGGACACATTATTCAATTTATGTTAGTCATATGTCTGTGGAACTTGTTCAGTTTATGTCTCAGTTGTTGAATCTTGTTATGTTCGTACAAATATTTACACGTTAAGTTTGCTGAAAATAAACGCAGTTGACAGTGAGAGAACGTTTCTTTTTTTGCTGAGTTTAGTAACAGTGTTTAGAAAGGTAATGTTTGTTCACCTGTGGATTCCTATAGTAAGTGTTAGGGCAGGTATTGTTTCAGGTACCTGTTTCTTTCTATAGTAATAGTGTTAGTGCTGTTGAAAACATCCTGCATTGTGCCAGTCCAAATAAAACATGCCCCCCTGTCCTAAATGACTAAAGGCCTGTGGAGTTGATTTCACATTATGAAAAATAACTCACTAGCTAAACTAAACTCAGTTGGTAGATTCTCTCTCTGTTCTCTCCCCTTCTTAACCCCCCTCCTGTCCCTTATAAGTATGTAGATGATGCATTTCTATATCATGTCTGCATCCTTAACTGTATGTTACTGTTAATTCATCACCATTATGGCATCCATCTACCACAGGGGGTCATAAATATAATGTTTTCTGAAAATGTTTCATCAAATGTGTCAGAGGAAGGCCCTCAAAATTGTCAAAGACTCCAGCCACCCTAGTCATAGACTGTTCTCCCTGCTACCGCACGGCAAGCGGTACCGGAGTGCCAAGTCTAGGTCCAAAAGACTTCTCAACAGCTTCTACCCCCAAGCCATAAGACTCCTGAACAGCTAATCATGGCTACCCGGACTATTTGCACTGCCCCCCCACCCCATCCTTTTTACGCTGCTGCTACTCTGTTAATTATTTATGCATAGTCACTTTAACTCTACCCACAAGTACATATTACTTCAACTATCTCAACTAGCCGGTGCCCCCGCACATTGACTCTGCACCGGTACCCCCCTGTATATATAGCCTCCCTACTGTTATTTTATTTTACTTCTGCTCTTTTTTTCTCAACACTTTTTTTTTGTTTGTTTTATTTTTACTTTTTTTGTTAAAAACAAATGCACTGTTGGTTAAGGGCTGTAAGTAAGCATTTCACTGTAATGTCTGCACCTGTTGTATTCGGCGCATGTGACCAATACAATTTGATTTGATTTGATTTGAAATGTAATATCATGACATATTATGTTCACTTTATGAGGTTGACCATGTATGACTGATTTAAACTTACCGTAAAGTTACTTAATTCATTGTGATACCAGAATAATGTCCCCATAGAGATCACTGACAGTAATTTAATATAATCTTGAACTGAGCCATTCCTTCCTTATACTTATCAGATATAAATAACATTGAGTACAATCAACAATCTTAATTATTACTAATTTACTAATTCCACACAAAATGGTGGCGCACTTGTATGCCACCATAACTTATTTGCCTAGCTGTAGCCTTAAATGGAGGTCTATTGCAATTAACGTTAGTTACCACTTAAAATATAGATAGCTAAATATATTGGTATTAAATCCTACAAAAATCAACAGTCTAGTGTGATTGCACACAAACATAGCTAGTGCATCCACTGATCATAGTCTTTGGTGCATCTGCAGCCTTCCACGAATGGCTTTGACAAGAAGATGAACACGTGTCGAAGGTCCATCGAACACAGCTGATGGCTAGTCTAGACAATAACTTAATTTCAGTAGCTAGCTACATATTTATAGCTTGTCACTGCTAACGTAGCCGGCCAGAAATGATTTGCAATGTGCACAATTTACCTTGTTTGCCTGTCCCATCTGTGCTTGGTTCTTGGTGGGACGTTTTCCTCTGGGTCCAGAAGATACCTTTTATATTTAACCATTCTAAGTGCTGATTCTCTTACAGTATGATGAAATATTGCAAAGTTTTAAAAAGTTTCACGGCTAGCTGTATGGAGCGAGTGGCGCACTAGAGTGCAGCAAGGATGGAAAAGGGACATTGTGTTAAAAACCTGCTCTTTTGTTGGTGCACACAACAACGATCTGGTCATACACAAACCATTTTTTAAACCACTCAATATAAAATACAATATTAAAAAGTATAGTTGAGTATTTACAAACAAATTAATTGAATGCATTAATACAAATATATATATTTTGCAATAGTTATTCGGAAATGTCAGCTACATGACGTCATCCGATTTTGAATTCGACGCCAATGGTTCACCTTCACTGTGCAGAGCATCCTCTAATTCTTTCTCACCGTCGTTTTCAGTTGGTGGTCGTCGTATCCATTGCTTCTTGGCCTTTTGGCTAAGATCAAGATCGAGTGCAGTACCCAAGCGATCCTGAAGGTGGAGAGATGTCGTCATCGGCCACTTCACAGTCGGCAGCAGCTGGACTGAAGAATACACTGCTTTTTCAATGGACTGGAAAATAAAATTAGATGGAAAGAGTTCGATTTGGAAAGGACGTTCTTTTTGGACCTCTACGCCTGACAGCAGACGATGTGCACTGTTTGCAAGCCGAGAAGTTCTATGATGTGTCTTTCTACATCATCACCCGGCTGGAGGAGGTGAGAGGGCTCTTCCGAGCAAACGCGACAGCATCCGCCCTCAGTAGTTTTCAAGTTGAGTCCCTGTGCAGGCACAATCTGAGGGTGCTAACGGTGCACATGTTCAACCCCTGGGTCACTGAAGAAACGCTAGTGTGCTACCTCAGCCGGTACGTGACCATCTTGCCAGGAGTGAGAGATATTAAGGACGCCCTAGGCATCTGGACAGGGAAGAGGCAGTTTCGCGTGCTGCTAAAGGAGGACGAGAGCGGCAATGATGGCTCCCTCCATCCTCCCGCGTCTTTTTCTATCAGTACAGACAGGGGCTACCTTATGTATGCTGGGCAGCCTCGTTTTTGCAGGAAGTGCAGCACGTACGGGCACCTCGCCGATCCTGCTCCCAGACAAGGTGCAGAAACTGTGGGACCCTCGGCCATGTAATGAAGGATTGCATCGTGCCTAAGCGCTGCAGTCTGTGCAGCTCAGAGGAGCACCTGTTCCGTCACTGCCCGAAGGAAGCCCCCTCTTACGCCAGAGCGGTGAGCGGGAAAAGAGCAGATGATGAGAAGTTATAGAGCTACGCGCTATTGAGGAGGTCGTGGAGGAGCTAGTAATGGGGAGAGAACTGCGAGGAGAGCGGGAGTGAGGCACCATCATCACCTCATGAGGAGAGCGGAGCGGGGGACAGGAGTTGGAGCAAGCAAATGGAGGAGGCTACGGGAGAGCCCGCCGCGCCCTCTGCTCCGGAGAGCTGGACCACCGTGGGAGAGAGGAGGAAGTGCTCTGTCAAGAGGAAGCAGATGAGCCCTGTTTCCCCACTCATCCGCATGGAGGCGACAGAGAAGTCCGCCCTGGGGAGGAATCATTTCAGTTGTTTTGCAAGCGGGGAGTCTGAGGAGAAAAGCGCGGGAAACCCGGGCAGCACAGAGGAGACTGCTTTCCCTGTCAGGCGCGAGCTCTATCGAAAGCAGCGGTCTTGCACCCAGCGGTGTTCCAGCACCCACACAGATTGAGGGGGAGCATTCTGAGGAGGACAGTGTTTTCCCGACCCCTATCTCTGTGGACAGTCCTCCCGCCAGGGACCACCGTTTCCCAGACAGGCCTCCAAACGAGGAACTGTACTTAAGGTGAGTCTGGAAATTAATGTCATAGTTAGATAGTTTGTCCGCTTCCCTCCTTTCCCCATGTCGTCCGTTTTTAACATAACTAGCATAAACGTTAGAGGGCTTAGGAACCATTTGCTTCTCTGTGTGTTTTTTACAAGAAGTACATTTAAAATATCAAAATGATGTGGAGCGATTTACGAGGGAATGGGTTCAGGGAGAGTCAAGGTGGAGTGTCGGCAGGGTGCATTCTACAGGGGTTGGTGTTCTATGTGGAAATAGGGATTTAAAAATAGTGGGACGTTTTTCGGCAGTACACGGGAGGGTTTTAATAGTAGATATTGATTGGAGGGGTAAATGTCTTCGATTAATTAATGTATATGCACCATCGGCACCCAAGGAAATAAGGGAAATGCTTAACAACTTAGACGCCATTTTTATGACAAACAGACAGGTTTTTATGGGGGGAGATTTTAATGTATCATCTGACCGGGGTAATCTGGGAGGGCATCTTATAAAAAATCGAATAAGATTTTTATACTTATAGAGTGGCGCATGCAAATGATCCCGGTTTCACCTGGGGAAACAGCAGGGGCGCGAGGAGCCGCATAGATTATGTGTTTGTTCCGCGTGGACTCGGTGTGTCCTCTGCACGCGTCTCTCCGTTATTCTGACCACAGTTGCCTGTCTGTGACAGTAGAATTAAAAACAATTGAATTTGGAAAAGGATATTGGAAAATTAATAACGGCATTTTACATGACAAAACATTTGAGACAAGATTTAGGTATTTTTTCCAGGGCTGTGTAACCATGAAATCATTTTATTCTACTGTCATAGAGTGGTGGGAGAGCACAAAATTACGAATCAATATTTTTATTCTGAATTATTGCAAAGATAAAGTACGTAATAAATACAAAGATTTTTATAAGTTGCAGAACGAACTAGAAGATCTGCACATCCAAGGTAATTTGAATGGTGGTGGTTTAGATAAAGACACATTGTGTATCCTGCAGAAAAAGCAGCAGGCCTTTTTTAAAAAGACAGCTCAAGATTTCATGTTTAAAAGTCAGCAAGTTAAAATGGGATTATGATGAGAAGTGCTCTGCATATTTTTTCAAACAAATTAAGTCACGGGGAAAGAGGAGGACCATTTCGGCTTTATTGAATCAAGACGGGGAGACGGTTGAGGATGGAGATGGCATGCTTGGTGTCGCTACCCAGCACTTTTCTCAACTATTCCAAAAACAAACAATTAATTACTTTTTTAAATGTGTGGATGTGCAGATACCTTTAGATATTAGAGACCAACTAGAAGGGGAATTTAATTTAGATTGTCAGTGTAGCTGTAGGTGGGTGTGGTGGTGGAATCAGGCGCAGGACGCACAAAGTAAGTCCAAAAGACTTTAGTTGTTTGCACACACAACACAGCACGAAAACAAATGCCCTGAGGCGAGAAACTCCGCACGCAGGCGAAATAAAGCGGGCACACAAAATACGCGCAACAAAATACTCCAATACACAGAAATGGAGCGCAGCTCAACCGAGCAAACTGTATATATAATAGCTAAACGCACGACAGTGAAAAAACAATCACACACAACACTAGACAAACACAACGAGAACTTATAGGACACTAATTACACTAAACGATAACAGGTGTAACAACAATCAGACAAAAGCAAACGAACATAGAAACATGCAACGGTGGCAGCTAGTATTCCGGAGACGACGAACGCCGAAGCCTGCCCGAGCAAGGAAGAGAGGCAGCCTCGGCCGAAACCGTGACAGTACCCCCCCCTTGACGCGCGGCTCCAGACGTGCGCCGACACCGGCCTCGGGGACGACCAGGAGGACGCGGAGCAGGGTGCGTCGGGTGCCCACGATGGAATTCCGTCAGGAGAGACGGGTCCAAAATGTCTCTCCTCGGCACCCAGCACCGTTCCTCCGGGCCGTACCCCTCCCACTCCACTAGATATTGGAGACCCCCCATCCGACGTCTCGAATCCAAGATGGACCGCACGGAGTACGCCGGTGCCCCCTCGATGTCCAATGGGGGCGGAGGAGTCTCCCTGATTTCACTTTCTTGGAGTGGGCCAGCTACCACCGGCCTGAGAAGAGACACATGGAACGAGGGGTTAAAACTCTTATACTCAACAGGTAGTTGTAATTTGTAACACACCTCGTTCAACCTTCTCAGGACTTTAAATGGCCCTACAAACCGCCGACCCAGTTTCCGACAGGGCAGGCGGAGGGGCAGGTTTCTGGTAGAGAGCCAGACTCGATCACCAGGTGCGTACACCGGTCCCTCACTGCGGTGGAGATCGGCGCTCGCCTTATGACGTCGGAGGGCCCGCTGCAGGTGGACGTGTGCAGCGTTCCATGTCTCCTCCGAGCGCCGCGCCCACTCATCCACCGCAGGAGCCTCGATCTGGCTCTGCTGCCAAGGTGCCAGAACCGGCTGGTAACCTAACACACATTGAAAAGGGGTTAGGTTAGTGGAGGAATGGCGTAGGGAATTCTGGGCCATCTCGGCCCAGGGAACGTACCTTGCCCACTACTCCGGCCGGTCCTGGCAGTATGTTCTAAGAAACCTACCCACATCCTGGTTCACGCGTTCCACCTGCCCATTACTCTCCGGGTGGTAACCCGAGGTGAGGCTCACCGAGACCCCCAACCGCTCCATAAAAGCTCTCCATACTCTGGAGGTAAATTGGGGACCTCGATCAGACACAATATCCTTGGGTATCCCGTAGTGCCGGAACACATGGGTGAATAGTGCTTCGGCGGTTTGCAGGGCAGTAGGAAGGCCCGGCATAGGGAGTAAATGACAGGCCTTAGAATACCGGTCCACAACGACCAGTATAGTGGTATTCCCCTGTGAAGGAGGAAGGTCAGTGAGGAAATCCACCGAGAGGTGAGACCATGGTCGTTGTGGAACGGGCAGGGGTAGTAACTTACCCCTAGGCAGATGTCTAGGCGCCTTACACTGGGCGCACACCGAGCAGGAGGAAACATAAACCCTCACATCCCTCGCCAACGTGGGCCACCAGTACTTGATACTAAGACAGTGCACTGTCCGGCCGATACCAGGGTGTCCAGAGGAGGGTGACGTGTGAGCCCAATAGATCAATCGATCCCGAACCTCGAGCGGAACGTACTTCCGACCCTCCGGGCATTGAGGTGGACTAGGGTCGGTGCGTAACGCCCGCTCGAGTTCAGCATCGACCTCCCACACTACCGGTGCCACCAGACAAGACTCCGGCAGTATGGGAGTGGGCTCCACGGACCTCTCCTCCGTGTCATACCGCCGAGACAGTGCGTCTGCCTTACCGTTCTGTGACCCAGGGATGTACGTGATCTTAAATGAGAACCGGGTCAAAAACATATTCCACCTCGCCTGGCGAGGGTTCAGCCTCCTCGCTGCCCGGATGTACTCCAGGTTACGGTGGTCCGTCAAAATGAGGAAAGGGTGTTGAGCCCCTTCAAGCCAGTGCCTCCACACCTTTAGGGCCTGTACCACGGCTAACAGCTCCCTGTCCCCCACGTCATAGTTTCGCTCCGCCGGACTGAGCTTCTTGGAATAAAAAGCACAGGGGCGGAGTTTAGGTGGCGCGCCGGACCGTTGCGACAGCACGGCTCCTATACCGGCCTCTGACGCGTCCACCTCTACCTGAAATGGCAAAGAGGGATCCGGATGCGCCAGCACCGGAGCCGAGGTAAACAGGTCCTTCAGCCTCCCAAACGCCCTGTCCGCCTCGGCTGACCACTGCAGACGCACCGGACCCCCCTTCAAAAGAGACGTTATGGGAGCTGCCACCTGTCCAAAACCCCGGATAAACCTCCGGTAATAATTCGCAAATCCCAAAAACTGCTGCACCTCCTTCACAGTAGTTGGCGTTTGCCAATTACGCACGGCTGACACCCGGTCTACCTCCATCTTCACCCCTGACGCAGACAACTGATAACCCAAAAAGGAGACCGACTCCTGGAAGAACAGACACTTCTCTGCCTTGACATACAGGTCGTGCTCCAAAAGTCTCCGCAACACTCGGCGCACCAGGGCCACATGCTCGACTCGGGTAGGCGAGTACACGAGAATGTCATCGATGTACACAACCACCCCCTGCCCCTGCATGTCCCTGAAGATCTCATCCACGAATGATTGGAAAACTGAAGGAGCGTTCATCAACCCGTATGGCATGACAAGATACTCGTAATGGCCCGAGGTGGTACTAAAGGCTGTCTTCCATTCATCGCCCCCCCCTAATGCGCACCAAGTTGTACGCGCTCCTGAGATCTAATTTAGTGAAGAAACGCGCCCCGTGCAATGACTCCGTCATGGTCGCAATCAGCGGGAGTGGATAACTGTACTTCACCGTGATCTGATTGAGACCACGGTAATCAATGCACGGGCGTAATCCTCCATCATTTTTCTTCACAAAAAAGAAACTTGAGGACGCAGGGGAAGTGGAGGGCCGTATGTATCCTTGTCTCAGAGATTCGTCTATGTACGTCTCCATAGCTCTCTTCTCCTCCTGAGACAGAGGATACACATGGCTCCGTGGGAGCGCAGCTCCTGCCTGGAGGTCTATCGCACAATCTCCCTGCCTATGGGGAGGCAACCGCGTCGCCCTCGACTTACTGAACACAATAGCCAAATCCCCATACTCAGGGGGAACGTGCAATGCGGGCACCTGGTTTGGACTCTCCACCGAGGTAGCCCCTACGGAAACGCCTAAACATCGACCCACACACTGGGCAGACCACTCCATCAGAGCCCTCTCCTGCTACGAAATAGATGGGTTATGGGTACTCAACCAGGGCATGCCCAGCACCACCGGATACGCAGGCGAGTCGATCAGAAATAGCTGGATCATCTCCTGATGACCCCCCTGCGCACACATCCTAAGTGGCGCAGTGACCTCCCTGATCAAGCCCGCACCCAACGGACGGCTATCTAGGGCATGAACGGGGAAGGGAACGTCAACAGGGAGAAGGGGAATCCCTAAGGCTAAACAAAACTTCTTATCAACAAAATTCCCAGCCGCGCCTGAATCTACCAGCGCCTTATGCTGGGAATGAGGTGCTACCTGTGGAAAACGCACAGATATACAGAAATGTGCAACAGAGAGCTCTGGGTGAGTGGGGCGCCTACTCACCTGGAAGGACTCCCCAGTGCGGGACCTGTCGTCCTCTCCCCGAGGAGGCCATCCCCAGCACCTAGCCGCGGTGTGTCCTCCCCGACCACAGTTGGTGCAGGAGATGGACCCCCTCGTAAGCCGACCCCTCCTCTCTCTAGCGCCAGCGCCCCCGAGCTCCATGGGGCATGGCTCGGAGGCGCTGGAGGGTGAAATGGACGGACCCCCCTCGGGACGTCCGCGGGTAGCTAGCAGGGTATCCAGCCTGATGGACATGTCGACCAACTGGTCGAACGAGAGGCTGGTGTCCCTACAGGCCAGCTCCCTACGGACGTCCTCGCGTAGACTACATCGGTAGTGATCGATGAGAGCCCGCTCATTCCACCCTGCATCCGCCGCTAGGGTACGGAACTCCAAGGCGAACTCCTGGGCACTCCTCTTCCCCTGCCTGAGGCAGACCAGACGCTCCCCCGCCGCTCTCCCCTCCGGGGGATGGTCAAACACCGCCCTGAAGCGGCGGGAGAACTCGTCGTAGGTGATGGTGTTAGCGTCGATTCTCCTCCACTCTGCGTTGGCCCATTCCAACGCCTTCCCGGAAAGGCAGGAGATCAGGGCGGACACGCTCTCGTGTCCCGAGGGCCAGGTAAATTTCCACCTGGAGAAGGAATCCCTGACACCCGGCCGCGGTCCCATCGTAGGCCCTCGGGAGCGAGAGTCGAACTCCTCTGGGTTCCGGAGCGGGAATGGGCTGACTTGCCGATGGTGCGGGCAGGGAGGATGGCGGTGGAGGAGTCCCTCGGGTCTCCCAGCCTCGGATGGTGGTGATCACCTCCTGCAGTGCGGACACCATCCGCAGGATCTGGTCATTCTGTTCGCGGACCCTGTCCTCCAACGTCGCCTGTGCTGCTGCGGCTCCTGCTGATTCCATCGAGTATGGTGTGTGATTCTGTCAGTGTAGCTGTAGGTGGGTGTGGTGGTGGAATCAGGCGCAGGACGCACAAAGTAAGTCCAAAAGACTTTAGTTGTTTGCACACACAACACAGCACGAAAACAAATGCCCTGAGGCGAGAAACTCCGCACGCAGGCGAAATAAAGCGGGCGCACAAATAACGCGCGACAAAATACTCCAATACACAGAAATGGAGCGCAGCTCAACCGAGCAAACTGTATATATAATAGCTAAACGCACGACAGTGAAAAAACAATCACACACAACACTAGACAAACACAACGAGAACTTATAGGACACTAATTACACTAAACGATAACAGGTGTAACAACAATCAGACAAAAGCAAACGAACATAGAAACATGCAACGGTGGCAGCTAGTATTCCGGAGACGACGAACGCCGAAGCCTGCCCGAGCAAGGAAGAGAGGCAGCCTCGGCCGAAACCGTGACATAGATGAAATGTACGGTGGGGAAAAAAGTATTTAGTCAGCCACCAATTGTGCAAGTTCTCCCACTTAAAAAGATGAGAGAGGCCTGTAATTTTCATCATAGGTACACATCAACTATGACAGACAAAATGAGAAAAGAAAATCCAGAAAATCAAATTGTAGGATTTTTTATAAATTTATTTGCAGATTATGGTGGAACATAAGTATTTGGTCAATAACAAAAGTTTCTCAATACTTTGTTATATACCCTTTGTTGGCAATGACACAGGTCAAACGTTTTCTGTAAGTCTTCACAAGGTTTTCACACACTGTTGCTGTTATTTTGGCCCATTCCTCCATGCAGATCTCCTCTACAGCAGTGATGTTTTGGGGCTGTCGCTGGGCAACACAGACTTTCAACTCCCTCCAAAGATTTTCTATGGGGTTGAGATCTGGAGACTGGCTAGGCCACTCCAGGACCTTGAAATGCTTCTTACGAAGCCACTCCTTCATTGCCCGGGTGGTGTGTTTGGGATCATTGTCATGCTGAAAGACGTGTTCTTTGGATGCAACTCAGCATTCTTTGTCCTCCAAACACGACGAGTTGAGTTTTTACCAAGAAGTTATTTTTTGGTTTCATCTGACCATATGACATTCTCCCAATCCTCTTCTGGATCATCCAAATGCACTCTAGCAAACTTCAGACGGGCCTGGACATGTACTGGCTTAAGCAGGGGGACACGTCTGGCACTGTAGGATTTGAGTCCCTGGCGGCGTAGTGTGTTACTGATGGTAGGCTTTGTTACTTTGGTCCCAGCTCTCTGCAGGTCATTCACTAGGTCCCCCCGTGTGGTTCTGGGATTTTTGCTCACCGTTCTTGTGATCATTTTGACCCCACGGGGTGAGATCTTGCGTGGAGCCCCAGATCGAGGGAGATTATCAGTGGTCTTGTATGTCTTCCATTTCCTAATAATTGCTCCCACAGTTGATTTCTTCAAACCAAGCTGCTTACCTATTGCAGATTCAGTCTTCCCAGCCTGGTGCAGGTCTACAATTTTGTTTCTGGTGTCCTTTGACAGCTCTTTGGTCTTGGCCATAGTGGAGTTTGGAGTGTGACTGTTTGAGGTTGTGGACAGGTGTCTTTTATACTGATAACAAGTTCAAACAGGTGCCATTAATACAGGTAACGTGTGGAGGACAGATGAGCCTCTTAAAGAAGAAGTTACAGGTCTGTGAGAGCCAGAAATCTTGCTTGTTTGTAGGTGACCAAATACTTATTTTCCAACATAATTTGCAAATAAATTAATTAAAAATCCTACAATGTGATTTTCTGGAGATTATTATTTTTTTTTCTCAATTTGTCTGTCATAGTTGACATATACCTATGATGAAAATTACAGGCCTCTCATCTTTTTAAGTGGGAGAACTTGCACAATTGGTGGCTGACTAAATACTTTTTTTCCCCACTGTATGTAACTCTGTGTTGTTGTTTTTATCGCACTGCTTTGCTTTATCTTGGCCAGGTCGCAGTTGTAAATGAGAACTTGATCTCAACTGCCTTACCTGGTTAATAAAGGTACAAAAAATTAAAAATTAAATGTTTAGGAACGTAACCCTGCCATGACAAAAGCCCTCTGCGGATGAGCTTGCCCACCCATGTTGAAGACAGCTAAATTGATGATGATTAGGGCTAAACAAGTGAACATGACAATCAATTGACATTGAACTGTTAACCAACTGAGAATGGTCTCTTGGCACCTGGGAGTGCAGGGCTCAGGGGTTGCAGGAGTTTTGATTGTGTCGATGGACCCTGGGTGTCTGGGTGTTCAGGGCTCTGGGGTTGTGGCTTCACTTTTCGATAATGCATCTTCCTCTGAGTCCCTTGGTTCAGGAATGTCCTCTGAAAAGTATACGTTTGTTTGTATAGTGTAAAGTCGGATACTCCGGCTAACGTCAAACAGGTAGCTAAGTCCAAGGCGTTGGCCTTCCATGGATGTTTATATGACAAGTTATTGACCCTGGTTCATGTCTCGTGCAGAGCTCACTCTCACATGCTACAGATAGCTACGCTGAAGACATTGGTAGCTAGCTAGATAGTAATTTGGCTAAAAACAATGTATTACCGTGCTGATCATCGCTGCTCGGCGTTATCATGGTTTCAAATATCGCTGTTGGATTCACTTTTGTTGTTGTGGTCTTTTCTCTTTTTATATTCTTGTTTGAGTTTCTTATTTTTTTTTATTGACCAATGGATTCCCATCTCGGCTAACGTGTACAATCTTTTTTTGAAGACTTTTTAATTCCTGGTAGAAGAATCAAGTTGCCTCTGGATGCTGGAGTCTGCCCAGATCCTCAAAAGTGCTTGGAAGTCTCCAACTGACCAATTTGATGTATCCATTATTGGTTTTTAGCTTTATAATGATTTGTTAGTGTAGCTGTACTGTTCGTAGTCAGATTGACCTTCTCTTATAAAAATGGTGCTAGTGACTCGTGCATGAATATCAACAACATACATGACACTGTGACATCATTGCATGAGACCAGTTATTGAGTATGGACATTTGTAACCCCACCCACCGGCCTACTTGGTTCGAGGTCAGTATTAGATATCAAACGAGGCTGAATATCAAGCGATCCATGGGCAAATGGAAATGATATAGGAACCGTGTTATTCATGGCCCAGCACAGCATGGCCCTGCAGTGGAAAAGCACCATAACTAGCCCCAGAGATTGGCAATCCAATGCCAAACCAACTTTGTCACTGTCGCACACCATCCGGCTGAAGCTAATTGGCGAAAGAAGTTGGCTATCCTAGGCGACTTCAACATACATGACCTGGTTAGGCTGTTTCAAGTTATCTAGATGGGTGAATGACTGTAACAGTGTACTGTTTTGGCAGAGTGAATGTACAAACTCTTGCAACGTGAGAATACATACACAAGAGACCCACATTACCCCCCCATTACAATATGTATGTCCAATATGAAAAACTTACTGAACGTCGTCCTATACGAATGGGCTAAATAACAAAGGGATTTAAATGTGTTTTCTAAAGCACCACTACGCTCCCGCGAGTCACAACTAGGGCGGCAGGTAGCTTAGTGGTTAAGAGCGTTGTGCCAGTAACCGAAAGGTCGCTGGTTCTAATCCCAGAGCCGACTAGGTGAAAAATCTGTCGATGTGCCCTTGAGCAAGGCACTTAACCCTAATTGCTCCTGTAAGTCGCTCTGGATAAGAGCGTCTGCTAAATGACCAATTATTTTTATTTATTTATTTAACTACTCGAGCACTTGAGTAGTACAGAAGTTGATGGCTACGTTCACACAGCACACGCGAGCTGTCCTGCCTGAGAAAAAGACACGCCCATCAATCTACTTGCTGAGCTTATTTATTTTAGGGAAAGTGATTTACAAAAGTAAACCTTCAATATGCTAGCTACTGTTGATAGTCTACAAAAATCTTTTAAAAAAATACACTTTAGCATTCGTCTTGGCTAGTCTACTGTAGCCAGGTCAAGATCTCTTTTGGAACACAATTGTCTTAAAGGGGCAGCGTCCCATTTATAAACTACTCCATGTTCGGGCCAGTAGAAATTCTGTTCGGGCCAGTTTGAAAAAAGTTAACTTTGGACCATGTCATAGCCTACGAATAGGACCCAGAGTTTTACTTGACCATGAGATCAGAAAAAAACTTTTGAACCTGTGGTCCCACCTCTGCAGCTATAATTTTCATATCTTAATAATCGGCCATGATCGATTGGCTGAGGTTACTGTCAGGCATTTAAAATCAAATCGTATTTGTCACATGCTTCGTAAACTACAGGTGTAGATTAACAGTGAAACGCTTACTTACGGGCCCTTCCCAACAATGCCGAGAAATAAAATAGAGAACTACGGTAATAGAAAAGTCATAACACGTAATAATAAAAGTAATAGTAAATACACAATGAGTAACGATAACTTGGCTATATACACGGGTTACCAGTACCAAGTTGATGTGCAGGGGTACGAAGTAATTGAGGTAGATACAGTGCCTTCAGAAAGTGTTCACAACGCTTGATTTATTCAATATTTGTTTTGTTACAAAGTGGGATTAAAATTGATTTAATTGTTACTTTTTGTCAACTACAGTGCATTCGGAAAGTATTCATACCACTTCCCTTTTCCCACATTTGGTTACGTTACAGCCAGTGGCGACCCGTCATTCAGGGAGAGCCCCACCTGTTTTGAGCCACACATTTTTAGCAACAAAACAAAATAGATACACTACCAGTCAAAGGTTTGGACACACCTACTCATTCAAGGGTTTTTCTTTATTTTTACTATTTTCTACATTGTAGAATAATAGTGAAGAAAACAAAAATATGAAATAACACATATGGAATCATGTACTAACCAAAAAAGTGTTAAACAAATCAAAATATTTTTTAGGTGTTACATTCTTCAAAGTAGCCACCCTTTGCCTTGATGACAGCTTTGCACACTCTTCGCATTTTCTCAACCAGCTTCACCTGGAATGATTTTCCAACAGTCTTGAAGGAGTTCCCACATATGCTGAGCACTTGTTGGCTGATTTTCCTTCACTCTGCGGTCCAACTCATCCCAAACCATCTCAATTGGGTTGAGGTCGGGTGATTGTGGAGGCCAGGTCATCTGATGCAGCACTCCATCACTCTCCTTCTTGGTCAAATAGCCCTTACACAGCCTGGAGGTGTGTTGTGGGTCATTGTCCTGCTGAAAAACAAATGATAGTCCCACTAAGCGCAAACCAGATGGGATGGCGTATCGCTGCAGAATGCTGTGGTAGCCATGCTGGTTAAGTGTGCCTTGAATTCTAAATAAATCACAGACAGTGTCACCACCCCCACACCATCACATCTCCTCCTCCATGCCACATGGTGGGAACCACACATGCAGAGAACATCCGTTCACCTACTCTGCGTCACACAAAGACACGGCTGTTGGAACCAAAAATCTCAAATTTGGACTCATCAGACCAAAGGACAGATTTCCACCGGTCTAATGTCCATTGCTCATGTTTCTTGGCCCAACCAAGTCTCTTCTTCCTATTGGTGTCCTTTAGTAGTGGTTTCCTTGCAGCAATTCGACCATGAAGGCCTGATTCACTCAGTCTCCTCTGAACAGTTGATGTTGAGATGTGTGTGTTACTTGAACTCTGTGAAGCATTTATTTGGGCTGCAATTTCTGAGGCTGGTAACTCTAATGAACTTATCCTCTGCAGCAGAGGTAACTCTGGGTCTTCCTTTCCTGTGGCGGTCCTCATGAGAACCAGTTTCATCATAGCGCTTGATGGTTTTTGCGACTGCACTTAAAGAAACTTTCAAAGTTCTTGACATTTTCCGGATTGACTGGCCTTTATGTCTTAAAGTAATGATGGACTGTCGTTTCTCTTTGCTTATTTGAGCTGTTCTTGCCATAATTTGGACTTGGTCATTTACCAAATAGGGCTATCTTCTGTATACCACCCCTACCTTGTCACAACACAACTGATTGGCTTAAACACATTGAGAAGGAAATAAATTCCACAAAGTAACTTTTAATAAGGCACACCTGTTAATTGAAATGCATTCCAGGTGATTACCTCATGAAGCTGGTAAAGAGAATGCCAAGAGTGTGCAATGCTGTCATCAAGGCAAAGGGTGGCTACTTTGAAGAATCTCAAATATAAAATATATTTTGATCTGTTTAACACTTTTTTTGGTTACTACATGATTCCATATGTGTTAGAAGTGCCCATCCAAGAAGGCTTAAGGTCATTGGCCACAGATAACATGACATCAAATCACATTATATGTACAGTAGATTTGATTGGACTGATCATGTCAACATCATACTTTCAAAATCTTAGCTAGTAGTCATCATCATGAATCAAGTCAACAATCTACTGGCAAATCCTTTTTAATCAATGTCATATGAAGATAAATAATGAAGATAAATTATAGATAAAACGTATCGGTGCTCATCGGTCATTGGACATAAACACAAGAAGTTGGAAATCGCAAATTCAACAATGAGTGGTTTGGAAGGAATCGGTGACAGCGGCTAACTGCAAGCATTGCAAAGCAATCACTAGCCTGCTATTCAGTGTGGGTGTGTGGTCCCAAATCTGGGATTAAGGGTCTCTTTTCCAAGTTTAAAATGATAAGGATTCAACATTGGCCATGCTGTCAATGAAGCATGATTTGTGCCGCGCTCAAAACAACTGTTATCTCGGAACTGCGAAAACTTTACTTCAATGAGTTCAAGACAACTGGGAAGTCAGGAATACATGAGCTACGACTCGGAAAATACGTTTTGAATGGTCATCCAACTCGGAATTGTAATTCTGGCCTCTTTCTCTTTCTTTGATGATAAAATTTGCCCACGAAGGACCGCCGCGCCACCTTCCTGTTCAGGTGAGCACAGCACAACAGGGTGAGTCCAAAAATGTATTGTATGCTGCATTGCTGCTGCATAAATTATGTAATATGTCAGGGAGATATGTATACTGTAGTTAAGAAAGTAATACTAAGTGTAAGTTGTGTAGTAAGATGTTAGTAGCCCATTTGCCTCAACCTAATAATATTTACCCCTCTAAATTTCGCCTACTGTTCTGATTTGGTGGTGTAGCCTATAACCTGTTTTAGAGAAATGTAATCATTGAATATTGTAAGCGCTTTCATTGTCTGCTTATATGCCCCCTTTATTTATCCTACGGTTCTGACTTGGTGTACAGGGAGAACACTGTAAGAACGGCCCATGTTCTGAATTCTGTCACTGTACATTTCAAAAGTGCTAAACAAATAGTTATATTGACTACGTCCGTCCTAGCTCACTCATTAATGTCTTAATCGAAATTACGGATTGCCTCTCATCCGCTTGTCATCCGCTTATGCCATAGTGTGTACATCTCAATTGTGATTAGAAACCACATTTGTTTAAGCAAGTCAGCCATACAGCTATGTTTTTTTTAAAGGCAGTAAATGAGGCTGAATGAACTGTTTCACTGCCAGACAAGGCTCTGCTGAAATGTGGAAAAAGTCAAGGGGTCTGAATACTTTCTGAATGCACTGTATAACTAGCAATAAAGTGACTAGGCAGCAGGATAGATAATAAACAGTGGCAGTGTCGTATGTGATGAGTCAAAAAGGGTCAATGCTTAACTATTTAACTAACTATTTAGCAGTCTTATGGTTTGGGGGTAAAAGCTGTTCAGGGTTCTGTTGATTCCAGACTTGGTGCATCGATACCGCTTGCCATGCGGTAGCAAAGAGAAATGTCTATGACTTGGGTGGCTGGAGTCTTTAACAATTTTTAGGGCATTCCTCTGACATGCCTGGTATAGCGTTCCTGGATGGCAGGGAGCTCGGCCCCAGTTATGTACAGTCACTTGTCTTGTACGCAAAAAGTCTGAAAAAAAAAAAAAAAGTCTGAAATTGAGGAGCCATGTCCAGCCATACAGATATAGAAGCAAGGCAGTAGATCTATTTATAACTGGCACGGAGTTGGCGCCTCAGAGCAACACTTGATCTCTATGCAGACAACTCTTCACCATATCTGTAATAACGGCCCCGCTACATGAGAAGGAGGAACAGTCAGGTTTTGCTGATTTTATATCAAAATCAAAATGCCTGTAAATCAGACCAGATCCAGGATGAGAGATCGGAATGACCTGATCAACAGACCCGAGTTTTTGTCACTGAACCAGCCTCTCAGAAATAGCAACGAGGCACGGGGGACAGCACGGCGGCCTAGTTCACTGAAACGCCAGCCAAGCCAACAGCAGCAGCAGCAACCTCAAAATGTGCAGCAGGAGCCGCTTGAAAATAACATTGAGGACCGCAAAGAATCTGTTAAACTTCCAGAGGAGGATTGCATACAACTCAACCCCTCATTTAAGGGCATTGCAATGAACTCTCTTTTGGCGATTGATATTTGCATGTCCAAAAGGCTTGGGGTTTGCGCATATTCTCACTCCTCATGGGGCGGTATGCGCTCCATGGTCAACCTGCTTGCAATCACTGGTCATGGCATCCCTTGGATTGTTGGCACAATTATATGTCTCACCAGAAGCAACACAATGGCAGGACAAGAAGTTCTGGTCAATTTGCTTCTAGGTAAGTTATTTATTTTTTCGATGTACCTTTTCATCATCAAATGTCACAGGCTCGAATCATTCAAGCATTAGGGACACGTCTTCACAGTGGTTTTTACTGTCTGAATTTAGTTTTCATTCCCACCACTCCTGAGGTGTATTAATAGGCAGTCGTCAGTGCATTTAATTCCATCCCTTTGGTATAGCTTATTAAAATCAAATCACATTTTATGTGACACATGCAATGAATACAACTGGTGTAGATTTTACCTCCAAATTATGCACTTTAAAAAATAAAATAGGAACATGAGGAATAAAAAAAATACACAAGAATGGAGCTATGTACAAGGAGTACCAGTACCAGATCAATGTGCAGAGGTATTTCAGGTAGATATGTACATAGGGCTGTTGTGGTGACCGTATTACCGCCACACCGGCGGTCACGAGTCATGAAGGCAGTCAAATTCCACATGACCGTTTAGTCACGGTAAGTAGGCTTCTCCAAGCTCTGATGCTGCTGCTGGTCATTAGTAGCCTACCAAACTTTCTAACTGCCTGGTACTCAGCACTCTATTGTCCCTCTAATCACTCTGACATCAATGCAAATGGTTCGAAAATCTAATCAAACACTTCATGAGAGCCCATGAGCTCATGTTGTCCAACATTTCTACAGGCTATGCAATTGCGGGAGAAAACAGAGTGATGGCAGCTAATAAAAAGAGGAGGATCCCATCAGCTTTCTATAGGCTATGCCTACTATATTTATTACTCAACTTTCCTAATATTAAGCACATTCCTTATATTTACAACAGGAGTGTAGCCTACCTGGCAGGCATGAAAATAAACCATGTCCTCCATTCGCTATTTAAGTGCATAGATGACATGTATCTTTTCCTGCTGCTCCTGTTTCGATACAGGTGCATGATATTGGTCCATTCTAAATCAAAACAAATTTCACACATATATTATTTGGTATATGTAAAGACAAGATTAAATCAAGAATAGTCTGATGGGTGACAATATTAGCGTATCACTTGTGAATGATATATTATCACTTGTGAATGATGCCCAGCATAAGAACAAAGCCTTTTTTGTGTGACTTTTTCTAATCATAGTCGCACACCTCATGTAGCCTAGCCCATAGGCCTATATGTTTATATAAGGTTTGTATCACAACTAAAGTGCCAAATAACTTCTTAAAATTAAGCACATTAATCCACTTTACAAGGGGTGTAGAGCCCAACTGGCATACATCAGCAGTTTGGGGAAGATAATTTTCACCATAAAAATGCACCTTTATAATTTTAGCAGACGCTCTTATCCAGAGCAACTTACAGTTAGTGAGTGCATACATTTCCATACTGGCCCCCCGTGGGAAATGAACCCACAACCCTGGCGTTGCAAGTGCCATGCTCTACCAACTGAGCTACAGGGGACTAAAAGCATTACATGCATAATTGCATTTGCGGTCACTTTTGATAATGGTGTTTTCCGCTAATGGAACATTCGCGCTTATAGCCTACTACCATGTGCGCATTGCTGAGCTTATAATGTGAAGAAATAGCCTAATAGTTTATCAACATTTTAAGCTAAACGTTCTGATCTGTTGCGTCGGCCACATTGCATAAAAACGTTTTTTTTATGCTAGTGGTTGTATTAATTTGGGATCTATCCCATCCCACAACTGTCCCAGACTATAGGTCTGCATCAGTGGCTTGTAGGCTATGTGTGGAAGCCAGGAGATGCTAAACGTGTTTATGTTCATTAACATGGGAAACTGTTGAGCATGAGAAACCCAGCAGCGTTGCAGTTCTTGACACACTCAAACCAGTGCACCATACCCCGTTCAAAGGCACTTGAATCTTTTGTCTTGCCCTCTGAATGTCTCCTCCTCTTCATCTACACTGATTGAAGTGGATTTGACAAGTGATCATAGCTTTCACCTGGTCAGTCTATGTCATGGAAAGAGCATGTTTTGTACACTCAGTGTATATAGTCTAGTGAGTGTCAGTGCAGATACCATTACTTGACAACTTAACAGTCTGGCAGTCTTATTTTATTTGAACCTTTATTTAACAAGGCAAGTCAGTTAAGAACAAATTCCTATTTACAACGACGGCCTACCCCAGACGACACTGGGCCAACTGAGCGCCGCCCTATGGGACTCCCAATCACAGCCAGGTTGTGATACAGCTTGGAATCAAACCAGGGTCTGTAGTGACACCTCTAGCACTGAAATGCAGTGCCTTAGACCGCTGACCCACTCGGGAGCCCTTATGACTCGTGGGTAGAAGCTGTCTCAGAGCCTGTTGGGCCGAGAGACGATTTATTTATTTAACCAGGTTAAGTTGACTGACAACATATTCTCATTTACAGCAACTACCTGGAGAATAGTTACAGGGAAGAGGAGGGGGGATGAATGGGCCAATTGGAAGCTGGGGATGATTAGGTGGCCATGATGGTATGAGGGCCAGATTGGGAATTTAGCCAGGACAACGTGGTTAACACTCCTACTCTTACGATAAGTGCCATGGGATCTTTAGTGACCACAGAGTCAGGACACCCGTTTAACGTCCAGTCCTAAAGACGGCACCCTACACAGGGCAATTGGGATATTTTTTTTAGACCAGAGTAAAGAGTGCCTCCTGCTGGCCCTACAAAACCACTTCCAGCAGCATCTGGTGTCCCATCCAGGGACCAACCCTGCTTAGCTTCAGAGGCAAGCCAGCAGTGGGATGCAGGGGTGGTATGCTCCGGTATCATTTTCCAGAAGGTGATGCAGAGTGAATGTTCAAGGTTTGGGTGGCTGAGCGCAGTTACATAAAATATCTTAAGGGTTTACCTTACAGAATAATTTTCCCTTACCTAATGAAATGTTTGAGGGGCTCTATGCAACACGCTCAAACAATTCCCTTAGGTAAGGGCATCATTTAAGGGTTTTATGGTAGTTTGAAGGCATGTACAGCAGAAAGACTGGTTCCATGGTTACCATGGAAATGACCTGATTCACTGAATGAACATCTCTTCAAATATATTTATTTTTGGAGATCACAAAACTTTTTACTCAACTTGTTTCTATTACTTTCTAGCATGTCAAGCTAACTTACACAGTAGGTAGCTAGCTAGTCATCTAGCTTTGTAGCCATGGATTGTGCATCTTCCATTGTTTAGATAAGTAGCTACCTAGATAGCTAGTGGATGTTTTACTTTTGAAACCAGGGCAGACGAAAGCAACATTCACCTACACAAATGCTGTTTACATTGATTTCCATATTGAATGAAGCACTTCATTTAAGAGGGACATTTACTTAAAATGTTTTGTGCAACTGACTTAAAGTTAAGGAAACTTTAAGGGAAAAGATAAGGGGGAAATTTACTTAAGATGTTTTATGCAACCGGGCCCTGGAGTCTTTGGCAATTTTTCGGGCCTTCCTCTGACACCGCCTGATATAGAGGTCCTGGATGGCAGGGAGCTCAGCCCCAGTGATGTACTCGGCTGTCCACACCACCCTCTGTAGCATTTGCGTTCAAGGGTGGTGCATTTGTCATACCAAGCGGTGATGCAGCCAGTTAAGATGCACTCGATGGTGCAGCTGTATAAATATTTGAGGATCCGAGGGCCCATCCCAAATCTTTTCAGTCTCCTGAGGGGGAAGAGGCGCTGCCATGCTTGCTTCACGACTGTGCGAGTGTTTGTGGACCATGTTAAGTCCTTAGTGATGTGGAAACCAAGGAACTTGAAGCTCTCGACCCGCTACACAACAGCCCTGCCTTGTATGCGTTTTTTGTGGGTAGAATAAAAGTGGTCTAGAGTTTTAGCTTCCTCTGGGTGAGCGGTTTCGTGTTTGTTTATGGCCCCATCCAGACTTGTCTAGGAAAGTTGTCTGTGATATCTGTGTCCTCAGTCGGCTCTCTCATGTTGAAACAGTTGGAATAATGGTCATGAGCTGATTCACAATATAAATAATGCTTTCAATAGGCTACCATCAGTGACAGACTGGCCACAGGGCAATTATGTCATATGCTGAATGGGCTGATACATATTCAGCCCCGTGGGTCTTTCAATTTTTTGTTGTTGTTGTATAATAGTAATAATAAAATGTTAATAATAGGGGCCTTGAGGAAAAAAATTGTCCAGTGTGGGGACCTCGAAAAATGGGACATGTGTTAGGAATCCAAGTCAGATGCTACAGATGCTGGGATAGGCAGCTTGATCAAAAGCCTGCACACAAGGATGCTCACTAGCAGCCTGAATCAACTAGAATAACAGATCCATAGTACCCAAGGTATGACAATGTTAGCCTGGGTATCAGTCTGTTTTGCCATCATGTCCCCCTTGCCACTAAGCTACTTATCATGCCAAAGAGTTGACATGATAGCACAAACAGATCTGGAACCAGTCGACAATGTGTCATGGATGAACTAACGGCTACCACAAGAAGAAACAAATAGTAATTTGATTGAGTTCATTACAATGTTTTAATATCAATAGGAAAAGATGAAACCACATCTGGTTTCACGTCTCCAAACCTGTAACTGAATAAATGGTAACACTTATACTGTATTAGCCTATGGATCATTATAAGCATGTAAGGCCAGGTATTATTAACTTGTTATAAGCATGTATGAGGCCTTAGAATGTTTTATAAATCAACTTATAATATGTTACAACTTTAAGGGATTCTTGAAAGATGGGACAATCGCTACTTTTTTTCACAAATATTTTTCTTAATATTAACACAATTTGAAATATAGATTTTGATAGTGCAAAATATCAGCTATCACAACATGTAAACGAACAACCTCCTAATACCTTTTTTTCTCTTTATAAAACGTAACTAACTGGATTCATGTCAACTCCATCAGAGGCATTTCATTTTTAAATGTATTGTCCAACAAATATTTGAAGGCCTTGCTGAGGTCCCGTGTAGCTCAGTTGGTAGAGTTGGTGCTTGCAACGCCAGGGTTGTGGGTTTGATTCCCACGGGGGGCCAGTATGAAAAAAATTATAATGTATGCACTCACTAACTGTAAGTCGTTCTGGATAAGAGCGTCTGCTAAATTACTAAAATGTAAATGTTTAATTCTATGATAAGATTATTCAAATATGTAATACAAATCTCCAAACTTCTTTTTGTTTTGTTTTATAGCACTATATAATGCTCCAGGGCTAATTTCATTAGCATTTTTTGTTAGCATTTTTTTGATATTCAGAAAATAAAACAACCTTTATAAAGCAAACATCATCCCTTCGGTCTAGCACAGCAAATACTTCAATAGTTTAAGTATATGTTGCAGAACAGTGATTCAAATAAGTTTTCTGAATATTGACAAAGAATTAGCCATCAGTGACAGAGTTGAACAGCCACTGACGGAGTTGACAACAAATACTCAAAACAGACATATTTTTGCTTCTAAAAAAAAGTTAAATACAAACATTTGTAAAATATGGAAAATATATTTTTTGAAAATCCCCAATAAAAACATAACAATTCTATCAGATGTTTCAGCAGTCTATGATTTACAGTTGATAAAAGTGACATTTTCCTTATTAATTCAAGTGGTATACAAAGTAGCAATTTAGTTTTTCCTCAGTCGCTTTATGATTCTAAAACCAATTTAAAATAAACATATTTGAACCAAAATGAATATCCTATCTTAAACTATCAGGGAGGTGGAGTTGACAGTTTATGATTGTGACCTTGGTGAGTTCAATAGTGTTTGTTTAAATCTATCAAAAGTAGAGAACTTTACAGACAATGAGCGGTCTTTACAGACAATGAGCGGTTGCACTACATGTAATTAGGACATGAAGAAGGGGTCCTAATGCTGTAGCTGACCCTGCTCATTCCTGAATAATTTAGGATTTTAGACAAATCGGACACATTTTTTGGGAATCACAGAAATATTATTTAAAGTCACAGTAAGCTATTGCAAGAAACTACATAACATCCTTTTCCAGTTAATATTCATTATTGTCAGTTCTTATCATTTTAAACCCTTTTTATTGGGCCGAGTTTTAAATTGGGCTCCTCTGCTCAGGACAACAGTATTTCCGCGCATAAAGCCGACATGAAAATGAATAATATAGAACATATTTTTTATAATTTCCCAAATAAATCTTTCCCCTTTAAAATGTCCCTTAGTGTAATTTTTAAGATCAAATAATGCAACAAAATTCATTATTTTCTACTATAAAAATAAAGTTTCCATTGGTCAAGAATCCCTGCTGTCTATGAGGCAATTTTCTGACTTTCTCAAAATACAGTGCCTTCATAAAGTATTCATACCCCTTGACATATTTTGTTGTGTTACAGCTTGAATTCAAAATTGATTAAATAGTTTTTGCAATACCCAATAAATACAGAAATATCTCATTTACATAAGTATTCACACCCCTGAGTCAATACATGTTAGACTCGCCTTTGGCAACGATTCCAGCTGTGAGTCTTTCTGGGTAAGTCTCTAAGAGCTTTGTACACATGGATTGTACAACATTTGCACATTATTCTTTTAAAGATTATTCAAGCTCTGTCCAGCTGGTTGTTCATCATTGCTAGACAGCCATTTTCAAGTCTTGCCATAGATTTTCAAGCCGATTTACATCAAAACTGTAACTAGGCCACTCAGGAACATTCAATGTCGTCTTGGTAAGCAATTCCAGTGAATATTTGGTCTTGTTTTAGGTAATTGTCCTGCTGAAAGGTGAATTTGTCTCCCAGTGTCTGTTGGAAAGCAATCTGAACCAGGTTTTCCACTAGGATTATGTCTGTGCTTAGCTCTATTCCGTTTATTTTTATCCTAAAAAACTCCCTAGTCCTTGCTGATGACAAGCATACCCATAACATGATGCAGACACCACCATGCTTGAACATATGAGGAGTGGTACTCAGTGATGTATTGTGTTGGATTTGCCCCAAACATAACACTTCGTATTCAGGACATAAAGTTAATTTCTTTGCCACGTTTTTTGCAGTTTTACTTAAGTGCCTTATTGCAAACAGGATGCATGTTTTGGAATATTTTTTATTCTGTACAGGCTTCCTTCTTTTCACACTGTGATTTAGGTTAGTATTGTGGAGTAACAACAGTTGAAGTCGGAAGTTTACATACACCTTAGCCAAATACATCAGTTTTTCACAATTCCTGACATTTAATCCTAGTAAAAATTCCCTGTTTTAGGTCAGTTAGGATCACCACTTTATTTTAAGAATGTGAAATGTCAGAATAATAGCAGAGAGAATGATTTATTTCAGCTTTTATATCTTTCATCACATTCCCAGTGAATCAGAAGTTTACATACACTCAATTAGTATTTGGTAGCATTGCCTTTAAATTGTTTATCTTGGGTCAAACGTTTCAGGTAGCCTTCTACAAGCTTCCAACAATAAGTTGGGTGAATTCTGGCCCATTCCTCCAGACAGGGCTAGTGTAACTGAATCAGGTTTGTAGGCCTTCTTGCTCGCACATTTCTGCCTATACATTTTCTATAGGATTGAGGTCAGGGCTTTGTGATGGCCACTCCAAAACCTTGACTTTGTTGTCCTTAAGCCATTTTGCCACAACTTTGGAAGTATGTTTGGGGTCATTGTCCATTTGGAAGACACATTTGCGACCAAACTTTAACTTCCTGACTGATGTCTTGAGATGTTGCTTCAATATATCCACATAATTTTACTTCCTCATGATGCCATCTATTTTGTGAAGTGCACCGGTCCCTTCTTCAGCAAAGCACCCCCACAGCATGATGCTGCCACCCCCGTGCTTCACGGTTGGGATGGTGTTCCTCGGCTTGCAAGCAACACCCTTTTTCCTCCAAACATAATGATGGTCATTATGGCCAAACAGTTCTATTTTCGTTTCATCAGACCAGAGGACATTTCTCCAAAAAGTATGATCTTTGTCCCCATGTGCTGTTGCAAACCGTAGTCTGGCTTTTTTATGGCAGTTTTGAAGCAGTGGCTTCTTCCTTGCTGAGCAGCCTTTCAGGTTATGTCGATATAGGACTCGTTTTACTGTGGATATAGATACTTTTGTACCTGTTTCCTCCAGCATCTTCACAAGGTCCTTTGCTGTTGTTCTGGGATTGATTCGCACTTTTCGCACCAAAGTATGTTCATCTCTAGGAGACAGAACGCGTCTCCTTCCTGAGTGGTATGACGGCTGCGTGGTCCCATGGTGTTTATATTTGCGTACTATTGTTTGTACAGATGAACGTGGTACCTTCAGGCATTTGGAAATTGCTCCCAAGGTTGAACCAGACTTGTGGAGGTCTACAATTTCTTTTCTGAGGTCTTGGCTGATTTCTTTTGATTTTCCCATGATGTCAAGCAAAGAGGCACTGAGTTTGAAGGTAGGCCTTGAAATACATCCACAGGTACACCTCCAATTGACTCAAATGATGTCAATTAGCCTATCAGAAGTTTCTAAAGCCATGACATCATTTTCTGGAATTTTCCAAGCTGTTTATGTCACGCTCTGGCTCCGGGACTGTGTATTTTGAGCCAGGGTGTGTTCATTTGGTTGTGTTTGGTATTGGTTGTGTTGTATTTGGTTGTGTTTCCTTGTTTGGTCGTGTGACTCCCAATCAGTGGTAGCGAGTGTCAGCTGTCGGCTCGTTATCTCTGATTGGGAGCCATATTTAAACTGTCAGTGTTCACCTTAGTGTTGTGGGTTTTTGTTCCGTATCAGTCATTGTAACTGAGGACTTCACGATTCGTCATTGTTTGTTGTTTTGTATTGAGTACTTTAAGTAAATAAAGTCATGTTCGTATCGCACGCTGCGCCTTGGTCCACTCACTTAGTAGACGTTCGTGACAGAAAAACCCACCGTACCAGGACCAAGCAGCGTGTCCAGGAGCCAAGGGTCTGGACATGGGAGGAGATTTTGGATGGTAAAGGGTCTTGGACTTGGGAGGAAATCCTGGATGGGATGGATCGCTGGCCATGGAGTAAGACAGTGGAGAGGCGACTGAGAGAGGAGCAACGGCGTCAGCAGGGCCATCGTCGGAAGGACGAGAGGCAACCCCAAAAAGTTTTTTTGGGGGGGCACATGGCTTGGGCGGCTGGGCAGCAGGAGGCTGCCACAGGGAGACGTGGAGAGAAGGCTACCGGATTACGGGAGCCATTGGCGAGTAGAGGGAGGGAAGTAGTTGAGGCACGGCGTGAGAGACTGAGGTGTGTTACCAGTCCGGTCCGGCCCGTTCCTGATCCCCGGTTAAGGCCAGTGGTGTGTGTTCCCAGTACGGACCGGCCTGTTCCTACTCCACGCACCAAGCCCACGGTGTGCGTCGCCAGTCCAGCCCGGCCGGTTCCTGTTCCACGCACTAAGCCTGCGGTGTGCGTCGCCAGCCCTGCCCGGCCGGTTTCTGCTCCACGCACTAGGTTTACGGTGTGCGTCGCCAGCCCAGCCCGGCCTGTTCCTGCTCCACGCACAAAGCCTACGGTGTGCGTCGCCAGCCCAGCCCGGCCTGTCCCTGCTCCACGCACAAAGCCTACGGTGTGCGTCGCCAGCCCAGCCCGGCCTGTTCCTGCTCCACGCACAAAGCCTACGGTGTGCGTCGCCAGCCCAGCCCGTCCTGTTCCTGCTCCACGCACAAAGCCTACGGTGTGCGTCGCCAGCCCAGCCCGGCCTGTTCCTGCTCCACGCACAAAGCCTACGGTGTGCGTCGCCAGCCCAGCCCGGCCTGTCCCTGCTCCACGCACAAAGCCTACGGTGTGCGTCGCCAGCCCGACCCGGCCTGTTCCTGCTCCACGCACAAAGCCTAAGGTGTGCGTCGCCAGCCCAGCCCGGCCTGTCCCTGCTCTACGCACAAAGCCTACGGTGTGCGTCGTCGGCCTGGTCCAGCCCGTTCCTGCTACTCGCACCAAGCCAAGGGTGCGAGTCGTCGGCCTGGTCCAGCCCGTTCCTGCTACTCGCACCAAGCCAAAGGTGCGAGTCGTCAGCCTGGTTCAGCTCGTCCCTGCTACTCGCACCAAGCCAAGGGTGCGAGCCGTCAGCCTGATCCAGCCCATTCCTGCTACTCGCACCAAGCCAGGGATGCGAGTCGTCAGCCTGGTGAGGCCCGCTCCGGCTCCACGCATCAAGCCTAGGGTGCGTATCGTCAGCCTGGTCCAGCCCGTTCCTGCTACTCGCACCAAGCCAGGGGTACGAGTCGTCGGCCTGGTCCAGCCCGTTCCTGCTACTCGCACCAAGCCAAGGGTGCGAGTCGTCAGCCTGGTTCAGCTCGTCCCTGCTACTCGCACCAAGCCAAGGGTGCGAGCCGTCAGCCTGATCCAGCCCATTCCTGCTACTCGCACCAAGCCAGGGATGCGAGTCGTCAGCCTGGTGAGGCCCGTTCCGGCTCCACGCATCAAGCCTAGGGTGCGTATCGTCAGCCAGGTCCGGTCCGTTCCTGCCTCACGCGCCAAGCCAGGGGTGCGCGTCGTCAGTCCAGATCCTACCAGCTGGGTCAGATCGGACCGGGGGCGCTACGGGGGGATTGAAGAAGGGTGGTGGTCAAGCCCGGAGCCGGAGCCGCCTCCGAGGAGCAACACCCACCCAGCCCTCCCCTATTTGGGGTGTAGGCGCGGTCGGAGTCCGCGCCTTTAGGGGGGGGTACTGTCACGCTCTGGCTCCGGGACTGTGTATTTTGAGCCAGGGTGTGTTCATTTGGTTGTGTTTGGTATTGGTTGTGTTGTATTTGGTTGTGTTTCCTTGTTTGGTCGTGTGACTCCCAATCAGTGGTAGCGAGTGTCAGCTGTCGGCTCGTTATCTCTGATTGGGAGCCATATTTAAACTGTCAGTGTTCACCTTAGTGTTGTGGGTTTTTGTTCCGTATCAGTCATTGTAACTGAGGACTTCACGATTCGTCATTGTTTGTTGTTTTGTATTGAGTACTTTAAGTAAATAAAGTCATGTTCGTATCGCACGCTGCGCCTTGGTCCACTCACTTAGTAGACATTCGTGACAGTTTAAAGGCACAGTCAACTTAGTGTATGTAAACTTATGACCCACTGGAATTGTGATACAGGGAATTATAAGTGAAATAATCTGTCTGTAAACTATTGTTGGAAAAATGACTTGTGTCATGCACAAAGAAGATGTCCTAACCGACTTGCCAAAACGATAGTTTGTTAAAAATAAATTTGTGGAGTGGTTGAAAAACGAGTTTTAATGACTCCAACCTAAGTGTATGTAAACTTCCGACTTCAACTGTACAATGTTGTTGATCCAGCCTCAGTTTTCTCGTATCACAGCCGTTATACTCTGTAACTGTTTTAAATTCACCATTTGCGTCATGGTGAAATCCCTGAGCTGTTTCCTTCCTCTCTGGCAACTGAGTTAGGAAGGACCCCTGTGTCTTTGTAATGACTGGGTGTATTGATACACCATCTCAATTTAATCAATTTTAAATGAAGGCTGTAACACAACAAAATGTGTAACTGATAATAACTGATTTATTATAATATGATACTAACAGATTATAAACAGTTCATGGATACTGACAAGGTTTACAATGGATTATGAGCTCATCATAATGCATTATACCTGTACACCTTAAAGGGATAGTTCAGCCAAATTACAAAATTACACTTTGGTTTCCTTAACCTATTAGCAGTCTATGGACAAGGTAAGACAGCAATTCACACTTTGGTTTTGTATACCTGCCCACTATCTGCAATGCTAACATTATTTTATGTTTTTGGCATTTTTGTATGCTAGGCTAGATGGGCTGGAATCTACGAACAGGGACAGATTTGGGGCATGCCGACTTTAAAAACAAGTGTTTGGCACTGGTAAAACATGTACAGGTCCTGACTCAGATACACATGCTGTACATACCCTACTGTCTATCATCTCGGTCTAGGATGTTTTCGGTTAATCCTTTGCGCTAACACATAATTTCCTCACCCTCCTCAGCACTTTTACTGGACGTGATGACCGTCGCTGGTATGCAGAAACTCGTGAAGCGCAAAGGACCCTGGGAGATGACGCCTGGCCTGTTTGATTACATAGCGATGGATATTTACTCTTTCCCAGCAGCACATGCAAGCCGGGCTGCCATGGTATCCAAGTTCCTTTTGTCACACTTAGTGCTCGCTGTCCCTCTGCGCATTTTACTGGTGCTGTGGGCTTTCCTGGCCGGCATGTCCCGCATCGTTCTGGGCCGCCACCACCTGACAGATGTGGGATGTGGTTTTGCATTGGGCTATCTCCATTTCAATCTAGTTGAAATGGTGTGGCTGCCCTCCAACACTTGCCAGACTTTGATCTCCATCGGGACACTCAGTTGGATCCCCTTCTAATAACAATATCAGCATTTTAGGCAACCCACAAAAGCTTGACATCCTCTTATCCCTCAGTCCCTATTTTTGTTATGTTTTTCTGTCACAGCCACTCACTGGCCCTCATGTCATTTTAAATAGAAGTCTATGCAGACATAATGTTTGTTAATCACATTTACACCTAGATAATAAGGTTATTTTCAGCTTTGACTTGAATTTCTTTCTCCAGTGTAAGTGCAGCATGCAAGGAAATGAATGCATCCTTGTGAAACATTTCAGATGCCTTTCTGACTAGCGTTTATATATTACATTTTGATCTGCTATTTTTAGTTTTGTCAACATTTATGACAATTAATGTTTTACTATGAAAAACATTATGTTTTTAACACTCATTCTCTGGACCTGAAAGTGTATGTATTTATAAATTGCAAGTATAAGTAAAACAATCATAAACTATCTGGGATTTTGTGAAAGACACACTTTTACATGACTCACTGTCAAATATCAGATATTTTGTGTACAGTATGCACACGAAGATACAGGTAACTGCCAAAATAAACACTTGAGTAAATGAGGGATACAAAGTATATTGATAGCAGATGCTTCCACATAAGTGTGGTTCCTGAGTTAATTAAGCAATTAACATCCCATCACGCTTAGGGTCATGTATAAAATGCAAATTTTAAGGTGTTCTGGCTCGTGGTGGCCCAATGCCCTATTAAGACACTTTATGTTGGTGTTTCCTTTATTTTGGCTGATACCTCTAGGTATCCTTAGAAGCGGATCTTGTCTGGTTTATTGTATTGCTTCTCAATTGGCTGCATGAGTCCAACACTGTTCTAATTGCCTCAGATGCTATTTTTTACATGAATGGAAATACGTGTTTTACATTTTATTTACAATATTTCAGCAACACAATTTATATTGTGTTTAATTTGTGGGTTTTGCCTTAAATATTGTCCCTTTCAAATGTGTAAGCGATAGCTTCCTTATAAATTATATTCAGAACAAAATATTTCTATGCAGTAATTTTTTTTCATGCCACAACATATTGAAATTGCTTTCCTTTGTAAGACAGTCTGCAGTTACTGGTTAAAACAAAAGTTAAGATTGAAAATAGATTGTTCAATAGATCAATGTTTTGGATAAGTAAGGTGTGGTACAGGGTTGCATAATAATAAAGCATTCAGTAATCAAGCATTCACTGAACATATTGATTTGAATTCTGATGGATGAAATTCTACTGGGTTAGGGTTGGTTTAACTCTATTACAAAGTGGGTCATTTATCTTTGAACAATGAAATGTTACCACTAATCTTTTCATGTACTTTCTGATCTTGAATAGTGTATACATGCATGTGTATATGTATTGGCATATCCATTAAACATAAATTATATCCTCAATTGATTTGCTGAAATGTGTGACATTTTGTATGGATGAGAACATAAGGGATAGTGCTTCGAGATGCAGGTGCATTTTATGCAGGTGTGTTCTATTTTTACTGAGGTGTGCTCCATCTAGGACACTTTCAACAATACCCTCTGCACCATACAGTAGCTATACACTTTGTCTACATGGCAAATCATTGTTGTATGTGCCTGAACCAAACACAATTTAAATATGTCAATTAAACGATTTATTCAATGGTATTCATCAACATAGTGTGTTATTTATTTAATGAAATGCTAAATTATGGACCATTATCCTGTATATACACTACATGGACAAAAGCACTACATGCTCGTCGAACATCTCATTCCAAAATCATGGGCATTCATATGGAGCTGTTACCCCCTTTGCTGCTATAACAGACTCCACTCTTCTGGGAAAGCTTTCCATTCCAAATTGCTGTGGGGACTTGCTTCCATTCAGCCACAAGAGCATTAGTGAGGTCGGGCACTGATGTTGGACGATTAGGCCTGGCTCAAAGTCGGTGTTCCAATTCATCCCAAAGGTATTCAATGGAGTTGAGATCAGGGCTCTGTGTAGGCCAGTCAAGTTCTTCCACAACAATCTCGACAAACCATTTCTGTGTGGACCTCGCTTTGTGCACGGGGCATTGTCATGCTAAAACAGGAAAGGGCCTTCCCCAAACTGTTGCCACAAAGTTGTAAGCACAGAATCGTTTAGAATGTAATTGTATGCGTTAGCGTTAATATTTCCCCTCACTGGAACTAAGGGGCCTAGCCCTAACCATGAAAAACTGCCCCAGACCATTATTCCTCCTCCACCAAACGTTACAGTTGGCTCTATGCATTGGGGCAGGAAGTGTTCTCCTGGTATCTGCCAAACCCAGATTAGTCCGTCGGACTGCCAGATGGTGAAGCGTGATTCATCACTCCAGAGAACGCGTTTCCACTAGTCCAGAGTCCAATGGCGGCAAGCTTTACACCACTCCAGCCGACGCTTAGCATTGCGCATGGTGATCTTAGGCTTGTGTGCGGCTGCTCGGCCATGGAAACCCATTTCATGAAGCTCCCGACCAACAGTTCTTGTGCTGACGTTGCTTCCGAGTTTGGAACTCGGTAGTTAGTGAGTGTTGCAACCAAGAACCGGTGATTTTTATGTGCTACGCGCTTCAGCACTCGGTGGTCCCATTCTGTGCGCTTGTGTGGCCTACCACTTCGCGGCTGAGCCATGGTTGCTCCTAGACGTTTCCACTTCCCAATAACAGCATTTACAGTACAGTTGACCGGGGCAGCTCTAGCAGGGCAGAAATTTGACAAACTGACTTCTGCCATGTTGAAAGTCACTGAGCTCTTCAGTACGGGCCATTCTACTGCCAATGTTTGTCTATGGAGATTGCATGGCTGTGTGCTCCTTTTATACACCTGTCAGCAACGGGTGTGGCTGAAATTGCAGAATCCACTACTTTGAAAGTGTGTCCACATACTTTTGGTCATGTAATGTATTTGTGTGTGTCAGTGAGAGAGAGAGAGAGATAGAGAACAGGAGCGAGAGACATCAGCGTATGTTTCTTATGCCTGTCATGTGATGTTAGTCTGACAGTTGCAATGGTAAGTATCTTGTTGGGCAATTAAAACGGCCGTCAAGGGAATGTTGTTGTAGCTGCAGCAGAGGCAGTCTGTGTTTCACAGAAGGCGTCACTAACACAACGTTGTTGTGCTGCCTCTCCTGCCTGGTCACATAGACTAAACGTAACATAGTAACTGAAAATCCAGGACACTCCAATTAGTATGATATGTTACATTTGGTCTGGTTATTTAAGGCTAATACGAAGGTAGGGTGGTTGATCAGGGGGGGTGGGTAGGTGTATAACGCCAACGTTTTGTAACCCAAAAGTTGCATGTTCAAATCTCATCACAAGCAACTTTGCAAGTACTTACTACTTTTTAGCTACGTTGCATCTACTTAGCATGTTAGCTAACCCTTCCCCTAACCCTTTAACCTAACTCCTAACCTTAACCCCTAGCCTAGCTAATGTTAGCCACCTAGGTGATGTTAGCGTTAGCTACCTAGCTAACGTTAGCCACAACAAATTGGAATTTGTAACATATCATACGTTTTGCAAATTCGTAACACATTGTAGAAATTGCAATTCTTAACATATTATACAAATTGTAACATATCATACGAAATGGAATTACATTACATTTGAGTCATTTAGCAGACGCTCTTATCCAGAGCGACTTACTATTTAGTTTTTTTTTTCATACTGGCCCCCTGTGGGAATCGAACCCACAACCCTGGTGTTGCAAACGCCATGCTCTACCAACTGAGCTACACGGAGCCCACTGAGTCCAAGTTGCTCTTTACAGACTGAGGCACATAAAGCAGCTGCCTTTGTCAGTCCAACCACCACTCCTCCGCCTCCTCATGATGGTGATCCAGTAACTTTACTGGAGCTCAAGTCTGACTCAGCGCTCTATAAATATCTGCCTGGGCTCAGACCATCACATCTCTGGAGCTGCATGCCTCATCGTTGTAACATCAAACCTTTCCCTTACACCCCACCCTGGCAAATGCATTCGTCACATGGTCACTGTTGTGGCAGTACACTGTAAGACTTTTCTGTAATTTCAACAGCAAAACCCTGTAGAATGCACAGTAAACTGTAATTTCAATCGTAAAACACTGTAGAATGCACAGTAAAATACCGTAAATGTGTTTTACAGAATGAATTATGGTGCATAGTGGTAAAATGTTAGAAGAATCCCTGGCTCATTAACATATTTTAATGTTGTAATTGTAAGAGGCTATATTTATTGCACCCGTGAGTGAGAATGCTGCACACCACAGAATACAATAATATACTGTATTAGGAATTCTACAATCTTGTCCTGAAACTTTAGAATACAGTATCATACTGCATTTTTGGAGCGCCAAAAAAACGTTGGAACACTAGTGGGTGCATGGTATTGTTATTTCTGACTCATTAACATATTTTGAGGTGTGTCTTGTAAGAGGCTATATTTGCTGCACCCGTTAGTGAGAGTGCTGTACCAATTTAATTTATGACAATTTAATTTATGAAGGGGACAGATCAGAGTGGTAGCAAGTGTCAAACCTGTAATGATTGAGTGGCTAGCAATGTCCTTTTGATCTGTTTTGCCCTGTAGTCACTGTCAGTTTAGAAGCCTTTGTTAAGGCCTAAAGTGCAAGTATTAGTTGATATGCTGTAATATATCATTACATATTCACTATTAGCAGTTGCTGAATTGGTTTTTCAATACAATTCAACAATAAAGTACTGTATTGCTGTTTTGCTGTATATTTACTGTAGCATACTGTAAATTATGGTGTATTGTGGGAAAATATTGTGGGAGGGGAAATAATTGCTGGCTCATTTACATATTTTAAGGCATGCCTTGTAAGTAGCTATATTTGTTGCATCCGTTAGTGAGAGTCCTGTACCAATTGAAGTGATATGTGGTAGTAGTTCCCTAACAATTGAATGTATGTAGGGAAGAGAGCAGAGTGTCAGTAGGTCTTAATGGTTGAATATTTAACTGTGTCTGTTTGTTCTGTTTTGCCCTGTAATCACGGCCAGTTTAGAAGCCTTTGTTTAGGCCTCTAGAGGTGCAAGTGATAAAAAACGGAGAATTTGTTAATATGCTGTTATATGCAAATGCCTAGCAGCCAACCTGCGCACTCCAATCCCTTGTAATTACAGTAAAATACTGTAAAAATAACTTTCTTACAGTTTAATAGCCACTTTTACGGTATAGTACTGTGTTCCATTGCTTTGACTTTATAGTAAAATACAGCAAGTTGGCATCAAGTTACAGTATATCTAAGTGAATATCTCAGTAATGTATTGGCACTATCCAGCGATATACAGTGTTAGTCTGAGATATATTTAAAGATATCTTGTTGTAATTACAATTTTCTTGAAGACCAGTGTATACTTAACTACATTAACATTTTCAGTAATGGGTGCAGAAATGTTTTATTTGTTTATTGCTAACTGTGATATGTCTTTTTTTATCCATCTTGGTTGAATGCCTCGACTAGTAAGTTGATAAGGACAAGAGTGCCCGCTAAATTACCAAAATGTACATGTAAAAATAAAAACTCACAAAGAAAACTGGATAATATGTCACTGAGTACTTACAGTTGTACAGTAATATGCTGTAATTGTAATTGGTACTGTAAATTAGATAGCAGTAACTGACTTGGTACTGTGAATTAGATTACAATAACATCTTTGGAACTGTAAAATGTGTTACCGTAAAATTTATTACAGTAGCTGTACTGTAAAATACATTACTGTAACTTACTGGCCAATTTCTGCCAGTAAGTTACTGTGAATTTTACAGGAAATGTTTTACAGAGTAGGCTAGGAGAGAGACTGGAGTTAAACAGAATTGCATAATAATGTTGCCATATTTTTTATTTATTTTTTATTTTTAAATCACCTTTATTTAACCAGGTAAGCCAGTTGAGAACAAGTTCTCATTTACAACTGCGACCTTTGACAAGATAAAGCAAAGCAGTGCGATAAAAACAACAACACAGAGTTACATATGGGGTAAAACAAAACATAAAGTCAAAAATACAACAGAAAATATATATACAGTGTGTTCAAATGTAGCAAGTTATGGAGGTAAGGCAATAAATAGGCCATAGTGCAAAATAATCACAATTAGTATTAACACTGGAATTATAGATGTGCAAGAGATGATGTGCAAATAGAGATACTGGGGTGCAAATTAGCAAAATAAATAACAATATGGGGATGAGGTAGATGGGTGGGCTAATTTCAGATGGGCTGTGTACAGGTGCAGTGATCGGTAAGGTGCTCTGACAACTGATGCTTAAAGTTAGTGAGGGAGATAAGAGTCTCCAGCTTCAGAGATTTTTGCAATTCGTTCCAGTCATTGGCAGCAGAGAACTGGAAGGAATGGTGGCCAAAGGAGGTGTTGGCTTTGGGGATGACCAGTGAGATATACCTGCTGGAACGCATACTACGGGTGGGTGTTGCTATGGTGACCAATGAGCTAAGATAAGGCGGGGATTTGCCTAGCAGTGATTTATAGATGTCCTGGAGCCAGTGGGTTTGTAGTGAGGACCAGCCAACAAGAGCGTACAGGTCACAGTGGTGGGTAGTATATGGGGCTTTGGTGACAAAACGGATGGCACTGTGATAAACTACATCCAATTTGCTGAGTAGAGTGTTGGAGGCTATTTTGTAAATGACATCGCCGAAGTCAAGGATGGGTAGGATAGTCAGTTTTACGAGGGCATGTTTGGCAGCATGAGTGAAGGAGGCTTTGTTGCGAAATAGGAAGCCGATTCTAGATTTAACTTTGGATTGGAGATGCTTAATGTGAGTCTGGAAGGAGAGTTTACAGTCTAACCAGACACCTAGGAATTTGTAGTTGTACACATACTCTAGGTCAGACCCGTCGAGAGTAGTGATTCTAATTTCACTATTGCAATAGCCAATCCGTTATAGAAAATTGAAAAAAGCCTACTTAAAAATAATTGAACAATTCCAGAATGTTAATGGTTTTGGTAAAACAGCTGAGGGATGGGGATAGAGAAATGTAACGTCCACTCTCAAATTCCTAGATGGAGCTATGGATGGAAGGACTGCCCATCCATGACATCAAAAATGATAGTTTTAACCAGGGGCGCAACTTTCACTGGGGACGGGGAGAACGGTGTGCTTTAGGACCATGCGGATGCCTCTGAGCCATCGGTTAGGCTGTTTGGAGTGTTTATCCGACTGGAAAAAAAATACAATAATTATAATTACAGTGGGGGAAAAAAGTATTTAGTCAGCCACCAATTGTGCAAGTTATACGGTACACGTCAACTATATAGGTACACGTCAACTATGACAGACAAAATGAGAGAAAAAAAATCCAGAAAATCACATTGTAGGATTTTTAATGAATTTATTTGCAAATTATGGTGGAAAATAAGTATTTGGTCAATAACAAAAGTTTCTCAATACTTTGGTATATACCCTTTGTTGGCAATGACACAGGTCAAACGTTTTCTGTAAGTCTTCACAAGGTTTTCACACACTGTTGCTGGTATTTTGGCCCATTCCTCCATGCATATCTCCTCTAGAGCAGTGATGTTTTGGGGCTGTCGCTGGGCAACACAGACTTTCAACTCCCTCCAAAGATTTTCTATGGGGTTGAGATCTGGAGACTGGCTAGGCCACTCCAGGAACTTGAAATGCTTCTTACGAAGCCACTCCTTCGTTGCCCGGGCGGTGTGTTTGGGATCATTGTCATGCTGAAAGACCCAGCCACGTTTCATCTTCAATGCCCTTGCTGATGGAAGGAGGATTTCACTCAAAATCTCACGATACATGGCCCCATTCATTCTTTCCTTTACACGGATCAGTCGTCCTGGTCCCTTTGCAGAAAAACAGCCCCAAAGCATGATGTTTCCACCCCCATGCTTCACAGTAGGTATGGTGTTCTTTGGATGCAACTCAGCATTCCTTGTCCTCCAAACACGACGAGTTGAGTTTTTACCAAAAAGTTATATTTTGGTTTCATCTGACCATTTGACATTCTCCCAATCCTCTTCTGGATCATCCAAATGCACTCTAGCAAACTTCAGACGGGCCTGGACATGTACTGGCTTAAGCAGGAGGACACGTCTGGCACTGCAGGATTTGAGTCCCTGGCGGCGTAGTGTGTTACTGATGGTAGGCTTTGTTACTTTGGTCCCAGCTCTCTGCAGGTCATTCACTAGGTCCCCCCGTGTGGTTCTGGGATTTTTGCTCACCGTTCATTTTGACCCCACGGGGTGAGCACTTGCGTGGAGCCCCAGATCGAGGGAGATTATCAGTGGTCTTGTATGTCTTCCATTTCCTAATAATTGCTTCCACAGTTGATTTCTTCAAACCAAGCTGCTTACCTATTGCAGATTCAGTCTTCCCAGCCTGGTGCAGGTCTACAATTTTGTTTCTGGTGTCCTTTGACAGCTCTTTGGTCTTGGCCATAGTGGAGTTTGGAGTGTGACTGTTTGAGGTTGTGGACAGGTGTCTTTTATACTGATAACAAGTTCAAACAGGTGCCATTAATACAGGTAACGAGTGGAGGACAGAGGAGCCTCTTAAAGAAGAAGTTACAGGTCTGTGAGAGCCTGAAATCTTGCTTGTTTGTACGTGACCAAATACTTATTTTCCACCATAATTTGCAAATAAATTCAGAAAAAATCCTACAATGTGATTTTCTGGATTTTTTTTCCTCAATTTGTCTGTCATAGTTGATGTGTACCTATGATGAAAATTACAGGCCTCTCTCATCTTTTTAAGTGGGAGAACTTGCACAATTGGTGGCTGACTATAATAATATAATAATAATATGCCATTTAGCAGACGCTTTTATCCAAAGCGACTTACAGTCATGCGTGCATAATTTTTTTTGTGAATGGGTGGTCCCGGGGATCGATCCCACTACCTTGGCGTTACAAGCGCCGTGCTCTACCAGCTGAGCTACAGAGGACCACTGTATATCCCCCCCCACTTCTAAAACCAAAGTTGCGCCCCTGGTTTTAACCTTGTTTTGATTGAAACCATACAGTGTTTGTTACATTAGATAATTTCTACACTGGAGTAAAACAAGATTATATTTTGGGTTCCGATTGGGCCAACAGTTGAACTAAGCTCATGAGCAGTGTTGGAATTTGTTACATGAAAGTTAATCTCATTACTTTACAAAATCACTTTGCATGGAAAGTAATGTATTAAATATTACTCATTACATTTTTTGAAAATTACCCTGTCCATTCAGGAATGAGCTCCACTATAGCCTACCTGTAGGCTATCAGATGAGGGAATGTGTAGATTGTCCTTAAGTATTTCGTGATTTTCGCCATTGTTTGGTCAATTTTGTTTGACTTACATGCGTCCTTGATGATAAGTAGGCCAAATCCCTTTGATTATATGCCTTTTATGTCAATGCATTATAATGTGTAGGATTTATGTGACATAGTTTGCATTTGTGCTTCGGTCAGTTCAGGGCCGGCATTATGGGCAGTCCTTAGGGGGTATGGCCCACCCTACCGTAACTCCTTGCCCATCCAAATAACCTATTGAAATATTGATAATTATTAATTATTTGACTGAGACGCTAACAACAGAAAGACGCATCAATCACAGATAAAGCATCCAAGCGAGCGAAACAGCGTGTCTCAGTATGTGTAGACCATGTATCTGATTCTGTCTGGACCAAAGGAGTATGGCATGTCATGCTATTTCTGGCCAGACAGCATCAGATACAGAATGCGTTAAACCCAATGCGTTTCTGTAGGCATAATATGCAGAACTAAGCTTGTCTCTTGCCTTTCCGCCTTTGGGACAACGACTCCCATTGTTAGGGCGGAAACATGAGCATCTTGTCATTATAGACCGATCTCTGTTTTCAGACTCTTGCAAATTTGAAAGGAAAGTTGGCGGGTGCACAGCGCACTGTTAGTAATGGTATAAAGTTTTGCCAAAATTATATAATTACTACTGTCTAAATAAAAACATTCAAAATACTTCACCAGAAAGCATGACTTAGCCACAGAGGATCATTACCAGGTTTAAAAAAAAGAGCTGTGGGTTGTTTCAAATCACAAGTGGGAATCCGACGATTTGGGTAGCGTGAATGGCAATATGTCTAGCTGAGTTGCGACTATCAGTGAAAAGCATCTGACATATGTGTGAAGATAATGTGTCTTGAGTATTATTTAAAATGTTGCAACAAGAAGGAGGGAAGGGGTGTGTGGCGAAGATATGGCATGTCTCTCTCTAGAATGCATGCACTCAGCTCTACAGAATGCGCTCAGTGGTCTCCCGCCAATTATTGTGCATTCATTGTTTCATTATGTGAATTGTTTGCCCTTTGATTGTTTATTTTCAACTATCAATTCCCCATTACATACTATATGTCACCAGTAGGCCTAGTAAAAGTATGGGTAATCCCCTGTCATTTGGTTACATACATTTCTGTTAATGCATGTATTCATTATAGTAATTTACTGTTCTCATTCTCAGAGTGGAAATGTTATCTGCAAAGTTCACCACCTGCTACAGTTGTGAGAAAAAGTTCATGTAGGAAAGTGCCCATTTGGCAATGTCTGACTTCTGATTGTATTTACTCACCACGTCCACCACTAATAAGCTGGTCCACCTTCAACTTCACCTCACACAGTAAGTCAATGAAGTTAGTTTATTTTTTACATCCTTTGCGACTGATTTTGAAACAACAAATATTTCCAACGCTCCCGGCCTCGATAATCACCAAGCCTTGGTATGAAAAAGCAAAATATCATGATCCCATTTATCGTGGAAACGTCATAAAAACAGCTGTCTGTCCCGAACTCACTGGTGCTGGAAACTCTGAGGGCCCGGAATAGGCTAGTTGATACAATGTTGCAAGTTCGCTAGCGACAACTTCGGGCCGCACCCAGTTGAGGATTTGATACAATGTTGCACTTCACTAGCAATAGCTCAAATCAAGACAGATAGAAAGGGAGGCAGACAGGCTGAGCAGAGTGATGAATGTGATTGAAAGAACCAGAATTTTCATCAGGATATTTTTTGCTGTTTTTATTAGTCGGCTTTAGGACTATGTATTTTACTTAGTGGACATGGAAGTTATAGGCCTACTGGTACATTGGCCTATAGGCTATCTCTGAGTTCTATGCGCTCATTTCTTTAGCCACCAATGGACCACAGTGTATCAATGTGTCTATATGGAAGAGGCTGGTGCTCTCACCTTAGTTACATTTTAACTTTTCTATTTTTATCATTTTACTTCAGATTTGTATGATTAACCACGTGATTTTGAGAAACGAAAACGTTATTATTGAAATGAAACGGTTCCACGAAAATGTGCATATAAAAATAATCATAACTGTCATGCAGATCGCTAGAAATGGTAGGATAAATTGTAAGCTTCTCCAAACTTGAAATCACGAGCTGCCTATGGTCTTTACTATAACACCCCCAAAAAATTATTTTTACGGCCAAGCGCGTGCAAACATAGGATATCCCGTGACAAAATGTGCCCGCCTATGGAAATGGAAGGCCTGTCCAATGGATTAATTCAGGCGCCAGCCCTGGTCAGTTAATGCGCAGTTTTTTTTATTTTGATGTCAGCATTTGACATCGGCCTTGTTGTGACTTGGTAGCCGGTATTAAATGGCTTTAATATGTATATTTCGTTTCGTAAAGCTGCCTGAATGTTTACGAACAATATTCCTTTGATGCGTTAGATTTATCAAGATAGAACTCTGTTGTGCCGTTTTGAATTGCATTTATCATTTAATTTGTTTATATGGAAATTTCGTTAGAACACTTGGAAATATCATTTATGATCTATATGTATTATCATAATGAGTATAAATGTCTCCACTTTCACGCATCTTTGTGGAACAATTCCATAGGCGTATAGGCTACCAGCATTTCTCTATTCAGCGATGCAGAAAATGTATGAAGAATAGTGCTCTATTTGAATTACAAAAGAATTGTCCCAAAAGAAAAAAACAAAGTAAATTAAAAATATAAAAAAGTGAAGTAATGTACGTTGAAACTTAAAATAAAATAAAATGTAAATAAAAAATATTGAATTGTATGACATTTTTAGAAATTCAAACATATTGAAAATTGTGTTTTTCCTGGTAATAATGTTCATGGCGATCTGTGTCTTATTTTTTCCCAAACGAGGTTAGCCGAAACCAAGTCCCGTTTCTCCTAGGGGCGTATTCCAGCCTCATTGGTCAACAGCATGAGAGCGGTGATTTGATAGATTCAGAGAACCTCAGCCAGGCTCATAATGTCAAAAATCACTAGTTACCGTTGCTAACAAACCCTCATCCGCGCTCATAGAGCGTGCGAGCGAGCGGAGCGTCTTCCAAGCGTGAGTTTTCTCACCTCATCTCAAAATAATGGATGCCAATAGTACTCCAACTAGGTAAGATAACAGCAATTTACATATAAAATAGCTTAAATATTAGTTTTTATGAGTGGAACATTTTGAATTATGATTGGTACTTCCATTCATCATTTTCATCTTGCTGGTCTCATAGTTTCAGAGCAAGTCCCATTGACTTGTGCCAATGTGAGAGAAAACACTGATGAGTATCCACAATAGAAGGTTAGCAGTAGTTTTGACAAAGATTGTTATTGATCATTTTAATGAATGTAATAAATTCATGATTAAAAAAACTAGTTGTTAGCTGGTATGCTTGTAACATTTCTTTCAATTCATAGAGTTGGTTAAATCCTGGGTATAAGTACCTTGTCTGTTCCTATGATGAGAGGCCCACACAAATGGACCCCTGTGCTTTTGAGGCATCCTTTCGAATGGCCATTGAAGGAGTAAGTCGGTTTAAAGATGAGTCAGAAGTCACTTGGAGGGTCGCTGTCACAAAACCAAGTAAAGGACACAGTGTGCATTTTAAGGTAAGGCCACACCAGCCAACAATGTCATGTCACACACATTCTCTCTCTCTCTCTCTCTCTCTCTCTCTCTCTCTCTCTCTCTCTCTCTCTCTCTCACTCTCTCTCTCTCTCTCTCTCTCTCTCTCTCTCTCTCTCTCTCTCTCTCTCTCTCTCTCTCTCTCTCTCTCTCTCTCTCTCTCTCTCTCTCTCTCTCTCTCTCTCTCTCTCTCTCTCTCTCTCTCTCTCTCTCTCTCTCTCTCTCTCTCTCTCTCTCTCTCTCTCTCTCTCTCTCACACACACACACACATTTCTTGTTTGTTTAGTCTCTTTGTATTTATGGTCTCCTACTCTATCCCAGTAAACAGTTTTGCAGTTTTTGTAGAAATTAGAAGAATAAACTCCATATATTTTGTTCAGGCACATTATAGGTGTAAACACAATGTGGCCGTCAGGTCCTAAATAGCCAATGACAGAAGACTGTCCAAGAACACCTGATGACCTGTACCATGCTGACGTGCCGACAAGACCGGAAGATAGAGCAGGTGTCTAATAAGTATTTTTGTCAATCCAGTTATCCCCTCTGTTCTATGACTCAATTTGACACAATTTTGTGTGTGGTTGGTCCCAGGAGTAAAGACCCTCATCTTCCGGAATATTCGGCTGCAGAGTTTTTCTTCTCCTTACCCACACCTGTGCTGGCGGTCTCCCCCTTGGGGTTATCCTGACTAAGTCTGAGGATGAGGCCACAATTCTTAAGGGCCTTCAACTGTTGAAAGGCATCCTGAGGGAGTACGCCTTAGTATGCCAGGGAGAGGTCAGGCTTGTCCTCGCCTATTCATTACAGATGACTGCAAGTCAGAGAGGAGAGCATTAGGGAGGGCATTTCCAGGGGCCAAACTGCTTCTCTGCACCTTCTACCCCCCACTCCAGGCATTGTAGAGGTGGCTGTGGAGCAAGGAGAGTGGAGTAAACCTGAGAGACAGGCAGACCCTCTTTGCTGTTGTCAAAGACATGTATGCCAGGGAAGAGATAGTTGAGCCCCTCTATCAGCAGGTTTGATTATACCAAACATTAGGAACACATTCCTTTTTGAGTTGCACCGCCTTTTGACCTCAGAACAGCCTCAATTCGTTGGGGCGTGGACTCTACAAGGTGTGGAAAGCGTTCCACAGGGATGCTGGCCCATATTGACTCCAATGCTTCCCACAGTTGTGTCACGTTGGCTGGATGTCCTTTGGGTGGTGGACCATTATTGATACACACGGGAAACTATGTGAAAAACCTAGCAGCGTTGCAGTTCTTAACACAAACCGGCGCGTCTGGCATCTACTACCATATCCTGTTCAAAGGCACTGAAATCTTTTGTCTTGCCCGTTCACCTTCTGAATGACACAAATACACAATCCATGTCTCAATTGTCTCAAGGCTTATAAAATCCTTCTTTAACCTGTCACCACCCCTTCATCTACACTGATTCAAGTTGGATTTAACAGGTGACATGAATAAGGGATCATAGCTTTTACCTGGATTCATCTGGTCAGTCTATGTCATGGAAAGAGCAGTTGTTCCTAATGTTTTGTACACTCAGTGTATTAACTTATTCTTTATTCTCAGTAACTTTTTTTATGATTAAACCAAGACTTGCTAATCAGTTTTAGTCTTTTCTAATTAAAATTTGCCAGTCCTTGTTTGGGATATGTTTTTATTTGGGATCCATTTTCCCTTATATTTTGTCACCAATGTGTGACTTGTTTCAGGAAACTAGGTGTATGTCACGCGTCACTACTTCACAGGAGAGGCATTTGAACGTAAACATTTTTTTAAAAATCAAAATGCGTTTTTGGCAGAAATGCCTCCTGGAACATGTGAACTTTCATGTGCCTTAATAACAAACTTGTATGCCATCTGTAAATACGAATACAATTGTTAGTTGCTAGTTGGTTTAGCCACGGAAAAAGACAGGAACCTTCCTGCTAGCCATGATTGGCTGAGATAATGGATTGGCTGGACAGGCCGAGAGATGAGTTTGGATTGGTCTGCCATGTAGCACGCTTCTGTCTATGACAAAGGGCTGCTCAGTATGTATAGGTAATCCTTTCTAATGCAGCTTTTAAAAAAATATTTCACGAATAACTGTAAAAGTGTTGGTCTCCACTTTCTGGAGGACAGAGTTTTGAAATCAGTGGAATGCCCGGTGGAAGCAGAGTATGATAGCTAAGGAGATTAAGAAAATTCTGGCGTTTGATTGCAAATATACGGAGAGAGTCGAAAAGAGAAGACACAGAAGGCTGTTGTATAAAACAACTGTCTCCGGATTACATCTTCAAACTAAGGACAACCATGGCATCCGTAACAGAGAGGGAGAAGCATTCATCCATATATACGGGTGAGAGAGTCTAGCTAGCTACATTTTCAGATATTATACGTTTATAATTTTGTCAGAAAGTCATTTTCATTGCAAGTTAAAGCGTACTGTTAGCTAGCTAGTAATATTATTTTTATCTCAGAGCAATTTGCATTGCTAGTTATAGCCTAATGTTAGCTAGCTAGCTAACATTGAATCTAGTTGGTTAGCTACATGCAGATTCATGCAGGGTAGTAATGTTATGAGTTGGGCTTATGGTTCATTGTTTAGCTAGCTAGACTTTGATCTTATTTGACATTGTGTGTTTACCAGAGACGGTAATGTCAACAACAACATGACCTGCACCAAAGTCAAAGTAGGATATAACGTGTAGCCAACGAGACAGTGTCTAAGTTCTAAAGTTTTCCGGTAGAATGCCCTGCTTTTATTTCGTCACACTCACAACCGTAAGATATTTTCTGTAATTAGCTTGCCATTAACTTGAAAGTAATGATCTTGTTGTGAGTTTATTTTCCTGTAATAATGAATACAAATTAGCTAAAGTTAAGACCTTGTCAGCTATATGATGTGGTCATTATTTGAACTGGCTAGCCAGCTAACTTAACGTTAGCTAGCTAGCTAACAAGCTAGAAACTAACCAAAATATTGTTTCGAAAGTTGCTTTTAGTTGCCTGGTTTGTAAGATAGACATATACTAAATTAATTTTTAAACGGATGGGTTTATTGGTGTTAAAATACACCAGTTATGCTATTTTGGACCACCAGGCTGCTGATGTCATGCATGTGAATAATTAGAGATGGGTGGGGCTAAGGCTTAAGAGGGTGTGAATAATGCTGAATGGGTGTAGACAAAGAAGAGCTCTCCAATTCGTGTACCAAAACATTTAAGGGCCATTTTCTCAAAAGTGGGGTTGCAAGATATCAACTTTCAAAGCAGAATTACTTTCCCTTTGTTCCTCAACTGTAGTGTATGATATACCATTTTCTAGCTCTGAGTCTCTACTTTTATCCAATATAAAAAATACAATTTCAAATGGTGCTACATAAGACCGAATCGAGCCAGTCGGTCACATATGTGATAGTACAAGACATTGTTCAATTACATATATTACCCAAATTACAGGTATAAGAAATTCACGGCCTACTTCGATCGACTGTTCAGTCGTCGAGAGTGTTGGGCACTCAGCTATCGGGAGGAGCTGCCAACCCGAGGGAATGACACAAATAACTTTTATTGCAGAGATAGACCTCTGCACTTGTCCAGTCAGGCACACAGGAGCTCCCGCAAGCACCAGGCTGCTGTGGTCCAGATATACAAATGCCTGTCAAGCAACTTCCGACAACACCGGAGATGAGGGCTGAGTTGCTGAAGATAACAGGAGGTAAAATAGTGGCTACTTTATTATTGTTTATGGTTAGACAATCATTTTCATGTGAATATTTTATCTACCAAAGCAGAGTGCCGAAGCCACTGAGACAGCCAAGTCAGTCATTAGATGATGAGTGAGCACATAAAACAGACAGATGATGAATATAAGGCAACAACACAGAATGCCATCTTTTATTTTAGGGTATTTTTATAGATATCTATTTGAGCATTTCACAATGAAAACACATGCAACTAGTTTGAAGAGTTTCAAATCCGCATTTGAAGAATTCATAAGCATCTGGACAAATTGGTGACGTCACACCCCAGCTCGTGACTTAAGGAGTAACACGTTTGATGCGGTCCTTTTTGACTTAAGAATTACCACAGATATGTTACTTATCTGCTTTATAAAACAATATTATAAAGTATCATATTTTGTTTTTATTATTGAATATATACAGTATACTGTATAATCGGTATATCAACAGTTAATGAGTTTTAATAACTAAAAGTCCCAGCATACAACATTTAACTCAAATATTTGAAGGATACTGTTTGTCTCAGAGCGCATGCAACATTTAAATAAAATGTAAGAGTTTATGTTTAAGTTCCCCTCTCTATATCATATGTTTATCTAACAGACATTCTGCCTGATTCGCCTGACCTGGTGGAAGACATGCTAAAGGTTTTCAGTTCCTTGACCAAGGATGACTACTACAGTGAGGCCCTGGTAGTAATGGCCAACAAATACAGAGCAATGAAAGCAAATCCATCAAGGCTGGTGTCTGCAATGCATTGTTTTAGCAAAGCCCATGTCAGCCAGCAGCCAAGAAAGCAGCTGCACTATGATAAGCAGCTAGACGTCCTGGCCTCATGTTCCTCTGTCAGCCTACTGCAGTTGCCCGTAGAGCGAGCAAGGTTGGATCGAAGAGTTGTCTGACTGCGAACAGCTGTCTTGAGCACGCTTACTGCTTAGACAAAAAGAAGGAAAGGCCTGCCAGGTTTGGGCATCACAAGTTGTCAGAGTCTGTGGCAAAGAATTCACACCAGAAATGAGGAGTTAGTTGTTTGTTTTTATGTGTTTGCTTCAAGTTGTCTAATTATGGTGTTTGATGTTCTGTTGTCATAAACTCCGGCAGGAGAGCATGCATGGATGGATGTTTGTACTATCCGTTGAAGATAGGCATACTAGTGTATTAAATAGCATGCAGTAACCTAGTCAATTTACTAGACCAGAGCAATATAACATTTAGCCACCTTGCGAGTTATTTGCTGACCCGTACCTGTGTCTGTTTGGTTACGCTTTTCCCACGTCGGAGAGTATATCCGTGGTCAGTGGGCGGTTCTGATAAGGAATGCGTTGTTTGTGTTGCCTAGCAGTGCCCAAGAAAGAATGAAAACCAATTATTAGATGCTACCACCCCCCTCTGAATCAAAACCAAACATGGATGTCAATATTTGCACGCGCACAAATTTCATTCTTCTTCCTGACGTGGGAAAAGCATCGCCAAACAGGCACAGGTACGGGTCGGCAAATATCTCGCACGCCTCTCCAATGGTATGCCCTAAGACAGAATGTTACTGTGAAAATAACTACTTACTGTTATTAACTGTATACATGACGGCGAGCTATGTAGGAATAGCAGTAACCCTACAATAGGCCTAGCTATAACAAATTCTAGATTAACAATCTTCCAGTTCAGATAGAGCCCAATATATGTTTAATAAATAAATGAATCGATTTCTTTATTGCGATCTGTCAAGTGTATTGTGACATACAGTGGGGGAAAAAAGTATTTAGTCAGCCACCAATTGTGCAAGTTCTCCCACTTAAAAAAGATGAGGGAGGCCTGTAATTTTCATCATAGGTACACATCAACTATGACAGACAAATTGAGAAAAAAAAATCAGAAAATCACATTGTAGGAT